>NC_134831.1:154123983-154857007 GCF_004210375.1 Tachypleus tridentatus
TCTCTGTACAGAAATGACAGGTTGTGTGATGGTCGAGTACATGGAGGGGTGGCACTGTTGGTTGATCAACACGAGCCCACCCTGTCTTTGTCACTCAACACACCCTTGTAGGCTGTAGCCATCCGTGTTTCCTTGGGTCATACCATCACTGTTTGTTCTCTGTACCTGTCCCCTGGAGAGACATATGATCAATCAGATCTTGATGCTCTTGTTGAACAATTACCATCTCCATTTCTAATCCTAGGGGATTTTAATGGACATCATCCCCTCTGGGGAAGTGCTATTATTGATGGGAGGGGCTGATCTGTAGAGTGGATGTTCTCTGATCACAATCTTTCTCTTTTCAATACTGGTTCTTCCACTTACTTTCATGCACCTAGTCAGTCCTTTACCGCTATTGATCTCTCAGTTTGCTCCCCTTCATTATTCTCCCATTTTTCATGGAGGATTGACAGTAATCCACTAGGCAGTGATCATTTTCCGATCCTTTTGAGAGAGACTGGCCGTGGTCGATGCCACCCTACCCGCGTGCCCCGGTGGAAGCTGGATCAGGCAGACTGGTCCACTTTCACTGCTCTCGCAGAACTTGATCCTGCCATCATAAATCAGCCATCAATAGACGACTGTGTAGCAGCGGTAACTGACTGTGTTACACATGCAGCTGCTCAGTGTATTCCTAAAACCTCGACACGTTTTCCGCGATATCCTCGTCCGTGGTGGAATCCTGCTTGCCACTTAGCACGGAAGGCTCAAAAGCGGGCCTGGGATACTTTTCGTAGATATCCCACACTTTCAAACCGGGTTGCTTTCCAACGGGCCCGTGCACATGCTAGGTGGGTAAGACGTCAAAGCCAGAA
Organism: Tachypleus tridentatus; assembly: GCF_004210375.1. Classification (NCBI taxonomy): domain Eukaryota; kingdom Metazoa; phylum Arthropoda; class Merostomata; order Xiphosura; family Limulidae; genus Tachypleus; species Tachypleus tridentatus. The sequence goes on from NC_134831.1 coordinate 154,124,841, forward strand.
GGAATCTTGGATTAAGTTCACAACCAGCATATCTTCTACCACCAGTTCCAAGATCATATGGGACAGGATTCGAAAGGTTAATGGAAACTACAATTCTATCCCCCTCTCGATCTTACTCTCTGTTTGTCAGGAGGTGACTGGTATTCGGAACATCGCTAACACTCTAGGTGAAAGCTTTTGCCGGGTATCTAGCACTTCTGCTTGTTCCTCCACCTTCCTGGCCATCAAGACTCGGGCAGAGCGATCACCTCTTTCCTTTCGAACTGACTGCTTCTTTGACTATAATTGTCCCTTTACCCTGGTGGAACTAAAAATGGCCCTTCATCGGTCTGCCAGTACGTCTGTTGGACCTGATGATATTCATTATGACATGCTGCACCATCTATCTCCTGCTTCTCTTGATGTCCTTCTGATTGTTTTCAACCGGATCTGACAAGAGAATGTTTTTCCTGATGCCTGGGGCCAGGCTATTACCTTACCTTTCTCTAAGCCAGGGAAAGATCCCAAGATTCCTTCACACTACCGTCGGATTGCTTTGACGAGCTGTCTCTGTGAGACATTAGAAAGGATGGTTAATGCTTGTCTTGTTTGGTTACTTGAATCAAACAACCTCCTCTCGCCCACCCAATGTGGATTCCGTCGACAGCACTCCACCACAGACCACCTAATTCTTCTCGAAACATCTATCAGAGAAGCCTTTCTCAACTGCCAACATCTTGTATCAATATTCTTTGACATAGAGAAGGCTTACGACACAACATGGAGGTATGGCGTTTTGCGAGACCTCCATACATATGGGTTACGTGGCCATCTACCCATGTTTATTAAAAAAATTTTAATGGACAGGAGATTCCAAGTTCGTGTGGGTTCGACACTTTCCCGTTCTTTTGTACAGGAACTTGGAGTCCCTCAAGGCTGTGTATTGAGTGTTACACTCTTCAGTATAAAGATAAATGCCATCACTGAACAACTCCCTCTCACTGTTGCGAATGGGCTGTATGTCGACGACTTTCACATCTCATGTCAGTCGTCAAACATGAGATATATTGAGCGGCAACTACAAACTGCCCTCAATTGCGTACGGAAGTGGACTCTGGCGAACGGCTTTAATTTCTCTCTCTCCCAAAACTGTATGCATGCACTTTTGCCGTTGACGGGGTATTCACCCTGATCCTGAACTTCATATCGCTGAAGTTTTGATGCCAGTGGTACAGGAGACCAAGTTCTTGGGGCTTATCTTTGATCGTAAACTGACCTTTATACCACACTTAAAGCAGCTTCGGGTCAATTGCACAAGAGCACTGAACATCCTCTTTGTTCTCTCTTCTACCAGTTGGGGGGGGCAGATCGCTGTTCAATGTTAAAGGTATATCGTGCTCTTATTAGATCGAAACTCAATTATGGATCAATGGTCTATGGCTCTGCCAGACCCTCGGCCTTAAAGATGCTGGACCCCATTCATCACCAAGGACTTCGACTCTGTACTGGGGCTTTCCGTACCTCTCCAGTTCAAAGTATATACATTGAATCTCATGAACCTTCTCTACACCTTTGCCGTTTGCAACTATCTTTACAATATACTTCGAAACTTCATTCCTTACCAAAGCATCCCACCTGGAAATGTGTTTTCCTTCTTCGGTGGGCAGTACTTTTTCAGAACAGATGATCTGTCATTGCTCCGTTTGGCCTTCGCATCCGGGCGCAATTGGATGAATTGGGTCTGTCCTTGGATAACATTGCAGATTCCACAGGTTGGCCCATCCCACCATGGCTTATTACAGCCCCCAAATGTGACCTTTCTTTCAGTCACCTAAAAAAGGCAGATACTCCAGATTAGAAGTACCGTCTTTTATTCAATGAATATCTTTCAAACAATCATTCAGTTCCCATACAGATGGTTCCAAATCAGGTAATTCAGTGGGCTCTGCTATGGGTCAGTAGTTGCGCGCAGAATCCCTTCTACAGCTTCTGTGTTCACTGCTGAACTGTATGCCATATCTCTTGCCCTGGATCATATTGCAGCTGAGCAGTACTCCAACTGCACTATTTATACTGAATCGCTTATTTCTATACTTGCCTTGGAATCACTACACATTAGCTCACATCCTATTCTCGCTGATATTCGAAACCGACTGGCCCATTTCTCATTAGCAGCTACTTCAATCCAATTTTTCTGGATACCAGGCCATGTTGGTATTTGCGGGAACGAGCTTGCAGACATGGCAGCTAAATATGTCTGCTTCAGCACCATCACTCCTATGCCTATTCCGTACATGGTGTTGTCTTCAAGGCTCGGCTCCGTGCCAGCTGGCAGTCCACTTGGAGCGAGCAACGTGACAACAAACTTTTTCAAATCAAACCCAAAATTGGACTTTGGCCATCTAGCTTCCGTAAAGTTCGGAAGGAGGAAGTTGTTCTCACTAGGCTACGCATTGGTCACAGTTTTTTAACTCATCATTTTCTTTTATCTGGAACTGATGCACCAATGTGTAGTTTGTGTAACACTCAAATCACTATCAGCCACGTTTTACTTTCTTGCCATCGTTACAATTCTCAACGATAATTTTACAACGAGCATTTTACAACCTGCAAAAAGGGATGGTAAATAAGATAAATAAACAAGATTGCAAATAACTGTATAAAGTTATTTACTAAAGCTACAAAACCTATTTTAGTTTCGAGCTGTAACTTAGAATTACTTTTGGTGGAGCCAAAATAGAGTTTTATAGTCAGAAAATAATGTATGCGGTATCGATAATATAAATGACAGAATGTTACATTATTCATTTTACATATGTTTAATGATAAGTCTGGATATATGAATCGGGAAAGGAGCTTTTTATACTATTTGTAAGTTGAGCGCAGTGTATAGGAAGTCATCAAAGAACATGTAGTAACCTGAAATAAAAACATGGTATAACATGCTCGATGCAACAAGAAATGGCATATTTCTTCTTACTAACCTTTATATGATTATTATTAGTTGTGGTAGGTAGTTACAAAGTTTATGAGGTCCATGATGAATGACATAAACTTAGGTACTTAAAAGATTTGAGGTACGAGAATATTCGGCATTTCCGTTTGATATCGATCGTAGTTTTCTGTTCTGGTTTCTCTAAACAACAACTGGAGATTTGAAACACAAACTCCATGTACCATCGCCTTGCCACTCCTCTAACTTGAGCTACTTATGTTTTGTATGTGGTTTATGCAGTATTTTTTTCAGTCACGACTCTTAGTGTTTTGCACACTATACATGCATTAAATGATATTGAACATGTCTACTTTCTGTCAATATTACTGACAGCTCATCGATCGTACAATTATTCACATTTTAGGTTTCGTATCGTTCGTGGTATATTTTCAGTTTCTATTTCCTTTTATAGTTGTTTCTTAATCCTGACAATAGTGTAACACGATTTTGAGTTTTCATTCCATATTATTTTGTTTCTCTCGTATAAAGGTATATGTTAATAACTTAAGGTAACGTGCATGGGCCGTTATTTAGTACAAGTTAATATGTGGAATGCATATTAACTTTAGTCTGTATTTTTTGTTTATTAACGTTTATTCTTACCATAGAACAACAGTTGTGACGTAGATGTATTTTACTCGGATCACTTCATGATATATCATAAGAATTTTGTGATATATATATATACACATACATACATACATTTAAATGCTTGGTGTCGAATATAATGTATATTCTTTATTTCTTATTATAAAAGCAATTAAAGTGTAAAAATTAAAAACTTGTTAGATTGTATAACGAATAATATTTATTCTCGAGGTATGATCGTGCGTTACGTCATTCAATACGGTAACGTAACTTACGTGTTTCGCAAAGTGGATTGCTGAAATTTTAGTTTAAAATGATTTAAAGGACAATAAAATTAAGTATAGATGAATGTATACCGTCACGGGATTGAAGCTACTTAGGATAAATAATTGTATTTTCTAGTTACAATTTGCAGTCATTCTACAAACACAAAAAAGGGTAATTTATTTTGTATATTTTTATAATTGTTACAAAGTCTGTCAAATCGACCAAGTACGTATAGAGTTATAATATTAAGTTTCTCTGAAAAAAGAAAATTTATTTAGAAGGTTTTAGAAATTACACGAATGAAATCTGAAAGTTTTCAGGTGAAGAAAAATGTTTAACATAAAAATCACTCCACACTCAGTGCAAACAACAATCTGACTCCATATTTTCACAGACAAACTTTAAAATACTTCAGTGAAAATTCTATTTTTTGTTTGTCTTCAAAAGACTTGTAATGTTTACTAGAAGTTTATAAGTTTTGTCAAGATACACCAAACATGTCAAATGTTATACAATGGAAATTTTGAGGGTCACTTTGAAGTTACATGGTAATATAATCCATTGAATCAGTAGAGAAAGAGTTTAGTAGTCAAGAGCAACAAAAATGTATCGATAACCTTTTGCAGTTTTTATGAGTTGACCAGTAATACCCGAGGGTATCCCCTGCTAAGGATACCCAAGAACTCTCTGTTGGACTTTATCCTTCTCAATTTTTTCTTCTGGATGGGATATACCTTACAGCACTCGCAATAACACTGAGCATTTTAACTCACTCACAGACATATGACTCACACTCGAAAGTTAATATAAGTTTGACTTACAGTTGATGACCTTCAGTCATTGTGTTGTGCAGAGTCTATACTCTATAGAATTTCTTGCACGTGTGCTAGATTATTGCTTTTTAGCTGTTTCTCACAGGGATCCTGAAACATTTATTTTAGCATACATCCTCAAGTCTAATATTATACCTCATTGCTTGCATTCTTTTTGTTTGAAATCACCATGGTCTTAACATAGGTCAGAACATTTCACAAATTGATAGTGTTTTAAGTTATGATGAAATAGTCCATTTATGATTCCATGTTTTGAAACAAGGAATTATAACAAAGTCAAACTTTTGTAACGTTGTTACCCAATGTACTGTCATTTCCATCTTAATTTCTTTAATTTACTATCTACTTAACTGAGAATGATCCAATCTAAATAGTAAAGTTTCCACAATTTTACAAAAATGACAATTGCAAGTAGATCTTTTTATATCATGCAGCATCTGTATATAAAAGTCATGAAAATACGACTAACATATGCAATTAAACATTAAACTGCAATAACACTGCTCTGGCTCTATTGTTGCTATCATTAATAGTTGTTTAACGATATCTCACAGTCTTTACTTGGATAAGCCAGCATTATAGAATACAGTTAAACAAGCTAAATGGAACTGAAGTTTGTTCATATTCCTTGCTTCATTCAAAGTGCAATTCTTCCATAAGAGATGAAAATGATATAGTCTTTAAGAGATTGCCCACATATTACAAATAATATGACACAAAAACAATATTTTTAGATGCAGAATTAAGTGTGGTCACATACCGAAATATGAGTGATATAACCAAGTATTGCCAGTTAATAACTCGTACATTACACACATCAAATGGCACAGCTCAAAATTCATCTTGTTCGAATTACAAGTATATAGATGTCAGATTCAAGGCCAAAGGAAACGTTTTTACATGTTCAGATGGTCATATATTTAAGTTAAAGGAAGGGTGTCCATTCGAATTACCACATTCATACATTTAAAATCAATATAGAACCGTGACGTATCTTCCTTTTTTCTGAAAATTACTCTTGGAGAAGACCAAGCACTATCAGAAGAAAGTGTACTCCATCTTGCAGCATCACTGTTTTTCTACAGTTGTGATATTTCTAGTGCTCCACAAAAGATTGCACATCAATTACTTTATCAGACATACATCACAACTATCTTTGTTGTGTTAAATCAATAATATTAACCCATTCAACTGTACATTCCTATAAATAAATTGGTATATGCACCCACCAAATCAATGTTTTAAGTCTAGTTTGTCATCACAACCCTCAACTAAATATCTCAAGAGTAGTGGCAACCCTGTATTTTATTTTGGTGGTGAAGTAATGGCTGAAAACCTAGTATTACTGCTTCTTTCAACTACATCTACGTTGTTGATAGCACTTAGAACCTTTCCAACATCCAACGTGACAGCCAATCGCCCATAGTTAAAAAATACTTCATTCCTTGTTGGATGAATAATTATGTAAGCTAATGGTGTCTTTGTTATGGACAGAAAACAGTTAATCTCGTATGGCTTCTATAGCTGTATTACATAGCACCGATGCATAATACTGTATTTGATTAAACTGCAGAGCGCTATCTCTGTACATGGAAATACTATTATCCCCTTTTCTATATACACTCATCCAATTCACTGTTCCTTGCAGGTTGGCATTGTATGATCTTTTAATAGAGCATCATTTCTGTTATTGCATAGGAAATATTGATGGACAAGCTCTGCAATACATCAAAGACCACAAATGACTACATTAATTCTGTGGCTGCCTTCTAACTAGACTATGCTGGAGACCAATATCTCCTCTAATGTCGTCTATCACCATTTGCCAGAACGAGGTTATGATCACTGGCTGTAGAATTGGTCTAAGTCAGAGGACTTAAAATTGCAAAGCTTACTCAGGTTCTCACAAATCCTGTGTCAACTAGGACAATCACTTCTACTTCTTCAGTATATTAGTTGGCAACATTCATTCTTCTTTAGAACAGAACTCTGTTGAGCTAAATATTAAGATGGCGAATTATAACTGTGAATAAGAACGTGTTTCAATTCGAAATGAAACTTTATATTCTTTCTTTTGTGAGGATGTCTTCACATGATTGTTGTTCTCTCACATCATTCATGGGATGTAACTTACAGATATAATTTACTTGACTAGCAAAGTACGTTGCAGTTATTGAGTTTTTACTATTTAAGCAGACAGGAACAACATCTCCTCAAAGTAAATATTACCTACCATAGAGAATAAAGAAATAAAACAACTAAACAAGTAATTTTGTCATGTGTTTATGATAGAATTGTATAGAAACTTAATATATGATTTTTTATTATTATGTTACTAAAATCAGTAAATAAAGGTATAATAATATATGCATACATAAACTTATAACATATTTCTATCTTTTTACGTTAATACAGTATTATTATGACTTTATAAAAGTGCGGTAATCATGAAACACATGATCAATAAAGTTATTAAGTTAATGTTTTTCTAGCTTCTATTGCTCCTTCTCGTTATATTGAAGATCTGTTTTGCTGATAGGAGCATTGGTTTAATGCTGAATGTTGTGCAAGAGTAGGACATCAGTGTGCCTTCAGTGGTATTTTAAGTGGTGTCTCAATGTTATATCTCCTCTATGCTTAAACAATAATAACTAATCATGTTATAATACAAGTCATTCTGAGAAAATCTGATGTTACCTGCAAATTACGAAACTTTGAAGTTAAATAATCTTATATACAATATCAAAGAAGTTAGTTTGAAGAGAATAACAAATCAGCCTGTTCATTTTTCTAAGAGCAGCTGGAAAACAAATGCACCAGCTCTTTGGACTCTCATCAGGGGGTGGGCTTGGGTTTGTGGGACAGACAGAAATTGGGTTAAGGGTGCTGCAAGATTTTACATAGAAAGATAATTTACCTACACAGATAGGTTTTCTTGAAGGCAAGTAATTTACCTATGCAGGCAGGGGCTCATCTAGACAAATAATTTACTTGGCTCAAGCCAGAGTGCCACCATCAACTACGTCAACGACTTCATCTCCAATAACATGAAGGCGTGCTACCCCTCATCTGTCCAAGACCTAGGTGAAGCTCAACCCTATTTCAAATGCTTTGGTTATTCAGGAAGTGTGATGACCTGGGTTGCAATCAATAGCGCTTTGTCCTACATCCACTCTTGGACTTTCAATACATATGTTCACCCAGTGATCCTGGCCTGTTTTGGAAAGAATTTTGATGAGTGTGGATGGGTCCCAACAGTGTTGCTGAAGTATCTCCAAGACAATAGGCTCTTGACTGACTGAAAGGTCACTGAGGTCATCATCTCCTTTAAAACAAAAGGAAGTGTGACTTTCTGTGGACAGGTACCAGAGGTGCAGCGTTATTGACAACTTTATGGTGCAAAAGCTGATGGTAAGCATTTTACCCACTGCCTGGTTACACATCCTAATAAACTTGGCTAACTCATGCACGATACCCATCAGGGTGGTACCTTTGTAAGCATACCTGAGAGGTGGACCCCGGCTCATATATATCTAACATATTATAATGGCTCTCAACCCGTGTACAATCACCTCTATGTCAGTATGTTGGCATATGTTCACATCAACATCCTCTCCATGCTGTAGCCTTTTGATTTTGTCCAGATAGTGACCCAAAACATCTATGTGAAAAAACTGCTCTCTACAAGCTTAATAATGTGGTAGGTTACCAAGGAAAGCCAAACTGTGGGTGTTGCATTTATGGGTCGTGTATCACATGCTACTATGATGGTACAAAATTTAAGCCAGTTCCTCTTATCCAGTGGTGCAACAGGGGAGAAATCCTTTACATATCACAGTACCATGCAGCACATTTTCCTTTGGCAAAATATTGGCAGCAGGCTAAAAACATTCCAGTTAGTACGGTGCTCCATAACGATGATCCCTTAGCAACTCACAGAATGTCCTATCTCAATGCTGATGGACGATCAGGCAAAACAACCCCTGCAATTGAGCTCTTTAATGCCAGAGACCCTCTGGTGTTTATCCTAGTCCATCCCTTGGCAAAGAAAATGCGAGAAAAGGGCATTAAGACTCATGCTTTCCACAGCTTCTTCTGATGGAATGGACAAAATGATTGGACACTGAAGTGCATGGGGCAGAAATCTTTCCCATGAATCATAATCTGGGACAAAGTTGCACAATACTCCATCCAATCTTTTAAATTTCAGTAGACTAGCTGGAACAGAAAGGGCTCCAAGTCATATGTTGTGGTAACTAAAGCTAGCCACCATTAATTGCAGACAAAATGCCACATGACTGGTTGAAGCAAGATGTGGATTAATACAAAGAAGTCGACGTCGACCACAAGCCAAATATGAGCCCTCCAAAAACTTAAGAAGTCTAACCACCTCAAGCAAGACCGGTTTCAGTGCCAAGAAATGTGAAAAAAACTCTTCCAAGTTGCTCTGGGTGAGTCCAGTTTGTGAGGCAGTGGGAGCCAGGTGACCACATTCTCACTAGCTCCAAAGCTATTCATGATCAAGCTCAAAATATCCTTCTGCTTTCCAGACGCCCCAATTCCTCTCTTCTGTTATCCCAAGGACAATAGGAAACAGAATATCCTGGTGATAGTCCCTGGGACTTGAAACAGAGAAGAACTTGTCACCAGTTATGTTGTTCAGAACACCATAGAAGCAGTTTAACTGGCCATCAAGACCAAGAACTAGTACCTTGGCTCTGCCCTCATAGTGCATTCTTCCAAGGATCTCACTATCAAAGCCCCTAGAATGTCTGGACAACTGATGACTACTTTAAGCAGTCTAAGCTGGCTTACCTAGCCGTATTTAGGGTTGAGTACATGAACCAACTCCAGCAGGTTACCTTTTCCCCAAAGAGCTCATAGAGTAGAACATGAAAATTTTTAGGAAAGCTATTCAGAAAAATAACAACCTCTTGTCTTACAAACGCCAGGACTAGGCCAAAGTATTCAAAAGGTTCAATCAGATGATCAACTACATTCTTCACCTGAAAGAAAGCCAGAAAAATTGCTGTGTTGCATGTAACATTGAAATGCTGTGGGTCTATGTGCCATAGGACATGCAGCAGTTCAGTGTAGGCCGACGAGTGTAACCAAAAAGAGGGACTACATCACTTAACACGTGAATAAACCATCAGGCAGCAACACCGTCTGACTAGAGACAACCAGCAGCTTCTCATGGACAAAATCACGAGCCAACCCACCTGGAAGATAGTACCAAACAAGGTCTTCAGGTTTTGTAACAGAATACACAAGCCTGTACACCAGGAGAGACTGGTACAGGTAGCAAACACTCACATCAGAAGGCAGATTTTATCTTTAAAATTAACAGAGCGCCTAGCAGAAGTAGTTGGCTTTTCTATTCTCTTGGTTGGTGTTTCCCTTACATGCAGTATCATTTCATGATACTTTTATCAAAGTGGGCATATTTGTGCCTGAAAGGTGTTCTTCTACCATGTGGTTAAAACTTTCTACAATCGCCTGTCTCTGGTGGGCTTCTCTTTCTTTATGCTTGACCTAAAGTTTGTGTCTTGCCAGAATTTAGGACACAGAACCCACGGACTTACACCCAAGGCCACACAAGATGTTGCCACCAAAAACTACTTAGACTCTTGAAAGCCATATATCACTGTCTGGGCAGGAGAGAATAGGTAAGGTAGTGATAATGCATGTGAGTGGTCCTTCAGCAATGGGTCAGATAACCATTCCAAGTGTGGTTACAATATAATGGATGCCACACCACTAGAGTTATGGGACCAAATCAACTTTCAGTCAGTTGTATCACTCCTAACCTATCAGCCTGAGGAAGTTTATTTCCTGCAAACCGGTATGACTGTCTAGATTGCTATTATTGCAACTCTAGTCATTATGGGCATGAAAGTAGTAGCTCTAGCCTTTGGGAACACGACATGGCTGGTAAATTTGTTAAAGCCAAAAAAAGTATGGCGAGATTTGGATGCTGGCAGCGGCAAAACTAGACATGATCACAGACCACGTGTCCACTGTTCTAGATGATGGGGAAATCACAGATCAAGATTTCTGGCTTATCATGGACAAGGTAGACAAGTATCACCAAAAAAGAACCAGGTCCGAGCTTGTGTGCATCAGGCTGTGCAGCTGGATGAGATAACGTTAAATGGGAGATGAACAAAGTCAGAGCATTGTTCATAAGAAAAGTTTTCTTCACAATATAATTCTATTGTTTGTTGTCCCAACCTGATTTGAGAGAGTCAGTATATAATAGCCCGTCCAAATACATCCTACAGTATACCTTCTCTTTGCCACCATACTTTGTAGTCTGACTTTAATAGGTAGAGGTGAGAAGAAGAGCAGGCTCGAAAAAACTTCACGGTACCGTCATATTTAAGTGAGCGTTTTAATTGGTATATTCAAGTTGGTAAGCATAATAGAGCCTGGGATAGTGATGAGGTGAGCATTCCCTGGGACTTTACATTGTATTTGTTGTTTGTTTGGGAAATGGTACTGAGAGGCGTGTCTCAAGAGGTGGTCTTCTACCCCTTCCCCCACTACGTCTTGAGCCAAGTAAATTATTTGTATTTGCGAAGTGCCACCATCCGTAGGTAACCAATCTGTCAACGTGGAATCTTTCAGCACCTTCCCTTAATATCTGTCTACCCCAAGAGTACCATCCAAGTCCCGGGGACAAATTCTAAGAGCTAGTACATTCGCTCCTCCCTTGCGGCTCTAAGCAAGATACAGATATTGTTTGAGGCTATAGTCACAATCAGGTTTTTGCTTGTTTTCAGCCTCCTTATTTAATCTCACAAACTTAATTATTCAGCGTTTTAGTACTATTTTTAATAAATATCTTGTCGAAAATTCTGATATTAAAGTAAACGGACCTATTTCATTGTTTTAAGGTTAACTAAGTTTACCTGAATATACCTCAGTTATAAGCTTACATGTGTTATGTGTGTTTTTTTTATAGCAAAGCCACATCGGGTCATTTGCTGTGTCCACTGAAGGGAATCGACCCCTGATTTTAACGTTGTAAATCCGAAGACTTACTGCCGTCCCAGCAGGAGATACAAGCTCGCAACCTTAATTATTACTCGTAATACACTCTAGCTTAACTCACGTTTTATAGTGTTTGAAGTGCTTCCTAAACTTTTAAGACATTTCCAGTCATTAAGCTATATCCGTCAGATGACGTCAAATCTCATTCGGCCAAACAATAAAACAAATGTCTAAATTTGTAAACAAAAAATAGCATACAGCTTAAGCCGTTGTGGTTCCGTTTAGATAAACTTAGAATATGGATATTGACCTTTCCTATTCGGGGGCAAACTGGGAGTGAGATATAAGTTGACTTAGATATAACTCCACTCCGTCGCTCCTACCTCGTTATAGGTACTTAAAAATGCAAGTGAAATAGGGCACAATTTCAGTATAACTCATGTACTACAAATGTGAAACGCTTTAAGCAGATGGTACTGGTTTACATTTTGCGATGTTTGAGAAGTACCAACTTGGTCTCATCGAGCATTCAAATTTTAAAAAAAGATGTTAAATCCACGCTAGTGAATAATGTTAAGCCTAATTAAGTATACGTGTATGTAGGACGACTCACCTTTAGGAAAGTGTTGTGTGAGTATAACAGTATAAACTCAAATAATTTGGATATGTAATTGTCATGCTGCTCTGTTTTTTTTTAAGGATGTCACTTCAAATTCTCATGATGTTAAAGGTGTGTATTTGTTTTATTAATATGCCATTGTTAAATATGCAAAAGGCTTTTAATAAGATGTTACGCAGACAACTCGTCGGGTTAGGTTTAGAGAAACTTAGAAAGATAGCTTGATTATATTTGTATTGTACTCTTTGTGTTATAATGTAACTGAATCGCGAATAAGAGAAAGTAGAAATTTATTTGTTGATCCATTAAAGTATTATTAGTAAATTAACATTTTCATGCATGAATGAATAAATTAAATAAACTTATTGAAAAAGATATTACTATTTCTTTATGCTTATTTGATACATTTTTATATTTATCATAGAATATTTTAATAATTTTATCAAATCTATTAAATATTGATTTTTATATCAGTGTTTCAAAATCAATAATAAAATATTGTAAGTTATTACAAATTTTACAAAGTCTGAATATGGTATGGTACATTACTATTAAAAAAGGATAAACCATATACTGGAAAACAAAATATTTTCTTTATGAAAAATATTTATATTGAGAGCATTATCAATTATTTTAATTTCTAAATCTAAAGGTATTGATTTAATCTATTAGGTATTGAAGAATTTTGAATTTCTATGCCTACCAGATAAACAGTGTTAATAACCTTATTTATTTCAGAATTATTTATACTAATTAAATCATCTACATACCTGTAAATTAAGCAAAAATATCTGGGTTTATGCAGTTTTTGATAAACCTGCTTCATAAAAATAAAAATATAAATCTGCAATACAAAAAGAATAGTAAGTTCTCATTGGAACTTCTATTACTTGCTTTAAAACCTGGTTATTGAAAAATATATAATTATAAAGTCAGAAACTTAATTTAGCTCCAAAAACATAAAATATATATTTTCTTTTTTCCAGTTCTATGAAAGAATAACAGAACTGTTCTATTAATTAATTTATAACAAAAATTAAATATTTCAATGGAATTGTGGTGTACAGTGTGGTGAAATCAAATGTTTGATTATTTTAAGTTATCCAAACTTATGTTTTTTATGATTAACACTTTTATTTTTAATTTTATTAAATAAAATATTAATTAATTTTAATTAATTAATTAATATTGATTAATTTATTTAATAAAATAGCCAGTTTAATAATTGTTTTTATTGAACTAACAATAAATCAAAATTTAATTGATGATTTATGGAGTTTAGGAAAACCATATAGGAAAGGTAAATCTATATAAGAATTTGGTTTAGGATAAAGTTTTTGTGAGGTTTAATGAAATTATTAATTACTGTACCATTAGGTTGGTTAATAGGTTTAAATATTTATGTACTAGTGATTTTTTTATCATAAATAATGCATAAAACTTTTCACAAATGATACCAAAATTACAGTTAGCCTTATCAATGGGAACTATAACACATTTTTCATCTAATTCTTGAATCTTAATTTTTAACTGATGAAACAATAAATCTATTAGGTATTTCTTTGATTTTATATGGGATAATTTAAATTTTATTTTTTTAAGTACATAAATCTTCAAAAACCATCTAGGTTGATATTCATCAGTATTGTTTTCAATAGATTTTAGAACATTTTGCATATTACATTTTTTGGCTTTTCTGTATTTAGATCCTTTTTTAAGTATTTCACGTAATAGTTTATCTCTTTTAATTTCCAAGTTACCAGTAACAAAATATTTATGAAAAATATCAATAAATAGTTTTCACGCTCACAATTAGTTAAAATATTTTATAGTAATATAATAGTGGACCAACTGGAACTTCATATTTATAACTAAAAATTATAAATTAGCATAGTGATATCATAGGATTTCACTATAATTTATTAAGTGTAGCAACTAAGATTTATTTAGATTTTACAAAAATATGAAACTTTGAATAGGCTAAAGACAACCTATATTCTTGAAAACTTGGATTAAAATAATGTGATACCTTTTTCAAAGATTGAAATGACTGAGAAAACTACTCTGGGGATATTCTAAAGTGTTGATTGGTTATTCACGTCATATACTGTAGTAAGAGTATGTAAGGGACCATTTCAAAAGTGGAAAGGTGTTGAACGGGGCCACCATGTTTGATTCTTTACATAAGCCATATCTCAGCAAAATAAAAAGATGCGAGGCTCTTGTTTTATATTTTAGCTTGCCAATAATAGTAACTTGAGTTTCTAAATTGTACAAAATTATAGTTTAAATATTTTGACATTACAAACATTTAATTGTAAACAGTGCTGCATTCAACGTACCACAAGACTCACTGAAATCTATATTTTAAATGTTCTTTTAATATTTACTTTTAAATTAAGAAATTAACTCGTGTATAATATTAAAGTTTTAATTATAATCTACAGTTTGCTTTTAAACTTATTGACATAAATTGATAAGATAATAGTTCAGTAAAATTTTGAATACAAGTCAACAAATTAGATGCCATGTCCTTTGAACCATGACCAGTTGTGAAAGGGTTAATAATAGCTTAATTATTAACTTAGTTGGCTTACATAAGTTAGGTTTGACCTAGGTGTTATTGATAATGTTTTCCAAAATATATTTTTTACCATTTTTTGTTTAATCTGTGTAATTTATTTGTTTCTGGTGGCCTTTTTTTTTCCATTGTCTTTATTACCTAGGTTTGAAACTTGTGTATTGTGGAGATGGATAATGTATCTTATTTGCACTTAGAAAAGTATGAGGTGGTCTTATTGAATTTTACAAGACTTCAGTAGATTGATTAAGCAAAGGCCTTTGCTTTCCTTGCACTATATTCCGAAGATAACACCATAAGAGGACCCAAGTTTTGGAAAAAACAATCTAGGTTCCAGTTATGATGGGCTTTCATTGTTGTTTTTTCTAATAGAATTAGAATTTGATAATAAATTGACAGTGTCTATAGGAGTTTAAGAATTGAATAAATTAATTCCTGAAAAATAAAGGGTGGGATTAAAATTTTTATTTTCACTTCTCTTGTAGGGTTGTGTATGTATGTTTTAGAGGACCAAATGACCATTTGTTGTTCATATTTTGTATCTATACAGATATTACTGTAGTTTACAGTATAGACTCTACTGTTATCGTTAGTAACAGTAATGATAGTGCCAAGTTACATGAGAAGTATTCAGTACTTTGTACTACTGTTGAAAGGAATATCAAACAATGGGGTCAATGGTGTATTGTTAAAACTGACAGACACATTATGAAGTTTATTTGAAATTATGCAGTAAATATAGGAAATTGTTATACAGAATGTTAAGTATGTAATACATTAAAACAATTTTGGGGCCTCACCATCTACAGTCCATCTCTATCTGATGGCTTGATTATATCTGTAAGACTGCCATGATCAAACACACCACTCTTTTATGCATGATTTTTGTAATCAATTTAGTTTGGAGAATGACAGATTCAGTTGCTTTTTCAACAATGAATTTATAAAAAAATATGTAAGTGCTGCATCCAGTGATTTGACTGGTATGTCTTTGTAGAAATGGCATGAATACTGCTTTCATTCTTTAGCTGTTTGAAGTATAAAACTGTTGAACAGGTGGTATGACAGGAAGCCTTATCTTGTTGAACCTGTACCCTTATGGCCTCAATGCCAGGTAGAGATCTTTCTTTATTATGCTGTTTATTGTTGTTTGGACTAGATGACTAGAAGATGGCTTCTGCCATTGACCTTTATACTTGTGAATTCTCACATGTTATAAGAAACCACTCCTTTTGATGGTTGGGGTATAACTTGTCTCTTCCTTGATGACCCTGGTGCCTCAAGTTGATCTATATACCTTTGTTTTACCATGTGATTAAGTATAAGGATATTACCACTTTAGAAATTATATATTCATAATCTGAACACATGGACATATCAATGCTTTGCATTGAAAAGAACTATTATGCATCCTTCCCAGAAATTAACAGTTTTTCATAGCCTCACTTTACCCACAAAATGTTCAAATATGTGACATTCCACTGTGTCTTTTTGTTGACTGTGAATGTCACATGAATTGTTGATTTGCATATATAGTATATTCAATCCTATAAAACTTCTTTAAGGTGTGTAAGAAGAATATGTAGTTTTGGTTCCGTATGATAGAAAAGCTATCAAGATGCTATAATAGGTATTAAAAAAATAATTTGAATGAGAAGTTGTTAAAAATATTAATTGTAGAGAAAGGCTCCAGTGCATTTATTGTTTCTCTAAAACCATATAAAAATAAGAAGTTATATAATTCTGTTTAAAATTATTACCAGTAGGGACTTGGAGAATATAATGATCTGTTTGAGTGGTAAAATGAAAATGTTTGGGATCACAGTATTGAAATTTAAGGGTAACAGGTGACAGACTAGATCTAGATTTGTTTTATAGAAAAAACTAATTCTTTCAGAATTAGAAACTTGAAAAGTCATTTGCCTAAGAAAAATGTGGTGTATTTTGTAAGTTTAAATGATTTTAAAGTTGTGTTAGATAGATTTACAAATGTATATATGAATAGCTACTTTTAGTTTTGGGTAGATCTGTTGTTTTGATGAGTGAAGAGGTGGACACCTGGCACCTTAATGTTTGTTTTTAACTCCAGCAGCTTTCAATAAAATTAACTGTAAGCAGTTATGCTTTATATGCAAACCGATGATTAATACTGGGCACCGTTTTGATTTTCACAAAAAAAGATTACAACAGTCTGTCAGTGTGTAAAGTTAGTGACCTTACTTTCTTATTGGGCAACTAGTTAATTGCTTTAGCCAGTATATAATTTTGTTAGGATTGAGTCTGGAGGTGAGTAAATGCAGATCTATTACCGTAATTAGTAATTAATAAAATAAATAATTTTTCTTCACTGTATTCACTATTTACTACTACATCAGAGATATCATTGGTTTTGATGAGTTTTTGTTTGTGAATTTTAAAAGAACATATGTCCAGAGTTGGCTGTAGATATTCTGCTGCTCTAGGTAACATTGTAAAATAAACATCTGTAACATTACTTCTTTATATTTGTAACTTGCATAGTTTTATGAATTTAATAGAAGCTTGTTTTCTGTTTATATTGAGTAATTTACTATTTCAATCAAAGTATGTAAAGTAAGTGTGAGATAGTCAATTCTATTGAAAGTCAAATTAAAACTTTTCTTTATTCTACTACCTTAGGCAGTTGCCTACCTGCTAAAAGCTGGTCTGTGTGAATTGAATGTTTATCTTTATTTAGAACCAGTGACTTGTTATTAAGAGTTATTCATGATTATTTATCAATTGAATTAATTTTAAGAACTGTAGATATAAATTATAAAGTGTAATATTATGTAAAAAGGTAATATTCGAGATTTACTCTCATGCAACGTTGAAAAATTGTGCTCAGTATTACTTAGCATTTCTTTTTTGCAGAATGTAAAATGTAGCATATCTAACTTCACTTGTTGAAAGGAGACATATCAAATGCATATTGTCATTAAAAAATAAGTTGTCATTGAAAATGTGCAGAAACCACAAAGTTTTGTAACTTTTTGCAACCCTGTATGTTTTTAGTGTTTTACAACAATATTTTTATCCTTTTATAAAGCCAAAGTAAGTTGAACTAGAAATGTTTTTTATATAAATGTTTAAAACAAAATTATTGATATAAATACAATTCCATCATATAGCAGTCTTTTTTTATTGATAGTGTCGATAAGAATTTACAAATATTTCTCCCTAAGACGTTACAGAATAAAATGATTCTATTGTTTCCTAAATTAGATACCCTACATACTGCTAATTTCAAATTGTTACGTACTAATCAAATTTAACCAGAGCTGTTATTATTACAGGACTTGAGGTAAATGGCTGCAGGTGAAGAGCGCATGTCTCGTGATACTGCATCTATTGTTATAGTAGGGGATGAGATTTTGAAAGGACACACTCGTGATACAAACTCGCATTTTTTGTGCCGTGGATTGTATGACATTGGAGTTAAAGTTCTAAGGATTGTTATTGTACCTGATGATTTACCAGCAATAGCTGCAGAAGTTTCTTTTTGTGCATCACATTATTCTTTTGTTTTGACTTCTGGTGGAATTGGGCCTACTCATGATGATGTTACTTATGCTGGAGTGGCTAAGGCATTTAATGAAGAACTTGTAGTAAATTCAGATTTAGGAAATATTTTGGGCCAGTGGTGTGAAGGTAATGGTTTGGGGAAAAATGTTGTTCATAAAATGTCATTGGTTCCTCAGTCTTCCAAACTTCATTATGTGTGGGATAATGAGCACCCTGATTTAATTTTCCCAATAGTTTCTGTTAGAAATGTTTTTATTTTTCCTGGGATACCAGCATATTTGGAACATTCATTTAGGTTTCTGAAAAACATATTTTCACCAACAGAAGCAAAACCATTTTTCAATAAAGTTTTGTATTTATCAACCACAGAATTCACAATTACAGAACCCCTGAGTCAGGCAGTGAGAAAATTTGAAGGCCGGGTAAGTTTTGGATCTTACCCTGAAGTAACCTTTGCATCCTATCAAAACAAAATTACTCTAGAAGGAGATACAGAAGAAATTGTTTTGGAAGCTGAAGGATTTCTTCGCAGTCTTCTACCAAAAAATTCTGTAGTATCTCCTTATGTTCCAAGTTCTGAAGATAGCAAGAAAAAGCTATTTTCACTGGCTGACACTAATGGGTCAGGAGAGGAAAAAACAAAAGTTCAGTTTGCTAGTTTGCTGAAAGATAGTATAAACAAACTTCAAGAATGTTTTAATCGTTATTCTCAAGAAGAAGTGTGTTTGAGCTTTAATGGAGGCAAAGACTGTACTGTTTTGCTTCATTTAGCATACACTGTACTGTTGGACTGGACAGTAAGAGAAAATATTCCAGTTAAACCTCTGAAAACATTGTACATTTGTCCAAGTGATCCATTTCCAGAACTTGAAGATTTCATTGAACAGTCTGTTAAAAGGTAATTTGTTTTTGTATCGAAACAGAGAACAGTGCAATAATATTAAAATAAGAGTTGGAGATTTAAAGAACTTCATTGTTATTTAGGTCATTTGACCCATCAGTGTTATACCATGACCTGTCAAAAAAAGAGTAAGAACTTAGAAGTCCACAATGAATGTAACCTCTATCAAGTCACATTTGTACAAGGCTTGTGCATAACTCCTTTTAAGGGAGTCAGCTGGGCCCCCCAAAACATGCATTTTTATGGAGTAATCTCATAGCTCATTGTAAATGTACTCTGTAGTGGAATTTGTCAGAAAATAATTGCTGAATGTAAATAGTAGATGTTATGTAAATTGAAAGGAAACTAAGGTTTTCAATATATCTTTACTTTGTTGTGAACTTGTATTTCATGAAAAAACATGAAAGTCAAATGATTTTTTTTCAGACCATTTAAAAGTTTTTATTTTGTGAATGATCTTTAATTTCTCTCTCAAGCATGGTATAACAGTAGCTTTTTGTTCCCTCTTAAGTTTTTTCGGATGATATACCATATGACTCCTCATTAGTATTGTACTGTGTATTAGTTCATTGTTTGAGGTCTCTAAAGAGATCATGAAAAGAAGAGTGACTGGAAATTTGGAATGCCCCATTTCTTTCCAATAAGAGGTTTCTGTCAATTGTTTGTCATGTATGTCATTATAAGAGATGTCACCATAAGCTGAAAGTGGTAAACAGATACATATGCACTTTACAAAATAACCAACCTATTGGACAGCTATGGAGCATTCATTTTATCATTTGATTCTAATGGAAAACACTTTTGTTGTTCATAAAAAAAGGTACAGCCAAAAAGAATCAAGTGTGCAAATTAAAAGAACAAAATCAAAATTGGTGGCCAGACTGGTAGCTACATTTTAAAGCATTGATAAGAATTTTACAGCAAATATTTATTCACTGTTTTGCTGATTCATGTATTTTGTTTGATTCATCATCATGGCTAAGTTGAAGAAAAAGTGTGACCTGCTAAGTAAATAATGAATATTTGCTGTAAACTTCTAATCAGTGCTATAAGTGTAGCTACCAGTTTGGCCACCAATTCTGATTTCTTTCTTTTATTTTGCACACTCAGTCATTTTTGTCTGTACCTTTTTTTTGAACACCCAAATTGTTTTTGATTAGATATTATGATTTTTTGTAAATATATGCCAACAAACCACAAAGTAAGAAAGTGACACTTGATAGTAACCAACATTAGCTTTAGGATTGTAATCATATTATTTGGAACAAATCTATATTTTACAGAACCAACTAGGTTATTTAAAATATATGGTGGTAGTTTTTCCTCTCTAAAAGTGTTAATAATTTCTTTTTTTGTAATGCCTAGAACCTCTATTAACAGCATTACCCACAAATGCTCTGTCCAGCCATATCAGGCATCATTATTTATGATAATTTCTTAAGCTAATATCACATGATGGGAAATGGTCTTTATTTTTTTTTTAAATAAAAAACTTAGCAGATTTGTGTTTAAACGTTGGTAATGAATAATGATTGTCAACTCTTGAGCAGGAAATTGCTAACATTTGGATTAGAAAGTGGTTTGGTTCCAAATATGTAGTGATAGCAAAAGTCTTGGAACTTATAGATGAAATGAATGATGAATTTAAACAATAAAACTCAAGCTCTCTCATAATGGTCACATAACATAATGTATTGATCACATGTTGGCCACAGGGTCAGTTCCAATTTTTATATATCACGCATACAAACAATATAAATGTTACATACAGTAAAGTTTTCTCCAAACAGCTTACAAGTTTGAAGTTTTTATTTGCCTGTTTTTGAAAATGTTGACAATAAATAACTTGTGTGCATCTTTCACTTGTAAGAGTCTTCATGCAGGCTTGGCATCATATATGAAAAGTTAAAAAGTAACTTTCTGATTGAAAACAGTCATCATCTTTATAAAATTTCATATGATCACTATATTTCAAATTTTATATATATCAGTTTCATAATGCTGATACAAGTGTTTGAGTATTGGAAAAATTGATGACATTCTCATTAATAATAGTGAATTTACTTTGAGAACACGTATGTTCATGTAATGATGTCTGTGGATTCTATCTGTAAGTGTTTGTAAATTTGGGAAAGTCCATTCATGGTTTGTCATGAGTTATGCTTGGTTAAGAAATGCTTAGATCAATATATGTGTAATTAAACTTCTAATGGCTGTTTTGATTTTAAGGGGCCATGCAATTTACTTGGCAGAAAATGTTTTACAGGCCCACTGAAAACTTGTGGGGAATTGACTCTCAAGCCCTCACTAATTTAAAGGCTTACTGTATGTTAATTCATGTAAATTTCAGGTAGTGTCATGTGCTGCTTTATTAGGTAGAAAACTTTTTTCTTAACTTCCAATATTAATTTTATTGACAAAAACCTGAATTTAACTTTAAACCCTATACCATACCCTACATATCCAGATATATTATTTGTAGTAGTAGGGAGGATCTTGTATTCATTATCTTTATACATTAAAGCTCTTCCACAGCCTCCTTTGCTGCTTCTTTTCTCAAACAGTACTCTTAACTATGCTGCATAGGTGTTTGGTGTTTTTTGTATCTGTATCCCTGGTCAAATCTTGGAGACTTGACAACTACGATGAGCTAATTTTTTATATTACTCCTTACGGGTGTGTTCAGAGATGTTTGATGGGATTAAGAAGTGGGTGGGCCATTTTAAAATGTATTGGTTGTTGATAAACAGGTATTGGCTGTGTATATGCCTTGGGGCAAAGTGCATTAACATTTTGACATACTGCCAACCAAAATGTCTACCATAGCTCTTGGAATGTATTAAGGTCTCTTGATATTTATGGCTAAGTAGACATTCAAAATACTTTATAGGTAGGACATACATCCAATGACAAGTAAAGTCTATAACATAAAATATTTTACCTCAGTGTTTCACACTTACAGTAGTGTTAACATTTTGGTAGATTCATTCACCTGCCTCTAGTTTCTTAATCACTCTTTATTTAAACTGAATGAAGTAGTTCATATCACTTCACAAAATATAAAACCAATCAAGTATTTTTGGGGATAGTGTACAAGTGTGTATGCTCCATTCTTTACAAATTACCCATATTTGTGGAAGGTACAAGGGAAAGATAATACCTCTTCACACTTTGGATTAGTAAGCTCATTGAGTTTATAATACAGGTAATTTCTACTGTATTAACAGGTTAGTGTATTTGCTACAGTTCCAATAATAAAATTGCCCATCTTGGATTTGTTTCATATAGTTAAGTACTTAATGTTATTGAATTGTTTCAAGTAATGTGGATGGTGTATGATCCAAGTACTGTTATTTCTTATATTATGTATTTATCTTCTTTCAAATTTACTTAGTTCACAGAATTTTGACATCTTGAATACATTTTATTTTTGTAAAGTATTCAAATTAAGTGAGATGAGTCATGGTAATTTTAATGAAGCAGTGTGCTTTCTTGTATTACCACAGATATTCATAACCCCATTTTCAACCTCATCATTTTAGTACTAAGTATTTTAAGTTTTCAAAGTTCTGGGCTCTACAGGAAAATTAGGACTAATTTTTGAAGTGTTTTTCAGTAACCTCAAGTTTCTTAAATGTTTACATTCAAGAATCATTCTAGCATTCAGTTATGAACAAGTTCTTTGTACCTTAAAAATGTGATGGTAATAAAGCTAAATACATATTAATATCATATGGTGTTCTAAATACACTGTATATTGTTCGTGAATATGGTAATATAATGAAACATACCTGTTTAACTTTATCCCAATAAAAGGATATCTTCTTTGCCTGTCTAAGCAATGGTATGAATTATATTTCACTTGCTTCAGTCTTCGTATCCCAATATATTGCCCTTAGTGATATTAATTTTGTGACTCTTTCCAGTTATGTCAATGTGCTCTCTATACCTGATACATGTATAAGCTTCTTGTTGTTCTTTTTTATTCACTTTCTATCGACAGCCCAAATTATGAAGATGGTCTTGCATGATTATTGCAGGTTTACCTTCAGCACTGTTTTTGCATTTGCAATATTTTATTTTTAATTTTTTTGTCTTTTTTATGGAGTTTGAGTTTGTTATTAATTTTCTTGATCATATGAGGACATACAGTTCTTTGTGTGTAGAGAGGTAGTCTTTAACTGTTGTCTGAGACCTATCATAGGCTCTATGCTCAAATTTTGGAGGATTGTTGTTATTTATTGGCTTCATTTAATCAGGTTATAGGCCTTTGCTCTCTCCTTGATATATTGGTGTGTTGCTGGGATCTTTTAGAGAGAGCTGGCTTATTGGAGGGAATTTGCCTTTATGTACTGGCCCTTAGGGTTCTAAGAGAAACTTCTTTTCTCAGCCTTTTTATGCAGGAATTCTAGCATCCATGTAATTTTGAGTAGGTGTGGCCTGCCTACATTCTTTATTTTCTATACTAACTGAATGCTTATTGCATCTTCTGTTTGTTTCCAGACCTCCTGCTTCAGTGCCATGAACTACTAGAACACAAGGATGATCTGGACCTTACTAGTAGGGACCCTGTTCCAGGATGGTGTGCATATTTCAGCATTGGCAAGGCTATCGTATGTTGTCTCCTCTCAAAAGGTTCTTGTCTGTATGGGAGACATACACTATAGATCATTAAACTTCTCAGAAGAAGACTGGGCATTTAGTCTACATCTTCTTCTCCTCTGTCTTTCATACCAGTTGGCTCTCCACTTCCTAAAGTCTCTCTTGCATCCAAACATCGAGCACAGGCTATTCGTGATTTTCTGCACAAAGAGGCCACATAGCTTATCACCTACTTTCTTGAGGATTTTTGTTCTTAGCTGTTTGTCGTACCAAACAAAATGATTGATTGGTAACTGGTCATTGGGTTTTTCATCTCGGTCACTTCCTCCAGCCTCTTTAATTTACAATGGTCATTTCTTTTCTTTCACTGGCAGTTTTCACCCAGACTATGAATGACAGAATTGATATTGTAGGTGCTTATCTTCTTCTCCTAATCTTCAAGACATTATCTCTGTTTCATGCAAATGCTCTGTATGTATTTTACCAGATAGTTGGAGCTTTTTTTACATCAATTTCACTCCCTCAACATTAATACTAATCATTATATAAATAACTGGCTTCTTCTTATCCTTTTATGCTATTTGGAAAAACTATAAGCTTGGCATTTGGTTTCAAAAAAAAGAAGTTTATTCTTACTCCTACACAGTACCTCATCTATTCACGGGTGTTTTTCAATTCCATACTCATTTAGGTTGTGAAACAGGTGGTTCTTCAAATACAGTTGTCTCCTTCCAAAGCATCACACACAATTTATTTATTTTAGGGATGTGGGAATCCTTGGAATCATTCATTCCTTTAGGTCAGGTCTACATAAGTGCTCTTCACTGGTTATTACAGGATTATTGGAACATTTGTTCAGATGTACTGGATTATCCAATGAGATTAATGGATTCCAGTATGCTGGTATCTTAGCAGGTGGTTGATCAGGGACAACACAGTTGTACGCATTCCTCTACTATCTTCATAGCCAGAGATACATCTGTTCACTGATACTTCTTTTCATGATTGGGGTGCTTGTATAAACAATATGGAATTCAAGGTGATAATACTTCATTCAAACAATTCTATAATAGTCTAATCCTTTTCAAAGTAAGGGTGCACTCATTCCATATCTGTTTTTAAACAGTAGATTTTCTCCTTTGAGCACACAAATAGCAGATTGTTCTAGCTTGTTATGTTTTGAAAGGTTATGAATCTAGTGACTGACTATATAGGAAAGAGTACATTAGAGGAGCTAATTAATAAGTACAAGGGATTTATAAAAGTATTTGAGTATAAAGACCATAAATTAATTGCATCATGGAAACTTCCAATAATTAATTACAGAGATGAAATTTCAAGTGAGTCACAAGGGTTAAATGCTAAGGATGAGCAAGTTCGCTTGTTGGACTTGTGGGATCAGTTCAGTGGGAGGAGGAAACTTTTTTAAGTGAATGGTTTACATGTAGATAGGAAATGGTCTGGTATGTTTGCAAGGGCTGTAAACACTTAGACTACATACTAGTGAGGGCAAAAATAACCTTAATGAAAAAAATTGAGATGTAGAGTAAATTTTGGCATAGGAAATTAGTATGAAAGTAGTTATATGAATAGGTTTAACTGTTACTATTGTAATGCTAGAAGTACATGAAACAAAACAGATGATATTAGGTCACTGATAGGCAAAGAAGATTTTGATATAATGGGAATAACTGAAACATGGTTAAATGTAAATGATTGTGATGACAGAAATTTGTTTCAAATATGTGGTTATAGGTTATTTACTAGGGACAGAGTGGTAAAGAGAAGGGGAGCAGTGGTTCTTTGTATAAAGTGCAAGTTACATCCTGTTGAAGTCAAGAATATTAATGACAATAACAAGGAGAGATTGAATCAATTTGGGTTTCTGTTAATGGATATCAAGGGAAAATGCTCTTAAAAGGAACTGTTACAGACCACCAGTGAAACTGATTAGATTAGTAACAAAAAAACTACAGTGAGATTAAGATTTCAGCTGTTAGTGAAGTCATAATTTTGGGTGATTTTAATTGCAGACATATTGATTGCAAAATGCTAGAGTCAAAACATGAAAGAAAAGTTTCTGGAAACTGTTCAAGATAGATTTCATCATCAATTGGTCAAGGAACCTGCTAGAACAATGCTATTTCAGGTTTAGTGTTAGCTTCTAATATAGAAATTGTTGAGGGTGGAAATTGGGGAATAACTAGGTACAAGTGATCATCGTTGTATTATATTTAATGTTTTACTCCATATAATGTTTTGATTACAAATTTCAAAAAACATTTTGATGTGATGCAACAAAAATTATCTGCTATGAATTGGGCAGCTGAGTCATTAAGAAACACTGAGCTAATGTGGAAAATGTTTAAATAGAAAAATTCATTGTTGCAAAACAAACATGTTCTTTATAGAACGAAAAGGGTAGCTGTAAGTAAAAAAACAAAAAACGTTGGCTTACAAAGGTATAAGAGATAAAGTTAAAGAAAAGCATCACAAACTTAAGAAATTCAAATTGGCTGATACTAAAAAAGATTTAGATGATTATAAAAAATTAACAGTAACATTTTTTTTTTTTTAAAGTACATTGAGGGTAAACAAAATGTTAGGATGGTGATAGGACCCTTGTAGGATGATAAAAGAAGGCTTATATCTGATGGTTTATGAAATGGTTAGGTCATTAAATTCTTTTTTTTTCAGCTTTTACTAATGAATACTTAAGAAGTATTCCTCATCCTGAGCAATTGATAGATGAAAACAAAATGGACAAGTAACAACAGATTGGTAATTAGCTAATGTCACTCCTATCTTCAAGGTAGGTAATAAACGTTCTTTCAGTAATTATAGGCCCATTAGTTTTACATCAGTTGTGGGAAAAATTTGGAAAGTCTGATAAAAGATGCTTTGCAAATACATTTAACAAAGTTTTAGATTTTCTCAGATAGTCAACATGGTTTCACATAGGGAAAAATCTTGCATAACAAATCTTTTGATGTGCTTTGAAAATGTTACTGCATATTTAGATGAGGGAAAAAATGTGGATTTGGTGAAACTGGGTTTTCAGAAAGCACTTGACATATGCCACATATATAAAAGGCTTATAAAAAAAAATTTATAGGTGTGGAGAATAAGCTATATAACTGGATAGAAGAATGGCTTGATGTAAAAAAACTTGTTATAAATGAAGTTAAGTCACACTGAATTACTGTTGCAAGTGGTGTACCTCAGAGCTTAGGAACCTTGCTGTTCTTGATTTTTGTTAATGACATAGATGAATGAATGATAAATAAAATACATTTATTGATGATTTCAAAGTCTTGCATATTGCTGGCTGTGAAGAAGATGCTGTTGCTGCTTTACAAAAGGATTTAGATAATTTAGTAAGTTGGTCAAATAAATGGTAGATGGGTTTTAGTTATAATAAATGCAAGATATTACGTGTGGAAATCATTATTTGACTTATAATTTGAATGGGGATAACCTTAAGAGTGTTATGAAATAAAATGATCTTAGTGAAGTGGTTGATTAGCTTCATAAGTTATTCAAGCAGTGTGCTGTTGCCAGTTGTAGGGCAAATAGGATTTTAGGTTATATCAACAGAAATATATAATACATGTCTAAAGAGGTTATAACTTCTTTGATAGATTGTTTAGGCAGAGTATTCATGATGAAACTTTGTAGAATGGACGGTATCTAGTTAGGCTACATTTGGAATACTGTGTTCAGTCTTGGGCTTAGGAAAAACATTGAATTGTTGGAAAGGGTTCAGAGGAGAGCTGCTAAAAGGGTACCTGGGATGGAGAGGGAGTTGTCACATGAGGAGATATTAAGATCCTTAAAATTGTTTTCCCTTGAGAAAAAGAGCTAGAGGAGATCTGATTGAAGTGTTTAAGATTGTAAAAGGAATTTGTAATATTGGTGCATTAACATTTTTCATACTTAACACCAAGAATTATAGAAAGAGGGTACACAAATATAGGTTTAGGTCAGGTAGAAGCTGTCATCAGCTAAGACAGTTTTATTTTTCAAATAGGGTGTCTTCCTGTAGAATGGGCTGCTTTCAGATGTTGTGGAGGTATTAAATTTGAAAGAGTTTAAAATAAAGTTTGATAGATATGTAACATAAGGACTGGCTTTCATTTTTACTTTAATGGTTTTAGTTTGGCTTGAAGGATGTGACAGCTGAGATGGACCAACAGGTCCCTTGTTGTCTCTAAACATTATTATGTTATAGGTTAATTAATGGATGACCAATTATTTCATTCCAATAGAACTTTTCCTAGAGAATGGATACTCCTCAAACTTTTTTTTTGATCTGCTCTCATCTTGGGATACCAGTGATTGAGGTTTTTGCAAAACATTGGAATGCTCAGCTTCCATTTTTTGATCTTCATTACCTCAACTTCTGGCTTTAGGAGTAGAAACTCTCAGCCAGGATTGTACTGCTGTTCCATCTTTATGAATTCCTCAGATTCATCTACTTTCATGGTTCTGGCACTGATTCTCTCCATGTCCTGTCAAATTCTTTTGGTGGTACAATATTGGCCAGGTAAGTCTTGATTTTCATTCAACCTCTTACCCATCCTATCTGGCCATTTCTGTTATGTCAGCCTTGGTCAGACTTTTTTGTCTAACAGTTGGTGTTATTCTATTTTGTGTTTGGCTTTTATGTTGTCTGTCATACATCATCATAGATTGACATCTCAAGTGGCATTCTTATTAACACATTCCATTTCACATTCTTTGGAATTTAATCAAAGGAAATGGTTTAATGATCATCAGTGGTCACTCAGACATGGGTATGACCCTTCATATCTCACTGTGCAGCATGTCTGAATTTTTGACATGGTTCTTTGACAGAAGTTTGGTTTTGACCTTTGTCTGTGGTCCTGTAAGGTCCATTATCAGATAAAAGTTTTTTGGTCCCAAGCATTGTCATTAGTTTTCAAATCATTTCATGTTATTTGTCTTTATTGGTCTTTTCAGGTTCCTTACTTGGATATCACAATAGTTTTTCATGCATAATCACATCCACCTTTTGAACCTTAGGGGTCATGTACACTATATCATCTTTCACTTAAAACTTGTTTTCTTCTGTTATTGGCTAGCTGAGTTGAAGTTCAGTTGTGTTTTTATTCCATATTCATATGACGTTGTCCCATTCGTAGTATGTTCTGCTGTATTCAGATAAGGTATTTTCTTCCTAAAAGTGCAATAGCCTGGAAGGGACACAAGGTTTCTTTCCTGTTCATCTTTCCTCCGTTTCCCAGTTATATAACCTTTTGGATTTGTATCATCTTCTGTGCTCCCGTTTGGGCTCTCTGATGTTATCGGACATTCGTTGAAGAATTTTGGGGGATGCATTACATTATCTCTTTATCTATCAGGATCTGTTAATTTTTTGCAGTTTATCTCCTGGCACTTTGACAAGTTTGATTCATGAGGCAATTTAAATAGCTTACTGTGGTATTTCAGTGGAAAAGCAGAGACTTCTTTGTGTCTCATCTCATCAAGTTTGACATATATCAATGTCCCTGGCAGCTTGGTTGTATTGCCCATCATAGAAAATTGTAGAAGCTGGTATGTTAACCATGTTTAATACCTTTATATCACTCTATTTACATGATTTAGGTAGTTTCATCAGGTTAGATTCTGAAGCTGTTATAACACTCCAGCATGATTGTGACAGAGGTAAATAACATATTTCTTTCCTTTTTGTGGACCTTCTTGTCATTCTCATTTGGATCACATTCATTTGTGAGTGTTGCCTAATAAGGTATGCTTTTTAAAATCAGCAGTAGCTACCACTAGACTGTTAACTAGACTCTTAGTAACAATGAGCTATGTTGAAATGGGGTATTCTGTGAGACCATCTTGGCACTTTTCCTGTGGTGAACTATTGTTCTATATCAAATATCACGTACAGTATTGGACTGCCTATCGTGGTCTTTCATGAGTAAAGCATAAGGGGACTTTACTTATCCTTGCTAACCTCTATATTGAACAAATAAAGGTTAGTTTGCTTTTTAAGATGAGGTATATTGTTCACCTAATGCACTGTCTCTGGATCCTTGTTTCTTAGGGCTCAGTACTACTTTCTCCCCCCTTTCTCTTCTAGTGGTGCAAAGGATCCCTTACCACTCTCATTTCCAGTTGTTGGAATGATGGACAGGGGTATATTCTTCCTGAGTTATGTTTGTACTCTTTATTCCATTAAAGGAAAGGATAGTGAAACTGGTTATCATTCCACATTAACCCTGGATGGTTTTTCTCAGGTGTTGAATGGGGAGTTGGTACAGCCTACACAGGAACCTTCTTGTAATTCCATTTTAGAGACACTTTAATATCTAGTTATGTGAGCATGGCCCTTCTATTTGGTCATTATCTTATTTTTCATGATTCTGGAAGAGGATTCTCATCCATCATGTCTATGAGCCATTGGTGGAAGTTTGTTTGTTCCACATCCTCCTCATAATTATTGGAGCAAGAGATGTTACCTTGTCTTCTAGGTTGAGGAGTTAGGATTTAGTTTGTAATCCTAAGACCTTTCATATCTGTTTCTTCAGCTTGGTGATGTGAGACTTTGCTCTGTAATTCCAAATTCTGTTTGCTGCATTCTGATTTTTTTGCATGTTTGAAGTTGGACTTGTCTTGTTGGATGTTGCTTGCCTTCCCTTTGTAATTCTAGTTGCTCACATGCGACATCCTGTTACTTTCAGGTTAGGTTTCCTTTATATCATATTTCTGTTATAATGATATATCATATTGCATTCCCCATGTCCTAGCCACTGCACCTTGAATCTGGCTTTGGGTCCACATCCCTGTAATTCTAGTGAGGAGATGTGGAACCTTGTCTGTGTGGTTGGGGCCTAGATGAATCTCGTGATAATGAACAATATTGGTGATGTGGTTGGTTGACCTTTACTGCCAATGTTTAGATTTCACTTGTTAGATATTATAATTTGTCTTAGGAGAGTCTCTGATTTATTTAGATTATGTTTTGGGGCTTCAAACAGCCAGAAATTTTAATTTTAATTTATAAGTTAATTAAATCTTTATGTATTAAATTTATGATATTTGCCGACAAGATTGATACATGGAACTTTCTTTCTTAACACAAATATACAAACAACAGTGCAGTTTATAGTAACATTTATTGCAAACAATGATCTATATATGTAAGTTTTGCAAACTTACATTCTTGACGGTTCATGAAGTGCAGATTATTTGTATGTACATAATAGATATACTTCATTGACAGTAATGCTAACTAGCTCTATTCTTCACATGCAACTTTCTTCCCGACAAAAATAGCCAATGTCCTTATATAAATACTAATATTCAAAGTTAATTCACTGAAATTTGTAATGCTCAAAACCTATAAATGTTCCTGGTCAAATATCTATTTTTTTTTCCAATTAATAAGCATTTGTCACAATTATAGCTTTTGAGGCATAGCATACTGACTGTTGAGACCCAACAGTATTAGATATAACTGTCTCTTTACATGTTGATTTATAAATATTTTTTTTTAAGGTGACATTCTCGAAAATTCACTTGGCAACAGTATTTGAAGATATGCTTGTGCTTTCACAAAATATATATCATTCATTTATCTCGAGAATCTTCTACAAATTTATAGAACAGGTGGGACTTGTGCAGTACACATTTAACAGTATACATTAAATGCATTTCTAATATATATTAAGCTGAAAAACATTGATATTTAAAATAAATATACATTAGTAAATCTTATCTGCTATCTAAGCAAAGAGCATACCTCCACCATTGTGCTTTATTATATTTCAATTTTGCACACGTTTTTCTACACAAACTCTTTTTGTGTGGATCTTGCCCTCACTGGCTCCTCAGTCTCATTATGTTGGATTCAAGCTAAAGTGTATTTCAGAAGTTTACACTGTACTATATAAAAAAAAATGTATTTCTGATAATATTTACTTTTAATGTTATGCCCCTCTTCCTCCCCATGATAGCTGATGTTTGAGTCTCATAATCCTGCCATTCTCAAAAAGTGAATAAGAAAGAATAATTGGGAGCTTATTCATAAATTGGGCTAAGAGGGTACATTGACACAAGTGGAGAGAGTTACAAAATTAAAATCACTGGAGGTGATGTAGTGAGGGTATAAAGACTGAAGCAAGTGAGATAAAATTCATATCATTACTTAGACAGGCAAAGAGAACCTTTTGTCAGGATAAAACAAATGTGTGAGTTATATCAGAAGTACATTTTCAGTATAGGAAAATGTAAACTTTTATATCTTGATGATTTTACACAAGTTTACTACTATTGGTTGATGTGAAATTTTACTTCAAAATCTGGAAGTGTGTATGGTTTTTGAAAATAAAAATCTTTAGCCTTACAATGCATGACATCACAATTAATAGTTGTAATGTCACTGACATATAATATGATATCAAAATAGTGAACACCTTTCGCTTCATACATGTGTCATGTATACAAATGTCCTTGAATAATAGCAGGTTCAAGATTCAGTTGTATTGAAGGTTAGCGTATAAACAAAGGTAGAAGAAAGGAAACAAATGTCTCAAGTCTGTTAAACACTTAGCATACAAAATGTTAAGTTTTTTAGCTTATATGTGAGCCTGTGAATTTTACTGTTCCTCCCAGTCATGTGCTAATGCTTTACTTATGGTCAACAATAGTCAATTTCCATCTTAACATTCTGGTAAAATACTGGGCTTTTTATATTTACGATCCTAATTCATGTTACAGTCATCTCACTTGATTAGAAAAATTGTCTTAATTGGAGCCTTGTCTTTCTTTTCCAAATACTTGAGCTTGTATCCTCTTGTCATATTGTCTTAAGAATTCATGATAAATAAACTGGAGGTATTAATCAATATACAAATAATCTTACAATCATTATTGAGACCACCTCTTACCCTTTCTCAAGTGAAAATGAGTTAGAGATCTTAATGTATCCTCATACCATACTCTAGAATCATAGTAATAATACTCCTTTAAGTCCTTTCCAATATGTGAGATATTTTCTTTGATAAGGAAACTAAAACTATTCTAAGTGAGGTCTGACTAGAAATTTCAAAAGAAAAATTACCCTTATCTTACAATCAATGTTTTTAAGTATTACCATAAAATCCTAATAGTTTTGCTACAAGTAACAGAGCATTTCCTTGATGACTTCAATGACTTCTCCCAAATGTATCCAGACTTTTTCCTTCTGCCATGCTATTAAGCTTCCACTTCTGTTAAATGTGAGATTCATATTATGATTACCTAAATGCATTTCTTTTCACTTATTAGAATGAAAGGTAATTTGTGATCTATCTTTCAAACTTATCAGCGAACCAAAGTCATTCCATAGTAGTGTAATGTTTTAAGTGCAACTTTACAAATACCCAACAGCCTAATGTGTTAATAATATTTCTAGTTTTATTGCTCTTACAATATCAATGTGATTATTGGAAATGAGGAAAACCAAAACCCCAAACAATGACTTCATAACTTCTTAAGTTGCACACCAAGCCACTATTCTATACAAACAGTATACCCCTAAGCCATACCAATGTGATTTCATTAGTAATCTTTGCACCAATTTATCAAAAGCCTTTTGAAAATTAGGTGCACCAAATATATATCATTTACATCTAGCATCCTAAAAAAAACAAAATGAATCAATAGAGCAAAATTTCTATTTGGTGAATTCATTTACAAGTTATTTGAGTCGAATCCATGAAACTAACAGTTATTATTTATGTGTAAATATTTCAGATTCATATGTATTACTGACTAACATGTGTGATTTTTAGAATACTATATTTTATAAAATAGATTGTATACATTTGAAAGAAAGTGGAATAGTTTAATAATTAATTCTTTACAGTAGCTAATTTATATTAAAAGTATAGAATCTGGTATCTTGAAGCTGTCAGTTTTAGATCCACTACATTTCACTACTTTGGTAAAATTTAATTTTAAATTTTAAACTTTTTCACAAATATTACAATGCAATATTTTTATTTGATTTTAAACTTCTCATTTTTCTATTTTAATATATCAAGAATATAGACAATATACCATTTGATATTTTGTTTCTCTGAACTTTCTTAGATCATCTATGTGACTATAACATAAGACATTTATGTGCTTCTCAGGTATAATCTTAATGTGATAAAGTTCTCGGGAAGCATAAAGGAATCACTGTGGAAACTTCACAAGGAACATTCTGAAATCAAAGCTGTTTTGATGGGGACAAGAGCAACTGATCCTTATTCCTCCCGTCTTAAAGCTTTTCAAGAAACTGATCATGATTGGCCCCCATTTATGAGAATTAGTCCCCTGTTGCATTGGGGATATCATGATGTTTGGGGATTTCTTCGTACCTTGCATATACCTTATTGTTCCTTGTATGACCGTGGGTAAGTTAAGAGTGTTGAATAGCATAGAAAATTAATTGAAGAAAGATTTAACCAACAGAAATCTCATCTGTGGGGATATCTTTATAATATTATTGTGGTTGGTGTGTAAAATTCTTCCAAAAATTTTAATAGCTCATTAATCTTTTCAACCTTCATTAAATATTTTCATAAAAACAGTTAATCATGGATGTGCGCACATGGAATTGGGCTTTCTTTTTTACACTTCAGTCTGATAATTAAAAAGTTGGAGCTTTCTAAACATACCATTTTCTGAATAATGTGCCAGAGACTTCCTGACAGACAAACAGTTTTAAAATGGGAAAATGTGTGAGCTATGTGACTACAAATACATTTTTATTATGTTATTGAAGTTGGAAAAGAAATTTGTGTTCTGTGGCTGTTGATGATTGTACAGGCATATCCTCTTGCTTCTCGTTGAGTGTGTAATTGTATATAGTATTAATTCTTTCACAACTGGACCTGATTCTTTTGTGTATGTCACAACTTTTTACAGTATTGCATTCAAAATTTGATATAATAACTTTATTATCAATGTATGTCAACAAAGTTTGTATTAAAATGTAGTTTACAATTCAAATTTCAATTTTTAAATTTCAAAAGAGACAGTTAAAAAATTGTAGCCTTCAATTTTCTGTATCATATGACATGTTTGAGCTTTAATTTCTCCTTACAGAATTATTTTTTCACTGAAAAAAGTTTTATATTAATTTAGGAGAGTCTAGTAAAAACTGTAAGATTAAAAAATTATATTAGAATGAAAATTACCATTCAGTCACATTGATTCAGAGAAGGTTTTAGAGAATCACAGACAAACCTTTAGTAGAAATGCTTTATTAATGTAATATTTACTAAAACTTGTCCATTTTTATGAAGAGAACATAAAATATAACGTAATGTTTAGGGACAACAAGAGACCTGTTGGTCCATCATGGCTGTTCCATCCTCTAAGAGAAACTTCAACTGTTTAAAACAAAAATAAACCCAGCCTTCATTATTCACGTATCTATCAAATTTTTTTTTAAACTCGCTCAAATTTACTGCCTCCATAACATATGAAGGCAATTAATGCCATAAGTCCAACCATCCTATTTGAAAAACAAAATAGTCTTAGCTGAAGATGACTTCTGCTTTGCCTAAATCTATATTTATGTCCCCTAGTTCTATGACACTCATTCATTATTAAGTATGAAAAATTTTGATGCATCAACATTATTAGTTTCTTTTATAATCTTTAACACTTCAATCAGATTTTAACTTTTCCTTCTTTCAAGAGAAATAATTTCAAGGATCAAAATATCTCCACATATGACAACTCCTCCATTGCAGGTACCACATTAGTAACCTTCCTCTGAACCCTTTCTAATAATTTAATGTCTTACCTAAGGTAAGGAGCCCAAACTGAACACTGTACTCCAAGTATGGTCTAACCAGTGATTTACACAATGAGATTATAATCTCTTTAGACTTGAATTCAGTATTTCTGTAGATGCAACCTAAAATCCTATTTGTCCTACCACTAGCAACAGCACACTGCTTGGATGGTTTAAGAAACTGATCAACCATTACACCAATATTCTTTTCTTTCAAGGCACTCTTAAGGTTATTTCTATTTAAATTATACTGCAAGTCAAATTTGATAACTTGCATACAAAATTTTCATTTATCACAATTAAAACCCATTTGCCATTTTTTTGCTCAGTTTACTAAATATTCTTTACAGCCAGCAACACCCATGACCTTGATATTATCAGTATTTAACAGATTCAGAATTCTAACTAATGTTTGTATTTTCTCGCAGTTACTCGATTAATTTGACAGTCATTAGATAAATGGTTGATTTGATACTGAAGATTGAAATAACTGTTTAATGTCCACTAATTCCTTAGCTCATCACAGCTTCTTGAAATTCATATTCACACCTTAAATTTTGATACAGACATCTTTAGATTAAAAACAATGGTAGTATTTCACAATCTGTAGTAACAATTTCCATATCCAATCAGTTTGTCTCTGGCCATTCCCATGACCTGTGTTTACTCAAGCTAAAACCTTTTATGATCTAATTACAATTTACTTGAAATATGTTGATTGGCATGTGCAGATGGATCTGAAATGACACAATCTTAGAGGGTTACATTACAGGACTTTCTAACACATATATGTAGATCACTTATTCTGTGTTTTTAAAATTATTCAAAGCATGAAATTTTTACATTTTGAAATATACTGGTTAAGAAGTGGGAAGAAATGGTTACAAAGTTAGTGAAAATAACTTCTAACCCAAGAAATCTGTAGGCTGTTTCAGATAAAATATGAAACTTCTGAAAACTGAGAATAAGTTAATTCATAAAAGTTTAAACCTACAAACATCAATCATTATCAAAGCTTCTTCTAAAGCACAACCGAACAGAAGATCAATTATATGAATGGTATCTGAAATGTTGCAAACAAAGTATATTTTCTTTAGCTTGGCAATTAGTTGTATTTGATAATCAGTTAATCATCAAGATCATTCATAGATTACACTCAATTAATTGTTTCTTTCTTACAATATGGCTTATAAAAAACAACAAGAAGGAACATTATTCCATCATTATCCAATCAGATGGCTAAAAAGAAATTATATCACTCTAAAAATCAGGTTTCAGTACCTGTTATTATAGAGTATGGATAACCTGTTATATAGCTTTATGCTTAACAACAAATAAACTTAATGGCAATATTTGATT
This sequence comes from Tachypleus tridentatus, assembly GCF_004210375.1. Lineage (NCBI taxonomy): Eukaryota > Metazoa > Arthropoda > Merostomata > Xiphosura > Limulidae > Tachypleus > Tachypleus tridentatus. The sequence continues at coordinate 154,161,913 of NC_134831.1, forward strand.
ACTTGGATAATTGAAATAAAGGGAACCTTATTTATGATTAGACTAATATTCTTGAGTCATGAAATTAATCATAATTCCAATTTTTGTGACTAACTGATGTAATTCATGCTGTTAGGTAATCAGATTATATTAAATGAATCACCAACTTTAATATTCCAACATTAGACAGAGTACATCTTAAGTTCTTAGGAAATTTGTTATGGTCTTGCTAGTGATATGACATTTGAAAAACTGTTCAAAACATTTTCTAAGTGATTTATTGTGATTGCAGGCTATAATTATAATAGTAGATCAAACATTCAAAGCTTTGATAAAAATCCCAAGATTAACCTTGCATCCTAACATTCTGGCATGCTGTCATCACTGTACTTTGAGGAAATACTACCTATGTACATTCACACATTGAAGTAAACATACTAGTTTCTCTATAAGTCATGGAATTTATTCTGTGCCTTACATAGACACTTGAAGTTTTAGGTCTTTGCTTTGATCAAATAGGTATTTGGAAGTTGTCTGCATGTTTGATAAATCGGAAAGTATACACAAAAGAGGGGACAAAGTTTCCTCTGTTAAGTGCTAAAGCATCTTTTAGAGGAAGTGTTGCAAAGCTATAGTCCATAGCAGAGCAATCACACAGGAAATTGTATGTGTTTGTAGTATTGAATTAAGCACTCGTTTATGTATCAATTTTGATGATCATGAACATCATTCTGTGTTAATTGTCTAACAACACAAAACTCAGTCTTTAATGTTACTGTCAGAGACAGGACTTTCATCCAAGTATGGGTATACTCTACCTTGAAAGCAAAATTGAACCACTGAATTTAAAAATTCTATGTAAAAAATAGCCTTGAAATTGTATATTTACAGGTTTAAAAAAATTCAAAGTTGAAATGTATTCAGTAAGAAAGTTTCATTTATTAATTTTTATATATTTACATAAAAATTACTAATTTGAATTTTGGGTTGATTTGTGTGAACTTTGAATTAAATAATTAGTGTTTGTAAGTTAGCATAATTTTTTGTAAGGATGAAAATCATGATACTTTTGAACAATATAGCACTGATTTAACCTAATCTATTGGTTTTTAGCTACTCACTGTTTTGGTGAGATATAACTACTTATATATCTGTCTTATGAGGTCACAGATTATTAATGTGAGCTCTTTTTTTCCATTTTCAACAGTATGTAAAAGAACAGTCTTGATATTAAGAGAGACTTTGCTTTTGCAGCTCGACAATTCTGCCACGTTCAAACTCTGTCAACTTTTTAGCCTTTGCTATGTTTTTACCCAATGTAACACAGGAGATTTCAGTGGGAGATGTTGACAATGCTAATGCTTGAACACAAATGACTAAATTTTGTTATGTTTACCGATTAACTATTTGTTTGGAGTATGGTCTTAAACTTTTGACCAGCTAGTATTTAGGCTAATTTCATAGTGTTCACATTTTCCCTATTAAATGCTGAAGTCTTTTATATTTATTTTCCCTTTTCTTATTTTTATCTTTTGAAGCTCTACTCCAATAAGTGGTTGAGTCTAACAATGCAAAATGCTTATTTTTTCTTTATGTTCATTGGCCTTAAGATTTTGACAAGCAGCATATATTAAGTCATAACAATTTCAGTTTTACACTGTTTTGAAGTAACTTTTGACAATTCGTTAATTTAACATTGCATGAGTGATGTAAAGCAAAGCTGAAATCACCATTTGTAAAAGGTATATATGTGAATCTTTAGTGAATTTAAAATTCAATGAACATTTAGGATCACTTTTATTTTTATGGTACCTATTAACAATAATGAACTTTTCAAGTTATGATTTATTGAAAATGGTTTTGCTTTTAGGAAAAGTATAATTTTTACTATATTTTTGTTTAATTTGTGGTCAGGTATACATCTCTTGGAAATCGAGCTAATACTCGTCCAAACTCTCGACTGTTAGTCCAGGAGGACAATCATTCTAGGTATCGTCCAGCATATATGTTAAAGGATCCCAGTGAAGAAAGAGAGGGGAGGAATTAAATATCACAGTTTGTTACAACTTTGACAGGTTTGTGTTATTTGGACTCAAAAAGTATTAACCAGCATAATTCTTAATGTCTAACTAAAGATGATCAAATGGAGATAGTCCAAAGTTATGTTTTATTTATATTAAAATCTCACTCAGTAAAACTTGTTAAGCCTATTTAGGTTTGGAGAGTACAGTAGGTGATGGCAAAGAACTCTGGTGATTGAAATCTTTATTTTCAAAACATACATACCATCCACTGACAATATGGCTATTTTTTTATCTCCAAGATTTTCACTTAAATATCGTAGGCAAATTCTAATTTGCAAAATTATCCACCAACTTCAATACACCCACTACCTGGGTACTGTATATATAAGACCTCATTCAGATAATGTAATCACTTTTTCTCAACAAAGCATTCAGCACAGGTTTCTATCATTAGGAGTGTTATGATTATACACTATTTACATTGTGATTTTGAAGGCAGTTGAAGTTTTTGTATTTATCATTTATATTTATAAATTACTTAACAAAGAAAACTGACCAATGGGTATATATTCCTAAGTTAATGTTTCTACTACAGAGCTCAGTTAGACCTCTTTTTTTTATACCTCTGCTATCTGATGTTTGTTAACAGTCAGGGAAGGGGCCACTCTCAGCCAAAGCTGTCTGAGATATGATCCTTTGCGAGATGGAGACATTTGTGGACCAAGGGTGTTTCTCCTCAGAGTTCTGAATTTACTTTTGCTAATGACTCAGGAATGACTGGTGAGAATTTAAACTCACTTTAGCTGGCTTCTTTTTTTTTCTTTTTTTTATGAACTGGGTTTCAAACGAGAATTGTTTTGATTAGCCACCTCCAGCTCGTTTTCTTCCATTGATTATTTGGGTTTATGAGGTAATAACAAGAGGGTCTCCTATTGCATTTGACTCTACTACTTTCTTGTTAGGAGAAATTATGGCAAGTGACTACTTGGTGTTTCCTCCTCCTTTTATCACTGTTCGTATGGGGAGATTTACTCTCACAATTATGCAACAGGATAGCTATGCTTTGTCTCCCATGTTTATCATATCAGCATACTTTGGCTTATCACTGCCAGGAGGAGGCCTATTTAGGTTCTTAACGAATGGCTCTTTATGGATCTAATGAGGTACTAGATTGGAATCTGCATTCACTTTAAACATATCACGGTTTTCTTGAATTTGTCTTACTGTTATGACTGTTCTGAGTATTTATCATGAATTCATCTTTTGTCTGAAGCCTATTAATGTTCCTCTCAGCAATGTGAGGATGAGTTGGGGGATTTTGTTAATGTCTACATCAGTCAGATTGTCTTCTTCAATTTTTTCTTTGATTTTCTGGCTGGTTTGTTGTTGGGATTTATTGGGTAGAAATGCTATGTTAGAAAGTGTTAATTTACCATCTTCTGGCCTCAGAGAGTTGCAGGAAGCTTCTTTTCTATGTCCCATGTTATTTGCAGAAGTTCTAGGGACTTTAAAATCCCAAATTGGTATAGCCTATATACACTCTTCTTTATTATTATTGGCTTTTCACTTTTCTGTAGTTAATTTGGAAATATCAGCTCACGGTGTTTCCTGACTCTTTCCTTCTTTTTCCTGGTCTATTGTTTTCAATATTAGGGTCTTATCAATATTCTTGATGACTATCCCATGAGTGACCAAGCAGTGAGAGTATAATTACATCACTACCTGAAGATCTGGTGTTTTTTTCACCAGGGATCCATGGGTACTTCATGTTCTGTCTTTAGAGTTGGTCATTCAATTTACATCATCCATACCATTGTCTGCTCAACTTGTTGTCTTTTCACTTCCAACAGATCTATGGCGAGTGGAGCTTTGCTTACAGGCCCTAAGAGAATTGTTAGTCAAAAGGATAGTAGAGAATTGATTCTCTTCATTTGGGATGTTATTCTTGTTTATTTGTTGTACCCATGAAGACAGGAGATTAGCAATCCATCTTTAATGTCCTAACTCAATCAGTTTTTAGATCCTCCTTCCTTTCCAATAAAATCTTTTTTTTTCAACCTGTGATTGCACTTTGTGCCAGGGCTCTGGATGACCAGATTCAATGTTAACAATGCTTATCTCCATATTTCCTTAGCAGAATCTTCCAAGAGGATTCTCAGGTTTGTGTTCAAGGGTCAGGTGCTGCAGTTCAGGTCTCTACCTTTTGGTCTTGCATCAGCACCTTACATCTTTTGCAGAGTTGTTCAAGATTTTTCTTGTCACTTGCATTCTTTGGGCTTGTGCACACATCATTATATTATGACTGGCTCCAATCCATCAATTAGCAGAACAACACTCTTATATTCTTCTTTCAGCAACCATAAAAGCAGGCTTCCTTATCAGAGTGAAGAAATCTATTTTGTCACCAATGCAATATCTCATCCATCTGGGTGTGTTTTCCAATACTCAAGTCATGCTTTACCAACCCCTATCAGGCTTCAAATCTTGGAGGAAAGAATCATTAGATATATAGATGGTTCTCTTTCTTTTGGGGATGTTGGCATCCCTTGAACTTCTCAATTTTTTTTTGGGACAAGTGCATTATTTAAATTATAAAGGGTCCCTTTAATGATTACTGTGTGATTGGTAGATCTTTTGAATAATCCTGTATCATTACATAGGAGAAACTTCATCAATTGTGAATGATGGTTGGATCACAACAACTATTCATTTTACTAATCAGTGATGTGGTTAGCTTCTGGTCAGTTACATCTTTCTTTCTTTGTGAACCTGATGATGACCGAAGAAGGTCGAAACGTTGTTTGCTTCTCTATGTAAAATATTTTCTCAACCCAAACAAGCCGTTTTTACATATATATTCATTCTACTACCTTGTATTGAGATCTATCTGTTCACAGACATCTCTTCAGGGTTGGGGCACTTATCTTCAAGTTCAGTAGTTCCAGGGTATGTAGACTAAAGACAAGTCTACCCTCCACATCAATGTTCTCAAAGTCCTTACAGTACACCAGACAGTGGTTCAAAGCTGGTTGCTCTTGAGGGAGAAAAACTGTCCTGATACATTCAGACAATTCCTTGGTGGTATCTGGGATTTCCCTTCAAATAGGCATACATTCTTGAGACCTATGTTTTCATAGCTTGAATTTTCTCTGCTGGGCTTCTTCCCATCTTATCAGTCTTTTGAGCTTGTCATGTTCCAGGGGTGATGAATTTCATTGCAGATCACTTGTCTTAACCTAACTGAATTTCTCTGACAGAATGGGTATTATATCATGAAGTATTTCAGTGGATTTTTTCTCAGTTTGATCTTCAACAAATGATGCTTTTGGGACTCACTAGAATTCTCAAATGTTTGCAGTAGATGTGTTCAGTCAGGGCTGGACAGGTTTACATCTGTATGCCTTTTCCCCAGTTCAGCTAGTGTCCTGGGTTCTGACTATGGTTTGTTATATTCCCTGTTGAGTTCTCTTAGTTGCACTTTATTAGCCAGCTCAAGTATGGATCTCATTTCTTCAGTATCTGCAGGAATGTCCACCTCTACCTCTTTCACATTGGAAGTCTCTGTTGCAACAACCTTGATCAGACATTCTCTACCCATATGTTTTTAAAACCCAGCATTCATGCCTGGAAATTATAAGGACCTTTACGTGGCATAAGGGTTTAACTTCTAAGGTTCCTCTGTGCTTAATTAAATCTCTCCATGGACCAACTACAATTGTTTATCAATGGAAAGGGAATATTTATCATCAGTGGTGTTATTAAGAGGAGGTTAAACCCTTTTCATCCAAAAGTATCTATTATATCCTGTTTTCTGACTTGGGTACTTGAGAAGGAACCTCCATCATCTGTGGTGGTTTTACATAAGACAGCTTTATACAATATTTTTAGGTATTTTAAATACTGGAAGGTCTTTGAATCCCTAATTCTATCAGATCTTCTCAAAGCCTTTCGTGTTATTCGACCCAAACAACCTTTTCAGTTACTGAATTGGGATTTTACAATTGTTTTGCATGCATTAACTCATCCTCACTTTGAACCTTAGCTATATGTTCTTTATTTCACCTCTCTTTTAAATTATATTTTTGTTGTTGTTAGCTTGTGGTTGTCATCAGAGTTGTTTGCAATCCACTTGCATAGGACTCTGTCTTTCCACATTTGTCCTGCTCTATCTTGATAGGTCTTTTCTTCCCAAGACTCTGGCAGGTAGGTAAGGGGAAATATATCTCACTAATGCATTTGCCAACCATTTCTCACCTTTATGACTGCTCTGGTTCTGATCAGTTATGCCTTGTCAGGGCCTTCAAAAATGATGTGGCTCATGCTAACTTCTCTTGAGGAATCAATTATTCTTTTATTGAAATCCTTCTCTTTTCTGTGACTTATCTTCCATTACTCTCATAAGTTGGCTGCATAAGTGTTTTACATAGTCCATAATGGATTATTGTTACAGGAGAGGAATCTTTTGCATGCCACATCTGTTTAGGCTTTAGCCAGAGGTGTTTTCTTAGTTATATACTCCTATTTCAAGGGTCCCTTTATTTTTCACTGGTCCTACTCTGTGACAAATATTATCCAGGCAAGTATGCTTTCTCTTCTCGATTCTGCACTAGCAACCACTTTCACTATAATAACTACAGGTGGTATTACTTCATTATGGACTGTAATTCATGGACAATCATGAGTAACACTAAAGGGGATATTGTATGTCCCTTCCAATCTTCAAATTGAATAAATCATGATCAGTTTGTTTTTAAAAATGTAGGAAACTTGGTTCACCTATTGCACAGTTTTCAGAGCACTTTTCCTCAAGATTCCCAAATGCATTTTTCCCCTTCAGATTACTAATGGAGCTGAGGAGTCTTTACCACTCCTAGTTTTCTGTCGTTGAGGTGGTGAACAGAGGCTTTTTCCTCCAGAATGTTTGAATGTGTTCCCCCATTCTTGGAGGAGAGGGTGAAGTTGGGGATCCTCCAACTGGATTCTCTGGATGTTTTTTCTTAGATGTCAGTAGGAGTGGCACAAACCTCCATGAGAGCCTGCTTGTAATTCTTGACACTTAGCTATCTGTTTGAGGAGTGCATGGGCCTTCTTTTTATTCAAGGTTATGTTTGTCTGTTGTTTATGAAAAGAGGTCCACTCTCTCCTCATAATTCTAAAAGCAAAGTGGTCCCATCTTAGGCCCTTGGATGAGCACAGGCTCCTTGTTCTCTTCTTAATTTCAGAGGCAAGTGAAATACTCCTTGTGCACATGGTTGAGAAGTGAGGATGAATGTCCATAATTCCAGACTGGTTGAGTCCTATTCCTTTGGTTGAGTACCCCATACATGAATCAGTTAATCCAAGGCTATAGTATTGCCTTTTGAACTTCTTTAGTTGCAGAAGAAAATTTGTCCCTCTAGGTATTGCTTATTTTATCATTGTAATTCTGGTGGTATGAAATGCATCGTTTCAAGATTACAGGTTAGGATCCTGTCAAAAGTATATATATATCAAAGACGTGTGTGTAGTCCAATGAAACAAAGGAAGCCGTGGTTCCCCAATATTTGTTTAAAAAACAAAGGAAGCCGTGGTTCCCCAATATTTGTTTAAAAGAAAATTTAACTTTTAAGTATTAGCTAAATATGATCTTATGAACCTGTAATTGAATCATGTTGAAGCACTCTACTACACCATACAAATCTATAATCACTTTGTACTGGTGAAAGAACTGTTGGGAATAACCTGGACTGCAACTGTCAAAATGCTTCGTTTTTTGTCTCTGCATGTTGATATATAAACTTAAGATGGGATTTTTCAGAAATTTAAGGGGCAAAAATATAAAACATTTTATTTTTACACTCAGTAATCTACAAGTTTAGAGAACAGGTGAGACTTGCACAACACATGATTAACAATATGCATGCAATAAACTGAAACAAATGTAGATATTAAAATAATATTAAAAATTACAATGTATAAAATAAAATGTTTTTTCTGATTTAATGTTTTTGTATTTTGAGTTGTATACAAAAAGAAACATATATAAAAAAAATTAGGAAAAAATATAAATTTATGCATTTTTGTTCTAGAACTACAGATTATAACTTAAACATAAATGTTTAGAGTAAATAATTAAATCTTATAACATTATACATTTACATATATTTATTTGTATTAGTGATTTTTCAGCCATTTCTGGTTAATAATGCAGAAGTTACAATGATGCAACATGCATGCATTCGTATTGCCATATCTAATAATAAAAAACTGACGTTTAGTCTTTACAAAGTGACCTGTCTTCGCTGTATCTTAATAGATTGGTATTTTGTAAAAGACGTTTACATTTCAATTATTTTACATTATATATGCATATAGATTTATTATTTACAAACAAGTTCTTAAACATATTTTTCTTAAAACATATAATAATAAATAAAAAAATACAAGTTAAAACTTTTGTACTCTGTTGCTGTTTGCCATTGCTTGCTAAGCCTCAAGAAATTTTGCACACAGAGGATATGAAACAAAATATTTTTATTAAGATTTAATATATAGGTTTGAATAACCAAAAAATAATAAATTACTATATTTATAGTATACAAATTTATTATAATCTATCAAGTTTAGTAATTAATCTGTATTTGAAGCTAAAAAAATATATTTTGAAGGCTAAGGACTTGACTTACTTGCATGAAAGGTTGTCTTGAAAGAAAAAGAGGGTAACATTATATTTTAAAATGGCTGAGAAAGCTACCAGGAGAATGTTCTGAGCTTTGGATTGGTTATTCACATGTCAGTAAATGTATATAAGGGACCATTTCCAAAAATGGAAAGATGTGAGCTAAGTCACTGCATGTGATTCACTACATGACTAATATCATGGCATATAGAAAATTTAGGAGGCTCTTATTTTATATTCTAGCTTGTCAGTATCAGTAATTTGAGTTTATTTTATACAGAACTATGGACTTTGTATTTTGACATCACGAACATCCAATTTAAACAGTTCTGCATTCAACATCCTCTGTGACACACAAAATCAGTATTTAGGTGTGTTTTTTAATATTTACTTTTAAATTTAGAAAGTAAATAGTATATAATTTGAAAAGTTTAATTATAATATACAGTTTGATACCTAACTTAAGGAGATATATTCATAAAATAGTAGTGCAATAAAGTTTTGAATGCATGTTAAGAAATGCAAAGACATGGCCTTTGACCCTTGAATTGTCTGTAAAGGGTTAAGTGTTAAAGATTGAACAATTTTGCAAAACAGTAGTAGGTTACAGACAGATTTTATGTTCTTTCATAACTAGCAACTAAATAAGCTCTAGTGAAATGTGCCACAAAGAAATATAGTTTACCCATGCACTAAATAGTGTACAACATGTGTTAGTTTTGATCAAAGCAAAGTGTGTGTTTGTGTGTAGTTCCCATATATACTATACCAATGTTGATGGTTTTAATGTATTCAAACTTTTTAGAAGGTTTGACTTATTTTAAACCCTGAAAATAAAACATAAACAACTTGCGCGATCAAATTATTACATGAAGGATGGCAAAAAATTGTGAATTTGTACAATATCCTTTTTCATACATCTGTAGTAATTTTGGGGCCTTTGGTTTATCTTTTTTACTGTTTTCTTTGCAAAAACTGATACACATTAAACCATTTAATTGGCTCCCCAGAGTTCCTTGTTTACTTCCAGTACAGTTAAATTTTGCATAAGAATGTATTTGCTTTGTAGAAAAAGTTATAGCTCTTTTATTTATCGAATATCTTCTGACTAAAATATGTAGTGAACTTACTGTTAAGTTCTTTAAGCTATAAATATTAGCATATCTTGTGAATTGCTTTTCAATTCATCTTTTCATAGTGAACATTAGTGGCACATCCTTTATTAACTGAAACTGAAGTTTGTAATTTTGGTATTGTTCAGTTGTTAAATAGTAAATGCAGACTAGCTTAATAGAGTAGGTGGTAAAATTGGTGATATGGTAATCAGTTTTGGGGGAAACTTGTGCTTTAAGTTTTATAGTGAATTTTTGTTAATAGTTAAAAACATTTTACATTTCTGTAGGAATAATGTCAGCAGTAACTGTGAAATTCATTAAGCATCTTGTTGATTACATTGGTTCTTTGATGGAAAAGTCGTATGGACCTTGTGGACGATCATCTCTCTGTGTATCAGCTGTAGGTCAGATTGAAATCTCTAGTAGTGGCATTTCCATCTTGGAAGCAGCTAGGATTAATCATCCAATAGCAAAAGTTATTCATTGTGCTGTTAAGAATCATCATGAAATTGTAGGTGATGGAACTAAAACTTTTGTCTTACTTTTGAAGGCCATTTTTAATGAACTCTCAAAGTACATAACTGAAATTAGCTATATCCCACAAAAGCAAGGAGCAAAGGAAATAAAAACAAAAATTAGACTGGAACTTAGTAACTTGTATTACATATTACCAGAATACTTTGGGCAACTCAGGGATAATAAAATGATACAACACCTTTTTCTCCATGAAAATAATTTATCTTTAGTTAAATCTTGTGTTCAGAATTTGCTGAAAACATTTTTGACAGGAAAGTTTGGACAACTTGTTACCCATTGGCTGGTGGAACTGTGCTATAACTTGATTTTTTTCAGTGTTTATAATATAAGCAAGTTCAGTGAAGTGATTCAGTATTTAATTACAAACTTTCACCTCTTGTGTTGTAGGATAAATGTCTTACCCATCCAACTTTCTAGGATTGTGGAAGGGTTTGTTCTGACTCGTGATTTTACTGTCCCATGGAAAGGCTACACAAGTAAGGAGGAAGAATTGAATTTCATTGTTATTCTTCCTTCTGATGACAAGCAGTCCATCTGTAATGAAGTTATTTTAAAGATAACACAGCCACAAGATGTTGAAATGTTTCTGTTGTCACCATCTTCATTTTATAAATCAGCCATAGAAACCTTGCAGCAGCATCAAATTCAGCTGATTTTATCTCATAACAGTTTACCTGAAAGTTTCAAAACTTTATGTTACGAGGAGGATATAGCTGTGATTGCAGGTGTTTTGAGGGAAGAGTTGTTACATCTAGTCTCTCTCTGTAGAATTCAGCCAGTAATATCTCTGCAGGAAACCTTGACTGCATCAAAGATTGGAAAGGCACAATTTGTAAGACCATTAGCACTAGAAGCTAAGTGGTATATTCAGATAGGAATAAAATTGTCTGACATAGATATGCTATTAGTTCCTCATTATCTGGTTTTGTGTGGTCCAACAGAAGGAATTTGCAAACAGTATTTTAGTGAAAGTTTTAATTCCCTTAAGGTAGTTGCTTCTTGGATAGACAATAACTGTCACCATACTTGTCATGGAGTACAGCCATTTTCTTCAACTTATTGTTGCCAAGAAGATTCTTCTGAGAATGATGTATCATCTAAGTCTATAAATTCTTGTGATATTTCAACAAAATTTAATGTTCCTAAAGAGAATAATAAAGTTAATCTATCCTTGTCAAATTTAAGACAGCAAAACAAGATAGGATGGTTTGAAGAAACTTTTATGAATGAAAACTGGAAAATTCGTGTTACGTCAAGTTCTGATGAGCATTCTTTACAAACTACTTTAAGGAAATCTGGCATTGAAGATTATCCAGTCACTTCAAGAGAGCATGGATATAAATTAACAAAAATGGTTGAACCATCTTTGTGGAACTATGATCAAGGGGTATGTTGTCCAGGAGGTTCATTCTGGGAGTTGGCACTCATTTCCTTACTTAGAAAGTCCCACAAAAGAGATACAGAAAGCAAGAATGCTATTGCCATGGAAGTTCTTACATCTTCTTTACTTTATATTCCAATCTTATTACATAAAATGTCTCTTAAAAGTAAACAGAATACTATTCACGTTTATCAAGAGTTGGAAGACAGTTTGCAAAAAAACTTGGTAGTATGTATGGATGGAGTTTCTGGTTGTGTTATTTCAGTGGAAGAATGTACAGCAAGAGAGTCTGTGGCATCTAAAGAATTGCTGCTATGTAGTGTGTTGAAATTGGTTATTCAGCTTCTAAAACTTGATTGTATTGTCAACATTCCAAAATTACCAAAAGCACTGGGTGAGGATTAAATATATTATACAACTCCTATTATAGAATTGTTGACTACATTTTAATTTTGGAAGTACCACTTAATTGCACTTTATAATGAATAATATACGCACTCACGCACAAATTTAGGCCATACACCTATGTCAAACCTTGTGTAATACTCTAGAAATGGAATATAGCTGGTTGCATGATAATTTTAGATATAGTTTGGGCTTCATAAATATATTTGTTTACAGTTATCTAGGTATTTGTCATTGCAGTGAAGGTGAAAGTTCCAAATTTATTTAACATTCAAAATAAAAGTACTTTTTAACAATTGTAGATCATATCAGTAATTAAAGAAAACATTGTCATTGTATCCTGTCTCACAGATAGTTTTGATAGTGATTGACTTTTGTTATTCTTTTCAAAGTATAGTTTTTTTATTTTATTGCAGGTTTAACTGGTCAATATAACACAAATTTGACCTTTACAATATGGTATTGTACTTGTAGTGAAATAATGATGAAAGGAATACAAGGATAACACACTAAATGAGTTAAATCTTTTAACTTTCAAATTAACTAACTTGTTTTAATAGCGTCTATCATTAGTGAGGTATTATACTATAATGATTCATTTCATGGTTTTACCTGTTAGAACATTATGGTTAAAGAACTGAACAAAAGAGTTTGGTAAAATCACTCAGTTTGTATGTAAACTATATAGGAAACTCCAGAAGCAATAGTAGGATTGGTTGCAGTACTGGTGATATATTTATGGTGTGTGTATTTATGTTTCTTATTTGTGAGATTTCTATATTATTAGGAACCCTGTAATTAATAAAGCAGAGGTTGTTTTAACACACTTTGTGTATGTTATCTTGTTTGTGTGTAGCAGTACTCTCTTTTTTTTTGTCACCTCTTAAAGTTTTTTTTACACTCAAAGAACTGCATTGTGCTCTTATTTTTTGGTAAAAAGTTTGCAATTTGAGATCCTTTAACTAGTTGCTGTATACAATGCTGATGTGAACTCACAGTTTATAGTGCATATTTGAATTTTTGCATTTGTGCTAATTACAGGAATTTTCTGTGAAAAAGGTTTTAATGCCTAAAACTACTTTTAAACTGCCAAGTGGGTTCATCTTACTGTAGACCATATGGGTAACCTGATGATAATTGCATTGGAATTTTTTGTCAGACTATGATCAGGCCATTGAAATCTACTATAACAGATAAGCCATCAAAAGTATTAGTGAACCTTCCAAACCTCAAATTGAATTTAGGGTAAATCAGTATTTCCCAAAGTGTGGTCTGCGACACAGTACCGGTCCATGAAAAAAAAAAACAGTCCACAGAAAACTAAAAAAAATTAATTAATTTTAACTCGCTACCAACTGCCATTTTTAAACTTTCTCCAGGCTTGTGTTTTATTTTAAAGAAAAATGTAATTAAACCATTTAATATAACTTGGATTTCTCAGTATTTCAACTAAGCTAATATAAGAGGAAGGAAAAGTGAACGTTTGTACTTAAGGCTATGAAACTATAGAATTCACAAGTTGATGGTCACCTTTATACCTTCCGTCCCTTGAGACTTAAAATGTTCTCAATTAGTGCAACTTAAAGAGCTTAAGATTAAGTCTCACCATGTTTATAACTTTGAGATTCTTGTGAAATGTTGTAAATTTAAACCACATGTTAACTAGTCACATATCCTGCTAAGTCCAAACCAGTCTTACCCTGTCTGCAGGTAAGATCAAAGAAAGGATTTTATATTGCATAAAAGGACCATTTGTTCATTCAAGTTAACTGATTCTTTGATACCAAATGTGTTAAATTTGCTTACTTTGTTAATGGAAACTGACAGGCATGTTAGACCTGAGTCTTTCATCTGGTAGTGCCAGGTGGCAGTTGCTGATGGCTGGTATTAGAAGTGTCAGTTTCTTCTGAGAAGAGAGAGACTTGTTTGTGACTTAGATGCACTAGTTAAGATTTTTTAAGTTGCTCATTTTTAAGAAAACTTCTCACCAAAATGGAAAGATGGCTGAAGAAACATGCATCACACAAGAAAGCCTCAAGTGATGCACAAATGCAGCCTGGTTTCAGTGAAAATAATATGCCTAATTGTAAATGTGTAAGTGGTATGCAGCTTGGTAGCAAAGAAAAGAAAACAAAGACCTACTGGACTCAGTAGTATTATGATGAATATTTGAAGTACGATTATATAAGTGGTGGTAGCAGTAATGACTTGCCTCTGTGTCCTTTGTTGTTCAACATTATCAAATGAGAACAATGAAACCATCAAAATCAAAACACCATTTGGATATCAGACATCCAGAATAATTGAGTAAGGCAATAAATTTTTTCATAAATAAGAAAAATGAAATACTTTTTTTTCCAAACAAATAATTTCACACACTTATTTCCACAAGATCTTCCAATGAAGACTTTGTTATTGCCTCATATAAAATTTTGAAACTAATAGCCAAGACAGATTATCTGCATACTATTGGGAAAACATTAATACTTTCTGCAGTAAAAATAATAACATTTCAAGTTTTTATAAAAAACAAGAAAATTAGTTAAACTTACTGCTGCTATCTAATATATTATGCAGTGAAGCATTGAATTGTGGAAGTGTCAAAAAATATTGAAGAAACTCTTATATGTCGAGTTCGCTGTAGTCTTTTTTTTTTTTTTCATTACAAGTGGATGAACACAGACATGGCAGATAACGACAATTTAATGGGCTTTGTAAGATATGATTATAAGGACACAACTCATGAATATTTATTGTTTTGTAAACTACTTTCAACAAGAATGATGGCTAATGAAATTTTCAATTTAATCAATATTATGATTTAGAGTGGTATTCAATGGAAAAAAATTGGTTGGATTGAATACCAATGGCAAGTTCCCATACAGGGGTTTTCCAGAGGATCTGAGCAGTGGCACCAGACTGTGAATGCTACAATGCTGGGAAGAAAATGCCCTTACTTTTGAATTCAACTATACAAGAATGTTTCGAATTCATAAAATATTTAAAATCTAGTTTGTTGAATTCCAGAATCTTTACTGCTTTGTGCAAAGAATTAGGAAGTGAACACAAGCATCTCCTATTACATTAAGCTCAATGGTTATCAAAAGGAAATGTCTTCAAAAGACTCATTAAAATGAAAAATGAAGTTATTTTGTTCATGAAGCAACATACCCATCAGCAAAGGATGCACTATTTGAACTTAGAGACAGGTTTCATAATTTGCATTGGTTAATTAAGGTGGCCTATTTATGTGACATTTTTGGCTTCTTAAGTGCATTAAATCAAAATTTACAAGGTGTTAACATAAATATTTTTAAAGTCCAGGAGAGGATAGAAGCAAGTATAAAAATTAATTTGTGGGTACATCAAGTTGAAAAGAGAAATTATAAGTTTTACTTTACTTTAACAGAATTACAAAACCAAGATGAAAAGGTAATATTCCAGATGAAATTTACTCAACAATTGAAGAGCATCTTTTGGTGCTACAATCAAGCTTGAAGGAATATTTTCTTTGAATTGACAGCAGTAAAATGTAGATCAGGAACTATTTTTATAGGGAAGAATGAGGAAGGATTAGAACTCGGTGAATTAGATTCTGTTATTGAACTGTCTTGTGATGTTGCACTGAAAGACCATTTTAGTCAAGCCTCGTTAATTAATTTTTGGCTGAGCTGTCGTGATGAGCATCCATATTTATCAGAAAAAGCAGTGAAATTTCTTATGTAGTTTGTCACAACTTATAAATGTAAATTGGGCTTCTCAATGATACTTTTATTAAAAGCAATAACAGGAACAGATTAGATGTTGAGCCAGACTTGAGAGTCAAACTGACTTCTTTTCCTTCTGAGTTGAAGTTTCTGTGTGATGAAAAACATCTTCCTTCTCATTAGGTACATTTATTTCTTAAAAGAGCATTAATAAATATACAGTAAATGTAAAGATTAAATTCCTTTTTTACACAGTAGTACTCTAAAACACCTATATATATTTTATAATTTATGATGTCTTGATAGAACTATTGCTTTCAGCTTGATGTTAAGACTTAAGTCATGTCTTAGTACGTTATTTAATTAGGTATTTGAGGAGGCCAGGCCTCATGAAAAAGTACAAAATTAAACTGGTCCCTACTTGGAAGTTTGGGAAACATTGGAGTAAATAAATAAACTGTGTTAAAATTTTCTCCTTTTTTTTTAAACCTTTCTCTGATAATTTTTAAGCATTATATATGTATGATTAACATGTCTGCAATTTTCTGTTGCTTATGTGTTCATGGTGCATATCCCTTAAAATCCTAGCACAATCTCTGATAAAGTCGTAGACACATTAGCAATTGGATGCATAAAATTTTAGAAAATGTCTTAAAATTTAAAAAGCCAGTTGGTTTATATAGATTTTGTTGGTAATTTCTGAGTTGGCAAAAGCTTTTAAAAAGTAAAAATGTACAACGTTTTATTTAGTATTTGTATGTGTGTGTTTTCTTATAGTAAAGCCACACTAGACTACCTGTTGAGTCCACAGAGGGGAATCAAACCTCTGATTTTAGTGTTGTAAATCTGTAGACTTACCATTGTACCAGCAGGGGACTATGTTGTATCTCTGTGAGAAATATTTAAATTTTTTGAAAACCAGTGTAGAAAATAATGATACATATCCAAAATATAAAAATGGTTTTGATAACATATCATGGCTACTCACTGATAGTTACTTTATAATGTAACAAAATACTCATGGACAGCATTAAAGAATATTATGACGAAAGTTTTATTATTCAATCTAGAATAGAAAATATCAGTGAAAATACAATTTTTTTATTCTGGAAAAACCTAAACATATTCTTTAAGCCCATATTTTAATCTCTTAGAGAAAAATAGAAAGTCTCAATCTATCATAAAATATAATAATGTGAACAGCTATTGAACCCATTTAGTCCCATGAACTCATTTGTTTAAATATTTAGATTTTGTAATGAGGTACAGTACATTACCACTTAGATGATTTCTAACAAGATTTTTTTATAGCAGTCACACTAAAGAGCAATTCCGGTGTAGCGCTACACACAAGATTAGTTATTCTCGTTTAGTGCTGCCCTCTATATGCGATTTTTTCTTTATGATTTCACAAGCCTTGTGCATTCCCATTGGAAGTACAATTCAACACATTTCACATGCAAATCATCATATATAATCTGTTAATCAATAGTAGCATTGTGTGCTCACATGTAACTCTACACTCTATCAAACCTTCAATTTTTGTTTAGCAGCTTTAAGTACCAATGGTTTCTCTGGTGTTTTGTGGTTTCACTTGTGACACACTTTCTTATATTCGATTATAGTTTTATTTTTGGTTGTACACAACCACTTTTCTCTCAGTCTGTCACTCTTCTGCACTGTTATTTTTGTGCAGTTTAGAAAATTATGAATTCAGAAGTCAACATTACTACTTCAGGGATTACACCAACTACAAGTCTTCTGTCTTAGGCCTCTTGTACGGGTGACTCGACAGTGGATCTTTCTGGTTTTGTCCATCAGGAGATTGAATGATACTTCGGTCATCGTTTATCCCCTGAAGTCATTCGAGCTCCTACTGATTCAACTGATGTTCTTAAACATGACAATCATATTGTCTTTTTTTTTCTCCTCCTGAGTATGCTGTTCCTTTTCAGTTCTAGTCTGAAGATTCCAGTAGGCCTTCCTTGGCTTTCACAGCTTTTGTATCTCAGGTTTGTGGCTTCATTCTGAACAGAAGTTGACTAATCACACTCATCAACTCCTTTCTGTGACAGCCTGAGGGGCATGGTTGATAAAATTGGAGAAGTTGGTCCTTTGGCCCAACCAACATTTAGTGCATTTAGGGATCTTCTATACCAACATCAGTCAAACTCTCCCTTTTTCTTAAAACTTCAATTATATGGAACATTTATTTCACCATGCCATCTCACCTCAGTCACTTATTGCTCAAAAAATTCTGTCAATTATGGAAATGTGGTCTTCTATTGCTGCATTAGCCTCCTTGGTTGTGCCCACATAAACTTTCTGCAAGAGGCACTTCACGGAGTCTTGTATGGGATCCTCTTTCTGCCACCATTTTCCTTCTGCCTTCCCAATAAACTCATTTGTTTATTGATGCATCTCTTCAGGGATGGAAATGTGGGTTGATAACCATGAAGCTTTGAGCCACTGGTCTCCAGATGAACTGGTACTGTATATCAATGTTCTAAAACTTCTGATGGTTCATAGGTCATTGTCTCACTTTCTTTCTCTCTTCCATCACTGTGTGATGAGGATTCCTTTTAAAAACTATCCAGTTGGCAGCGCATATCAATCACAAAGGGGCACCCAGTCCAGATATCTTTGTTTCCAGATTTAATATTTTCTATACAGAGCCCAGGAACATCATGTTCATCTTCTCCCATGTTGTGCTAGATGCTTTCAATCTGACAATGGATCGTCTTTCCTGTATGGACCAAATGTAACCCCACAGAGTGATCATTAGATCTGATCGTTTTCAAAGACTTTTGCTCCATTTGCATCCCCTCCAATGGGATGCATTTGCTGTAGGCCTCATTGCCCATCTTTTGTTCTCCTGTCCCACATACACAGGCTCTGGCTGTGAATTCCTTCAACCAGGATTGATCCCCAAATACTTTTATGTGTACCCTGACATCCATTTGTTTCATTGGATGATTTCCTTGGTACATTACACTCCATGTCAGGTCATTCTGATTGCACCCCATTGGCCAGCACAGCTCTGGTTTCTACTCCTCTCACCACTAGTCCCTCTTTTAAAATTAGATGTTTGTGATGTCAAGACACTAAATTTATAGTTTTGTACAAATCAGGAACTCAAATTACTAACATTATCAAGCTAGAATATAAAATAAGGACATCAAATATTTTTATTTTGCTGTGATATGGCTTATGTACTGAATCAAACACTGTGGCCATGTTCACCTCTTTTCATTTTTGGAAATTGTTCCTTATACACACTTATTTCGATATATGGCATGTGAATAACCAATAATCAGCTTAATATGTCCCAAGAGTAGTTTTCCCAGCCATTTTAGTCTTTGAAAAGGCTTCCACATTTTTCAATCCAAGATTTCAATGAAGTAGGTTGTGTCTTTAGTCTGCTTGAAGTTTTATATTTTTTAGAATCTAAATAAATCTTTATTGATAAGCATAATAAGTTATAGTAGAATTATATGGCATCAATGTAGTTACTTGTAATTTAACTGTACATATAAAACCTAAAAAGAAGTTTGTTTGATATCATCCATGTGAAATTTTAAAAGGCTTAACAACCTACATCCAGCAGCAACTGAGTACAAAGGTCATAGTGAAAAGAAATAACTTTGCTTTACTTTGCAACTTACTATTCTATATTTTGAGAAAAATGTTTAATAATTTATTTCTAAATAGTAATAACCTATATCCATATACATAATGTATAATAATTAAAATGTGACTGTGTATTACAAAATACTAGTTTACTAAACCTATCAACAAAAGAGAGAGGACTTAACTTAATAAAGGTCAGTTTTATATTATTTGATAAATGAGTGCACATGCACTGCATCAATGCAAGTTATATAAGTTATATATTCCAGGCATGACTGGAAGATCAACATAAAAGAAATTAATAATTATATAGTTATGAGACTTAAGCTACTTAGACTAAACATTTGTATTTTTGTGTTATAATATGTAGTCATTATAGCATGAAAAAGAGCATAATTTATATTTATTTCCCAATTTGTTTGTGGTGTTTATGAGGTTGGTCAAATGACAAAAGACATATAGTTAAGAGTATAGAAAATAAAATAGAGTCTTGCCAAAAACAAACAGTTGAAATGTATTTAGCAGGTTTTAAGACTACTTCTGTTACAGGTGCCAGTACAGAAGCAGCGAGTTTCACTGAGATGTGTACAAATTACAAATAGTGATCTACCCCACAAACAAGCCATTTCTCTGGACCTTATGCCCGTGTTGTGAAAAACGTGTTCAAAGACAGACGCATCTCTTTCCCCCATCATAATAAAAATGGACAGAAAAGCATTATGTTTGCATAAAGTTTTGTGTAAAAAAGGGTAAAGGAAGAACAGAAATCCTTGAAATGTTAAGAACTGCCTCTGGTGATGACTGTTTAAGTAAGACTGTTGTTTATCAGTGGATAAAATGCTTCCAAGATGGCTGGGAATCGGTCATGGATAACCTAGATTCTAGGCGACCGTCGACATCATCCACTGATAAAACTGTCGCTATGGTGAAAGAAAAAATTTGAAGAGATTGACAATTAACTATCCCTGAAATTACTGATGAATTAGACATTTCCTTTGGATTGTGTCAGATGATTTTAAATGATAAATTCTGCATGCTTCAAGTGTCTGAAAAGTTTGTTCCAAGGCTGTTGACGGATGACCAAAAGTTTCACCATCAACAAGTGTGCGAGGATCTGAAAAGATAACTAGAAATTGATTGTAATTTCATCAGTCATTATTACTGGTGGTGAGTCATGGGTATATGGTTATGACCCTGAAACGAAACTTCAGTCATTCCAGTGGAAGTCTCCCTCATCACCACGTCTGAAAAAAACACAACAGTCTCGAGCAAGTGTGAAGACCATGTTTTTTGATGTTTGAGGTATTGTTCATCATGAATTTGTACCTCATGGCCAGACAAATAACCAGGCCTTTTATAAAGAGGTCTTAATTCCCTTGAGAGATAAAGTTAGAAGAAAGCACTGCAAGCTGTGGGAGAATGGTCATGGTTTCTTCATAGTGCTGTGTCTGTTCAAGAACTTTTGGCAGGAAAAAAACATTCCTGCCCTGTGTGATTTTTTTCTGTTCCCAGAAATCAAAATTAAGATCTGATGACATTCCAACCATCCATAATAATGTGAAAGCAGAACTTAGTCGCATAACAGTTGAAGACTTCCAGCATTGCTTCCAAAAATGGCAGGAATGTTGGAACAAGTGCATATCAGTTGGGGGAGATTACTTTGAAGAGGATAGCATATAATACTGATGTGTGGACGTTATTCTTCAGAATAAAAGTGAAGTCTTAAATTTTTTTATCACACCTTATACCTTTCTGTAGAAGTACTTTTGTTTATCTTTATGGTTATAATCCTTTCACATAGAAGGGCACTGAATCTTTTATTCCAGAAATAACAAAATCATATTCTTTGTTCACCTTTGGATTTTCACTTCTTCACAATTACATGATAATGTACTATTCTCAAAGTGGACACAAACTCTGACCTCCTCTATAAGTATCCTAATGCTGAAACCATTCAGATTTCATGAAAAGCAAAGTGAAGAGATGAAAAAACCAACTGTAATACTGATATGGTAATATAATAGTATGAAGGGAAAAAAAGTATAATCTGAAACTGACTGGATACCAAAAGAACAACATAGAGTGGTAATTAGGGTTAACAGTGTGGTTAATTATAAACTATAACCTGCACATACTTTCATAACTTTCAAAAGATTTGCATTTTGAGTGGAATGAGTAGATTATCTAGGCAGAAGGTTAGATTCTAGAAGTTTTTAAATTCATCAGTTATGTTTAAGGAATTGATGGCTCACTTTAACAACAATGAAGTTGTCATTCAAACTACTTCAGAAATGTTTTTTCAATAGCAGACAAGATTTATTTTAATTTTTCTATTTACAGTAAATATTCTATAACAAATTAATCTATAATTTTTTATATTTTTCTTGACATAAATACTATCTTTTCTTGGCTGCTTGAGTGGCTCCACTAGTAGGGTTTGTAGTTGTAGGACCAACAGAAAAACTTTTATTGGTGGATGTTGGCCCTGTTTTACGTAATGTGATCTCATCAATTCTTTTACGATCTTCCAATTCCTGGGTTATTTTAGTATTTTTTATTGCTGTAAAAACAAAGTATAAATTATATGTTTTTTAATTTAAAAAATAAAAAGGGATTTCAAAGTCATTTGCACTATTAAATTTCAAATAACACATTTGTTCTTCTATTCTATATCACTGCTAAACAATAAATGTAATCTATTCAAGGTTTTTCATGACACAGTGTAACTGAAAAACAAAACATTCATTCAAATTATTACATGTTAAGAATTTTACATGATATTGGTAGTATTGAATAAAATTTACATATGCATATAAAATGACACGGATTTTGAAACCAGTTCCAATACACAGCTGAAACTACATAGTCTACCTGATAGAAAAAACAATGTAACATTCTTTAAGTGGTTGTAAAAGTTAAAACTATAAAAAACAACAACAACAACTTATATATGTATTCTACCACTCCTGCTGATAAAGGATCACTTATCAATTTCAAAGTTTTGTTAGCCATATACCAAAAATTATAGTCTTCCATTGACACATACAGTAAATAATGTAATAAAATAAACTTGGTCATGCAATACAGTTAAACAGTCAAGAGTATGTTCAGACATCAACAATGCAACAATTAACTTTTACAAAAGTGATTGTAGCAATTAGATAAAACTGAACAACACATACAGTTTAATATATGAAAACAAACACAAACACGTCTGTGTGTAGGTACTTCTATATTTTTTCAATACAGACTCTTAAAACTACTTATAGAAAACAAAGTTCATATAACTATAAAAGCACATTTTTCACATGCAGTTGTAGCCTTACACATTTTCCTTTTAAGTATTGCTACAGGAAGGTCAAAGTGAACATGTCATGACCTTTTACAGTTACATTCAAAATGTAATTAAACTACTTCATTATCATCATATACAAATAATCAAACTGTCAAACATAGATGATACTTTAAATTCTATTACAAGTTTTACATTTATATTTTTATAAGAAAATAATACTAAAATCCTCACAGTATGAAAATTCTGAAATTCACTCTATAAGTCTTCCCTCTTCTCCACTTTATTTACCACCCCTCTAAGAAGTACAGAATTTAATATAACTTACTTAACTTAATATAGTTATTACTCAAAGTATACTTTTATACCCTTCAATCTCACTTGGTTACAGAGCCATAAACTAATAAATCAGACCTACTTGCCATAATCACATCTTCTCTTTCACTAATTGACAATAGTTTTCTGGCACTTGATTATTTATAACCAATAGAAAATTAAGGTTTTTAATCTATTATGTTATATATTGTTTTTGTATAGAAAATTGTATATTTCACTTTCAGTTCAAACCCCATTCCCATGGGAAACACATTGATGAGCTTAGCTGGATTTTTAATTGCTCTTGCCATATAGTTAGAAAGCAAGAAAAACTGTAATAGATATGATACATTGTCTACCTTTTGCATATTATTAATCCATGTCCTTTATTGCATGATTCCATTGAATAAATAATTATTTATTGCAGTAGTACCATTGTATAAAAAAGGTAGCGTTAAGTGTCATCATTAGCCAGTAACAACAAAAAATATCCAAGTATTTTAATTGTTTTTTTTTCATGTGTATTTGTTATTTATTGTTATAAAAATAACTCAAGTGTAAAATTAGAAACTTTTTAGGTTAGATTACATAAAAGTAAAAAATAATAATACTTTTTCATGACGTACACCCTTTGAGTAGCCTGTGTTTTATAATAATTTGATAGAATAACATGAATTTCATAGGTTTCTTTCACTTTGTATCAAGATGTCTTGCTGTATGTTTCTCACCTCATGATTAAACTCCACGTTCAACAACAGATTCACATATTTTATAGTGGATATATTAATTCAGATGCAGTTCAAAGGGCAATAAAACAATACAATTTAAGAATAAACAGTTGTATACTGTTATGAGTTTAAAGCTATTTAAGATAAACAAATGTGATTTCTTGTTACAAAGGGGAAAAAGGGTAATTTATATTTATTTCAAATTATTTTGGTGGTTAGGGTTGAGAAACAAACAGACAAAATATAGTTTTGCTAGAAAATACTTTTTTGTAATTATTTATGATGTTTTAGCAGTTACACAATGAAATTTGAAATCTTTGAGATATGTAAAAGTATTTTTAATCTTAACATAAAAATCACTTTGAAAAATTACTTATTTGTATATAACCAATAGAAAATCAAAGTTTTTTAACAATCAAATAATGTATTATATTATTTTCTGTATAGAAAAATGTCTGTTTCACCCACTGTTTGAAACCTTTCTCACAGTATACAGTTAGAAAGTCAGTAAAATTATGATAGTTACAGGACATTATTTGTTTTGTGCATATTAATACTGTTTTTAAATGCATTATTTAATTATATAAAAGTTATTTAGTGCAGTAGTACCATTAGTATAAAATAGTAGTTATTTTCATTGACAATATAAAAACAAGATGACCCAGGTAGGTACTTTATTTCTTGTTTCTCACCTGTGTTCTTTGTTATTTATAAAAGTATCTAAAATGTAAAAATTACAAGTTATTGGGTTAAAAAAGGTTAATTTAAGTAAGATAATGAAAAAACAATAATAAAAATTCTTTATGAATTATGCTTATGAGCACATTGTGCATTATGTAATCTGATATGGCAATGCAAGCTACATGTTCACAAAGTAATTTACAATTTGTGTGGCAGGATTATTTATTAGTTCAATACAAATGAAAGGGCAATAAAACAATAAATTTATGTATAAGCAAACATATACAGTTTCAAGGTTTAAGCTACTTAGAATGAACAATTGTAATTTCATTACACTTCAAAGCCATTTTAGAAAGAAAGAAAATGAAATAATTTAGAGTTGTTTCATATTTTTATAGTGCTTTTGA
Organism: Tachypleus tridentatus; assembly: GCF_004210375.1. Classification (NCBI taxonomy): domain Eukaryota; kingdom Metazoa; phylum Arthropoda; class Merostomata; order Xiphosura; family Limulidae; genus Tachypleus; species Tachypleus tridentatus. The sequence continues at coordinate 154,186,772 of NC_134831.1, forward strand.
GGTTAGTAAAAATTACCAAATGGGTATACAGTAAGGGTAAAGAAAACAACAAAGAAAATATAAAGTTTCACTGGAAGAAAGTTTGATATTTGTTTAGAATGTTTTAAAAGATTATGCAAATGAGATTTTAGTATTTTCAATTAAAAATATTTTAAATCTTAACATGAAAATCACTTTATATTCAAAGCAGTCAACATCCTGATTCCATATATTTATAGACAAATAATTAAAATATCTGATTGTTTGTGTACAAAAAGTCAATGTTTACTGAAAGTCTGAAATGTAACAAGAGAATTAAGTTTCTTTGCATCTCTGAAATTAATTTAATTTGCTATTACAGATATTGTATCACTTTATATAAAAACTTGCTTTAAGATGTTCTATTGCACAGCAGTTTATCTCACCTCATAAAAGTATTAGTGAATTAATAAGTAAATCTAAAGGAATACATACTAGACATTTAATTAACCGATGTTTCTGAAGTAGTTTCAACTAATAATTGTCATATAACAAATTATACATCCCAAAGAGAAACTCATTAACTCTCTAGATATGAGTATGAACAAATTAAAATTAGCCAAGTTCATAACTGCAAATTGACCTTCACAGTTTCCATACTAGAAATTCTAATGGAGTATTTTCACTAATGATTTTTCCAGGAATATATGGAATCAAAGTAATTTTCATGTTAAGATTAAAAATACTTTTCTGTATGTGAAAACTATCAAATTTCATTTGCATAACTTCTGAAATCTCCTAAATAAACTTCAATTTTTTTCCCAGTAAAACTTATTTCATCTGTTATTCTCTCTGCTCTTAATCCCACACAACGATGATCAATTTGTCACTGCAGAAACCACATTTGTCTCTTCCATCTCTCTTGTTGTAAGTGTTTTAACAGTTGATGATGTTTTATGTACTATATTCAAGTGTCCATAAGTCTACAGTTGTCACTGCAGAAACCACATTTGTCTCTTCCATCTCTCTTGTTGTAACTGTTTTAGTTAACAGTTGATGATGTTTTATGTACTATATTGCAGTGTTCATAAGTCTACAGTTGTTACTGCAGAAACCACATTTGTCTCTTAAAGTAAGCAAGCAAAAAGTTTTTTGTTTTTTTTTTACAGTTAGAATCTATTAGCTGTCCAGCCAGTTTTCCTTGATGTTATTTTATTCTATTTCAAATGCACTTGTCCTGAAAATGAGTTTCTCAACTTCATTTTCTTCTTTTGTCTTCATCTGCTGTTAAACCTTTTTCAAGATATTGAAGTTTTTTTTTAAAACCTCATTTTGAATTTTTCAAAATTTTAAGCCCTTATGAATCCTGGATAAATTAAAAAATCTAAACTGTATAAAGTTACAAAAGCAATACTTACATTCTTTAAATCCTTCAATAAATCCCTTTTGCTTTATGGGTAAATCAGCTGGATTATAGCGTACCAATTTGGGGATTTTAAACATCTTCCGAACTGGTTCAATCTTGAGCAATGTCACTTGTACCAGTGAAATAAAATTACTTGTAGTCCAGTAACATAAAATAGCCTGGAATACACATACATAAAAGGTAAAATAACTTTTTAGCTTCATAATTTTTATTTTGGAAAATAATGAAAACAAAAATTCATATTCTTTTTTTTCACATCGTAACATTAGTCTCTAACTTTGGTAAAACGATCATCAATATTTTAAGTCTCCTATCTCAATGCTACACAGTTAGTAAAACAAAACAACACTTATTAATAATTTTGAAAGCAGCAATGTGATCATGCATACTGAAAGTGTAGAAGGTATTGAACTGTTTTGATTAATTATGGAAAATGTTTGATACTGAAGAGTATTTTGCAATGTTTTTAATGATAAATTCAAATAATTACTTTATTTAAAATTCATTGAAATGTAACTCATTTATCTATGGTCTGTGTGACTTACAGTAATATTTACTGGTGCCAAGCAGGTTTAATATACTAACATTAAATTAAACCTACTTGGACAAGTTAGAATAGGATATAAAATTTATTGTAAAATAGACTAAACTTCTGTTGTTGCAGCTACTACAAGAAGAAAGTAATGTTCTACTCCTCATGTACATAAATTGTGCTGTTTTAATTAAACACTAATTCAATTTTCATTCTAACAAAGATTTTCTTAAAATTCCAGGCTGTGCAGCATAAGTGTACTAATGTTCATTATCAGTGCATTTGTACAATTATTATTCTTATTCACAAAAACACATAAACTGTCTAAGTAAAAATTAACTCGTTCTGCTGGTATCATTTCTGTTAAATTTTACACATTAAGTTTTACTTAGAAGTAGCTTGAGAGAGAAAGATCCTGAGAGACATGTTGATGGAAACCATACATACACATACATACCTTTGCATATTCAGTGTTTTAAAAATGTAAGAAACTGAGGTTTAATAATTTAAGATAAATATATCAGAAAAAGAAATTCTAAAGTGATATGGGATAGAAACTTTCCTCCCATGGTTTAAAGTGGCAATATTAAATAAACATACTTGTTTTATAAAAGTTAACTCTTTCTAAATGTGAAGTCTGGGACAGCATGTAATTTTATTATTTTTTACACAACTTTTGACCAGTGTTACAACCATAAACAATATGTGTATTTATTAAAATAATTATCTGTTTCAAGTTTTTTAATTCACAGATGTTTCTAACTACTAATGTATTTTTAGTTCAAAATATATCTCATTTAGATTTTTTCACATGCATACATCTTTTAATATTGTAACTCATAGAATAAAATTACAAAATTTCATCTCTTTTATTGCAATCTATGAAAAAACATCATTAGTATGTAATCTAAGTATATATGTAAAATCGGCTCATTTGGGTTGAGAAAATATTTTACGTAGAAGATCGAAACGTTGTTCGCTCTTCTATGTAAAATATTTTCTCAACTCAAACGAGCCAATTTTACATATATATTTCTCTACAAGTGGGTTTTCTCAACATCACTGAGTATATATTCTAAGTATGTTGCTGAAAACAACTATTGGATGTTTGGTAAAGACCATTCCTACAGTTTTAATTCAGATCATCTTATTGTTTCTTTTTACATTCCTTATTTACTTTGTTAAAATATGTTTTAAACCAAAACACAAAATCATCACTTACTGCTGGAAAATTTATAGCAAAAGGGAAAATTATCAGAGGCATGGCTCGCATAAAGTACCTCATAGCTTGTAAACTGTCACTTCTCATTCCTCCTTCAGCTCCAGTCTAGTCAAATCAACACAGTTAAAATAATGACAACAAATAACAGAAAATTATCAATATAAATGAATCATCTGCATCTGTAAAAATTACTGATAACTCTCTACCTATGTTATTCCTCATAAAATCCAACACTGAGGTATGTTACAATATTTAAATTTTTCTTCATAGTTTAGAAAGTAATACTGGTATACAGGCTCTATAATTTAAATACAGGTCTTTAACAGTTTATTAGAATATTTTCTCTGATAATCAGCAAATTTTTCTTCCCAAACTGATTCAACATGTTAGAAATTGCTGACACCTAAAAAGAGTACTGTTTCAAAGTAATGTTCAAACAAATTGAAATTTATGAGTTCACAGTGATAAAGATTCTTGAACATTTTAAATAACACTTTGAATTTAACAATTTCAGTAACTGTGTGGCAAAAATTTTAGTGACAGTTGTTTTTAATAGATTATATAGTCTGGTCTTTAGACAAAATCTCACCTGGAAACAAGTGGCAATTATATCACCCCCCTTCTTTCACTTCACGTCTATTAAAAATTAAAATGGGAAAGGAAAAAAAAATATATAAAATATATAACTACAGCTTTAAGTTCATACACTGAATCATACTGTACACACATAACACTCCTTGGAAATAACAAACTGTGTGCATAGCACATAGATACTGGATGCATATTTAATAATGGCCTACTTAGAAAACTTGGTCAGTGGTCCAGTAATTAAATAACACTAACAGGGTTAAATATATATCAAGTTCCACATCTTAAATTGTAATGTAGAGATGTTAAAAACAATACACGTCTCTTAAAAGCCCATCAGTAATGCACAAAGGCAATAATCACAGTGTAACAGTTGTGAATCAACCAAAACTTAGAAACAGTGACTTTCTTTCAGTCAAACATTGTGTTCTTTGGCTGAAATTCTGAAATTTCAAAGAAATTCCTAAAAAAGGTAAACATGTGCTTATAATAATTAAAAAAAGTACAAATAAATATTATTATTTTATATGAATTGACTTATACAACTGCAATTTAATGGTGTAACTTATATGACTGCAGTGCAACCTTCAGATAAAAGGTTTGAACACAATGTCAAATATTTTAATAGTGATTTTCACACTTAGACAAAACATTAACTAGTTTTAAAATTAACCACAAAGCTTAAAATGTTTTAATTATTATTATTTCTTTACTTTATTTTGTTTAATTTCTTACAAAGCTACTTGAGGTATATCTGTGTTAGCTGTCCCTGATCAGAAGGGAGATAACCAGTCAACACCACTCAGTCAGTTCTTGGGCTAGTCTTTACTGCTGAATAGTTGGATTAACTGTCATATTATAATGCTTCCATAGTTGAAAAGGCAAGCATGTTTGGTAATGGGATTCAAACATGTGACACTGAAGATTGCAAATTGAATGTCCTAACCATCAGACCATGCTGTTTGGTTGTTCTTTCACTAAATCTACCAGAATAAGGATGAATTACAGAGTAATATTTTGGGATTAATCTGAGCTTTTTTTAAAACAGTATACCTTATGCACAAATATGTTGTATTCATTTGTTTGGATAAATCAACTACAAAAGCAATATAAGTTCAGAGGAAGACAACAGTCCAGCAGAAGCTTTTACAGTAAAATGACCTGAACATGCTTCTGACTCAAGAATCTATGAGATTTTTAGATGAGATATGACTGTATTATCAATCTTGTAATCATACTTGTTCTTTTAGTGTGTATGAGTGAAATGCTTTGTGTTGTTGTTGTTGAGTGGACTTTTAATTTTTATCAACTATTATCTGGTAACGATCTGTTATTACAGTACCACTTTCCTCAAAATCGATATATGTTGCAGAAACACCTTTCCCAGCATTTATTATGTAACATTCATACAACAAACTGTAGCTTCAGAAAAATGTAATATGTGTTATTCTACCTCAATTATAACGAAAAGAGTTGCACAGGTTATAAGTGGTAACCCATAAAATGGGTCAGGGATGGTCAGATCTGTAAACCACATTGTTCCTCCAGTTTTCATGCTTTCCAAAGGAAGATTGGCCATTCCTCTTAGAGCCATAAAAAATGAAATAAATACTGGTGCCTGAAAAAAATAAAAGGAAAAATAATTAAAAAAAAACATTATTGAACAATAATTAGTGTGGCAGAACTCAACCATAAAAATACTATTTTTTTTCATAATATAATGTATTTTAATAACATTTTTAAGACTCCTCTCACAGTTATAGTTACAAATTACAAAATTTACATGTACCAGTCACAGTACTGTTATACTGTAAAAACACTGCACATCTTTCATGCTCTAGTCTTCTTTATTATAATTCAGAGTACAGCAAAACAGAAAATGCAGTAAAATTCAGTAGGAAAAAAACCAGCATTTATCAAAATATTAATGTAAGAACTAATCAACTAACTGTATAATGTTATACAAAATCATAAAACTATTATTAGCACAGTAAAAATGGCCCTCTATATATTCTGTAAAAAATACTTTTATGAATACGTTAAACCTTCAAACTCTTCTTACTCTTAAGTGACCAACTTGGTATCAAAACAAAATTTACAATTCAAATATTCATATTATTTACGGTCTTACTTTCAAAAGGAAATATTTAAATTCATTTTTCAATGTTCACTTCTCTGTGTCATATGATGCCTCCATTCTCTGAATTACCCATTATCTTTCTACTCCTATTTATATTTTTAAGTATTAACTTAATAAGAAGCACATACTAGAGGTATTGGTAAGCCAGAATATAAATTTAGAATAATCAATCTCCCTTGCTTTACTAAGATATATACATATATCAAACTCATACGACACTCCCCTCCCACATCCTTTTGTCTTTCACAAAATGTCAATAATTCTCATAGATATTGCTGTTGCATTACTTAGAACCTACAGAGAATACAATTTTTTCTTTAAAAGGTTTCTTGTACTATTATTTCATTTTTTGCACCATAAATAAGTATTTAGCCTCAATTTCATTATTTGTAATCATACCATTCAGCTACAAGTAGCTAAAGGAATTGTTTTGACGTTCATAGCTTAATTAGAAAGCTAGTTAAATTACAGTAGCTTTGGAAAATTCTATTCTAGTAGACAATATATTTTTTGCATTCAAAATGGAAAATCAAAATAGCACAAGAAAACCTGTGCTAAGGAAGTATGCTCTCAAGAACAAATTGCTGAAATAAGCTTCAACTTTAACAGAAGTCCAAAATTTCTTGTTTTGTATGTATATTTGTTATTAACCGTAACTAAAATGTAAAAATTAGAAACTTATTATGTTAAATAACACAATGTACATAAAAAAAAATTAAATTTAACAAGCCTAGCTCAAGCTAACAGCATTACATGATTAACTCCATCAGTTGTTTACAATAAGATCTTCTGCTGTGGTTAATTACCTGCCACTAACTTAAATGAGGTCTAAAGAATATTGTAAATAACAACATTAAAAGCAAACATGTGTAAAAATGTTACAAAGCTGAGCATTTTTTCAATAAATAATTGTAATTACCTGTTATAATCTACAGTCACTGAACAAAAAAAAGTATTATTGATTTTATTCCTTATTTTTTTCATTCTGTACAAAAATGATTTTGCTATATTTAGCATTAGGGTTCAGAAAATACGAGATAAAAAATAAAGTTTTACCAAAAAGCACATCTGATGTTCATTTAGGAGACTTTATAGGTTAAACAAATGAAATATGAAACTATTTTTTACTCTTATCATAAAAATTGTATCACATTCAGATTGACTTATTAAAAGCTACATAAATTCAGAGAAAAAATCCTTAGTGAAATATTTTACTAACCCATTGAATGTTGGTTTGAATGAGAGTGTGGTGCATACAGTGTATAGTTCACTAAAGTTCTGCATGCATTTTCACATTTTACTTATTTTTATATCAATAATATGCACAAAACAAACAATGTTTTATAATTATTATAACTTAACTGGATTTCTCACTAAAACAAGAGAGAAGCTTAAAATAATATACCTTTCTGCTTGACCTAAATACCATAACATAAACTTTTAAACTGAAGACAAAATTGACAACACTTTGTACTAAAAATTATGTAGCATTATATATTATTCAACAGATTAAAACTTTGCTTTCCTATTTCTTCTAAATAATACAAAACATCAAAAAGAATTACTGGTGATGTATAAAGAGAATATGACAGGTTGGCATGGCAAGTGAATCTCATTTTGTAGTTTATAACTGCATAAATAAATAAGATTGAAGGTTATAAAAATTAGATATTGCTTTAGTAATATCTCTATTATGATGAGTAATTTACAATAATTATGTACTTTAGACAGGGGTGGTAAATAAATGAGAGAAAGTGAGAAGATTTTATTTCTTAAAGGAATTGAACCTGAATTTTAGCATGGTGAGTTTAAAGGAAGAAGACCTAGAGAACAAATATCATGATTCTTATACTTGGAAAGATTGAGGATATTTTAAATATTTCTTTATATAAAGTAAGAACTTAAATCTTATATAATATTAAAACTTGATATATTAACTACATTTTGATGACAAGTTTTTTCATATACATTGGTCATACTGTATTTCAATATAAATTTAACTCCCTTAATACTGTACAATGAATAAGCATTAAAGTAACGTGAATTATAACACATGTTAATAATGTTTTAAAATATCTTTAAAGTAAATAGATATTAGTATACAAAGTGATTAAAAATTATGAACTCAAGTACTTATTTAAAAAAATAGAGATACAAACAACACTGATATGAAAAATATTCTAAAAGTGATAATTTATTAATCATTATGTAAATAGCATTTTGAAGCCTGTTACTTTATACATTTCATTTGTAGTTTTATAGTCTACCTGAAACCCTTATCACTTTATTAACTTTTACTTGACAGGGGTTAAAATTCTGATTAAAATAATGTTTTTGATCTATAATGGCTGAGCAATGAGAATGAGTAATTATTGTTACTTAATACTGGGGCTGCATTACTTGGTTTTATGTTGTCAAGCAAAAGCAACTATTCTCAATTCAATAGCTATGGCTAAGTTTTTTGAGTAAAACTTAAATTTTAACTTGAATTGCCATTAACTCATTCAAGATGTTCTGAAACTTACCAAGAATGTAAGTACATACTTTTGATAATTTAAAACTGGTGAATCATCACAATATACAAGAGTGGATTAATTTTTTTATGGGTAGAGTAGAGGTCCTCAGAACTAAACCTCATAAATAAGTCAAATACAATTAGTTTTATTCATTAACTACAGTTTGAGAAATTCATAAACACAAGTAAATAAATAATATGCAAAATATTAAATCTAATACCTGTAAACATAAAGTAATCACAATCAAATGTTTTATTATATTGCTAATCAAGTACTCACAGAAAAACAAGCTGCAGGAACATAGTTAATAAATATTTGCAAACTAACAGGTTTATATGAAATGATTAAAATTACTGTTGTCATAGTGACATAATTACGAACACACTTTTCAATGTGACATCCTATTTCTGAATAATTCATTTTCATTCTCTGTAATTCTTTAGTGATTTAAATAGAATTTTACCTAATGCAATTTCCTGATTAAATTTCATTAAAGACTAATAAACAGATGCCTGAACTTCATGATGTTACTTCTTTTTGTTAACCTGAAGATGACCTACATAGGTTGAAATGTTTTTCTCTACTTTATTTTAATACTCATACCAGCTGTCAAGAGATACATAGATTGTCTGTACTCAAGTTTCATTGCTTACATTGAATGACCATTTCTGTAGGATTATGGTAATGAAGTCAAACACACATATAAAGGGATTGTAATTCAAACATTTTGAAGGTAATATAACAGTTTTACTGTGTTAGCATCATTTTTAACCATTTAACTTAAATAAAAAATGCTGATAGTTTAATTATGTTTTATTAAGATCAAATAGAAAGTAATTCAAAGAAAAATTTGGACAGAATTCCAGTAATTGAACTATGAGAATATATAAATTCCTTGATTCAGGAAAAGTTTTGAGACTGCAACTCCTATTCCATAATGATGCATCATATTATTAATTTTATTCTAATAGAATATGTTTCATATGTCTTGCTTTTTTACAACTTTTACTTAAATTGTAGTCTTTCAATATATATGTTTTGTATCAACAGCTTGCACAACTGTAATATGAAGTTTCTTAACAACTAATAGCAAGGATTCCCAAACTGGGGGACACTGCAACATTTCAGCAAGGCTGTGAAAAATACACACAGTACTTTAAAGATATTCTGTATCCACACATTCAGTGGATAGGGGCATCAGTCAACTTACAGAATGTTCGTAGGAGCCTTGTACTGAGAAAGTTTAGGAACATCTGCTTTACGGTATTGTGAATGTTACACAGCATAGTCTCATGTACTGTCCCTTGCCTATCAACTACATATTGCTATTCAGCTAAAAGGTTGTCAAGCTAATCAGATTCAGTTCAGCAGTAAATTTCTTTGATTACAGTGCAATGAAAACTTTAAATCTTGAGAATACATTATCGCTACTGTTTATTGTGAAACCCTAACACAGTAGAAACTTAACAGTTTCTAATTCCTTAAACATACAGTGCAGGTTAAGTATGTAAAATGAATTTAAAAAACAAATATCAAATGTCTTTTAGTTAGAACTATACAAATGCAAAAATATTAAATGAAGAAGGCAGCTTTTAATGCATTTTTCAAATTAAAACTTTATAAAAGTAAAAACTATTAATAAACCACTCGACTTTCAATTATTTTAAATTTTCTGATTCCTTTCAAATAAATTTTAATTTCACACAACTTTAATACTAAAAATTACAACAACAACTAAAAAAATTGCTACAAAGTATTATTACCCAGAAATAAATACTTAAATTTTTATCACTGGAAAAGATCATGTACAAATTTACATACTGAGTAATCATTCCCTTCACCATTACAACAGCTTTACAACTTACACACCCTGACAACTTTTGCAACTCAGTTGCAAGTACTGACATTGCCTACAGCAGTTACAGAATGCAGGTCATTATTTTCTTTTTTTGGTGGTAACATGGAACAAATGATAGATACATTGTCCAATATATTAACAAATGGACAACTGTCCCTTTTTTTGCACATGAAACATATTGTAGTAGTATGAATTTAACTTTTATTATACACATTTATGTATTTAAAGAATTAAGCCTAAGTGACAATTATTTACAACTAAGAGAAGACTGATACACTCCACATTCCATTCATACATCTTTTTTAGATACAACCTTCTATTTTTATTTATAAGCTGACAAAGCAAAGTTTGCTTCCAAAGTTATAACACATAAAAACACAGTTTTTTTTTTGTTATTCATCATTTACTACAAGACAAACACGTTCAAAATGCACAGATTGCATTTAAGTACAGTCATAGAGATTCTACTCTCCTTATGAACTAAAAGAAACTGATAATAATAATATTGTGTGAAATTAAAACTTACAGCTAGTCACCTTGCAACAACAATATGTATTCTACCTTCTTTGCTCATAAACCAATCTTCTTTCAAAAGTTTTCTATTTTTATTAAATACAATTAATTACAAGTAGAGGAATTTCCTACCTGTACTAATGGGACTAGCAACCCCTTAAGAGGATTTACATCTTTTTCTTTCATGAAAACCATCAACTCATTTGCATATCTGGCAGCTAAGAAACACAGCAGAAAAGTTTCATTAAAAGTTTCTACTATAAATAAAGTAGATGTGATAAACTACGAAAGTTAATTGAATAAAAAATTCATGATAAGAATAAACAGGAAAATAAAACAATTCGGGTTGTCTTTTAACCCTTAAAAATGACTAAGGTAGTTTGGTTATTTTAAACTTTGAAATGACTTTAGACTAACACACCACGTTATCAGTAAACTACTGTTACCTTCTAACTTTTGCCTTAATGATAAATTGACTTTTCAACCACAGAATTTCTGGAGACACAACACTTAATAGCTCTATGACATTATGAGTCTTCAAGTACTCTTACATACAATTTTTAGCCATATTCTCTTCATGGCTATGAACAAGATATCCCTACTAACATCCTTTTTTTTATTAAATGTTTTTAAAAGATAAATGACTTTACAATTCCTTATATCTTAAAATTTTTCATCATTGGATGGATTTACAGTCAAGTCTCCTAAAACTACACTCTTTTAATACACATATATTTCTACTAACAGAATAACTAATTTGCCTCATCACATCCTTAATGATCAAACAGTACATACACAATACCACTAAGCACCTTAATCCTCCTTGCATTTGACCTCTCAACCCAACTATTATTTACATGCTTACTAACTGCCATAATAATATTACATTACTCATATGCATTCAACTTATTTCTCACAATCAAGATAACCTTCCTCTTTTAACTTGTGATATTCACAAAGGGAAAATAAGTTTATAAAAGCTTTAAAGTCACATACTAGTAATGCTCTTCAACCAAAATCCAAAAAATCCAATCTATATGTTTACTTCACAGACCACTAAAAACCAAAGCTCATTTCAAATAACTTTTTACAAATATGTCTAATACTAATGAGAATGTACTTGAGTTTGTTACTTTTGACTTCTACTGATTTATTAATACGTTTAAACATCTTTTTGAATAATATGAAGAAAAATTAAAATCATATAGAGAAAAAGTGGAATATTAGAAATAAAAATAAACATGAAACAAAATAATCAATAACAGTTTAATTCTATAATAACATTAAAGAGCTTAATAACCTGTACTACAATACTTGCAGTATTCTCAAATAAAACGTAAACCAGCAAATTATTCAATTTACAAGACTAGAAGCACAGAAAAAATAAACACAGATAACAAAGGAAAGACACAAGAAAACAAAGAGATACACACTGGCTTCTCCTTATCATTGTAAGAATACATATATATGCTTTATTATGACTTTGTATTCAATTATTTCACTATATATATACACACACACACACACCCATACATATTTCTTCTATTTTTTGTTTACCAGTAGGTACAAAATATTTTTTATTTTTGGTAAGCTCGTTTAAAAATCAAATACATTTATAAGGCCTTACAAAGAAGTCAAAGCTAACCAAATATCAGGTCATTCCATAAGTAATGTCCAAAAATTTAATACAGAAAGTGCATCATCATTTTTGTCTTTCTAGAAGGCTTTAATGACTAAAATATGTAGTAGAACGTGTAAAAATGTTCAGACAAATAAAAAAAACTAACCCAACTCCACTTTTTTAGATCATTAATCAAATAAGTCCTCATGAAGAGAGATGTGTCTGAGGAGCACATTAAGCATATAATGCTTTACGAGTTTAAAAAAAAGGCTATAATGCAGCAGAAACTACACGAAACATTCAAGGTGTTTATGGTGTGGAGTCTCTCAATGAAAGAAAATGTTGAAGGTGGTTTCAGAAGTTCATATCAGGTGACTACAGCTTAAGTGATGCGTCACATTCAGGTTGTACTGTTGAGTTTAATGATGACTTGCTGCTGGCTGCACTTGATGAAGATTGTGCTGTAACAGTCGAAGAACCAGCAGAGAAGTTTAATTCAACCCATTCAACAGTTCACCGTCATCTGCAACAGCTTGGAAAGGTGTCAAAACTTAGTAAATGGGTCCCCCATAATTTGACAGAAGCTATTCTAAGAGCAAGAGTGGACATTTGCACTTCTCTGCACTCTCGTGAATGTAACTCACCTTTTTTGGACAGGTTGGTGACTGGAGATGAAAAATAGATATTTTACAAAAATGAAAAGCACCGTATACAATGGCACAGTGCAGGTAAACTGGCTAAAGCATGGCCCAAAATAGACCTCCACCCTAGGAAAGTCTTGTTAAGAGTTTGGTGGGATATTGTTAGTGTGATCCACTTTGAGTTGCTGCCACATAACTTAACAATAACATCAGACTTCTATTGCCAACAGTTAGATCGCTTGAATGTTGCAATGAAAGAAGAGAGGCCTGCTTTGATCAATCATAAAGGTGTTTTATTACACCAGGATAATACATGGCCCCATACAACAAGGATCACATCTGCAAAGATTGAAGAGCTAGACTGGAGAAAACTTCCACATCCTCCTTATTCTCCAGACCTTACTCCATCCGATTACCATCTATTCCGAAGCTTGCAGAATTATCTTGATGAAAAAGAACTTGAAACACAGGAAGATGTCAAAACTACCCTCTCTACATTCTTTTCCTCCAAACCCCAAGAATTTTATAGAAGTGGCATTCAGAAGCTTGTGAATCGTTGGCAGGAAGTAATTAATAATAATGGAACATATATTATTGATTAATTAGCATTAAAAGCATTTGAAATCCTTTCTCTTTTTCTGAACCTAAAATCGGACATTACTTAAGGGATGACCTGATACATATATTCTAACCTTATGTTCATGAACGAGGGCCAAAGTATACATGCTATGACCTTTTACAAAGTATGATATTATGTATGTAATGTCAAGGTTATCAACCTTCATTTTTACCCTAAATTGCTGATTTAGTAACTAGTGTAGAGTAAATTCCAGATACAATATAACAGAATACTGAAAAAAAAAAGAGGCAGATATGCATTCTGGAGGTTCTAGAGGTTGCACAAATATAACATGTGAACTGTACAATGGACAAAACTAATTTTATTCTTTACATAAACACCATAATGCACTCAAATTTCAAAGTCCAAGTCAGACTGACGTTATCATTTCATAGATATATCATGAGTACAAATACTCATTTAACACATTTTAATTTTTGAGTACAACAGTCTTGCACACTTTACTACAAGTATGCCATATTCTGTACAGATGCAGATAATAGTTTCGAAATTATAGTCAACATATGGGAAACCATACCCAGTTTGCCTGTGAAGAAGAAAGGTCCACCTTTCAGAATCACTCGGGTTATAGGGTTTTTATTCATTTCTATGAAGTCTTGAACCTATATGTTTCTCTATCACAACGTGAATGTTTTAAAGGTCATTTTTACTATGTTATGGGAAACCATACCTAGTTTGCCTGTGAAGAAGAAAGGTCCACCTTTCAGAATCACTCGGGTTATAGGGTTTTTATTCATTTCTATGAAGTCTTGAACCTATATGTTTCTCTATCACAACGTGAATGTTTTAAAGGTCATTTTTACTATGTTGTCTAGGTACACTGATAAATGAAGAATCTATCACAATGTTTCACATACAAATGAAAAGGATTTTGAGGATATACCAATAGCAAGTAATGTTTTTTTTTCCATTACTGATAAAACAATGTTTTTTTATTTTTATCACCTGAAAAAAAAATCTTTATGAATTTATAACCAGCAATAAATAGGATGATAATAAACAGTAAATTAGTTGTGTAATAAAATCAATACATTAAAGCTTACAAGCATTTATTTCTTAATATGTCAAATGAATGTTCATGTTTAAATTTCATTCATAGATGAATTATGCAGCAAAACAAAAACAACCTAAATCAGTACCTTGTGGCTGTACCTTCTAATACTTTTCGATAGTAAAAAACTCATTCTCACACAAAGTAAACACTTTTTTAGATTTTTTTTTTTCCCCCATTGACAATACCAGGGTAAATAAAGTACTTCAAAAATTCCCAATCTCATACAGTTACTCCAATCTACTCTTACCTTCCATAGAATTACCACTTTTTCTAGCCTCAGTAAGCTTCAACTGCAGAATCTGCATTTGGGGAAGATTATTATTCAACTTGGCAGCATTCTGCTGGGCTTTAATCATCAAAGGGAACATCAAAGTTCGAACAACCAAGGTACCTAACAATATAATAGTAATTAATATAATTTTACATCAAGAAATATATTCAAACAAGATATATATTATATTGACAAATAATAATAACAATCAATTCTAAAAACACAAATAGGACATGCTCTCAAAAAAAAAGGCAATAATTAAAATTTATAATAAACAGGAAAGAATAATAAAAGTTATGCACAGATATCAAAATATTCTATCCTGCAGATGCAGTAAAAAATCACATTTTTAAAAATATATTTATACCTCAAACATATATTCAGTAAAATGCTAGCTCAAGAAAAGTCACATTCAAATTATTTGGTTAAGGAACCATAAACTATGAAATCACACTTCACCTATCACATCTTTTTCACAAATTACCAACTGTGATCTTTGATGTATTATACTACATTATTTAAAACAAATAAAAAGCCAGTTTTAATCTATCATATGACATGTTATGTTGTTTACTATTCAGGGTATTTAAATTTTTTTTCTCACAGAAATCAATTGAAAAGCTTAGTTGAGTGGTTAAGAGCTCTTATTGCATAATTAGAAATCCAGTAAAATTATAAAAGTTATAAGATACTGGGTGTTTTGTATGTTTTTAATTAGACAAAACATTAATTAAAGTAGTAGTATCATTAGTATAAAAAAATGGTTTGAGCTTCATTGACAATTGAAAATAAAGATAAAATAGACCCAAGAACTTTATTATTTTCTTATGCATATTGTTATTTTCTATTATAAAAGTAACTAAAATGTAAAACTTCAATCTTAGAAAAGATAATGGAAAAAACAAATTATGAGGTATGGTTGCAAGCAGTTTGTGTGTTGTGTCATTCAATATAGTAATCTGAACTGAGTGTTCATTGAGTGATTTTCAACTTATATGGCACGATAAATTATTCAGACATGCTTCAAATGTCAAGAAAAAATATACATGTATTTTACAAGCTTTATGATACTTTAAATAAATAATTGTGGTTTCTTGTTACAATACACAATCATTCTAGAAAGAAAAATTGATAATTTAGATTTATTTCCTAATGTTTATAGTGGTTACAAGGTTGGTCAAACCAATTGATCCCATATATTGTTATGGCAATAAAGAAAATAACAAAACATAAAAGTCTTTCTAAAACAATTACTTCATATTTATTTAAGAGGTTTTAGGAATTACACAATAGAAAATGTTTGGATTATGAAAAGTATTAATAATATTAATGTAAACATAAATTAGCACTTGAAGTAGTCAGTACTCTCACTCTATGTATTTACAGACAAATGTTTAGCAAAAATATTTTAAAATTTGATTTTTTGTTTACTAAAAATCTGAAATGTTTATTGAAAGCTTTCCAACTTTTGTGATGATACAATAAGTACTTTTATATCATTATGGTATTTGGTGGTTACAAGATTGTGTGAAATACACATCAGTCGTAAAATGGTTAATCAAGACATACATTTAAAGTTAACATTTACCTTACCTGAAAATATATTTCCAATACACATTCACTCTTTCACACAATTTAGCTGTTTTTCTCATGTATTTAGTGAAAGATATTTGCATTTTACCAGCTGTGTGAATACTCTCACCTAATTTCATGTAAATATGCACTACTGTATGTTGATATGATCATGCAACAAAAGTCCTCTACCTATAGAAGTGCAGCATACATTCATGCACAGTAACTATCCTTACACTTGTGAATCCTCATTCACTGATGAAGCAAGTAAAAAAAGTGGGGACGACAGGGTTGGGAATGTGTGTATGTGTATATATGAGTATCCATTGGAAATATACTTTCAGGTAAGAAGATAATTCATCTCTGCACACAGTTTAGTTAGAAACCTGTGGCAAGACTATGGAGGGACTGGTGCAGAATTTACTTAAATTAGCCCCATTCAGAAAGTATCTAAAGGAAGTCAACTGGGTGTGACATCTAATGGCAGGGGAACACCTGTGGGAAACTGGATCTCATCTCATCAAGAGTATACTCTGTGCTTGTATAGGAAAAGGCAAAGAAGCCAGAGTCCTATTGCAGGAACAGTTGAAATTGATGTATAACCAAGTGAGTACTTGAACAGAAGTTGTCAGACAGCCAATATATTGGAACAGAGCACTTATGGTAAGCCAGACTCTATTGGCCTAACAGGAGAAGGATATGTTAGAGATACATCACAGGTATGTAAGGAATGCTAAATTTAACTTCTAAACAGACTATTTCCAGGAGAAGGGCACAACAACTTATTGTATGTTTACCTTAACTCTACTGGACAAGACTAATGCTAAAGTAAGAGGGCATGTATTGCATGAATTATGTATCTGGGTTGTATGTGGAAGGATTTGCATTACACAAAAGGTATCATCACTGCCACACTTTTCACTGTATTGATACCCCTTGTTCCAGTGGTTAAGTTTCAGTTGATAAGAGCTCTCTATGGTCCACCACTGCATAGTTAGGAACTGGTAAATGGGAAGGGTCTTTGTACCCCATTCAATGAACAAAGGTGAATAATTTATATTAGGAGACCTTGTAAAGGTGTCCAGATCTGTATTGGTCCTACAGTCCATCAAGGATTTCTTTTTACTGGAAACAGTGCAAATAACTGCAAAACCTTATTTTCATTATTTGTATATATATATCACAATAACATCTTGTAGAATACCCTATCTCACAGTCGGCACGTACAGAGCCATGGCAGATACTATGAGTGCTTTGCATTTTGCATTATTCTGGTTTAAAGCAGACTTTAGATAAATATACCCTGGGAGTCACTGAGTGGGATCCTATATACAGGAAATAAAATGTGTATCCACCTGTATAAAGACAGTCAATAGGTTATAAAATGGCTAAGGATGGAAATCGAAAGCCTTCCAGAGATAAGACAGCTAGATGATGAAGATAGTGGATGACAAAGGAATATGGGGAAGTTCACATGCCAGCCTGGAAGATTTTATCATCAGGTTGGTGAAATTGTGTGGCAGGTGAATGTCTAAGATGTCAAATCTGATCTGAGAGATGTTAAAGAACCTACTAGTGTCCACTTGTATATCAGACAGAGGAGTTGGTGGATCCATCCTGTGAAAGTGGAAGGAGAAAAATATCAGGAAAAGAATGGGTCTTACAGTATAAAGAGGTGATTACAGGAACTCCAAAAATTATAATTTACCTATACTGAAAATGTATTTCTGATAGTTACTTACCTCTGCTCACAAGATTAGCAATTCTTCTTCAGTGTTGCTCTTTATACGCAATCTTTGTCTTTATGCATGCTACGAGCCTTCTGCTCCCCCTATTGGAAATTAATGATTTCAACATATCTCTCATATATATCATGCATCACTTCTCCACCAACAGCAATACAATTATTCATATCATGCATGTGTCTCCCTCTATACTCCTCTACCAAACTATCACTTCAAAATTTGGCAGGAAACACAAGTACCAGAGGAAAGTGAGGAGAAAAGGGGAGGAGTGTTAGAGGTGTCCTGGATGAGGAGGATGCAGTGGGATGCTCACTGATGTATGGGCCATGTCCAAGCAACAAGTCACTTTGTTTATCAGGGTATGAGGATGGTTAATAGAAGCTGCCAAGAAATCCTATACAAGGTTCCATTGATTGTGAAGAGCCTACTAAAGGGATCACTTATGTGCATGACTGAGAGGGACCACTGACATCAATGAAGACCCCATCATCAAGAGTGATAGAACTGTGTGAGCAGAAAGTAGGAAAGCTGAAAGGTTATGGTGAACTAAGAATTCCATAGAACAAAATCACAGGAGAGAAAGTTAAGCTCGACCAAGATAAGTGTCAAAAAAAGGAATTCAAATGAACAAGATACTGGGCAGGACATAAGAAGAACATCCCAAATTTGATTAATCAGCCAACCCTAGCAACCACTTGAAGAAGATGACAAGTATGGCTGACTGACTCCAGTGTGGGATGAGCCAGAAGAAGCCAATAATGCATATAATGATGGAATCACAGCCCCAGAGCCTGAAGATGACAAGTAAAAGCTCTGATCACCCAACAAAATGAAAAATTATTCCATGGTAAAATGGGGCAGTGGAACAAATTTACTGAGGCATGACAACTCAAGGAAAGGTCTCCTGTCCATATTTTTGGAGTTATGAGGGTAAGACAAATGCAAGAAGTTAGACATGGGTTATATTTACAGGAGATTTAGGGGGCTGTACTCCAAACAGGCAAAATTAAATCTAATAATTGTTGGACTATAAAAATGACAGTCTGCACAATGATATGCAAACTGATCCAAAGCCCATGGGGCATGCTAATTCTATCACTTAATTGTGACACAAAATGGTCAAGATGTATCTGAATATCAGGGAAAGGGGGAAAAACACACAGGGATAGGAAGAATGGTCATGTGGTAAAGAAAGAAATGGTTCATGGGAAATAGAGGTAAGGGATAAAACATCATGTAACCCAAAAAGTCAGTAGTAACCAAAATGACTCCTCAGGTGGGGTATAGGAAAGCGTAGCAAAACAAAGAGGTGGAAACAGGCAATCCAAGTCTATGTTTACCTGATTAGGCTCTGAATTTTCATGAGAAAGTGGGGCAGGGCCTGGTGGCAGAGATTGATCCATGTAATGTTGAATCTCTTAGCAAATAAATGCAAAGAAATCCCCCACCAGCCAGCTATGCCTGGGGCCTATGACAGAATGCTAGTCTCAGGTGTGCCCCCCCAAAGTGGTAATATGAACTTCTGAATTCATAAGTAAGAATAGTCAACCAAAAACTGAAAGTATAAATAAAAATTAAACTCCAATAAACTGACTTTAAATTAAAATGAAGAAACTTCAACGCAATATAACTGAACATCAATTTGTGAGCACATCAGAGATGAATGTGAACTTGAAACAAACAAAAGAATACATTGAAGCACAAGTGCTGCCAAATGAGAATGTATGAGTTCCATGAAAGAATATTGGAGACATGCATCCAATAAACATGTTGCACTCCTGTTGGTGGAGAAGTTATGCATGATGATTTGCAGAACAGACATGTTGGAATAATTCAATTCCAATGGAAGGGAGGAAGTACAGAGGGCTTCTGGTATGCATAAAGAAAAAGTCTGCATACAGAGGACAGCACTAAACAAGATTAGTTTGTGGAAGTAAGTACTGTATCAGAAATTAGAAATACAGGGTAAATAACCTTAAACTATCTGGATTGAGCATAGTAGTCCATCTGTGTTGAAATGATCATAAAGACAGAAGATAAAATGATAGGAAGATAAGAGAAAATGAGAAGGCACCTTCTATAGTGACAGAAGAGTTAAGAATGAATGACAGTCTGAACAGAGAAAAAAGTAAGTATGATGGAAGTGGAAGGAGAAGAATTGGTGGTACCAATGTCTGAATGACAATAACTGAGATAAGTAGAAGGAAACATGATTTTCAGAGAAAGGCAGTACTTTGAACAAGATGCCAAAGGTTCAAAAAGGTCTTGGATAAGAGCATGTAAAACCACAGTAAGATCCCAGTTAGGCAAATAAGCTGGATGAAGAACAGAGGTCTATGAATAAGGAAGGAATGGAACAGGATAAAAAGTAGAAACAACAGGAAAAAATATATCCTGCAATATCAGGAAAGGCAAAATGTGGTAGACAATATTGCCCAATAATCAGAGATGGTAAATATGGTGTGACAGATTTACTATTATATGTGTATTTTAATAACAACACTTGTTTCAGTTAATCCTTAAACAGCAGGAATTTTGTAGGAAGCAGCATCAATGATGATACCTACCATTTACGGGTTAAATATATATTGTGAAATTCTTGCCTGTTCACTAAAATTGTAGAAGTTTTTTGAGTGTAAGACTCAAGAATATACATTATAGAAAGCAAGTGTATCATTAGTATTGTTATGCAAACTGAAATTTCCAGAAACGTTCCTTATGCTTAGAAACAAACATGATGCATTGAGAGACAGTATATATTATTTGGTTTGTTACAGTTAGTATACTATAAAACTCAGAGGCTATATTTGTGATTAAATACTTATTAATTGGAAAATCAAAGATATTTGACCAGAAAAGTTTATACATTTCAAACATTACAAACCACCTAACTTCAGTGGTTTAATATGAGACACATTTTACAGATAATATATTATGTAACTTCAGCTGTGATAAATTCACATTTGATCAGCAAAGACCAAATCGAGGAACCAAACAAGACGAGCAGTAACCATCCTCTCTAAGGTCTTACAGAGACAGCTCGTCAAAGCAATCAAGATGGTAGTGTGAAGGAACCTTGGAATCTTTCCCAGGTTTAGAGAAAGGTAAGATAATAGCATGGCGCCAGGCATCAGGAAAAACATTCTCTTGCCAGATCCGGTTAAAAACAATTAGAAGAATATCAAGAGAAGCAGCAGAGAGATAGCACAGCATGTCATAGTGTACATTATCAGGTCCTACAGATGTATTGCCTGACCAATGAAGGGCCATTTTCAGTTCCACCAGTGTAAAGGGAAAATTATAGTAAAAAAGACAGTCAGTTCGAAAGGAAAGAGGTGAACGCTCTGCCCAAATCTTGATGGCCAAGAAGGTGGGGGAACAAGCAGAAGTGCTAGATATCCGGCAAAAGCTTTCACCTAGAGTATCGGCGATGCTCCGGACATCAGCTACCTCTTGGTCATCAGATAGTAAGATGGAGAGGGGGACAAAATTGTAGTGCCCACTGACCTTTTAAATCCTGTCCCATGTGACCTTGGAACTGGTGGTAGAAGATATGCTAGTTGTGAACTTAATCCAAGATTCCTTCTGGCTTTGACGTCTTACCCACCTAGCATGTGCACGGGCCTGTGGGAAAGTGATGCGGTTCAAAAGTGTGGGATATCTACAGAAAGTATCCCAGGCCCATTTTGGGCCTTCCGTGCCAAGTGACAAGCAGGATTCCACCACAGACGAAGATATCGTGGAAACGTGTCGAGGTTTTAGGAATACACTTAGCAACTGCTTGTACCGCTGCCACACAGTTGTCTATTGATGGCTGATTCACGATGGCAGGATCAAGTTCTGCGAGAGCAGTGAAAGTGGACCAGTCTACCTGATACAGCTTCCACCAGGGCACGCGGGTAGGGTGGCATCGACCACGGACAGTCTATCTCAAAAGTATAGGAAAATGATCACTGCCTAGTGGATTAGTGTCAACCCTCCATGGAAAATGGGAAAATAATGAAAGGGAGCAAACTGAAAGATCAATAGCAGTAAAGGACTGACTAGATGCATGAAAATAAGTGGAAGAATCAGTATTAAAAAGAAAGAGATTGTGATCAGAGAGCATACGCTCTACAAAGCGACCCCTCCTATCAATAACAGCACTTTCCCAGAAGGGATGATGTCCATTAAAGTCCTCCGGATTAGAAATGGAGATGGAAACTGTTCAACGAGAGCATCAAGGTCTGATTGATCATATGTTTCTCCAGGGGACAGGTAGAGAGAACAAACAGTGATGGTATGACCCAAAGAAACACGGATGGCTACAGCCTCCAAGGGTGTGTTAACTGACAAAGACTGGGTTGACACATGCTGACCAATCAAGGGTGCCATCCCTCCATGTACTTGTAAATCACACAGCCTGTCATTTCTGTACAGAAAAACTGCCGAATGGTGACTGTATCAGCAGGTTTTAGAAATGTTTCTTGTAAGGAAAGACATACAGAATGGTAGGAAGCAATCAGTGTTTTGATATCATCCAAATTAGAACGTAAGCTTCAACAGTTCCATTGTATCAAGGTGGCCATTTTTAACGATGGGTAGGTGAAGTGGCTGGTGAACCCTTCTGTTTACAACCACGTCTTTTTTCCTCACTGTCCTTAGTCGGAGGAGGTCTATCAACCTCCATGGAGCCTGCCCTGGGTCGATTGGGCAGGTCTTTGTTATTGGAAGGGGATTCCAGTGATTAAGGACGCGAACAAATGATTGTTTTGCATCTTGGAGTGGGAGAAAAAGATGTATCAGAAGAAATGCCTGTATCTGAAACTGAAGGATGTGGATCTTGAGGTTTCTTGGAATGTATGGGAGGAACAGAGATGGGTGTGGAAGTCGATTCATCGACCTTTTTAACCACGGAGGTCAAAAGGCTTTTCATTTGTTTTGAAAACGATTCTCTTGGAGGCACAGAGAGATCTGTCTGCACTCCCACTGTAGTTGTGGAATGAAGTGCAGCAGCATATGTCCGAGATGGAGTGGTGGACAGCAATTTCCAAGCCTCAGAAAAACTAATGTTATGTGTCATTTTCAAATGCTGCACCTATTTTTTCTCCAACTATTTTGGGCAAGAACAAAAGTAGGAAGGGTGAGAACCATTGCAGTTGACACAATGTGAATCCATGTCACACTCATAGGCATCGTGGTCCTTGCCACCACAATGAGCACGTCAGGGAACCACAACATGATGTTTAGAGTGGCCAAACCTCCAACACTGTAAACATATCGGAGAGGATTTGGAATGTATGGCCGTACTCTGCAAATTAGATAACCTGCCTTGATGGTGGCAGATGCACGTGGTGATGTAAATGTCAAAACGAGGTTATTTGTTGGCAGTGTAACTCCATCTTTGCGAGTGGAGATGCGCCTCACTGCAGAAACTCCTCGAGCGGAAAGACCAGCGAGAATCTCTGACTCAGGGACGTTCTTCAAATCCCTCTCAACAATAACTCCTCACGATGAATTCAAGGTAGCATGAGGAGTAACCTCAATAGATATATCTCCAATTGCAGCAGTCTTCAACATGTGGTCGTTTACCTATTGACTGTTTTCATATTTTATTTACATTTTTTGAAGGAGGATCCATAAGAAAAAGGATGCCCTATGAGGGCACGCACTGCAATGTCATGCAAGGACATTGCAGCAATGCCAGGGTTTCGTGAACACTATACCCAAACACCAGCATCAGACACAATGTCCACAACACCTGTTGAGAACTTCCAACACTGGTACTTGGTTGACTCTAACCCAAGTGGACCAGCTGATTGACCCAAGGGAGGCCACCCAAAGGCCCGCCCGTCTACAGGATTTCAAGGCCAAAGTGGTGTGTTAGGGTTGGACCCCTCAACCACCAGGATCCTCTCCTCCCCTTCATGGGTCACCACGCACAGCAAACACGTGGGTGGATGTTTAGATCCCAGAGGAAGTAAACTGAAAAAAACAGAACCTTACCTGGGACGTCCCCTCACCACGTACATGAATCCACACCAAGGGGACAACTTTGAACTTATTCAATGTGTTATAGTTTCACCATTCAAAAAAAATGAAGTTGATAAATATTTACAATATATTGAGAAGGTTGTCCAAACTATGGAATGGCCCACTGAGAAATGGATATTATTATTATTATTACAAAGTGTTTTAACTGGTAAAGCACAAGAAGGTTATTCTGCCCTTCTCTAGAAGATTGTGCAAAATATGGTAAGGTTAAACAGCTATTCTCAAAGTATACAAGTTAGTACCAGAAGCTTATCATTAAAAGTGTTGAGGTTATAACACATAAGATAAACAAATGTATATATTATTTGCTTACAAAAAAGAAGTTTATTTTGATTGATGGTGTAACTCAAGCATATTGAAAACAGTTTCTTCAAACTAAGACAATTACGTTAATTGAGAAATTTAAACATTGTGCAAGCAATGACCTTAAATCTTACTTGGATGAAACGAAAGTTGAAACAATACAGGAAGGAGCTGCTCTTTCTGATGATTACACTTTAATACATAAAACTACTTTTCATATGAAGAAGTTCCTGTCATCTCAGCAAAAACATGTATCTGTTCAATCCATTAAAGTTGAGGATTCTTCAAATAAAATTCAGCTTCTCTAGCTCGAAATTTTCTTGAAGACAGGATATATCTTTATCAAAATCATCAAGGCATGTTTGCCATTTTTGTAAAATCCTGGTCATGTTGTATCCAATTGTTGGTATTTGAAGAAAAAAAAAAAAGGAGGCAATTCTCAGTACATTTATGTTCATACATGGATGTAGTTCCACCAGATCATCCCAATCTCGTTGATTTGGCCACTGATTAAAGGAATATGTATTGCTTTTAAATTCAAGTTCTGCCACTGGTGAATCTTTTATTGCTAAAGGTACTGAGGGTGGCTTTGTTAATATTCCTCTTCATAACATTTATTTAACATCAGACCTAGTTTCTGGGACTAGTTGTGGTTGGAGTGAGACCTAGTCTGTCAATTAAGGGTGTATCATTATTGTTGGGAGACAGTTTGGCTTGGAAAAAGTTGTTGCTGAACCCAAAATGGTTAGAGAGCCAATAACTATTTCAACTAAGAATGATATTTTCACTAACGAGAATCCCAATGTGTTTCCCTTCATGTGCTGTGACTCAAGTTCAGGTTAAGAAATTAAGCCAAAAACGTAATCGAAGGATGATATTATATATTTGCCTCATATATTTTTTTGAACTGACAGGGACATTGTAAATAGATGCCCTACTGGCAATTCCTTGATGAGTCATAATGATGGACGTGAGGTATCTAGTTCACCTGCTGAAGTTCCGTTTGATAAAAGTAACTGATTGTTGAGCAAGAACAGGATCAGCAGATCTCTTCACTATTTAAACATGTATTCCCAAACGATGAACTAGAGAAAGTTCCAAGTGTTTTTTTTTCAAAAAATGATGTCCTTTATGAGAAAATGAAGAACATCAAATGTGCCAACTTCAGAGGGCTGGGCTGCAATTTGTCAGAGCGTTGTTCCCAGAGTATATTGTTTTGAAATATTAAAAGTTGCCCATGAATTCCCATAGGAGGTCATTTAAGTGTCAACAAAACATATGACAAAATTATGACATTTCTTTTGTCCAAAAATTAGGCAATATGTTTCTCCATTTTGTAAAACTTGCCATATCTGTCAACTGGCTTGAAAACCTCACCAGAAAATTCCTGTTGTTCCTTTGAAACCTATTCCAGTTCACAAAGAACCCCCCCCCCAATCATATGATT
This sequence comes from Tachypleus tridentatus, assembly GCF_004210375.1. Taxonomy (NCBI): domain Eukaryota; kingdom Metazoa; phylum Arthropoda; class Merostomata; order Xiphosura; family Limulidae; genus Tachypleus; species Tachypleus tridentatus. The sequence continues at coordinate 154,212,852 of NC_134831.1, forward strand.
GTTGTACTGGGTTTTTACCAAATGGTCTTGAAGTGGGTACCTTCTTGATGTAGAACATGATCTGTGATATTGTCTGAATGGAAAAAAAAATCTAAAAGAAGTGGCAGGAAATGTCTGCATGCCTAATAGGAAGAAAGAAATCTTAGAGTTATGATATGTAAAGAACAATCTTCCAAGAACTAGGTGCCTCAGGTCAGATTATCATTTAGAAAAACTTTACAACCTGAAGATGGGAAAGTCTGGCCTAGAGAACTTTAAAGAAACACTAGACGTAGCATTGGATCAGTCTAGCCACCAAGTTAGTTCTTCAAGAAATAAAGGAGGTGGCTAAAAAGAGAGATGAAATTAATTGCTAGTAGTAAAAGATATTTTGTAGGTATGAGAAGAGAGTTGCAAACATTTATAAGCTACCCCAAACAAAAAGCCTTGTGTGGAAGAAGGAAAGTGTGTTGGGAGGATTCTACCTGGAAATGAGCAAGGAGAAGTCAGTTGTCTACACCACAAATGAGTTGGGAGGAGGAGCACCTCCTCTTAAGTGGTCTGCAAATTCCCCATCGAAAATGTTTGGAAAACGGAGGTCTCCTCTGAATGGTTTGATGCTCCCTTGCAGTACTGTATTCAATAAAACAATTATAAAATTCATTGGTGCACATGCAACATCAGAATAAATTGCACTCAGAATCTATTTAGTGAGGCATGGTCTCATAGTATCCCCTCCCATTTCTTGTACATATGGTGCACAAAATACTTTTGGTATTTGGATAATTAGAATTATTTGCTAAATGTCTGGTTAGTTAAACAATTATGTTCAATTAAACATATCTATTAATCAAACCTCTTAATGAACAGTTGTAGTGTTATATGGTAAACCAAATATTTATCTTACCTAATACTATTGATAACCACCAAGGGACACCTGCAGTAACATGAAGATAATCAAGGCAGTTTTGAACAAGACCAACTGGTGTCCAACCTCCAAGTCCAATATTTTCAAGGGTTGATTCTACCTCTTCAAGTCCATATTCAATATCAATGTCCTGTTTTGGTAGTGAAGGAGGATCAGGAATATATCCAGGCAAACCATCACCTCCCTTATGCAACAAAGAAAAAAAGATGTTCTAATTAACCTTAGTTACTTAAAAAAAAAAAAAAAAACTGGGAACTATAAGATGTAATAGTTAAACTCATAGAATCATCTATAACGCCAATGTATATACTATGGGCTTTTTTAACTCTTTGTTTTTAAAATTATTTTTGCACCAAATTTCTTGCGGGTCCATGACTTTCTTGGTTACAAAGTCCAAAAATACAATCAATATAATTAGGTAATTAGATCTATTTGCTAATTGATTGGCTCATTAATCAGTTATGTTCAATTAACCCTTTTGCAACAGGCTACAGGTCAAAGCCCATGTCATCATGTTTGGAATCAAACTGTAAATTATAATTCCAGCTTTAATATTATATACGAGTTAATTTCTTATTTTAAAAGTAATTATTAAAAGAATACACCTAAGTATAGATTTTTAGTCAGTCATGTGGTGTGCTGAATGCAGTACTGTTTAAAATTAGATGTATGTGAAGTCAAAATACTAAGTATATAGTTTCATTCAAATTAGGAACTCAAATTACTAACACTGACAAGCTAGAATATAAAATAAGAACTTCATTTTTTTTCTTCTGAGATATGGCTTATGTACTGAATCAAACACAGTGGCCCTGTTCAACTATGTTAATAATGAAGTATATGTATACATATACACACATGCACACAGATATCCTATTCATATTTATAAATCTCCTGTCACAATTTTTTAATATTTTTGAGTATCAAACTCTTTTAAGTAAAAATGCTTCAACTCTCACTAAAGTTAAAAGCTGCTTGATTTGAGTGTAAACTAGTCTACTTAGACTACAAGCACATGAATCAACAAATCCACAGTATGTCACTACTGACAGCCATCTTGTATTCAAAGTTCACATTTTCCTTACCTAAAAATTGATTTCTGATAAATACCTCTCTACAGAATAAAAAGTTATAGATTTGGAGCTAATGGAAGTGGGGAAGTAGAATGATTGGTTCTGAGGAGACATTATCTATTTGAAATACATTTTCAGGTAAATAAAATCTTGACTTCAAACTATATCGTTCACCTTTCCACAGAACAAACAGCTAGAATCAAAAACTAAAATGATGGAAGAGGAATCAATGAGAAGTACGATATTTCAGAAATGAGCTCCTTCCTAAGGCTGTAGCAACAAAAAGGAAAAAGTCAGTGTGTGTCTTCTACAAACTGGAAGAGATCTAGTGGGAGCAGCACTCAACAAAACACTGCACCCATCTAAAGCAGGAAATACTCTTTGCTCAATCCAAGTGATTGTTTAGAAAAGTTCTGTCAAAATAACTTTCTGCTTGTTACTAAACTATTACAAAGGTGGGCAAAATCTGAAGGCTTCTCAACTATCATATATATCCCAAGTGGTCAACAGACTGGATATGTTGTGTGGCTAGAGTAATATGCCAAGCATGCAGTTAAGAAAATGTTCATGAAATACTTAAGAATAACACAGGTTCAAGGATGAAATATCCCAGACATGCATCCTAAGGAGAATTGAATGTCAAGCTGGCTGGTCATAATTACTTAAAATCCAGTACTGTAATATTAAGAGGTAGACTGTACTACTCTGCCAGGCTGACATCCCTGTTCTACTTGTGATCAAAGGATGCATCCACCTGGTCTCACACTAGTGTGAATGCATAACCTCAAGGGGAACTTTCCTTATTGACCCCCTTTCTCTGTAGTTTGGTACAAGGGAAGCAAAGTTTCTCCTGCTCACTAGAAGAAATTGAAAGGGAGGAATTTGCATTACGGAAAACACCTGAAAGGTACATAGACTGTGTAACAAGTCACTGTAAATAGGAATGACATGACTTGTCCAGCTGAATATATGTATAGCCACTCTTTTTTGTTGTTTGTCTGTTACAGGTTGGAAGAAAAAAACAACATACACTCACACATATATACAGCACTAAAACAGCCTTGTGGAAACCCCATCTCAACAGCAGATATTGCACAGGAGCAAATGCACTAAACACTTTGTTATAACCTACTTGATGGACAGTTTGGGATAGAGAAGAATTCCCTGTAAGGCTACACTGGCTACTGAGGAGATGGGAAGTTCCTATGTCCTTTTATTTTACACTGAAGACCAACACACCTACTTAATGTCTCTGGGAAGATTGGAGAATAATGACTGGTGAGAGAAAAGTCCTAGATGTTGATGAAATTACAATATGATGTAAATAATGGGATACAAAGGCATCTGGAATAATCTACATTCCTGCTTGTAAGATTTTGTCCAAGGGCTAGAGGGTTATCATTTACCAGGGATAAGAAGCTGTGAGATGATGAACATGATTTGAGATGACATTAAAAAATATTAAAGTGCCATCTCCAATGAAGAACAGGCAAGTTGGATGAGTTGATCAACCTACCTAGTCAAAGTTGAAGGAAACAAATCAAAAGAAGTAAAAAAACCCAAGGCAGAAAAAGATTGTTGTGCTGCCTCTACATGAAGATGTGATAGTGATATAATTTTATCAGCATGTACAGAACAAAGGAGACATTTAGAGTCTGAACAATTAAAGCAAGAATAAATCAAAAGAAGAATGTGTGAAGAAACATCTTATCACAATCTCAAGCAATACAAGTCTTGGGAAGGATGGAGCACTCAGGAAATAGCATCAACAACTCCCTGTGAAAAACAATGAGGGAAGTGTCTCATGCAAAAAAATTAGTGCAATGTCTCCCATCAGTAAGAAAATGAAGATATGTTCTAAGAGAAAGATGATGGTCAAAGGTTCAAACAGAGGGTCTGTGAAAACCATAAGAGAACTGAATAAATGTTTCAATTGTAAAGATGATCCAGATGGAAACAATTGATTAGAAAGGCCTGAAAGAGGCCAATGAATAGAAAAGGAGAATGACTAGGGAAAAAAACAAATGACTGTTGGCAAAGTCACTCTGTATTCACTGGTTATAAACATGGATTAACTGCTCTTGAAAAGTTTGGAGCCCAATAAAAGAGAAAAAAAGAAGAAGAAGAGTACGATGAATTGAATGAAAGGTGTGACAGAGAGATTTATAACTATAAATTACATGGATGGATGGCTAACAAGAGTAAAAAGGAAAAACAGACTATTATATCAGAAAAGTCCCATTTGCAAAGAAGCAGACAAAAGCTACACTTAATGGTGATGAAGATGTGACATACTATGACAGAGATGGATGTCTACTACTGGCATAAAAGAAACCTTCAAGTTGGAACAGGTACAATTTCTTTGGTTGCTAAGAGATGAAGGAGTAGAAATTACAACTGAATTTATCAATGGAAAGAACTTGACAAGGAGTACTGCAAGTTACAGACAACATCCTAGAAAGAACTAAAAATGGAGGACAGGCATATAGAGAAATGGACTAATTTTACCTCAAAATATCCACCAAGAGTCACAAAATATTTATATGAGTGCTACTAAGTAGCTCTATACTGATTGATGAAAAGAAATAAGAGTGGATTTGTTTAAATAGACCATAAGATGTCCTGATGGAAATAAAAGAAGAGAGAATATTCCACGCTGAACTGCCAGTATCTGTAAGATGTTGATATGCAAAGACCTCCTTCTGGAGACCAAACACCTGCAACACTGAAGATGTCCAGAACTGCACCACACCTAAATAAAGGTGGCATTTGTAAACAGAAACAAGTCTGGATAAGGTGGTGAAAGAGAAATGTCTGGTGTTGTATTAGATCAATCAAGCTACCATGACAAGAAAATGTGTAGAGAAAAATGAAAGAAGTCAACTGATTACTGGACATTTTCAACTGATATGCCAGAGACAACTTAAGTGAACACAAATAGGCATGACAAATTTTTAGAGGTGAATTGACCATTTTGGATTTTCTTTCTACCCCTATATTATTGGAGTTGTCTCACAACAACACAATGTAAATTTATAGCCTTCAAGCTATTTGCTTTACAGTGATATAAACAAATCAAACCCATATAACGTGCCCTTTCAGACCATCCTGTCTTTGAAAAAAAAATGTTCATAATTCATGAGATTTGCTATTGAATTATTTATAGCAAGCAGAAAGAGCAAATATTACTTTATTAGATTCATAATACTACATCACTTAAGAACCAGATGAGGAAAAAGTCTCGGTTTCATTGTTTGTTTTTGTGATGTTTAGTTTGACTAGCAAAATGAATCTTATCTACTTAATGCTTACTTGGAAAACAAGTTAAACTCTACTTGTCATAGGACATTTTATATTAAGTGAGTATGATAATGTTTTATGTTCTAAAATACATATTTGAAATAAAATAATTATAATTTAGAACCACAAAATTGTTATAAAAATGGCCTTACAATGCTTCATTCATTGACTGCAAAATGCAAGAATCCAGGCATAAATAATAAATTTGTCTCTGATAACAGGTATGTTGGTGAGGTTATCATCATAGATTTATAGGGTGTATTTGGAGAGACAGAATGCTATTTTGATCAGCAGCCTGTTGTTGAATCTTTTCATATATTGTATCATCAAAAAAAAAAAAAACAACTAACACTGGGGCATTGATGTTTATAGAGAAAGTTGGTGTAAGCTTTGTAGATTTTGATGATGGAATAGCTATTGCATCTTTTGTTTATACCACCAATTCAGAGGAGTTTCAACTTGGTGCTGGTTTTTTTGAGGATGTTGTTACAGTGAGTGATCTATGACAGGCATGATATCATGTGATACCTAAACATCTGCAGCAGTCTTAAGGGTGAATGGAGTGTATATTGTAAGTTCGAGTTTGTTGATTTTTTTAATTGTATTCCTAATTTTCTCTAAAATTCTATTGCATGTGTTTTGACTGTGTTGAGAAGAGATCTCCATTTGTTACACCACATAACTAATTGATTTAATGCATCTTGGGCCATGGATGCAGCAGTGAGCAGGTCACATAGTGTGCTCCAGACAGCAATATCACTGACAAACTGAGAGATAAGTGTACATTGGTGGGCTTAGGATGGAGCCTTGGAGGGCTCCTGCTTTTAGTGTGAATGTATTGGACATGCAATTGTTAACTTCAAATTGAGCTTGTTCTGTGGGTGATAAAGCTGGAGAACCAAGTAATTTAAATGGAATAGAAATTCTGTTTTATTAGATAGCTTATACTTTAGGGCACTATGCCAGACAGTGTGGAATGCTTGTTTTACATCCGTAAAAGCTGCAACTATGGAATGGTTATGATTAAACCCTTATAGTTTCAATTAATCGCACTAGGTGGTAGGTTGTCTCTCTGCCCTTTCTACTCACATTTTGGTTACCGTTGAGAATGTTCTTGATATGCAGGTAATATAGTAATCTGTTAGATATAACCTTTTCCATAAGTTTTCTCAAGGTGTTCAACAGACTTGGGACCCTCAAGTTGTTTGGTAGGCTAAGTATTGAGTCTTTCTTGGTGATGACTTTTTATTATTGCAGATTCCCATATTGATGTACAGTTGGTGTTGTTTAAAATTAAGCAAAACAAAGCTATACAATGGGATATCTGTGCTCTATCCACCACAGGTACTGAAACCCAGTTTTTAGCACTGTAAGTTTGCAGACATATCACTGTGCCAATATGGGAAGAATCAGACACAACAACACTGGTATCTGGTTGACCTAGCCCAAGTGGACCAGCCAATTGACTGGGGGAAGAGAGGCTACTCCAAGGCCACCTGTCTACAAGTATTCAAGACCAAACTTGTGTGTTAGGGTTGGACCCCTCAACTACCAGGATCTCTCCTCCCCTTCACAGGTTGCCATGCAAACATGTGGATGGATGTTTAGATTGCAGAGGAGGTAAACTGAAAGTACAGAACTTTCTCTGGGAGATCCCATCACCACAGATAAGAATCCACACTGAGAGGTGGAGAAAATGAACATTTGATAAACTTAGTTGATAATGCTAATTCCGTGGCCTGTGTAAGAAAAAAAGTATTAAAAACAGCAGTGATTGTGTTGGGAAGCACAAGAAATATGAAATGTAGAAAACACAATAAAGTATGTGAAACAGAAAATCAGAGTCTACAACATGTTATGTTTTATAATTTAACCTGGATTAGTCTCCAATTTATTATGTTACATATGTTACATATTACGATTTTAAAGACCAGCAATTTGAATTTAGAAGTTAATTAAGTGTTGATATGCATTAAATTTAAGATACTTGCCAACAAGCTTGATAAACATAATTTTCTTTCCTAACTCAAATATATTTTAATATACAAACAATAATACGGTTTATAATAACAGTTATTTCAATTAGTAATTAAAAATATTGATTTATATACAAGTTTTATAAACTTACAAACTATACTGAGTCTTCTATCTGGTCTAGAACTGAATATTTCACTGACCATCCAAGTCCATGATAAGCAAATTAATTTTGAATTGATATTATTACACCTCGCTCAAGCTAACTAGCTTGTTTAGCCTCATGCCATTCATAGGTTGCCTTTTTACTAATGAAGATATTTACTGTTTTTGTAGAAATACTAATGTCTGAAGCTGAACAGTTTGTAATGTTTGAAATTATAAACATTTCTGATCAAATTCTGTGGTTTTCTGAATAATAAGCATTAACCATAATTATAGCTTTTAAGGCTATGGTATATTAACTGTAGCTGACAAACAATATTAATTTATTACTATCTCTTGATGCATTGATTTGTAAACATTTAGGTGAGGTTCTAGAAAATTCAATTGGCAACAATACTGCCAATCACATGTAGAAATGTCAACAGCATTCTGGTGTATCTTCATAAAGCAAATATTTTTGTTTCTTACTCTCAAAAACAGGAGAGACTTGCACAAAACACATTTAACAATATGCATCAAACTGAAACAAATGCACGTATTTAAATAAATGTATAACTATAATTCTATTACAAACATGACAATGCACTACAGACTGAATGCACACACATTAAAAAAAAAACATGTATAGTCACTACTTAAAACTGAAAGTAAGCAGAGAAACATATTTAACTCATTTGGTGCCAATCAAGAAGGTGAGATGCGTGAAATGTAATACAGATGAAGCCATCTGCTCCAGGAGTGTGTCAAGCTCCTATTAGTGGAGAGTTGTATTTGCAATACCTGTTATATCAGCAGTTTGAAATAAGGGGGTACATTGACTAGTGAATCAAGCAAGATTGAATTTTTTATTGCATTAGAGAACAGATGAAGATTGGGAAAAGCTTTTGTGTAAGTGGATGCATGTTACTGTATAGGTAGCTTCTTTTTGCTCTTTTATTTACTAACTTTCTAGAAGCATTCTTTCATTTTAGAAAAATCATTAAAAATAGGTAAAGAAAATGTTGAATTTGCTGTTATCTCTTGTAAATTCTTTTTAATGTCTTTTTTGTCTGTATGTAAGTGCATGGTAACAATGAAAACTTTGCTGAAGTAGAGGGTGCCACTATTTAAAATTTGGTAAACACTGTCTGTATACCCTCTGGGAGCCAACCTGGTTTTTATTTGCAGCCACCCTTTTCATTCTATAACGAATATGTTTATCAAATTTTCCATATGATCATTATCTCCAAATAACTCAGCTTCCTACTTCAAAACAGATAATTCTTGTTGCATCCTTCCAAAAGATTTTTTTTGAAATCTGTTACCAAAATATTATTCCTCACCTCCATATGCAGTAAAACATCAGATCTAATAGAGCAATAATTATTTGCACCCAGATGCTTTCCAATTTCCACCCTATCAATTATTTCTATATTAAAAGTTAACAATAAAGTTAAAATAACATTACTTCTAATAGATTCCTTAACTAACTGGTGAAGATATCATCTCAAACAGTTTTCAAAAACCTTTCACTCATGGTTTGACTCTTAACATTTCTCAATCTATATGCTAAAATTTAAAAGCACCAATAATTATGACCTCTTTAACAGCTAAAATCTTAATCTCCTTATAAAGATTCTCATTAATTTCATCAATATCATCTGGTGGTCTGTAATAAATTCCAATTAAATGCCTTTTCCCTTGACATCTGCTAACAGAAACCCAAATGGATTCAATCTCTTTGCTGTTCTATTATCTTTGATATCCTCATCTTCAACAGGATGCAACTCACATTTTACATATAAACTCACTCCTCCCCTCTCTTTAATATTCTACCCACATTAAATACCTTATAACCCTTATTTCAAAGACATTTCTGTTACCAAAATAATCTACATCTAACCACAGTTGTTCCCACAATATCAAAATCTTCCATTCCTGTCAGTGTTCTAAAGTCATCAATTTTATTTCTTACATTTCTAGCATCACAACAGTAACAATTAAACCTATACTCATTTCCTGTGCTAAAATGTACCCTAAATTTTATTTTTAATGCATTTAATATATCCAGACCTTCACCCTTGTCTACAACTAGTTAACATCTCTTGCAAACAAGCCAGCCACTACCTTATTTAAATGTCAACCACACATTCCAAAAAACTTCTTTTTTCCATTTAACTGATCCCACAAGTTAACTAGCCAACCTACTCATCCTTACATATTAACTTAAGTCTGATGTTTTGCCTTAGCAACCTATTTACAGTTTTATCCCTACAATTCTTGTCAGTATTTCTGACACAATTAAGTTATGGTCCTTTTATTTAAGTACTTTTATCAACCCCTTGCACTTATCAATTAGTTCCTCTGACCTACCTCCAGAAGTGCAAAAACTCTATCACTACTAGCTCCTTTTATTATCTCTTTTACTCTGTCATTTATAACCTCTTCCAGTGCCTCTGGGCAGCTATACAACTTCTTTCTTTTCTCCCTATTTACTTCATAGACTATCCTACCGACACAACTTATCAAGGCATTACCTATAAGCTCTAAGTTTATCATTCACACATCCTTCTCTGTCCCTTTTGTTTTACTGTCCTCCAGTGATTCCTCATCTGCACAAACCAAGGACTGAAATCTGTTGCTCAACAGATCATGCTCATTACAATTAAATCCACTATTTTGTTAGCTTTGTTTGTTTGTTTTTAAATTTCGTGCAAAGCTACTCGAGAGCTATCTGCACTAGCCATCCTTAAATTAGTAGTGTAAGACTAGAGGGAAGGCAGCTAGTCATCACCACCCACTGCCAATTCTTGAGCTACTCTTTTACCAATGAATAGTGGGATTGACCGTCACATTATAATGCCCACACGGCTGAAAAGATGAGCATGGTTTGTGTGATGGGGATGCGAACCTGCGACCCTCAGATTATGAGTCGCATGCTTTAACCCACCTGACTATGCCAGGCCCCTTTGTTAGCTAATGTAATAAATACTCAACACTAAATACTAGCAGCAATGGACAACACTGTTAAGCTCCATATTTGAGAATAAAATATATTACAGTATTTCATCACTAATTTATCTTCAAACTAAAGTAATTAAGTTTATTTTTAATTATACAGAAGTGACAAGTAAGTAGTCTTTCATTAGTTGAAATTTATGTAATAATACAATGTAATTAGTCTGATTTATAACAAAACTATAAGAAAAATATAAATTAATAAAACTGAAATCAAAGCATTTGTTTAATAAAACAATGTATTTGACCTTTTCTTTATTATTCACTAACAAGTTGAATTATAGTAAAGCTTACTGTTACACATCTTAAGTCCAATTTAATGTTGTAGTCCAGGTTAAACCTACTATTTTTATTTACCTATTTTCTTAAATATAGATATTTGTTTGTTATTTAACCTGAATTAATATAAGTGATAATATTAAATAATTCTTTAAAATATCCAAGAGATTGGCTTTCTAATATCTTCTCTCTGCCATAGCAGATACTTCCGAATCATTTGAAAAGTTTATTTATAAAGATGTGTTGCATTTGAATCTCAATGTGCTTGACTTTTAATATAAAGGACTTGTTTTGTTTTTATCTGATGATATGCTAAGATGTTAAAAATAAATGTGAGATACTAGAAAAATAAAAGTGTAGAAATCCTAATAATGTATTAGATTTAAAATGTGAAAAATGCTGAAAAATAAATGTTCTTACTCTATTACATCTGAACTGTGCGACTGAATCATTGTTAAAAAATTAATTTTCTTGTTTGTTTATCTTACATGTTACTTTGATTTGACATTGACTGTCCTTATTATGATGCAACAGTGATAAAGGAAATTTTGCTTTACTGCAGCCATTGTAACATCATTAGTCTTTATGTAATTGTTATTGTAATATCATTATTAAAGAGTTTCAAGCTAGTTTCTTTTTTGTTCAAGGATTTTTGGTGCAACTTTATTTCCATCTTAAAAGGTTGTTATCTTTAATATATACAAGTGTTTACAGGAACAAGAGAAAGTTATAGTATTCTTTGACCAATGTACATTTGTAAATTTGAATGATTTTACAGTTCACATCTTACCAATTTGAGGATAAGCCTAAAAGGGAGGGGAGTGTGGTAAGAAATTATAACATATTTTATACTACCACTCTTTTTTTTAATGTAAAATTTTAAAAAATTGTGTCACATATGTGCAGTGTTTGTATACCACATGGTCAAGAGTCATTAAGTTAATTTGTTCTAGTTAATTTTACTTTTGTTAGTTCCTTGAAAATGACACCTAGTCTGTCCATGAGAGGTGAAGCTGTAAAGCTGGATCTTGTACATGAAAGTTTACAACAGTGACATCCAATGATATGTCACTAAGATTAAAGCCTTTATGTCTGAATGGGAATCATCAGTCATTTGGGAAGCACTAGCTGATCTTGGAAGTTTGAGATCACAAATTCAAAGTAAGGTAAGTGAGATTTAGCCATTTTGGAACATCATCTTGATTGAGTCAGTCAGTTCAGAAGAAAGTCTTGAAGGAGATAAGCCAGCCTGATAAATTCACTATTTCATTAAATTTCATTTCTGCCATCCATAAGCTAAAGTCAACATGCTGTTAATTTGTGTTAAATCATGACCATTTTCACTGTGTATCACATATGCACCCAGGATATGTAATTCTTAACAAAAGCTGTTAATTTTAGCAAAACTCTGCATTATTTCTCAATTTATCTTGTCAAACCTCCTATTATATATAACTACCCATCTTTCAAGAAATCTTTTTACTTGAAAAGACCAAAACAGTACAGAAATATAAGAACAAATATAATTTATAACCAACTGTTCTTTTCATGCTTACTTCAAGAATGGTCATATGCTGAAAAAATAGTTTTGTGATATATCAATGCACAACATTAATAAAACGAATAAAATACAATTTTCAGATTTAAAATTATCAGCCTGTGAAAGTGTACCTGAGCAAGACTAGATGATGTCTCTTGATGGTAAACTGTTGCTGTTGATAAACAAGCATGTTGAGCTTCTAGTGTACTGTTCACTAAAGGGTGACGCTTCAACTTGATATGTAATATAGAGTTCGAGAATGGACTCTTTTGTGAATTTATATAAAAACCTGGAAAATAGTTTCCACGTTGAGACACAGGAATGTATCGAAGAGTTTGGCCCTGAAATAAAAAAAAAATAAAGATATTATTCAGTAAGTCAGGAATGCAGTTTATTCAGAATTTTAAAATATAATATATTCCTATACCGAATATATATTTCTAAAATATATAACTCACAGTTACAGCTATTTGGAACTTGACTGCTCTCTACTGCACAAGTGTTTGCTTGCCACTAGCCTTGATGTCCCACCATATTTCATGTGTATACTATGAGGTTCAGTTGCATTTAAGCATGCCAATTAGCATGTGAAAACCCTCCACTGACAGAAGTGTAACTCACCCTCCTATTGCAGCTGAGTCCAATCTTCACTTCAAGATTAAGCAGAAAAAATGACACAAGGAGTAGGAAGAGCAGAGTGGAAGTATTTATCAGAAATATACTTTCAGTATACCAAAATATTAGCTTCCAATATGATTACTTACCTCCACTAACAATTACAGCTAAAATCCCACACTTAACAGGTGAAAGGATCTGTGTAAAATTCCTAGACAAGCATCCTTCAAATGCATCTGAAGAAAACCCATGCCACCTCAATGTAAATACACTTGTAGGAGACTGCATCACATCTAAACCAGGCATATTCTTCACCTAAGCAGAGCCAAGTAGTGTTTTGTTGCGACCTCGTGGCAGAACAAGTGATTCACCAGAAACATAAAAAAAAGATGAATGTATGTATAGTGGCTAGAGTACAACAGACCCTTATCAGAAGGCTAACTCCAGTCCAAACCAGCAGCGCTAGGAGAAAGAGGGTTTTCAACCATTCATCACAAGTGAAAAAACTAGAAAGGAAGAGGAGCCTAAACCAATACAACCTAGAACAATAAACCCCAGAAATCTACATCTGGATCACAACATGAAGATGGAAATGCAAAATTAAGGTTCAAAATCTAATTGGCATTGGGAATGTAACATCTGTCTGTGGTAAAAGACAGTTCTCAGCCAACTCATATGTGAGGACTTATGTTGGCTGGCTCAGCTCCAACAAGAATCAGTTTTCAGGAACCACCATCCAGGCACAGTAAGAGGAAGGGATCCCAACCAGAGGGGGAAACTGCACAACAGACAGAAAAGTCCAATCCAGACCAGCAGCATCTGGAATAAAACCTTAAACCTGTGTCATGCTTTTCACACAGGCAGAATGCCAATGCTCTATTCTTGACTGAGTGGACATTAGCACATTCAGGAGGATTTCTTATGATCTACAATCCCAGTGGCTAAGACATGCATACTACACTGAAAGAAGGTGGGATGAAATGTGTTCATGAGTCCAGAGAAAGTGCAATGGGAGACCATGAAACCAGATTTTGAAAAGCAGATCATTCTAGTTTCCTGTAATCTAATGAATGATGGAAATGTGTATAGCACTCTTCTGCTTTATTCATATTTGTCCATAAGTGTACAGCCAGATCAAACATACTTATGATGCATTACAGTGATCTTGTGAAACACCCCATCTCAAAAGTAAGTGTGATAAACCTTACAGATCTCATAATGCAGATTTCTGATATCACTACACATGGATAGACACCACTGAGCACATAACAGGATACAAAAATATTAAGTAGGCCCTTGTCAAAAATTTAGCAAAAACTTATTAATTCAAAGTTGTACCAATGTATGGAGAACAGCTGGAAGGAGAAAATATCTTATTAAATGGTATAAAAAGTGTAATACCAAGATGTGGAGAGTGGTTCACAAGTCAGTCTGGATGGTCTTCTTCAAAAAACTACAGAGATGAGCAGAAAAGGGCATTGGAAAGTGATACATCAGATGAAATAAAACAATTGCCAAGACTTAGAAAAAAGGAAGGAATACAAAATAAGGATACTTGGAGGAATCCAATCAATAAGAGTGATAGAAAAATACCATGAGAAGTGGGTGGATTCCACTGAATAAACAAATGAGAGCAAGAGTCAAGGAAGCATGCTATGATGACACATAACACCCAAGGTTGATTGGAAGTTATTGGCACAAAGCAACTAGGCTATCTGCACCAAACAACTGGTAAGAAATTAAAAATAAAAGTAAAATTATTAAAATATCTAAAAAGATGTAATGTTAAAACAAAGTCAAATTTTTGAATTAAAAACTTGTGAGTTAAAAAGGCCAATGGCCCTTAAAAATTTAAAAACACAACTGAAATGGACAATGTCACCATTGCCAATGGCATTGTCCAATGTCAAGGAGAGAACCCATAGTAAATATATGTCTAAAAATGGTGCCATTGCTCATGGCTGTAATGATGGCATGGGAGTAAAATGTGGGTTATTGTTACTTGAGTATCAAACAGACCATACATTACTGCATCAGTCCAAAGAGCAACAGAAGGTTTGATCTGAAAAAGCTTGTTTTTATGTTGCTCAATCCAAGTTCACTTCCAACTGGCATGAAGTCAAGCCTTGAATAAAGGACTGAAGTTTACGTATGGAACAGGCACGACTGTGATAGCACCAAAGGAGACAGACTTAGATCCAGGGCAAGAGAAATGTCATACAGTTTGGCAGTGAATACAGAAACAGTAGAGGAAATCCTATGTGCAATTACTGAACCACATCAAAACATGGCATAGTCCACAGAGCCACCTGATTTCAAACCACCTGCATAAATAGGAAGAGAGAAATGATGTGAAAGATGTTTGGTATATAGAAAATGGTACTTCCAATCAGAAGTATTTGCCTTCTTCAGATGATTCAAAAAAGGTTACATTTGAGAATAGTAATAAGCCATGATGGGATGGGTTGACAAATGGATACAGGAAGGTCAACCAAGAATAGACCCAATTCATTCAACTGTGTCCAAATACAAAGGCAAAAAGGAAAAATGACAAACCATCTATTCTGAAAAAGCATAGCCTACTGAGAAAAGAAAACAACCCTAAGTGGGATGTTGTGGAAAGGATCAACGTTTTGGAGCACACAGTAAAGACAGTCGCAAACAGCAGATGGTAAATGGGGTCCAACATTTTCAAGGTTAAGGTTCTGGCACAGCCATTGACCAGAGACCCATGGTCCAGCTTTAATCAAATGAGGGTAAAATAGATCTTCACTATAGAACATCAATCCATGGGTAGCTGCTTGATGTATGGAATAAAAGTCAGTGTATGGTCAAAAATAAGCCCCAAGAATTTTACCTCAGGGACCACAGAAGCACAACTTCCCTTTCAAAGAAAGTCTCAAAGATTCCAAGATGATAAAGCTGTCTTCCATTCAACAAGGCCAGAACAATCACATCAGCAATTAACTATACCTATGCCAATGAGTTATTGTTTAGAAGAAACCAGAGATTACTGTAACTCACAAGTGTATATTAGTAATAATTTGTCCTTGTCATTATATTTTTCAAAGGCAAATCAAAGAGGAACTAGCACAATTAAAAGGTATCTTACACATTTGTCAAGTGAGAAGAAATCTGTATCCAGTTTAAAACTAAATTTATTGGCCACAAGAAAATGTTTCTGTTCTCTTGAAAAGAAGAGTTATAGAAGATTCAACTGATGTTAAGGGAATTGATACATCTGATGGCATAATCTTTTCTCATTCTTGGAAACAGGGGCCAAAAATAAACTGTAGCAAGGTAGAAGCCATCTTCAGCTGAGTCTGTTTTATTTTACTAACAGAATGGTTAACCTGAAGGTACCCTATTCCAAAGATTAACCACTCTGTTAGTTTTAAAGTTGGATTTATATAATGGGACAATCTAGATAGATCAACACGTCCCTTGTTGTTCTTAAACTATATATAATGTTAGTTTAAAACTACCTGCTATGCTAGCAAGCAAAATTAAAAAATCATAAGTGCCCTTAACAAATATAACTGGTTAGTCTGTGAATTTCCAGGATGCATTATGTTTTAGATTTCATAGTTTTATATTCTACTGAATTTATTTGCTATCTATAGTTGTGTAAAAAATAAATACAATTCCTCGTATGAAAATGAAAAGTTATAATAAATGAAAACTGAAATAATACTTGAACATACTATTTTAAGTTGCTATTGTAAGCTTTGGATATTCCAATAAAAGATATGTCAACAAAATTTACAATAAGCAACCCAAGAGACTCATCAATCAATGGATTATTGTACTCGTTTTTCATAAGTGTTGTGCTTGCAGCTAACTTTTTTAAAACATAATTTTGACTGTTATTTACAATTTGTCTAAATTATAAAACACTCATAATCATGCCCCTTGATCACATGACAAGACACTAAAAGTAAAACCTACCTGTTCCCCCCCCCCATTGGTTGGTAATTTCATACATGCTAGGAATAATTGTATTATCCAAACTTCAACATGATATAATATGCTGGAAAAAGTAAAATTACATTGTTCAGAACTTAACATTATTAAGATATGGTCAACAAGGGAATATTTGTTTATACAATATTACAAGTTGAAAACATTTGGCTCCTACCAAATAGTTGTAATTTATGTTAACTAGTTTTAACGTTGGTATGAACTAATTAAGACTGAGATTAGTAAATATTAGCAGCGTACTAATCATAAAACGTGTAAAATTATGCCACACAACTCGCAAATATAACCGTAAAAACACAGCAAAAAACATTTTACTTTGAGAAAGTTCACTTCCAATGCTTTACTGTTCTTTGTATTTCCAATATTTTCATTAACTAATTAAGGAGTATTATCATTACTCACGTGAAAACATCTTGAACCTGACTTTTTAAAAAATTCTAAAAAAATTACTTTTAGAACATCTCTACGACCAATTAATCTATTTTCTCGCAAAAGTGAAATACCGGTTACTGCCATTTTATAAAATTTATTTCGCCTACGACATCTGCTGAGCCAAACACCATAACACTGTATTAAAAACATATATTGAAGAATTTTAACTTATATTTTGTGAGATAAATACGATAGAAATATTTTACAAACTTTTATAAACTAAGAAAATGAAGTTTAAGTTATGCACAAACTATCTGCATGAAAACATCTTTAGATTTATTGTACTATGATATATTAAGTATTAAATGATCAAATACTTTCTATTTTGAAGATGCACGATATTTCACCAATATTACACTGCTGGCTAAAATCTTAAGGCCAATGAACATAAAGAAAAAATATGCATTTTGCGTTGTTAGACTTAACCACTTATTGAAGTAGAGCTTCAAAGATGAAAATTAGAAAAGGGAAAATAAAATTAAAATTTTTAGCATTTAATAGGGAAAATGTGAACACTATGAAATTAGCCTAAATACTAGCTGTTCAATGTTTAAAACCATACCAAAGAGAAGTCCTAAACAGAGTAGAAAATGCCCAACAAGAGATCTCAGTAGTAAGTTGCATGGCCGTCATTGCGAATGACTGCAAACATTCGCTTTGGCATGGTCGATATAAGCGTTTGCAGAATGTTGGCTGGAATGTTATTCCAAGTGGTGAAGATGGCTTCACTAAAACCATGCACTGTTTGGAATTGACTCCATTTCTATAGACTTCCCTTGCCATCCACCCACAAACATTTTCAATGGGGTTCAGTTCGGGCGAACACGCTGGATGGTCCAAAAGAATAACATTATTCGCCATGAAACAGTCCTTTGTCCTGCAGGCATTGTGAATAGTAGCGTTATCTTGCTGAAAGATCCAGCCATTTCCACACAAGCGAGGGCCTTCAGTCAATAAGAATGCTCTCTCCAACATGCCAATGTAGCCAGCTGCTGTTTGACCCCCATGTATAACCTGAAGCTCCATTGTTCCATGGAAGGAGAAAGCACCCCAGATCAAGATGGAAACCTCCTCCATTGTGTCGTGTAGAACGTGTCTCCGGTAGGATATCCTTATCGTTCCAGTAATGTTGGAAGCCATCTGAACCATCCAGGTTAATTTTTTCTCATCAGAGAACAAAACCTTTGTCCACTTTCCTACGTTCCATGTTTGATGCTTCTCAGCAAAGTTTAATCGAGCTGTTTCATAGTCTGGAAGGAGGGGTGGCCTACGAAGACGTTTACAGTTTTTTTCGTAGATACCGCCTTATTGTTCTTGAGCTGCATTTGGCGTCTGTAAAGGCCTTAATCTGGTTCAACGATCGGCTGATGTCTTGCCGGACAACCATCGAATCCTTCTGCTCAACGCTGGCGAAATTTTCTTGGGCCGACCACTTGAAATTCTCGTTCCGTATGCCTCAGGGTCTTTTAAGAAATTTTCAACAACAGTTTTACAACGCCCAATCTCACCAGCGATGGCACGTTGAGAGAGACCTTGCTTTTGCAGCTCGACAATTCTGCCACGTTCAAGTTCTGTCAACTTTTTAGTCTTTGCCATGTTTTTACCCAATGTAACACAAGAGATGTCAGTGGGAGATGTTGACAACGCTAATGCTTGAACACAAATGACTAAAGTTTGTTACGTGTTTACCGATTAACTCTTCGTTTCAGTATGGTCTTAAACTTTTGACCAGCTAGTATTCAGGCTAATTTCATAGTATTTACATTTTCCCTACTAAATGCTAAAAGTTTTTTTTTTTCTCTTTTCTTATTTTCATCTTTCGAAGCTCTACTTAAGATGAAATGAAATATTTGTCTATGAAAGCAAATGATAGCGAATTTAAGATGCAGAAGACAATTTTAAAATGTTTGGCTTTAACTAAATTATGGATACTGTAATAACAGTGTCTTTGAATTGACAGTTCAAACAACTTGAAGAACATAATGAGAGATTTTGATTTATTTATAACTTCCAAAATTTGTCGAAGTCAGAATTACAAAAGCATTCAAAAAATCTGAAAGTAGTACCAACAGATAATGAACATGACGACACTGACAGTTTCGTGCTTGCAGAGGAGATGGAACCCTTAAAACTCATTCTTCCAAACGAATTACAAACTGGCACTCTGAAGACTTTGAGATTCATAGTTTCCAGCAAACAGTCTCTGGACTTTTCCTAATTAACCACTGCATTGTGTGTTCTTATAATTATTCTAGTTACTTTTGATTCAGAAGAATGAAGGTTCTCCAAACTTAAATTCATAAAAACTTATTTGCGATCAATGTTGCTACGCGATCATTTTACTAATTTATCTGAGAATAATACGGCTATAACTTTAAACTACAGTGATTTCATTTCAGAATTTTTATTCATTAAGTTCCTCAGTGGCACAGTGGTATGTCTGAGGACTTACAACGCTACAAAACGGGTTTTCATATCCGTGATGGGCAGAATACAGATAGCCCATTGTATAGCTTTTGCTTAATTACAAACAAAAAACAACACACAGTTAATTAAATCTATGAAATTTTATTTTTAACACTTTACTCAACGTTATTTACATTTGAATTACAGTGGGCATTTGAACATGTTATAATGAACTGTTCTTTATATAAAATTTCGCCCCCCGCTAGTACAGCGGTATGTCTCCGGATTTACAACGCTAAAATCAGGGATTCGATTCCCCTCGGTGGGCTGAGCAGATAGCCTGATGTGGCTTTGGTATCAGAAAGACACAAAGACACATATAAAATTTTATTATTTATTCTACATTGGGATCCCAATATCCATCTTGATTTGGACCCTGCTTTTTCTAGGAACAGCCCCGTATATACTTGCGTAAACTGATTCACAATTATTTCGGCTAGTTTGTGTTTAGCGTTTCATCTACTTTTCTGCCAGAAAATACTACCGTTTCAAAAAATACATTTTCACTTGTCGATCTTTAGATAGAACTGAACTAGGAAAGCGATACAGAAATCAACAGTTATGTTCGGTTTTTTTGTTGAGTTGATATCGGCATCTCATGACCTTTTCCTCGCAAAGCATTGGTTGGGAATTGCATTTATAAAACGTCAAGTAGGTAATTAAATGATATCATAGTGCTAAGCTTTTCAAACTGGATGTTACTGTTACTACAAAATAGACTTATTCTACTACAGAAAACAAAGTTTGTTTTGTTTGTTTTTGAATTTTGCGTAAAGCTACTCGAGGGCTATCTGCGCTAATTGTACCTAATTTAGAAGTGTAAGTCTAGAGAGAAGGTAGATAATCATCACCACCCACCGCCAACACTTGGGCTACTCTTTTACCAACGAATAGTGGGATTGACCGTCACATTATAACGCCCCCACGGCTGGGAGGGCGAGCATGTTTGGCGCGACCGGGATTCAAACTCGCGACCCTTGGATTACGATCGAACGCCTTAACACGCTTGGCCATGCAGAGTCGCAGAAAACAAAGAAACAAAGCAATTATAATAAGGCAATCTCAACTATTTTCTTCTAACATTGCATATATATTTTAAAAAATTATTAAAATTCTATATTATATGTCCGGTTATCAAAATTATTCTCTTTTCTCTGTTTTAGATTTGTTCTTAAATCGACAATAAATTTAAGTTTCAAACCAATAACCTTTAATCTAGTGACATACTCAAGCGGTATATTAACACGTATATCACATGTAGATATTACAGACCTTTTAAGAATGAATTACACTTTTTCATAATATGTTCTCCTCAGTGGCACAGCGGTATGTCTGAGGATTCACATAATAGCAACCGGGTTTCGATACCCGTAGTGAGCAGAGCATAGATAGCACTTTGTGTAGCTTTGTGTTTAACTACAAACAAACAAGTATTGTATTTGATTGACTGACGTATATACACTTACGAAATATCTTAATAAAACATAACACCATCAATACTCTGTCTTCTACATGCACGCAATAAATAATCAATCATAACACAAATCGTTACTTCATCCAAGAATGTGATTGAGGCTTCTCCTTACCCTTGCAAGCAGAGTTTCTAGTGTGACAATTGTTTTGCGATTTACAAATGTAAATACCTTGAGGTCTTCTCAGTTTCTCAAGAGACTCTGTTGAGCTTTAGCTACCTTGTCCCACAGCTGTTGTACTGTCTGCTTATTTCTCGATGAAGGAGTGACGTTTAGCTTCAGCCATTTTTTTGGTACAAGAATTGAAGAGGATCAGGACCTTCATTCACTCAGCTATCATCTCCTGACAATGGTACTTCAACACGACAATCTGTTTTAAGATGGATCATTTTATGTTTATATCAAATGCCTTGGAAGGTAGTTCTATACTTATGAGGTATCTTATAGGGTATCTTGTTTGGTGATTTCTCACTAAAAATGGTGGTGTACATTTTATAGGATCATCTGACTGGTACATTTCGTGAGGTACAGACTAATTTTTTGATAGTAGGATCCATTATATGAGCCTTCTGACTAGTCTGCATCAGATTGGCCCTGGTCTTTTTCACCACTTTCACAGCCTTGCTGAAATTTGCCCCATCTCTACCTTTCCAGGAGAAAGACAACCATTAGAACGTATCTAGTGCCAGAAAGCTCTTCTTGGGATTAAGGATGTAGTGATTCTGTTGAAGATGGAAACAAATCTGTTGTCTCCTTCTAATGGTAATACCACACCTTATGATGGGACAAGTTACCAGGTTCCATCACTTCTTGGTTTTTACTTTTCTGGTGGTACTGATTTCTGTTGCTGGGCTGCTTGGACGGTAGGCTTATTGAGTTAAAATGGCGTCAAGTCTTATGTTTCAATTCTGGGGACTTCCGTAAACTTTTCTGTGATATCAATCACCTTAAGTTGTTTAACCATAAAATAATGCCAACCCATTTACCAATTCAGTGAGTTCTCCCAATTCAGGCACAACAGAAAACAACACAACTTCATCCATGGTCTCTCCAAAAGTAAACTTTAGTGAACCAAGCTCTGTTGTCATAATAACTTTATGATCCTCACTGTAGAGAAAGACTTAGATATTCTGGAGCTGGTGTGAGGCTTTGTAAGACAGTAAGGAACGTAAACAATGCTTTATAAGAATCCCACCACTTACATACTAAATTGAACTAGTTTTACAATTATGTCAAAAACACTAGAAATGGGAAACATTTTGCACTATACATTAAAAATACACATGTACTGGCTGTAACAAACTGTTCTTTAGTTCCGGTTTCCTAACAGATGTAGAGCTCAGGAGTTCCTAAATTCAGGGTCAATGTTAAAATACTTAACTGAACTGGAATTGAAGTATCCAGTCATCATTTTAAAATTGATGAAAATAATAATAAATAGACAGCAAAGTGCAAGCGTTGTAATGCTAAAATGGCAAAAGTGTGGGTACAACTTTTTCCTTTTCAAGGTAAGATTTTTTATTTTGTATGTGTATATTTATATATATCGGTGGTGTAAGAAAGAGTTGTAAAGTGGAAGTGCTTGGCTAAACTTGCAGATTGTACAATGAGAGACTTAAAGTATAAAGACCTGTATAAAAGCAGTTCGGCTGCCAAGAAAACTTAATATAGGGGGAGTCTGGGAGCATGTCACCCAGAAAATTAAAGTTACATTTCTTATACAAATCAAATATGTAAACGTGGGGTGCTACAGTATTCTGGTTCCGATGCATCTCTGTATATCTATATATATATATATATATATAGCAAGTTATAGCTTACACCGTTAGTGTTATTTTAACTTACACAGTTTTAGAGACAGGCTGGATGGTTTTAAGGAATAAATATGAGCTAATATTATTATTTATTGAGTTATTATTATTTCACTAAATTCAACCTTGACTTAGTTAAAATGTTTTGCAAGTGTGTGTGTTATAAATCAAAGTATAACATAAAAATATCATACAAATTTCTGAGCATTGCCAACTGATTATTCTTTAAAATAAAACCATTCCATAAAGTCTCCTGGAAACATCCAAAGTAAAGCCTCTGGCAGTAGCTTGACCACATCATCAGAAAAAGTGCCATTAAAAACATACTTCTATCCTGTACTTTTTACAGTGTTGACTGTGATATAGACCACCCTCTTGTCATTACCAAAGTGTGGGTAAAGCCTAAAAACTTCTATCGCTGCAAATATCTAGGCTTACCAGAAATCAACATGGTCAGAACAGCAGACCCTCAGAAAGCCTTTGTTCTTTTTTCAGGTACTGGAAGAAGTAATTGAAGAGTTTTCATATTAAGAAACAGTGGAAGAAAACTGACAGTTTTTGAAAACTACTGTTTATGACACAGCTTTATCGACTTTTTATTACAAAGAATTACGACTAGTTTGAAGCCCACATTCAGGAAGTGGTCCCATTTACTGAAAAAACAAACAAAGAGCATAACTAAATTACAAGAAAGATCCATCAGAGGACTCACAGAAAGAACTGAAAGAAGCCAACAGTAACGTACAAGAGACACACAGATGGTGTGCTTATAACCTTTGATTAAATTTTTGTGAAAACATTCAGTCTTCTTCTTACACTGGGAATATCAAAAGAGTATATGGACCAACTGTGAAGTAATCAGCCTCACTAAAGTAAAAAAAAAACAAAACGGGTGAGATAATCACAGATAAGAAAGAATAAATGGAGCCATGGATATGACATTACTTTGAAATTTACTCAATGGAGAATGAGGTGTCTGAAAAAGCTTTAAATGCGCTAGCTAATTTATCCACAATAGAGAAGCTAGCCTGCATTGCATCTATTGCCTTGCCTATTTCTTTTCTAATTGTAATGCAAGAACAAAGGTGATTGAAGCGACTGTAATAAATACAGAGGTACTTCGCTCTTTAGTATCATTAACAAAGTATTTGCTGGAGTTGTCTTGATAATATTTCAAGTTCTTGCAGACTGTGTTTATCACAAGTTTTAGTGTGACTTCAGAAGCAAAAAATCTACCTTTTTACATGAACATTTAACTTCGGTAGATTCAATACAAATGCAAAAAACGAAAAATATTTCAATGTAGTCTTTGTAGATTTAACAAAAGTATTTGGCTTAATGATCAGAAAAGGCTTAATAAAGATGCTTTAGAAAATTGGCTATCCACCATAACATTTCAATATCATCCAATACTTCTACGAAGGTATGAGGGACATCGTCAATTCTGATGGAAATACCTCTTTAACTGTTTGAATTTTTTTGTTTTTTACCATGTTATTCAGAATTTTCTTCTCTCTCTTTTTCTTAAATATACATTAAGATTATCAAAAGAGAGAGTTTATCTCTACTCAAAGTTGGATTGAAAGTTGTTGAACTTAACTCGTAAACAAAAATCAGGGTTGTCATAAGCTGGAACCTGATATTTGCTAACAATTCTGCCTTGACTTCTCAATCAAAAGAGTCCCCTCAGCTCCTGATGAACAACTTTACAGCAACCAGCCAAGAGATTAGCTTCATCACCAACATAAAAATACCAGTATCCTGGGCCAGGAGGCTATGGAGACATTATCTCCAGAGGGAAGAATGTGCTTGAAGTTGCCGACAAGTTTTCTTAGCTGGGATCTACTATCATCAGAAACCTGTCCCTTGAAAGAGAAATCAAAACATAAACTGATAAGTCATTAGTCATCATTGTCCAACTCTGCAGGCATATATTAGAAAATAAAAGTGTACAAGGTTTATATGCTTAGAACTCTTCCATATGGTAGTGATACATAAACAACCTACATGAAGAATGGAAAACAAGCTTAGTAGTTTCCACATGTGCTCTCCACACAGGATCCTCAGAATAATATGATAGGACAAATCACTAACAGCAAAGTGCTTTAGCAAACCAAAACACAGAATATCTTCTCACTATTGAGGCAATGAGGACTGAGATGGTTTGGACACACACGACATATAAAAGATGAAACAGTTCCATAAACCACATCCCATATGTGAAACTGGTGACAGGAAAAAAGATCAGTTGGATCTTTGAAAGATGAAAAGAAAAGAGCTTAGCAAACAGAAGAATGAAGGACTGCTAGAAAGAATTCAACACAACACTTTTGATGCCCAACAAAAACCTCTACTGTCTGCTTATTCTGCAACAGAGTATGCTTGTCATGGATATGACTATCTTAAAAAGCAGAAGAAAAAAAAGACTGCCAAAAAGAATTCAGCACAACACCCTTGATGTCCAACAAAAACCTCTACCTGCTCCTGTTTCAAAAAAGTATGCTTGTGGTAGATAAGATTGTATGGCCACATAAGAAACATTACACATCATTTATAAATGCTCTTCATTAGTATTTATGCTTCAGATTTACAAGTTTGTTGCAGATTTTGTGTATCATTCTACATAATGATCTTGTTTGTAAAAGACGACAGCCTTTTAATAACATAACCTATCCAATGACTAGAGTCCTTAATCAAAATACAGTTTTGTTTGGAATTTAACATCTGAGATCAATGAAAGTGAAATCCACTCTAAAGAACAATTTCTATAATTCTTGAGGTTGGTGGTCTTCCTGATGCAAACTCAACTGGAAAGACAGGCAGTAGTAGCATAGTATCGGCAAGTCAGAATAAAATATCAAACCCAGCCTCAACAGAATAGACCACGTTCTGATCCTTCTCATTTAGCTTCTTTTTGCTTCGTATGAAAAGCATTGAAAAAATCTGCCAACGACAATGTACACTTTTGTTGTGTCAACTTTGGATACAATTCCAATGCTTCTGGACTAAAAGACTCTTGGAGAAGTTTAAAATAACATAATATCAGTCCTTTGTACGAGAATATATTCTGCATCGCTTCAAAATCAGTAGAAGTTAAAAGAGTCTTCAGTCATGGTCGAGTGTTCATGACATCATATCAAACAAGATGCCATTTCAGCTTCTACAATTTCTTGTGTTGCTCAGATGCAACAAAAACTAGAAGAAATCTAGTGTCTCTATTCTTGGAATATATTCCAGTAATATACTCTTATTGTGTTGATAGGTCTCTGAAGAAAAGCTTATATAGATCAAATCTAGAGTGTCTCTTAACAATTTCAATTTGCATGTAAATATATGTTTAAATATAGTACACATAACAATATTTTCCCCTTTTAATCCAATTTGGAATAGTCAGTGAAAATGAACTTGTTTCAGTTAATTTTTAAAGCTGTCAATTTTTAATGTTTGGGTAAGAATGTAAGAAGAATTGTAGGATGAAAGAAAAAGAATAAAACTTAATTTGTATATTTGGAATATGAATCATTATTTCATCATTACAGTAGACTGAATTCTTTTAGAATACGTGAATTGTGTGCTTTTATTATTATTTCAAGCTTTTGTAAAAAAAATCAATGATTTATAACGATAACATTTATTTATCTTTAAAATAAGCTAGATTGGTTGTTGAAGCTCTACGCAACATATTTTTAAGCTTTCAGTCATTGAATTTAGTTTTGTTTTAGAAAAAAACAGTGTGCTTGAATGATAGGTTTCAAACATTGTTACTATGTGTGAATAGGGTTAGAATGGAAACGAAAATTTAAATACAAAACTTGGAATCCTCAATGGCAGGAAGG
The DNA here is from genome assembly GCF_004210375.1 of Tachypleus tridentatus. NCBI lineage: Eukaryota > Metazoa > Arthropoda > Merostomata > Xiphosura > Limulidae > Tachypleus > Tachypleus tridentatus. The sequence continues at coordinate 154,239,700 of NC_134831.1, forward strand.
GCGGGCGAGGGTTGCAGCAGTTCATCAAGTTCCAATCGTCTTTGTTTCCTTGCCATTGAACTCAACTTACGGACCGTGTGTCTGCTGGTGTGCAACATCATTCACACGTTAAATCAACTCATGCACAGGCGTCTTCCAAGTTTAACAAAGTTCCTGAGCATGAACCGCCCTTACCGCCAGAAGACCTGTGCAGCAAGTATTGGCTTCATTAGCCATCTCTTGACCCATGTATGAACTTGAAGGACCATCATCCTCTACTTCGAGGGATCGCCACGAAGACGACTAGAAATTTTGCTACCATATTTAAAATCTTGTGTGTACTGATAACTAATATGCTTATATAGTCATGTTTGCTCATTCATACACATGATTAAGACATAAATTATACATTGCAAAGTTTTATGACTACCCATAGCAAGTAGAATCATCCCATTTCATTTTGTTTGTTTTTAATGTGTGCTCTTGTAGTTTTGTTTTTAAAAGGTAATTCTGGAAGCTGCATAGTGGTCTGTAACATAACTAGACCAAATAAATAAAATAATGTTTTTAAATTTACTTTTATTTCTTAATTAATGACATTTTTATTTCTATAAAATATTGATTTTGTTCCTCAAAAGAGAATTTCAATTTGTGACAACACACTAATAAATAACATTGAAAATAATTTGGAAGTCTCGTTATTTCTTTATTTAATTGTTCCGTAATAAGTTTTCCTTTCGTTACAGTTTTCAAACTTTAAGTTCTTAATGTTTATCAGAAAATAGCTTTTAAGTGCTAATGATGTTTGTTTTTTGAATTTCGAGCACAGCTACACGAGGGCTATCTGCGCTAGCCGCCCTTACTTTTGCAGTGTAAGACTAGAGGGAAGGCAAGGCAGCTAGTCATTACCACCCACCGCCAACTCTTGGGCTACTCTATTGCCAACGAATAGTGAGATTGATTGTAACATTGTAAAGCCCCCACAGCTGAAAGGGCGAGCATGTTTGGTGAGACGTTGAATGATAAAGTTTGGTAAACTTTTGTTTTACAACTGTTTGACTGAACTTTCATAAAGATCTTGCTAATATTCATGTCTTTTTGCACATCAGTTCTGATAATTAGCGATTACAGCTCATGGCCTAGAATATTTTATGTTTTGTTTCTGGTATAATAACATATTTATTGATTGTGCTTGAAATACATTTTAGGTTATACTATTTTCATTTTATATTTGAAGCAAGATTTTACTCATTAATACTTTTTTATATTAAAGTGTTACAAGTGTTAGAGATTTTAGTAAATTAAAAGAAGGTAATCAATTTGCCTACAGCTGTTTATCTTATATTATTATGAGCAAAAAATCAATATAAAAATCCTCCCTTTTCTATTTTACTGCTAAAATGTGTTATAAAAAGGCTGTCTATTTCTATTAGTAAACATTGTAAATCAATAACAGCTATTTTTTGTTTTGTTGTTGTTAGCTTTGTACTTGGATGTTTTCATTGTGTTTATTTATAAAGTAAATAGTGTGTTTTTGTACTTGATTAGTCTGAATAAATTAGGTGTGTTTCAATAAAAAGCTTGTGTTTGGTTTAAATGATTCCTTTTGATGGAAATTTCTCTGTATTGCTTTTGAATGTTAAACTGCCAGAAAGCAGCAGTTAATAAAGTACTTTGAAATGTTTTTTGATGTTCTGAAAACTTAAGTTATTTCATATTTATTTACTTGAGCTATGCAGATACATTATAACGAGGAAAAAAAAAAGATTCACACGATACTGTGATAAATTCCAGTTTGTTTTCGAACTATAGTGTGGGTGTACATATGTGAGTAAAGTGTACATTATTTTTATATATACAGTTTTATTTACTGTGTAAAATATGTAATTACAAATCTTTAGAAAAACTGCTTAAAATGTGAGTATTCTATGTGTGTGTTTATGCATATACACACACGTTTGGTCATGAATTTTCAACTTTGTTGTTTGCAAAAGATAAAAGTTTTAGCATGGTATATCGCAAAGGTTTTTTCTTTGAATATAATATTTGATATAGAATGTTATAATTTAAAAAATGCTATTGATTCCCTGAGTGAAACAATTATTTCAAAATTATCAATTAAAGAAAGTTAGTGAATAAGAAGTCTACTTTAAAGTTAACGCTGAAACAGTTATTTAAAACTTTTTATTACTGGTTTCAATATTTGCATAAGGAAATGTTTATGTGTGGTATTGATGTTGTAAATCTGTATTTTCACACTTAATTTGAATAATTATTCTTTTGAAATGTTCTTAAATGTGTTGATTTATTGTAAGAACTGAAAACGATTATTTTGAAAAACAGATATTCAGCTATTTGCTTAGTAAATCTTACTGTTTATAATATCACTAAACTAAATAATATACTTATCCATGGTTACTTGTACTTCTTTTGTCAGTTTGTTGCTAAAAGTGAATTACGGATATCAGGCTAAGTTGGATTGTGAAATTGTCAATATGGAGAAACTCCTAGTCAAGTATTGATAACAAATATATGGACAGCTGCAAATTGTGTCTCCATTTAAAAATAATTTCATGTAGGTTCCAGAGTAAATAAAATGTGCATTTCTACAACATGCTAAGCACATCATGATGTGGAAATATTTGTCTTGTGAAGTAGAAAAAAAGTAGCTTAATGTTGTTTATCCATAATTCTGAACTTAGGAGTTAAAAGTATTTTTCCAAAATATGAAATTGAAAACCTTAAAACTCTTGTAATACTTGAAAAGCTGCTAAAAGCTACTTGCAAAACTAAAATAATACACAATAATCTATTTTAAGGTGTTTTTTATACATCTGTTTCTTACAAACAGTCATCTTAGAAAAAAAGGAAAGCTTAAATGATCTATTGTAACATTTTTTCTTTACAACAGAAAATTTTTTAAATCATCTGTTATTGAATTTGTAGCAATGAATTCTACAGCATTGTGCAGTTAAGTATATCAGATAATTATGAATGCCATTTCTATTTTTGCAAGCACTGAATCAGTTTCAACAAAGAATGCCAAGTTCTTTATCCAGCAGATGTAATACAAGCTGTGTAGTTACTCCATATTCCCCCCGTGGTGGGCAGAGCATAGATAGCCCATTCTGTAGCTTTGTGCTTAATTCCAAACAACAACAATCATGCATGTTTACTCTGAATCTCTTTTTATCCCATTCTTTTTACAAAACTTAGTATATAGTTTCCATGTTCTTCAATAACTAAAATAGGGAGTGTTTTCAGAACATATATTCACTTCTGTTGACCATTGAACAAACTTTAGTCCTTCTTGCATTCTACAAAGTCTCTATAATAAATAATAAGCACTCTAAAATGTTATTAATAAAAAAGGTATGCAAAATTGTTTTTACAGGAAAAGCCATCTGAAATTTAGTATGTGCTTCAATGCAATCTGTTGATACTTACTAATACACCATTGAATAAATATCTCTCTGAGAAGGCTAGTTACATTTTAACGTGAAATAATCATTGTTCTGTTAGATCATACATCAATGATTTGCACTTTTAATATCTTGTTTTTCAGTTGTTGTTTTTTTATATAAAATATAAATAAATCAAAGCAAGACATTCACCAGCAGCATTAAAGGTGCTTAATGTTAATTATTATTAACTGTAAAATAGCATAAAGAGAGGAATAGAAAAGTGAGCTGGATCCAGACATAATAATGTTCATATTGTACAGAATCCAATAGATCTGACCCTGAATGCCATTCCACATTTGTGAAACAAAAGGTGGGTCTTTAAATTGCCATTTGTAGGGTAGATATTCTTCTCACTTCTTTAGAGCCTATTTTAAGTGAATACTTTATGCATTATATGCTGTATTGCCCTAACACAATAACTGCCTTGTTGCTTTTACACTTACTTTACCTCAGTGGTTCCCAACCTTTTTTATGCCCTGCACCCCTAAAACATTTTAGTATGTTCTCACACCCCTCACAGTAATTATTTATTTAAGAATAAAAGTGAAGGTGGCTAAAACAAATGTTATCTCACACCCTTGGTTGGGAACCACTGCTTTACCTGGTTGAGAAATGACAATTCTTACAGTTGTGGTGTCTACTGACCATATGTTGTCTGTTACTAACAATTTACAATTATTTGTGCTATACAAGAGACATTGCTTTCTGTGTGTAAACCTATTACTTATATATAAATGTCTCTTTTTTTTTTTTATGAAAATATATAAAAGGTTGCAAGAAAGATGATAAAGTTATTGTTCTGGTCTGAGAAAAGAGGCAAATTTTCTTTTTTTACTATTTCTATAAGTATATAATAAATTCATCAGATTAGCAAGGATGGTGATTTTTAATTATTAATTATAGGTGTTTACAAAGCGAAAAAATATAAACATATATGCATTTATTCATATATGTCTATGTATTTTGTTCCGTGCAAAATATAAGTGTCTGGTGTGTTTTTAAAGAAAGTAAAATGCACAAAAGAGAGTATTCCAAATTTTATCTTTTTCAATGTTATCTGATGAAATATAAAGCATGTAGAATCTCTATCAGAAAATTTATTTTTGGAGTTTACTTTTACATTAAATACATTGCTGGTGTCAAACAGACAATAAGTGAAATGTTAAAGTTATTATGCCATTACTATATCAGGGGATGTAAGATGCAGACAGTGGCTGATAGGAGTATCTTTATTGCATCATCCTTACCAAAGAACCAAAATTATACCACTTTTAATAATTACCCTCAAGTGTTTAATAATTAGTACCAGTCAATAAAAACTAGATTTTTCAACCATTATATTTTAAAAAGATAATTCCCTGGTTAAAGTTTTTTATTCATTTTAAATATTTTTTCTTAAAAAAGTGGAAAGGAATTTCAACACCATGTGCAAAGGATAGGTTTATTATTGTAAGTGGGTACAGAAAGATATAAAATACGGTAACTCGGTACATAAACGTATTCTACTTTTGAAGAGAAGTGATCTTATTAAAGAGCTCTTGATAGGAGTTGTTAAAAAGAACCTAAAAAGTTTAGTGTTCTGTGGATGTACTGAGAAATGAAATAGAGGAACAGTTGTTGTCTGCAGAATACGTATTGAACAACACCAATAATGTCACTGTAGTAGTATTTTGTAAATGAAAGGATATCACAAACCATATTTTATTTAGATAAGAAAGTGACCATATATACGTTACTGCATATAGTTAACTTTGACTTGCTTCTGTTGTATTTTGTGTTATGCACATTTTTACTTTGTTGAACATTTTGTCGTTCTCATTATTCATTAAAAAACTATTATCATATTTAATAATCATAAAAATAATATTTTATTATCATTTTGTGGTTGACTTTATCATCTCAAAAATATTGTTTTTACAAGGAATGATATATATATATATAACTGTTGAAATGTCCATTACACAACACAAATTTTAAGTTTTTGTTTTTACGTTTATTATTACTGTTATTCATATTTATTTGTTTTATTTTTTATATTAAATTACTTTTCCCCCACTGACATTGTGGTACGTGTGCAGACATACTGCCAGAAACCGGGTTTTCATACCCGTGGTGGGCAGAGCACAGATAGTTCTTTGTGTAGCTTTGTGCATAATAACAAAACAAACAAACAATTAAACTACGTTCCTACTTCTGTAATTCCCTAAAAACATATTTCTTTCATATTATCTTCTTTTGACCGTTTATACTCATAAAACCCCAGTTGTTACACACAACAATTATACAAGTCTTTCCTTTGGGGTATCCTTTGTACTTAACTCCGCTAAATATTGAGAATTTTGTGTTATATATAATTAAAACGTATTTATGTTAATTAAGGTAGTAAAATAATAAAATTTGAAAGTGAACAATGTGACGTTCGTTTGTTGCATATTGAAAATTTATAATTTTGGGATTTTTAGATTTTCTTATTAATACGAAAATTATTAAATTATCGAAATGCGTGAAATCAGACTGTATGTTTTGTGTGCTTGAAAATGTGCAGTATTTACCACAAAAGGGAAGATTAAAAATGAATACATTAATGATTTAATCTAATACATTTTGTGCAAAATCCATTCCATTCGCAAAACTATTTGAAAATAACTCTGAATGTCTTAAATGCTAATACATGGGGATCTGGCAAAGCCTTATAACTGAGACTCGGCTTTTGTCCCCAAGAGGATTAAGAGAGGCATCTATGTATTGACACATCACTTAATAATTAAATTGTTTGTTTAAGAATGTTTCCTTGCATTGAAAGTAATTTTTTTACTCTACTACGGTGATCGGTAGGTTACAACCCCCCATATACATGTTAAACGTTTTGTTTCACTATTTTGAATACACTTAAGGATTTTTTTATTTTGAATTTTACAAAGTATTTAAAACAATAATTATAAATATTCAAGGAACAATATACTAAATATTCACTAAGAAATTCATAAATCTGAGAAAAATGTTAGAAATGGTTTATGCAACTACTTTTAATTTTCAGACGTGTTACATTTTTAACGAATACATAAAATCATTTTAGTTTATGGTATTGTTAGAACGGATCATCAAAATTAATTTTCAACAAACAGAAATTAGAAAAGTAGTATACAACAAACACTGTCTTCACCACAGTCTATGTTTGTCTGTCGAGGTGCTCGATGACACGCTGCCTTAGTCATACACTCACCACCAACATTGCGACACTGGTCTACGACTGAAACTGATTAGCTACTTATTAGTTACCTTTCGAATTAAAATACATATTCGTTTAGAAGCCATATAACTTAGAAACCTACATCGGTAAAAAGGAGAAATTTATTTTCATTTTAAATTTTCTAATCAGTAAAATGCTGGCTAATTCCTAAGCAGTGTTATTCAACAATCTTAAAAGGTATTTTGGAAGTGTTAATGTTAACTCGCTACATTTTGACAAATAGTTCAATTAGTTGTACAATTACGTTAAAATAACGGTATACTAAAGTTAACAGAAAATAAAACGATTCATGGACGCTATATGAACAGTTAGTTGATATAACAAATTGAAGTATATTATTATTATTATAGATTAAAAATGTTAAAATCTGCAAAAGAAAACAATAATAATGTGCTGAATAAATTGTCGGTTTAAAGAAAAGTTATAGATACATATATGTACTTACACTATAGGATAATTAATCAGTTTGGGACACTTAATCATGTTTGTATTCTCAGTTTCTATCTACACCAAGAACAGGCGATTTTCACGGTAACACACAAATTATTTTTTCTTTCATAGGTGATAGAGGTAGAGCCTTCATGATAAATAAAAGTAAAATGGGCAACTCTACTTCAGCATGACACTTGTATAGATAGCCTTAGAGGACAAATATGTGTAAGTAGCATATCTTTACATCTTTACTACTTTGTAGATTAGTCCTCCAAGACTTTTGTCCCAGGTGCTGAGCTAAATTATGAAGTTTTTACCCATTTCGCCTTAATTTGTTCATGATATTTTCTTTATGAAAAATCTCGTACAAAGCTAACACTCCAATCGATCATTTCATTACAAAAGGTTTATTGATTAGCAATAAAAACACCACTCAAAACTGAAACCAGTTAAACTGTTCTTGTTGTATGTATTTTCTCACAGCAAAGCCACAATGGGCTATTTGCTGAGGGCAATCGAACCCCTGATTTTAGCGTTGTAAATCTAAAGATTTATCGCTGTCCCACCGGGGGACGTGCTTGATTTAGATAGAAACTTGAAATACAAAATTTAATAATTGTACAAATATATTGATTATAAGTATATACATTTATTTACAACTATCAATTTAACCTGTACCCTGAAGGGACATCGATAAGTCTAAGAATTTATAACGTCAATAGTTGGGGTTCGATTCACCACAGTGGATACAACAGATAGCGCAATGTGACTTTGTTCTGAGGCAAAACATTTAACTGAAAATGTATCGTATAGATTATTGCTTATTTTTTCACGCAGATTTTAATCTAATTCAATAATAAGCTAATTGTATGGCATAACGTATTTTTTCACAGAGAAGGGTTTAATTTACTTTCTGCATAGCCTGAACGAGGCTTAATAGTTAGCTTTATCAGACTAAGGATCATAAGGTCTCAGGCTCAATACGCGATTATACTAGACACTTTTTGTAGTTTTAGTTGTGGGTGCATTGTAAGTATGACGGTAAAGTCCACAACTTCATGTAGCTACTTCAGTGGTTTATGGTGCCGACTGATTACATACCCTCTGGTCTGCAGTTCAAAGTTATGGATGTTTATGTCTGAATCACAGTGTTTCGAATTTAGCCTTGCAGTAAAAACTCGTTTGATTTTCAGGAACCATGCAGAATAAAATGCACATTCCAAAAATATGTGACCAGAAATTGTAATTATTGAAGTTGTACACATTTTTGTCAGATATATTTAGATTTTTTTTCTCTAATTTTTCTTGCAAGTGTTTTTATGTATTAGGAAATTTTTGTTTAACGAATGTTAACAGTGCGTAAACATGTAATGATCCTTTTACTGAGGTAGAGGTTTTATATGCAATGGTTAGACATTCGTATCATTTTGGCCCTGTGTCTTCATAATTAAAGAAGAGGCAAGCCCATCTAAAGTGGTGACGCAAATTCTTATACAAACTAGTATAAAATAAGGTTATTTTCGCCCAAAAAATGTTGTTTGCAATATTCCATAACGTATGCAGTATTGGAATCTGGTATATGCCTCAATTTTTATCGTTTTTGTGTGAATTTAGCGCGAAAGTCAGAATTCCATTTGTTTTTGTCCTGTGCAAACATAAAATAATGATTGTCATTTTCCGGTGTGGACAATTAAAACGTTCTTACCCTAGCAGCTAGAATATTCACTGAAGAGTTAGGAAACCAGCAAGTCTAGTAAGTAGACGCTACATACATTAATTGTCATTAAAGATTTGTTTTATTTGTTTCTTTTCGCTAGTGTCCGAGTACGAAATTATTATATAAAGTACACCAGTGTATTTGAATACTACAAGATTTCTAAGTAATATTCTGGAAACTGGCACTGTGATATACGTGACGCACAAACCTGACACACGAAATCTTTATATATATATATATTATTCTGAAATCCTGTACGATAGAAATATTTATACAATTTTTTTTCTAATAAAAATGCGAAATGAATAAATGATAACTTATTTCATGCGCTCGTCAAAATGAGTATCAGAGAAATATGGGATGTAATAATAATTACACAGAACATCAAAGTAATCAAATTACAGAAATATAAGACGTAATTTGCATTTTGTATAAACTAGTTGAGGTTAAATTTTCATTAATTAAATTAGTTTTATATTTATTTTCATTAATCATAGACATAAAGAGTCTAAATGTAAAGTGTCATCTTCATATCTTCATAAATATGATGCAGTGATTCTAAGGCTTACCTGTATGGCAACAAACGACATTGCTCTTTTCCCGTGTCGAACACAGTCCAAAGTCAGAATCCCTACTTTCAACAGAGCAGTAGTTTTTAAATATGCACATACCACCTTTGCGTAAACACTGTTCTTCATTTTTTGGGACTCCACCTGATTGAAAAAACAACATCATATTCATTACAAACAACAGCTCAAAAGTAAATTGTTCCCCGCTGGTACAGCGGTAAGTCTACGGATTTGCAACGCTAAGATCAGGGGTTTCATTCTCCTCGGTGGATTCAGCAGATAGCTCGATGTGGCTTTGCTCTAAGAAAACACACACACTCAAAAGTAAATTAAATGTTCAATATTTTATCTAATATCGGGCAAAAAATGATATGTTTAATGGCGTAGTCGAGGGTTGAAGGACTACCCCGATACTCTAGACATTTGTTTACAACTCTGTAGGTTATTACTTTAAGGTAAGTCTACGTAACTGTTAGCTTTTGCATTCTGAATTTTTAAATATTTTAGTTTTACAAATTTCATTTAGAGTGAAGTATATCACTGAAATTATTTGTGTAGAAGATCCATATTTTTTAGTAAAAAGACCACACACACGCGCATACTTTGTAGTGCTGGCTACGTCACTGTGTGCTCAAAAATATATGGTAAAAGAATCTTTGTGTGTTTGTAACCATGAATTATTGACACTACCAACCATACTTGGTTTAGTAAGTACAACTGTTATTCTAGAATTGCAATATATTACACCATTATTCTTAATATTTTCTATGCTATATTTAATAGTTTACGACTATGAATTATTGGCACCACCAAAGCAACTTAATTCGGTATCGGTATTGTATGTTCAAATGTAGAATTTTGAAAAAGTCCTTAGATACCCTTGACTATGACTGTAAAATAGTTGTTTCTAGAGTATTTTTAGTATCTGGAATCACTTAACACTCCTACGAAAAGTGGGGCCTAATAGGCCCCAGAGCAACATGAAAGGTTATTAATATTAGGCTAATAAATTTGTATTTAAATAAAATTGCCATTTCATTTGATTTCATTTCATTAAATATCATTTAAATTTCATTTAAATACAAAATTATTAGCCTAATATTAATAACCTTTCAAGTTGCTCTGGGGCCTATTAGGCCCCACTTTTCGTAGGAGTGTTAAAAATGACTTGGCTTTCAAGAGATTTGTATCAACCAAATTAGCCTAACGGAGTTAGGTATTAACATCAAGGGCCAAGCACATGGTAAAACAATAGAACAAGGATTTGTTTGCTTGTTTTAGAATTTCGCACAAAGCTACTCGAGAGCTATCTGTGCTAGCCGTCCCTAATTTAGCAGTGTAAGACTAGAGGGAAGGCAGCTAGTCATCACCATCCACTGCCAACTCTTGAGCTACTCTTTTACCAACGAATAGTGGGATTGACCGTCACACTATAACGCCCCCACGGCTGGGAGGGCGAGCATGTTTGGCGCGACCGGGATGCGAACCCGCAGAACAAGGATAATAAGATGTAGTGGCTATAATGATGAGCATACATGGTATCGTACTATAGTTTGTAGCAGTCGATACATACATCACTGACTATTTTCACTCATACCATACTACCATATATATAGTATATTCCTATATGTAAATACAGTTGGATGTGATTCCGGATTTTCTCAAAATGAGTATATGCTTGATATATGAATCTCATGAGCACAACGACGAGGGAAGGGGCTCGAGCCTTTCCTTAGCCAATAATTTTTAAAATATATACACAAATTATCTACAAGAAAAAAATCATATTTATTTGAATACTTTTCTAGTCTGAACTACTTTAAAACAATAAACAATCCACTTTTTTGTTACTTGCGTAATAACCATTATACGCAGAAAACATCTTTGTTTCAATACTTCACCTGAAAGCATTCTTTGTTTGGAACACAAATCCAACCTTTGCATGTAAAAAGTGATACTGACATCAGTTAAGACTTTTCGTTTTGCATGTTGATAGAGCTATACTTAGTGCTCAGTTAATTGTTTTATTTTTAGTAAATTATCTCTGAAGTATTGTTTATAATGATGGTCAAATATTAATTTAAAGAAGAAAGAAGCTCTGTGTGAATAGTCGACCTACTCCCCTAGTAGCTCAGCGGCAAGTACGAAAGTTAATAACGCTAAAATCCGAGTTTCGATTCAAGTGATGGACACAGTATAGATAGCCTACTGCGTAGCTTTTCGCTTAACAACAACCAACCAACAAAGTAATTATTATGAACATATTTTTGATGTCGTCTTATGTTCATAGAATTGGTTTAGAGCCCCAAGTGGCTCAGCGGTATGTCTGCGGACTTGCAATACTAAAAACCGGGTTTCGATACCCGTGGTGGGCAGAGCACAGATAGCCCATTGAGTAGCTTTGTGCTTAATTCAAAAAACAAACACAACAACAGAATTGGTTTAGCAAAATACAACTGTTATTCTGGAAATGCAATATATTACACTGTTATTTTAAATTTTTCTTTGTGATATTTAATATATACTACCATATATATCTAAACTATTTTATATAATAAATGGGCACATTTATAATTTAGTTTTGACTTTTATATTAAAATAAAAATTGTCTTGTGTTGTATTCTAATATAAATATTATGTTACGTTTTCATTACTTGTACTAGTAGAAACTTCTTATGGTGAACTACAAGTGAACCTCTTCCTTAAAAAAAATCGTGGTTACCTGCGTGACGCACCTCACTGAGTATCTGGTTATGTCTGCCATGCACGGTTTATTTCTAACGACATGTATGCTTATACGGTGCTGTATGTAAACATTTGGTTCAGCCTCAAACGTATGCCCTTACCCTGGCGATAGGCCCGGCATGGCCAAGCGTGTTAAGGCGTTCGACTCGTAATCCGAGGGTCACGGGTTCGAATCTCGAGCACACCAAACATGCTCGCCCTTTAAGCCATGGGGGCGTTATAACGTTACGGTCAATCCCACTATTCGTTGGTAAAAGAGTAGCCCAAGAGTTGGCGGTGGGTGATGATGACTAGTTGCCTTCCATCTAGTCTTATACTGCTAAATTAGGGACGGCTAGCGCAGATAGCCCTCGAGTAGCTTTGCGCGAAATTCTAAACAAACAAAGAACACCATGGCGACAAACTAAAATTGATAGTAACAATCGTCCGCTTATATTGTATATATTATAATATCGTATCTACCATAACGTGCTTAATGTTGTACCTGTGGTTTTAGTAATTCCAATTTATTATTATATGAGGAGTAGATCAAGACAGACTTTACAGACCTGTTGAGAATGGATTAAATCGCAGTTACCCTAATCTACCAAAATATACATCCAAAGCTGTCGAAAGCTGTCCCGAAGAGAGATTGTTACATGCTTCCCTCCATTCCCTAGACCCAGATATAAATGTACAAACTGACCGTCGACAGATTTCGTATGCACTATTATATATTATTCTGGTAGCTTTACCATGGCATATGTATCATATTAACTTATTATGATTTTTTTATAGATTTTAAAGTTTGATATCATATTTTGAGAATTTATAGAGGTAGTATTAGTGTGCATTTGTTTATCGATAGTTTATTTAATTAAATACATCAATTTATGAGTAATTATGAAGTTTTAGGCTTATTTTGTAACCCATTTATATGTATGTTTTTATTCGTTGTATACATGAAAATGGTCTACAAGCTTTTGAGGAATCAGTGATTAATTCTATTACCATACAACTGACAAATACACTAACATTCAAACACATTATTACCTAAAAAGAAATCAAAAGTTAATAAATAGAGAATTTTGTAAAATAAATGAATAGAATTAATGAAGAGAAATAAATGCTCATACAGTGAATATATCAAAGCAATACTTAATTGTGCTTAAACATTTCAATTATTTAATAGCAACATAAGATAGAACTGGTTGAATACAAATTAGGTTTGTAATTTTCTTCTATTTTAATACATAAATGGGTTTATCATCTTTGGGCCAGGTAATTGTTTTTATTGTTAAAGTGTACTTTCCTTGCCTTCTGTCTGGCAGAGTGATCAATGATTCTGCTGAAATCCAAAGAACGGACCAAGTGATTTTCAGATCTGTCGGTCGGTCTTGGGCAATGGTGGAGCGAGATATTTTTTTTAAATTAATTTCAACTTAATAACAGACCTCAACTGCAACTGTACATAGAATGCATAGGACTACAGAAGCATTTGGGAAAAGTGGGTGTAGTTTAAATTTGTGCAGTTTGTTTGTTTAAAAGGTTTAAAATGATCAAATACAGTATTATCAAAGCTAGCTTTATGGATGACACTTGATTAATTCATTTATCCATCTAAGTATTCTGACACATTTGATCTATACTTGTCAACAAACTCACTAATTTTTGGATGTATATGTTTTTCTGATATACCTTGATATTGCCACAAAAATAAAAAGTTTGATTAATATTCATGGTTACTCTATACCCTGTAGTGAATACGTCAATAACAGAATCTGTGATCTTCCAAAATTTGTTTCCTCTGAATTTTGTCTCTTCTGCAATTATATTTTCTTCATAATTAGACAAAAGGTCCTCTTTATTCTCATCATGAGAGCCCCTGGAAACTGTTATGTGTTTTGCAGGCAGTTGTGGCAGAAGGTTCATATTATTTGTAATCAGTTTAGCTTCATTAAGAATTGAACTCCAATGTTCATGCAGTGTTTTTAAATCAATCAACAGATTTTCAATGTTGTTCACTTCATTATCAATGGTAGCTTTACGGGCTTGTAATACTTGATTGACAGTCACAAGTATCTTTAACTAGATCTCAATCATTAAGTTGCAAAAAAAAAAATACTACTTACAGTTAGTTATACATTTCACCTCAGTTCTTGTTTTAGATGTAAGATTGAGTTGAACATTTTTGATAGAGCATTCAGAATTGCAGGAAGATGAACTGCGAAAGGTCTCTGTCTGTTTATCATGTCCTTGAGAGCCAATAAAGAAAACATCCTATATTTTTTAATCTTAATACTCTGTTTCTGTGGACTACAACTAAATAGATTGTAAAGCTTTTAAACTGTTCCAAAAAATGTCTCAGCCTCTGTGCAACTTTCTGCTGTGTGTTCTCTACAAACTTTGAGGCCATGACAACATATTGTGAGAAGTTAGCGAGGGAATTACCTTTTAGTACTAGAGCCATTATAGTCACTAGCTATGATGAACCCATTGCCATATTCTTGGGCACTTCAAACCATTATTGGTATTCATGATTAGCTAAACAATCAAGTATTAGTTTAGAAATATCAGCCCAGGTCTTCTTATTGCATTAGTAGAAAGTAATATTTACTTAATGATAAAGGAAGAACATTCTGATGACATGAACACATACTTCAGGATAAAAGTCGTTTGTTCTTGAGATGAATCAAGCGTTCCATCTATTATGATAGTAAATTATTTTGCTGCAAGTCTTTCCTCTAAAATAATGTGATGTCATGCTGAGAACAGGTTACTATGAATTAATTCTAGAACTCACCTTACAAGTAGTGGGCTTGAAGATGCTTCCTGAGAACTAGATCGTAATAAATAAGCAGCTCAATTATTCCTAAAACCTACCATTATCAGGAGCACTGGCTCTCTGTGATCCAAAAAAGACTAAACCTTTCCCTCCAAGAAAAAGACAGCATCTATAATCCTTTTTTAGGATAACCTTCCATTTAGCTACTCTTAAAAGAATATTATTCCTAAGGTGTAAAGTAAGACAGAGTTTCCTCCAAAACGTCTCTCAAACTCGCACCACTCAGTATAACATTTCTTATTATAAGCAATTCTCTCTCTAATGCTCTGAGAACCTATCATAAAATTTCTTCCAGGCTGTTGTTATTGGTCAGCCTTTTGTAGCTGTCACTGTAGAAAGTGATGCAATTGAAGTTTTGTTGTGAAAGTGACACAGGAAACTGTACAAAGCTTGACTAATATTATTCCAAACTAGCCAGTCATGTTTTACTTATTCAGCATTTTGCAGCAAAGACTTTAGAGGATAATTTGATAAAAAAAAATGAATCTTTAGAATGCTATAGAGATCTAACTGTAACAGTTAGCTCTATGTTTTCAACTGATGTACACTCACCAACACTGGTGAGGTACCAACACTGAGCTGTTGCTAAGCTTCAGGAACACTTTTTTGAAGTGTACCTTCAGTAGTTGTTACATTTGACTGAAGATAGTCACTTTGCTCTTCTGTAACAGGGTACGCTATGAGATTGTCAATGCCATGGTATTAGTACCAGTTGACATTTCGTCACACTCAGTCGATTTATTCAAAGTAATAACACTTGCTTAATGGTAATTATCGTCGTTAAACCCTGTATGGAAACCTTTGAGCTGCTATTCACTTTTCTTTTCAAAATCAACAACAAAAAGAGGTCGCTTTTCTCTACTTTGAACACATTCTTTTTGCTGTTTGAATTTCCTCTTTGTGCATCCCATTTATGGTTACATTATTGAGACATTCCTCAAATGGAAAAGGATTTTTGATATCTCTAACTCATCAATATATATTGAAGTTGCAAACAGAATTCTAGGTTTTGATAAAAGTTAAGAAAGAACTATCTTTACACTTCAGATAAATATCAAATAATATATTCTTATTTAAACTAACATTTCGCCGTTGCGGCTTCTTCAGGATTAATATACATAACTGAATTCTAGGTTTATATATCTAGAAACACAATTCATACAGTTTTGGCAAGTGAACGCTGGTAAGAAATATAACTAAGACTCAATTACTTTCGGTCCTGTGGGAAAAAAATGATATTACGTTATAAAAACAATATTGTATAGATCTGAATATATGTATATCTATAAATATACTTCTTACCATGCGTACTTTTCGCATATAATAAACTACGCTAACTTGTCTTTAAAAAAAAAAAAAAGGATATAGAAAATATACCATAAACACACCATTGACAAAAAATAATGAGTTGGCTTCCAATTTAATTATATTAATATTGAAAAATAAACTTTCATGAATAACACAAAATTACTCTTAATAATAAAGTTTTTTTGATTTTTTTGATATTTCAACTGAACTATCCCACAATAACAGGAAATGTTAAACGTTATTAATATAGTGTTGAAGTGTTCTGCTTATTTTCTAGTTTTTGTTGTGTACGTATATTTTGTTTGGAACTCATATTTTATATTTATGGCCGAGAGCCTTACGCAAATTATAAACTTCAAAGATTAACTCTGAATATTATTAAGTTGCCTTTTTTGCTTCGTGAGGGTATGTTTTTGTTAAACAAAAAATAGTCGTGACCCAGTTGTAAAATACGTTAATCTGAAATAGTTTTTATGCTGTTTTATTCTTCAAAAATATATAGAGATGGTCATTTAGCTGATTTTCTGTCAACGAATATAATTTAATTCACACACACAACTTGAGCTTGTCACTACTACGAAGCGTTTTGATTTGGATATTGGACATCGAGAGGATAGTTTGTACATTCTGGTCTCGTCTAAGTTATGTAGTGTACTGTTAACTTATTTAAAATGTTAAATTTTTATTTGTTCAGAGAAATGAAGCCAGGTTCTAGAAAACAAAATCCACTAGCTCTAAAAAGGTACATGTTAAAGCAAAAGAATATGTAATACGTTAAATATCCAGTCCTGAATAGATTTTTCGTTCAATACTACACCTTAAGAGGCCGGCTGGGAAAGGACAGACATATACGTGGTCTAGGCGCTATTTATATAAGAAACTGTAGGAATAACAACTGTTATAATATAAACTAATTCAAGTAAGAGAAGTGCAATTATTACAGAAGCTTACAAAATAACTAACTGGAAATTTACAGACTTATTTAACCGCTGTCAAATAATAAGAAAACTACGTTATTATTCTTGTAGATATACTGTTACTTAATATACAAAAGCATCTACACTTGGTTCAGGGATATAGTAAAAAAAAAAAAAAGGTCATAATTAGTTCTTAGTTCCAAAAGCGTTTGTGATAAGTGCGTTAAGGATTGAAAGATGATTTTAGTACATAGCAAAATTATAGTTTTTGCTGTGTATATGATTTGCTTAACTTTTTTATTTATTTCAATAAAGTTCACAGTAATACTGTTTTTTATATTCATTAGCACCTAAGAGTTCACTGATGTGTTTGACTTAGTTTTAGTTAAAAGTTTGGTTTTGAATTTCGCGCAAAGTTGCGTGAGGGCTATCTGCGCTAGCCGTCCTTAATTTAGTAGTGTTAGACTAGAGGGAAGACAGCTAGTCATCACCACCCACCGCCAACTCTTGGGCTACTCTTTTACCAAATAATAGTGGGATTGACTGTAATATTATAACGCCCCCACGGCTGAAAGGGCGAGCATGTTTAGTGTGACGGGGATTCGAACCCGAAACCCTTGGAGTACGAGTGTCTTAACCACCTGGCCATGCCGGGCCTCTTCTTTGTATGGTTGTTGAATAAATTATTTCATGACATTCACTCTTCAATAATAATTACCAAATTGTTGAACATAAAATGCAAGCATTTGTAAGAATTTCAAAGAGTAAATTTTAATTAGTTATACAAGCGTATTGTTTAATTTCATTTTGAATACATGGTGTATGATCTTCGTGCTTATGTAATAAATATCTGTTAAAAGACAAGAAACCTCTGCAAATGAAGCGAAGTCAGGACAAGTATTTGGCCATTGTGCTCGACTTATAAAGGTCACGTTCAGTCAGACCTCTTCCTGCCAACTACTGCAAGGTTGATGTTTTATTTGGTCGTTGTTTGGACACGTGACCTGAGAGGATCATGTACACTTGGGTCTCTGTCTCCCTTCTTGATTACTAAGTTGGTTATTGAGTACTGGACAGTTGGACATTAATTTTTCAATAGATTTTAATTTGTTTATTTGTTTGATTTGAATTTTTATGCAAAGCTACATAAGGGCTATCTGCGCTAGCCATCCCTAATTTAGCAATGTAAGACTAGATAGAAGGTAGCTGGTCATCACCACTCGCCATCAACTCTTAGGCTACTCTTTTACCGGTGAATAGAGGAATTGACCGTAAAATTCACGCCTCCAAGGCTAAAAGGGCGAGCATGTTTGGTGTGACGAGAATTCGAACCCACGACCTTCAGATTACGAGTCGAGCGTCCTTAACCACTGGTCATACCAGGAGTCTTCAATAGAACAAGTTCCGGTAGTTATGAAAACCCGTTCTTACATCATGAAGTCATTGCACGCGTAGTTCAATCATACACGCGACTGACCCTTTTCTAACTATGCCCATGGATGCATAACATCGATTTTTCTAATATAAACTTTTGTTTTTCATTAGCAATTTTTTTTTGTTCATTGTAAACATGGCTGCCGGTTTGTCCAAGAGTAGATGGCCACAGATTACTTAAGGAGTTTACTAGATTTAGTAGTGCAGATACTTAGATCTATTATCATGATGTATAATAAAGTTTTCAGCGTTCGTAATAAATCATTTTTATTGAGATGTTTGCGAACTTAATCTACGGATATATTTTGAAGTCTTTATGAGAACATGGGGATGTACACGTAATTAAGTAAGAATTGTAGGAACTCTTTATGGTTTAGTGATTATTGAATTCTGTGTAACATCTGCAAGCTAAACTGTGAAGATACCGTTCAAAAACGATGACATAACAGTATCATGTGATTAAATTTTAAGACATCGGAATCGTAGGTGTAACTACACAGATATCATTCACAATTATAGTTAACAAGACTTATATAGAATCCATTAGTATATGCACAACAAGCAATAATACTCTCTTCGTCTGCAGTGCATTACCAGTATTCAGTATATTCTTTTCAGCTTGTACCTACAGAAAACTATAATAAAATATGTGTCAGTGCATGCTTATTACAAACATTGATGTATTATTCACTTTTTAATAAAAAGTGTCAAAAATGATTTATCCGTAATGTGAAAGTAAATGCTTTATTTTTTTTATTGGTAACATAACACCCATATACCAACATATGCATGATTTATTTTGCTCTTTTGTACTTGCCAAATATATAAAATTACAGTTGTTTTTTTTTTCTCTAAAAATGAAAGCGCTAGAAATCCAGGCTCTCTACTCTCATGTTTTGGTTTGAGAATTGTCTCGTCTTATTTGTCTTAACTTAAATAATTTTACACTTTACACAAACTCAAATTATATGCTATTTGACAATACTAAATCTAACATAACACACACAAGCGATTATAAACATAGTATGGTAATATGGATAATATGAAATTGAGTTGCCTTCGAGAAACTCGGATTCATTCCTACATGTTCATAGGTATACTGCTGAAAGGCTTAGCCACGCTTTATATAATTAACCAAACTGAATATAAGCTGATGTCGTGATATGAATAGCTAGCTGACCTTTAGTTGCCTTTGAGAGTCCTGGATTCATTTCTACATGCTTATACTGCTCAAAGGCTTAGCTAAACTTTACATAATTATCAAACCAGGTATAGACTAACACCCTAACAGTCATGTGAAAAAATTAGGACACCCTATGAAAGCCTGTGTATTTTTGTAACATTTTTGGATATATAGATATTTAATCTCAATTTTAACAATAGTGAGAGATTATAAGAATATAACTAAACAATTAAAACTGAAGAAAAGACTTTTCAAGATCTTCTGTAAATGTAATTCTACAAAAATGCATATTCTAACTGAGGAAAAAGTTAGAACACCCCCACATTTATTCCCACTTAAAGTGGCTCAACTCACACACAGGTGTATCACACCAGGTGCACATGATTAGAAGATCGTTACTCAGCATTCTGAATGAGGCTTGCCCTATTTAAACCTCAGACATTTAGTTTGCTGTGCTCCTGACTGTTGAAGTGAGAGTGAGCACCATGGTGAGAGCAAAAGAGCTGTCTGAGGCCTTCAGAAAGAAAATTGTAGCGGCTTATGAGTCTGGTAAGGGATTTAAAAAGATCCCAAAGGATTTTAAAGTCAGACATTCCACTGTCCGGAAAATAATCAACAAGTGGAAGACTTTCAAAACAACTGCCAACATGCCCAGGTCTGGTCGTCCAAGCAAGTTCACCCCGAGAGCAGACAGCGAGATGCTAAAAGAAGTCTCCAAACACCCTAACATGTCATCACGGGACCTATAGCAGGCTCTGGCTATTGTTGATGTGAAAGTGCATGCCTCTACAATCAGAAAGAGACTGCACAAGTTTAACTTGCATGGGAGGTGTGCAAGGAGGAAACTTTTGCTTTCTAAGAGAAACATCAAAGCCAGACTGAAGTTTGCTAGAGAGAATGTAGACAGAGACCAGGACTTCTGGAATAATGTTCTTTGGACAGATGAGTCCAAATTTGAATTATTTGGACACCAGAACAGAGGACGTGTTTGGTGTAAACTAAATATAGCATTCCAGGAAAATAACCTCATACCAACTGTGAAGCATGGAGGTGGAAGTGTCATGGTTTGGAGCTGCTTTGTTGCAGCAGGACCTGGACAGCTCACAATCATAGAATCCACCATGCATTCTACTGTGTATCAGAGGGTGCTTGAGGAACATGTGAGTTCATCTGTAAGAAAATTAAAGCTGAAGCAGAAGTGGACCTTGCAACACGACAATGACTCAAAACATACCAGTAAATCCACCAAGGACTGGCTGAAAACTAAGAAATGGAGAGTCCTGGAATGGCCGAGTCAAAGCTCCGGTCTTAATCCCATTGAGATGTTGTGGAGTGACTTGAAACGGGCTGTACATGCAAGAAACCCCTTAAACATCTCACAGCTGACAAAATTCTGGATTGAGGAGTGGGGCAAACTTTCTTCAAACCGATGTCAGAGACTGGTAGATGGCTACAAGAAGCATCTTACTGCAGTTATTTCAGCCAAACGGGGTTACACTAGCTCTTAGGGGGTAGGGTGTCCTGACTTTTTCCTCAGTTAGAATATGCATTTTTGTAGAATTACATTTACAGAAGATCTTAAAAGATCTTTTCTTCAGTTTTAATTGTTTAGCTATATTCCTATAATCTCTCAGTATTGTTGAAATTGAGATTAAATATCTATGCATCCAAAAATGTTACAAAAATACACAGGCTTCCATAGGGTGTCCTAACTTTTATAATGAAATATAAAGTATTGTTAACACTTTATATTTCGTTTCTCACCAGTTTTACAGCGAAGGCAGAAACACAATACAAATATTGCAAACAATAATATAACTTCATTTTCTTGAAAAAATGTGGCGGTTAGATAAAGATATTACACTATCACTATTCCTAAATATAAGTTGTGTTGAATATATTTATTTATTGCTCAGTTAGGTTTCAGTCGGATGTAATATACATAAACTATACCGCACACTAACTTCTTAAAGAAATTATTGACTAATAAATAATAAATATAAAGTCATAACGTAAATCTTTCAACCTTATCTACATATCAGGTGTGTTATAATTTTGACGAAAATGTGTGATTTTTTCTTCTAAAAATCTGTTTAAACGTTCTTGATTAAGTTTTATATTTAGACATTTTCATATTAGTGTAACGTATTTACTGTTATATATTTATTTTAATATCCATGTTTGTTTTAATTATATATTTAGAACTACATATAAGTATTGCGAAATACCCTGCTACTCCTTAAATTTGTAGAATGTTCTCGAGTGAAAGAGTCAACAATGATTTAAGTATGTATCTAAAATATTAGAGATTGCCAGTATTGCTACCAACTGAATTTTGGAGAAACTCGCCTAAAGTTTATGAATCGACGCGCCAAGAGACCGTTTTATATTGTTGGTTTGCTACAGTTGGGATACTATAAATCTTGGAAGTTATAACTATAATTAACACCTATTAATCGGGAAACTACAGATATTTGATTAGGTATGTTTATAGATTTCGAACATTACAAACTAGTTAACTTCAGGGGGTTGCCATACGACATAAGTATTTCTACGAAAACATAAGATAACTTCAGTGGTAAAAAATACCCATTAAGTGAACTGTTTCGATATCAACTCAGAATTAATTCGCCCGTCGTGAACCTTTGTTAAGATATCAAGGAAATTCCAGATCGGATAGAAGACTAAGTATTGTTTATAAATTTGTAAAACTTTTGTAAAAATTTTATCTGAAATAACCGTTATTATATAACGTATTATTAGTATATTAAATTATATTTTTGTCAAGGAAGGAAAACATGTATATCAATCTTGTTGGCAAGCATCATAAATTTGATACATCTCTATATTTAATTAAGTTCTAAGTTTAAATTACAATGTAATTCAGTTTCAGGCAGTTCAAAATCGTAATACGTGACATAATAAAGTGAAGATTCGTCCGATATAAATTATAGTACTAACGTAACAGTTTTTATTAAACTAATCAATTCTTTTATCAGTAAATAATACATTATTTCTTGAACTTTAGATAAGTATATTAGATTACTTTATCTGGCTAAACAACAAAGAAATGATGTGTACATTTTTTATATCATAATAGTACTGAAGTAAGTAAACAAGATGTTTTGAACACTGCATTTTTACATAGAATTCTCTATATTAGTTGTAATACAAAATTAAGGTTTTTTTTGGAATTTCGCACAAAGCTACTCGAGGGCTATCTGTGCTAGCCGTCCCTAATTTAGCAGTGTAAGACTAGAGGGAAGGCAGCTAGTCATCACCACCCACCGCCAACTCTTGGGCTACTCTTTTACCAACGAATAGTGGGATTGAACCGTCACATTATAACGCCCCCACGGCTGGGAGGGCGAGCATGTTTTGGCGCAACTCGGGCGCGAACCAACGACCTTCAGATTACGAAGCGCCCGCCTTAACGCGCTAGGCCATGCCAGGCCCTACAAAATAAAGAAACGAAGTTGTATATACATATATAACAAGCACATAGATGATTTCTGTATAAATCAGCCATTTGTCAGATACATTTAATTTCAGCTTAGTGCTTTTATCAGTGCTAAAAACTACAAGATTATTTTACACGATCTAAAAATTAGAAACAAAACTTTCATGCTATTTTGACCTTTTCAAGAAATGTCTGAAAACTAAATTGATTTTTATTACAAGACTATTTGGCTTAAAATATTAAAGTGTTATTATTTTTTAAACTTCTACAGAAGATAATTTTCTTACCCGTGGTTAAAGCAAAGAGAAGTGGTATCACAACAATAGTTCCAAAAATCATCTTTGGCTTATAATTCTATTCCACTTACAATGAATGATGATCTCCGAAATCCTTTGAAATATGTGCTTTGTTAACTATATTCACTTCTTTTAAAAGGTTTGACATGTAAACGTTGTGTAATGTCTTCTGATTTTAAAGAAAAAATAATGTACAGGTCTTGCAATTTCCCAGTCAGCGTATTTTGGCGCTGAATGCGTGACCTACAACTGAAGTATGCCAAGAGTACAAAATAGAAACCGGTTATAACAACCTGTTTACTGTATGTACTTCCAAGAATCTTCCTGGCGTTTTAAAATATATGATTAAACTTTTAGCAATACCGGATATTAAAACTTTCTGTGACCTAGCCAAAAAGGTAAACTAGCGTTTCATGTTATCATAAGGTAAATGGCGTATGATACTACTAATGATTATAAGAAACCCTAACCTACGCCTAGTCAATTTTGAATCAAATTAATAAGAAACATGATTTATTTCATGACGTCACCTGAATGAACTCGAGAGAATTATCAAAAACGTATGAAAGGGGGGCTCTAGAATGAGATTATAAAAATAAACGCTATATTTTTAGTTGTTTTTAATTAAGTACAAAGTTCTACAGTGAGCCGCATTGTTCTGCCTATCATGGGTATCGAAACGTAGAATCCAGCACTATAAATCCGCAGACATACCGATGTGCCAGTGAGGGTACCATAATTTTTAGAAAAACAACACCAACAACACGTTATTCGAAGTTAATAAGTAGGTCAAACTTGCACACATTAACTGAAAAAAAGAAAATAATTTTCAATATTTATATATTCATTTAAATTTTTGTAAACCCTCCTAAAAGCAGCAAAGTTTTCATAACTAATGTGTACAACGCAAATGAAAATTCCTACGGAGACCGCTGTGGCGCTATTAAATCGAAAAGAGAAAAGGAAGATACTTATAGTTCAGTTAAAGTAAAGGATAAATAGACGTTTGAATTTTTCACAAGGTTTCAGGCTGGAACGCCTTTTCTTTAAAAAGCACAAAAAGAAAGGAGTAAACATTAAAACGCGTATTTATCTTTTTTTTAAATTTGTAATATAGGTTATGTCCATTTCTTGTTAAATATACAGCACAGTTTTATTCCTCCAATCACAAAACAATGCAACACAAAAAATTATTATAACGGTTATTGTGCAGACTGCGCAAAAGTTTTCATCAAACATAACTTAAAATGAGTCAGTTGTATATGTTATAAACATACTTATCGAAACAGAAACAGCTGTGTTTTTAGTGTTTTTTTTCTTTTGTTTTGAGTCAAAACTAATAATATAAATTAACAACAACAATAATAGAGTAAAATATATGCGATAGACGGCAGGAGCGTAACAGTATTTGTTGAGAATATAGTAATTTGTGCTTGAGATATTATGCGGGTAGAAATTGTCTTTAAGCTGTTGTACACCTGCTATTTAATTTGTTACTGAGAATGAAAAATAATGGCTTCAGGAATTATGTTGAACAGGATCAGTACTGATGTTTTTAAAAGAAAAATGGTAAGTTTACCGTTCGAGTATAAAATACTCAAAGTTTGCAGCTAGCAAGTTTAAACTACGTCATTGAGCATTTATTATGTAGCACCGACGTGCCATTGACAGAAGAATGTATTTCTTTTTTTTGCATTTTAGATTCCAACTATAATGCAGCAATTATATGAAGAATTGTTATTGATTAGTAATTTCGATAGAGGTTCAAATTATTATATGAAAATGTTATAAACTTGTGAACAGTGAAATTATAAAGCATTTTGACTTCAGCCCGGCATGGCCAGATGGGTTAAGGCGTGCGACTCGTAATCTAAGGGGCGCGGGTTCGCATCCCCGTTGTGCCAAACATGCTCGCCCTTTTAGCCGTGGAGGCGTTATAATGTGATGGTCAGTCCCACTATTCGTTAGTAAAAGAGTAGCCCAAGAGTTGGCGGTGGGTGGTGACGACTAGTTGCCTTCCCTCTAGTCTTACACTGCTAAATTAGGGACGCCTAACGCAGATAGGCCTCGAGTAGCTTTCGCGAAATTCAAAAACAAACATTTTGACTTACTAGTAATATTTAAATTACAAAATTTTCGTTTAACTAATACCATGTGATAATTATATATATATGTTTTATATTTTGATTTAACAAAGGATTTGGTATACATTAATTCTATAATTGTTGTCTCTGTTGTTATATTCAATAGTTTCTAAAATTCCAAAGTTATAGTCATCATAATAACCACCCACAATCCGTGGCGGACAATCTTGCAGTTCGATCTCATTCTGTCTCTTATTTCTAGTAACACGCCTCTGACCTTGTGAATTAACCACTTCAATATGTTGCCCAGATAGATCTTTGTTTTTGTATCGTTATCTTGTCCTTAATTTTACCAACAAAACACAAGTTTTCTAAGCCATCTTGGCTCATCACATGTTCCCAAAATTTTACCTGCTTTTTGAAGACTTTATGTTACTGTATTTGTCTTTATAATTACATCTTCTCCGCGTCGCTAGTTGCTGGCTATTACACTTCCCAAATATAGCAGTATCATTACTGGTAATATAAAGGAGTAATAATAATAAAGAAGTCCATGCTAATTACTTAGATCTGGACATTACTTACGTAGAAGGCGCAGTGCAGTTGACTATTTTTAGCAAAAGAAGGGAATTTAATTTTCCAATCCTTGATCTACCCCATCCCTAATAGTGTTATTCTGTTTATTATGTTGACAAATATAATTACATCTCAATTAAAAATGTTTTTAATACTCTGCTAGCTCTTTCATGGATATTATATACTATTATTAAAAAAAATAAACTGAAAGTTAACCATCTGGACTGGCAACGGTAATGCGATATTTAATTCATTATTGTTTTATAGTGCTGATTCAATGCAGTTAAAAGCTTTAAATCTACATACGTAACATCAGGAGGAGCCAATGTTTGGTGATGCTTGACATTAGAATAAAATATTTGAAAAACTGTCACTAGGACGTTCGAAAATGTGTGTTAATTATTTTTTAAATCTTTTTGAAAGTTGCCATATGAGTGAAAAAAAAACTTGCTGTGGAAAAGTTTGTCGTTAAAATAATGGTTTTACTTGTTACGTAATCTAGACATTAAGACACTCTGTGATGAGGTCATCGTCACGGTGCACCATGTTACACTCACTCAGTTCACAGTGTGTCCTAGCAACTTGGTCTTTCAAAATGACGGGAAACCCACTTGAAATAAAAATGTGTGATTACATCCACAATGTCTAGATTATGTAACAAGTAAAACCATTATTTTAACCTGAAGATGACCCAGGAAGGTCGAAACGTTGTTCTCTCCTTATCAATAAAAGTGTTACCCATATCAGCCGTTCCGAGATACAACTTGGTCTTTGTAATTATCAGCGAAACTATGACGTCATCATCGTCACTGGTGTCTTCACATTCAATAGCTCTACCCCTATTGCCCGAGGTCAACACTTGTGTGGTACCATCTGGCGATGCGCATGGAAAGTGAGGCCATAAAAGAAATGCAGGTTAATTGTTGTTTATTTGTAGTTGTTCAGTTTAATGACGATACAATAAAACTTCTGAACAGAGTAGGACAAGTCCAACTAATTAAGGACTGATTAATATTGTTTGACCAAAATGTTACTTATTTACTTACGATTTCTTTGAGAGTTTTTAACTACTTCTTTTGTATTTTCAAACAGAAGTTAACACAATAACATTACGCTATTAATGTTTATTTTAATAAATTGTACCCGTACAGTGTCTTGCAAAAATATCAATAATTTCTTTGTGGACGAAACATTTTAGTCGGTTACAAAAAACCTTTTTATAACATTATTTAATTCCAAATCAGTTGCTTGCTAATAATATTCTTACCATGAAATCTGCCTTTCAGTAAATGTGATGCAAAATATTTGAAATATAAATATATATATTGTGGCCTTCATTGATCTGCACCTTCAAAATTTCATATTACCCTACTGAGATTGTCTCTGCTCTTTATTCATTTGCAAGACCATAATGACCATACCCTTTCCGAGTTACTGAATTTTTTATATAAAGCATTCATTGATAACTAGCGAATTTCTGATTAGTACGATTAGAAACAGTATTGCTTTATCGTAATTGTTGTACATATATTGTAGAGTCAGTTGAAAGACAGTAAGCTAATTTAGCATCTTGAAGAAACCAGTGTATTTGTGTAGCTCGGTCTTTAGCGGCTTCAACGTGGTAATATTCAGTTATTATTTGATCAGCAAACAGTTATAGATACACGTTATGCCCCTAACGCTTGTAGAGATTTGAATAGACTCACAGTGACACAGTGATATGCCGGCTTACTTACACTGCTAGAAACCAGTTTTCAATACCCGTGGTGGGCAGAGCACAGATAGCCGTTTGTGTTGCTTTGTGTTTGATAACAAACAAATAACAACATAAATTCTCATTATTTCGGAGATGACTTACCAGTGTATGAATTCCATATACCTGAATACTACGATCATATGCAGGCCTAGCATAGCTCGGTGTTTAAGGCACTAGACTTGCAATCTGAGAGTCATAGGTTAGAATCCCGTCACCTAACATGCTCACTTCTTTAGCCATGGGAGTGTTATAAATTATGGTCAATCCAACTATTTGTTGATAAAAAAAAGTAGCACAAGAGTTGACGGTGGGTGGCGTTGACAAGTTCTCTCCGCTTTAGTCTAACACTATGAAAACAGAGATGGTTAGCACAGATAGCTCTTGTGTATCTTTGGGAAATTTCAAGTGAAACAATAGAACGATCATATGCAAGAAGATGTGTGAAATATTGTGGGCTCTTGGTGGATGTTTTCACGCAACTTTGGTGGTACTTGCCTTCATGTGGCTTAGCAGTATGTCAGTGGGCTTATGACGTAAAAAGTCAGATTTAATATCTGTGGTTGGCAAAATTAAGACTGCTCATTGCGTAGCTTTGTGCTTTACAAGATAAAACAATATTCCTGCTTATGGAGCTTTAACTGGAAAAGAAGTTAAAAAGGGGATTTTATGTCACCAAATACTTTCCTTATCATTGACTAGTCAAAGCAGTTTAGCAGCCATTATTTATTTCATAAACGTGATATGTATTCGTTTGTTATATTTATTGAATTCAATAATAATAGTGAATCTCACTTGAGTTAAAAATGAATTACAACCGCTACTATATTTTACCCCTTATATGTCGACGTATCATGTCATGTTTAGGTAATTCTTTAAAACCTGCTTCTACCTATTACTCCTACCGTTGGATACAAGTATAGCCATTGTTAATTTCGGACTACTGACTGGAGAGAAGATAATAGCAAAACACAAAGCCATAATGGTTTTGTCTATCTTAGGACCAAATAACGACATCGGCTGTCATTCTCATGACGTCCCCATAATTGCAAGTGCGAAACGAACGGCTCAAACATTGTATCTTTCTATCTTAAACCTTTAGAACTAAACCCAGGGCCACACCTGGCCTTACTAATTTAATAATGTTACTTATGTTTACAAAATTGAAAACTGAAATAGATACAAGTATTTGATACTTTTGACATATCATAATCTTGGAACCAAGTTGTCATTTGTAGATGTTCCTAAAAATAACTACTTTCATTTATAAGATATACATTTTTCACAATGTTGTCGAATACATAAAAGAGATTTGTTGTTTTGAAATGGGGCCCGGCATGGCAATGCGACTTGTCGAATAGCCGTGGGGTATAATGTGACGGTCAATCCCACTATTCGTTGGTAAAGAGTAGCCCAAGAGTTGGCGGTGTTGTGACTAGCTGCCTTGTCTTACACTGCTAAATTAGGGACGGCTAGCACAGATAGACCTCGAGTAGCTTTTCAAAACAAAACAAAATTGTTTTGAAAAATTGAAAATTGATAATGACCTTTGCTTAAGGCTATCTATTCAAGACCACACAGAAATAAGAAATTATAAGTTATTACTCGAGCTCCCATAAATTTCTCTGCTTCTGCACATAGTCATCCTCAATTTTGAACTGATAGATTATCTACTGGAAACTTTTTAGCTATTTATGTATGGCCAAATAGTAGGACTTAAACGTCACTCTTTTAGTGTATCCGCAGCTCCAAATTATGGACAGCAACGGGACATAAGCCATGAATTTTTGGAATGTTTAAGTTTGATGGAAACATAGTTGAAACAGAAGTTTGTTCACGTACAACTACTCTATTGTAAATTGAAGATTTATGTTGTTGTTAAGTACATTATATTAAATACGATTTTGGAACCTCACTACGTTATTACAATCCATGTCATAACGTCTGGATATGCTCTATGTGACGACTGTACATCTTGACCAAAGCCCTACAGCTTAGTTTTCAGTGCAAATAGCTCCATCAGGACTGTTTTGTCTAAAACACACCACTTTTACCTGCGTTATGGTTCAAAGGATATATCGTAGAAGCAGTTTGTTTTCACGTAATTCGTGTCTTTTCTAGATGATATTCTTTTTGGTTACGCTGGATACTAGTGATTATCGCTCGTAGATGGTTTTGTCACTGTTTGTGTTCGCGCATTTTCACCTGTTACAAGACGCTGCTCTTTACTTTTCACAGTTGGGCTACAACTTTACTTGTCTCTTTCTGAATGTTCCTGATGATCCAAGTTCATACATATTTATTTGTTTTCAGATGCCACTTAGTGCAAGGGATACCCCTATCTTGGAAATTTTAAATTCGTGACCAGAACATTTATTTATGATTTGAGTGTATGGGTATTTTAAGTCGGAAAATACTGTTATATACACTTACCAACAGTGATCTGTTTTGAGTGGTATTATATTATCTACAAAATACCAAAGAATATCGAAATGTAATTCTGATAGATTCCATTCCACTGCAACACTATATTGGCTGTGGTTGTCGTGTGAATTATTTTATTTCACCATTTCCCTATTTTTAATGCTTCGAATTTATAGTCGGGGGAAACAAAAAGTTTATAACTGTTTTAACGTGAAACATTACTATCTTTTTTCGTTTTTTGAGTGGTTGGTTGTTGTTAGCACGAAGCTTAAGAGAAATTATCCAAATACGTTTTTAGACCATTATAAGTGTGTGTTTTTCTTATAGCAAAGCCCATCGAGCTATCTGCTGAGTCCACCGAGGGAATCGAATCCCTGATTTTAAGCGTAGTAAATTCGTAGACTTATCGCTGTACCAGCGGGGGATCTGAATTTAGATAATTTTTCTTATTTTTCTCTTGATCATGAAGACAATTATTGTTAGCTCCTGATCGAGATTTTTTTTTTTAAAACTAGGTTCTCATTCAGTATAACTGAAACAAATTTGACTCGAAGTTATAAACGAAAACCACAAACACCCCAAGAAGACACGCAGGGAAGGCAGAATCTTTTTCTTGGAACTTATTTAAATTGTTATTGAATAAGAAAACGAGAAGTGTATGGGTAAATTTGATATTATTGAAAATGGAATATTCAAATGTACACTTATTTCATAATTTTTTACACCTTACAATTTGTCTGTAAGTGATTTCATAGTTTAAGGCATAAAATATTTATAGAATAAGAAAATATTTCTGAGGAAGTCTGCCTTCACCAGAGGACAAGACCATTTTGCTATGTTAAAATGAAGAAGTCGTAATTAAACACTTCTGTATGTCAACATTAAGAACGCCATGAAAAAACAACAATAAATCTCAATATGCTAATTCATATTTAGTGTTTGCCCTCCAATGGCTCAAAGGTAAGTCTGAGGGCTCTCACTGCTAAAAACGTGGTTTCCATACTCGTGCTCCTAGTGGATGCAACACAGATAGCCCATTGTACAGCTTTTATTATACAGTTCATCATGCAAGACGTATGAGCTAATATATGGAAAATTCCTTAGGCTATTTAATCAGGTGATAAAGGTAACAGTATGGTGCGTTCCAATTTGCTCGGAACGGGATGCCTTTTATGGATCAAACGCGAATATAAAATGTCATGGAAATCTATGAAAAGGAAGTGATGAATCATTACGTTTAACTGAAAAAAATTTCGCCATTGCCTAAACCAGGGGTCACCAAATTTTTTTCACAGGGGGCCAGATTACTTGGGGAATGAGAAGCGCTGACCGCATGATCATTATGTTCAATACTCATAAGCTAGAACGGAAGCTCTCTGTAAAAGACTTAACACTACGTTTACGATGCCACATTAGCCATGTGGGAGTAGCATGCAATAATTTCACTAAGCTGCAAAAAAGTTAGTGAGATTTATGAAATTGGCGTTTGGCTTTCAAAATATCTTCAATGTTCGGTTTTTAATTGCTGCATTTAATTATTAGAATTGCTTTCAAATGCTCATCAGTCAACCTTGATCGATGTACCGCCTTCACATACTTCATTTTTGAAACTGCTTGTTCACAGACATAAGTTATTCCGAACACTGATGCCATACCAGATGCAAACTGCTTCAGCTTTGGAAAATCATCTTCAGGTATGCAGCTGTAAAATTCAATAAGTTGCCCCTCTCTGTGTTTTGCTTTCAACAAGTCATTTCCTTGCAAATCGATGACCTCCAGCTAAGTTTCACTGGCACGTCATCAATGACACAATCAAAAGGATTCTGAAAAAGGAGAATGTTACTTTCGATTCTGTCGAGATCCGAAAATCTCTCTAAAAATACTTATTTAAATCACCAATAATCTTTTTCTGAAACTCCATGTTGACATCTTCTGTGATTCCAGCATGAAACTCATTGAAACACTGAAAATGAGAGAGGTTTCCTCCTTCCAAATGTGCTTCAAACAATGACAGCTTTCTCCGAAACCCTTTAATGATTCTATAGAGATCACAGATAATGTTATTCTTTCCCTGAAGTTTCAAATTCAATTCATTCATGTGGGATGTGATGTCAACCAAAAATGACAACTTTGATAACCAGGTTGGATCCGACAGAAGTGGATCGGCTCTATATTTTTCGATAAAAAATACATCTATTTCTCTTCTCAGCTTATAAAAACGAGACAAGACTTTACCGCAGCTGAGCCACCTCACCGCCGTTTGATAAAGCAAGTCATAGAAATCCGAATCAATTCTTCAAGAAACGTCTTGAACTGGCGATTATTAAGTGCATGACCCCGAATGAAGTTCACTGCAGAAATGACTGGTTTCAGTACGCAAGAAATATCTAAGTCTTTTCCACAGAATGCTTGCTGATGTATGATGCAGTGTATGAATAGAGCGCTTGGGAGTTGAAGATCTTCCAACTGTTTCCTGATCAGTCACACCAGAACTTCTTTACTCCAGCCATGTTTTTTCCTCCATCAACTGTTACACATCTAAGCTGATTCCACTGAAGGTTATAGTCTTGCAAAGTTTTATGTACTTCCATGAAAATGTCTTCTCCAGTTGTTCTTCCGTGCACACTGCAAACTGATGCCAACTCTTCCGTGATCTGATAGTCCAAATTAACTCCACGAATGAACACGAGAAGTTGTGACGTACTCGAGAGATCAATATACTCATCCAGTGCCAGAGAACACTATAGGAAGTTTCTAGCTTTTTGGCATATCTGTAATGCGATGTTCTCTCCAAGTTCTTCTGCTCTCCGTACAACTGAAGTTGCTGAAAGGCTGATACTTTCAAAGAAATTGGCTTTTTCAGGACACGGCTCATTTGCTGCTTCCATCATACGTTGATGACGTTGCCGTCAGTAAAAGGTTTTCCTCGCTCTGCCATCCTATGCACTATTTTGTAACTTGTACGAATGACATATTCATTTTCAGCAAACTTTCTCGTGAAGAGATTCTTTGGAGATTCAAAAACACGTTTCATGGATTCAAATTTCTCAGAACGGAACTTTCCTGAAAATTTTAAATATGTTGATAGATGTTTTGTTTCATAGTGACGCCGAAGATTGTACTCTTTCAAAACGGCAACACTTTCGGTGCATATCACACAAGTAGCTTTTGTTTCCACAAAGAAGTACTTTTCTCCCCATTCTTCATCGAAAGCACAACACTCAGAGTCCACTTTTATTCTTTTAAAAGCAGCCATAACGATGGGTGAAAAAAAAATCAGGATCTGAAAATGAAAAACACAGAATGCTGTAAGAAAAGTATTGTACTGGTCCAAGAACGCTTGTTTGTCTTTTGAATTTCGCAAAAAGCTACTTGAGGGCTATCGGTGCTAGCCGTCCCTAATTTATCAGTGGATGGAAGGCAGCTAGTCATCACCACCCACCGCCAACTCTTGGGCTACTCTTTTATCAACGAATAGTGGGATTGATCGTAACATTATAACGCTCCACGGCTGAAAGGGCGAGCATGTTTGGTGCAATGGGGATGCGAACCCGCGACCCTCAGATTATGAGTCGCACGCCTTAACACGCTTGGCCATGCCATGCCCTCCAAGAACGCACAAACAAAATATACTGAAACGTACGTTTGCCACGACACTTACCTAAGAACAAGTTACGAAAAGCGCATAACCCAACAACTAAGAGAAATGAGTTTGCTGAAGCGGTAACCCTAGGCCGCTGAATTTACAAGACGAGTCGATAGGACGAGGGTTAAGTCTGTACTTGTTTTCGAAATCGTAATGCTTTCATAGATACGTGCCTCGATATGAATAAACGGGCAGCAAGGACGAAAGAAGAATTTTCCTATTGGTTAAAAATGCACGTGACAGCCTTGTTTCTTTTATTATAACGTCTCGTGTTTGTGATTTATTTTGTTATGACAGTCGGACATTTGATGAAATGTCACTTTTTATGTCCAAGCGGTTAGCTGCTGGCGGGCCGGTCAAAATGACCTTTGAGGGCCGTAGTTTGGTGACCCCTGGCCTAAACAGATTCAAACACAGTAATAGTTAAGATTAAGAAGTATGTAATTATGTGGGTTTAAAATACTTAACATCCTACATATGGGTATGTAAAGCGCTACAGATCTAGAGATATGATGTACGTGAAACCCTATGAGATAGGTGGGAAGGTGGGGGCTAGAAAATAAGTACTTCCATCAGTAGGAAGTTATTTTAAAGAATGTGTGACAAATTTGCGTACCTCTTAATATAAGGAGCGAAGAAACTTTGAAAAACTTTTGTGCAATAATTTAAACACAAACTCAATAGTGAGTTCATCACCTCTTGTCTCTGATGGCAGTAAGCAACTAAGAAAAACAACAACGCGTCGCTAAGTCAGTAAATGCTGCCAAAACTGTCTTCCCAGAAATATCGTGAACGAGAAAAGACTGATATACTAATCGATGTATTTAGAACCATAAGCTTTAAAAGCTAGCGCTTGGATGGAAAATTCATACTAAAGATTTTGCTTGGTCAATGTGGCATGCGTTGTCTAGGTAACGGTCTATTGATTTGTTTTACCCAATGCATCAGTGAAATGATGTCAAAGTCGTAACGCCTTTCCGTATTGTCGTATCTTGTCGTTTTACTTGCGCTTATGCCAACTGGCTGATAATTGGGTGTGTACTTATTTTTATGATTGTGGTAATTACTCTTTTTTTTTTTTTTAATATTACATATTTCATTCAGACGATGCGATTACGTGTAATTGCGTAAGGCAATGTACTACATACTCCACCACATATTCTGTAAAGGATAATATAATGTTTAGAAAATAATGCATCAGGTGGTTGCTATGGTAGCCGGTAAAGTAAACTAAACTCTTCAAATGACAAACGTTTTAGTTAAAAGCGGAAGGTAAGATTTTCATTCTTTTACGTTTAAAGAAAACAAAGTTATGTTGAATGCGTAAATATCCAAGATACTTATTACTGTTGATATTTTCTAAGTTATGAAACAGCAAACTGGAAATGACGTCATATACTGACTTTAGGCTTACCGCTAACCCTTTTCTTCACTTGCAATTTGCGTGAAATGTACTTGTTCGTATGTTGTGATATGTCCTATATTACGTGAAAGTCTCTTGTATACATTTACGTCAATTATTACATAATCCATATTACTGTCATACACAGAATTAAACTTTTGTTTTCTATTTGTATTATAAATGTGATTTGTGCAATTAAAAGTAATATGCAAAAAATAAAAGTTTTAAACATGTGAACTATTTAACATACACAGTCTTACACTGCTAAATTGACGTTACTTACTTAAATATTAATTGTTTGACGTTACTTACTTAAATTTTATTGTTTGTGTTTTTTTTTCCAAATAATATAACTTTTTTTAAATCGATTTCCATACAGTAAGTAAACTGGAAGCTCACCGCTTGATTCAAAAGTAAATATTGTTTACTTTCAATTATTAAAATACTGATGATAAAGTGCTTTTGCTCGTGTTTATTTATCTGAAACTAATAATTGGATTTAACCTAAAAAGTTATCGTCTTTCATATGGGGCCCGGCGTGTTAAGGCGTTCGACTCGTAATCCGAGGGTTGCGGGTTCGAATCCCCCTCGCACCAAACATGCTCGCCCTTTCAGCCGTAATGTTACGGTCAATCCCACTATTCGTTGGTAAAAGAGTAACCCAAGAGTTGGCGGTGGGTGGTGATGACTAGCTGCCTTCCCTCTAGTCTTACGCTGCTAAGTTGGGGACGGCCAGTGCAGATAGCCCTCGAGTAGCTTTGCGCGAAATTCAAAAACAAACTTTCACATGAAAGATAATCCCTTATCTTAATGGTCAATAATCGCAGCGTTGTAACGACCTCATATCCTTCCATCTTGTACTGTAAATGTTGACTTATAAACACCATATTTTAAAAAAGAACGCTGTTAACCAATAGCTTTGATTTGACTGAGTTTGTAAGGTGGTGGTTTCCGAGTATCATAAACAATTAAAATGTTAGTACTAAAAGTAT
Organism: Tachypleus tridentatus; assembly: GCF_004210375.1. Classification (NCBI taxonomy): domain Eukaryota; kingdom Metazoa; phylum Arthropoda; class Merostomata; order Xiphosura; family Limulidae; genus Tachypleus; species Tachypleus tridentatus. The sequence continues at coordinate 154,276,155 of NC_134831.1, forward strand.
CTACAACACATATTTTCATGTAAATTTTTGAAAATTCAAAACTTGTGTTAATAATTTATTAATAATTAAATTTAAAAATCTTGTATTCATTGTAACCTAACAAATTATTTAACTATAAATGTAAGGAAAGTGGAAATTAAAACAATTGAAATAAAAGCAGGGTAAAATAGTTTATCTAGTATGCTATTCTTATTTTTAAATGTAAAAAGAGGAAAGTTGTATCTGGTCCACTATTGATGTTTTGTTACCATCCGAATCTGTTGATAACAATATCACTGTTTACCTTTATAATATTGGCCCGGCATCGCCAGGTGTGTTAAGGCGTTCGATTCCTAATCTGAGGGTCGCGGGTTCGAATCCCCGTCGCATCAGTCGTGGGGGCGTTATAATGTATCAGTCAATCCCACTATTCGTTGGTAAAAGAGTAGCCCAAGAGTTGGCGGTGGGTGGTGATGACTAGCTGCTTTCCCTCTAGTCTTACGTTGCTAAATTAGGGACGGCTAGCACCGAGAGCCCTGAGTAGCTTTGCGCGAAATTCTAAACAAAAAAAAAAAACACCTTTATAATAAATGTTTCGATATATTATTTATTTTTTAGCCAGGATTTGTATTGCAAAATATGGAGAAGTTTTTGGTATATATGTTTAAACCAGTGTCGTAAGCAAATTAAAAAAAAAAAATATGTGTAACCCCATTCAGTTACCTCTATAGAAAAAATGTCTAGAAAATTCTAAACTTAGAAGAAAGGTTGAGAAATAATGTATTTCTTATCTACATAAATTCGAGGTAAATATTCTATGTTATGTTCTGTACTTTTGCTTGGAGCACGTGGATTGGTTTTGCCAGTGAACTTTGTGTTACCAGCCTTCCATCTAGACTTACTCTGCTAAATTAGGGACGGCTAGCTCATATAGTCATCGTGAAGCTTTACGTGAAATTCAAAAACAAACAAACTATTGTAGTGGATTTATGTTTGAACATATTTAAATGTCACATATAAGCTACACATGCATCTCAAGACGGCTGGTATGGGTATTAAAACTTTTATTAAAATAAAGTAGAGAACAAAGTCTCGACCTTCTTAGGTCATCTTCTGGTTAAAATTACGAAACGTTATCAATGTACCATTTGAACTATAGCTGTTTAAGAAATGCTAACCAAAATATATACTGGGACAAAAGATGCACAAATGCACATAAATCATGACAATACAGTAGTAACGAACAAAGTGTTTCATGTAATAATGTAAATACTGCAGTCGCAGATTATACAACAGCTGATGTTGTGGTGGATATAGTCATGGCCAAAATATTTTCATATTTTCTAACTAATAATATAATTATTATTAAGATGGGGTATAAATACATTCATTTACTTTCAAACTGATAAATACATGTTATATTAAACATGTAATTTGTATAATGGGACAGATTATATGAATATTAGGGATGATTTATTGAAACCGCAATCACTTTTATGAGGCACGTGTAGAAAAACGTGTAACACTAGATTTCACCGGTGATAAGAGAGTCGAGTTTCACGGTGTGGGTGTTTGGGTATTGATGTTAAATACCCAGGAGGGTCAGGTACATTAGACCTCTTCTTCCCTCCCGAACGTTGATAGCGTCTGTCTTTCAAGGATTTGTTTTATAATAGCTTTGGGCCAGAGTAAAAGTATAACACCATACTCAGGCCCATTTCAGGGCACAGTCCATGCATGGACGCACAAGTAAAGTTTTTTTTTTTCCTTTGGTTATTTCTTCCTTTTTTAAATACATTTTTGTATTTTTTTCTTCTTTTTGATTTTAATTTTAATTTTGTTTGTATTTTTCAAATATATTTCTTTTTTCTTTTTTTTTGATTTTCATGTAATATATATATATATATATATATTTTTTGTATTTTTCTCCTTTTGTTGCTTTTCTCCATGGAGAAAATGCTACTACTACTAGTAGTAACCATAAAAGGCTTGGCATGGCCAAGCGCGTAAGGCGTGCGACTCGTAATCCGAGGGTCGCGGGTTCGCGCCCGTGTTGCGCCAAACATGCTCGCCCTTCCAGCCGTGGGGGCGTTATAATGTGACGGTCAATCCCACTATTCGATGGTAAAAGAGTAGCCCAAGAGTTGGCGGTGAGTGGTGATGACTAGCTGCCTTCCCTCTAGTCTTACACTGCTAAATTAGGGACGGCTAGCACAGATAGCCCTCGAGTAGCTTTGTGCGAAATTCCAAAAACAAAAATAAAACAGTAACCATAAAAAAAATAAAAGTAAAATAAAATAAAGAATAAAAAATAATAATAATAATAATAATGAGAAAATTTAGGATCATTAAAAGAAAAACAAGGATTAAGTGTCTAGTGCAAGGTGACCAGCTTGTGCAACATTCCTTAAATACATGTTAAAAGGGGAGAGGTATTTAAGACTATTTACATCATGTACGTTGTATCTGTCGAGATCACACATTAAGTCATTCTTATGCCAATTCTTATTGAAATATTTTAGAGAATTATGCAAGAATCTTTCAGATATTGTGTCTATGTTCGCATACTTGTGCATGAATGTGGTTGAGGTGCTACGTGGTACTTTATATGCCGAAGTTAGTACTGAATTTTGTATACGTTGAAGTTTCTGTAAATGTGTGGGTGCTATGTTAATCCAGGCAGGTGATGCATATTCTATTATGGGTCTAATGTAGATAGACGTTTTGTAGATTTTAAGTATATTGTCTGGTGATGTTCCTTGGTTTTTACCTGAAAGACTTCTTGAATAGTTTGCTCTTTTCCAGATTCGTGTCAGTATATTTTTAATATGCGGTAACCACGTTAATTTTGAATCATAGGTTAGACCTAGAAATTTAGCAGAAGTAGCAGTCAGTAAAAGTGATCCATTCATATAGAGCTTTGGTGGATCTTTCTTCAGCTTATTGAGTCTGCTGAATAATATCACTTGGGTTTTCGGAATATTGATTTTAATTCTGTATTTCTGGCAGTATTCTTCGATGTTATTTAGAACTGGTTGTAGGTTCGTTGCTGCAATTGAAGGAGTGGGGGCACTTTTCCAGACTGCTACATCGTCAGCAAACTGTGATGCATAACCTAAATTTAGGTTCGACAGAGACATATTACTCACATACATGATAAATAATATAGGGCTAACAACCCCTCCCTGCGAGACTCCTGCTTCGGGTGAAAAGGACCCTGAGTGGGCCCCATTCACATTTACTTTGCACTTACGGTTTTCCAGGAAGTTGGACAGCCAGCGAATAGTTTCCTGGGGTAAGGCCATTTCAAGTAACCTATGACGCAAACCATTATGCCACACTGTGTCAAAAGCTTTCTCAATATCGAGAAAACAAGCTACAGTGCATTCGTTTTTGTTGAAGCTGTCGGTAATTGATTCTGTAAGTCGAATCAGGTGGTCTGAGGTTTGGCGGTATTTTCTAAATCCGTTTTGAATTTCTGATAATTTTGGATTTTCTTCTAAGTATACTGAGAGACGATTACTAATTATCCTCTCTAATACTTTGCCAATACAACTGGTTAAGCTAATTGGGTGGTAGTTGTTTGGTTTATTCGCTGGCTTTCCTTCTTTCTGGAACATTAATATTATTGCTTCCTTCCAAGAAACGGGGATATATCCTGCTGATAATGATAGATTAAATAAAGCTGTTAGGTGTTCATATAATCTCTGAGTGCCGTGTTTTAGGAAGATAGCTTGAATACCATCTTCTCCAGGGGCTTTGTTTTTTGTGTTGTTAATATCAGTTACGACTTCCGTTACAGTGATATAGTTAATTAGTTGATTAGTGCTCCAGTCTTTTGTTTTTTCTTGGGGTATAATAGTGTTGACTGGAAATATAGGTGTGTAAATGCTTTTGTTGTGATCAATAAAGTTATTAACTGTATTATAGAAATATCTGTTCATGGTGTGTCTTGAACGTGTTTTCTAGGTGATTTTTAAATATCTCAGCTTTTTCTATGTTGGTGTACGCTGTTTCTCCATCCAGTTCAAGTGGTGGATATACTGTGTTTGTTGTTCCTGTATTCGTAAATCTTTTTAAGTGTGTCCAGAATTGTTTAGGATCAGTTTTGTGATTTAGATCGGAACAGAAGGTGTCCCAGTTTTCTTGTTTTTGTTGTCGGATTAAATGTCGTATCTTATTCCTTATAGTATTGATCTGTGTTTTAAGTGTGGGGTTGCGATTTTGTATGTACTGTCTGCGGAGTATACGTCTGTCTTTTATAAATGTATTATGTCTTTATGTGGTTGCCATGAGTGAGTTGTTGTGAAGTGTTTTTGTTTCGGTATAGAGTTGTTGGCTGTATGTTTTAGACACTCAGAGATGATATGGCAGTATGCATCTATATCTGATGCGTCCGCGGCAATATGTAGTACTTCGGGAGGTAAGATTTGATTTAAGATAGTTTGAAAAACTGGCCAATTAGCTTTGTTGTAATTCAGTTGATCTTTAACTTTAATTTTGTTTAAGTGGGGGGTGAGATTGAAGATACACCAAACTGGGAGGTGGTCACTGTCCAAACCGTGACCAACATGAAAGTTTACGAATTTGCGACTCATATTATACGAATACAGGCGTAGGTCCAGTATTTTACTGGTGCCGTGTGCGTATGAGATATGTGTCGATGTTGCATCATTTAATAAAATCATGTTAGATTCATCCAAAAATTGAAAAAGTATATTGCCGTTTGCGTTTGTACTTCGACAGTTGAATGCTATATGTTTACTATTTAGATCGCCTGTAATGATTAGATTAGGATTGCTATTATACAATGAATGCAAAAGATTTGCCTCTTACACTGTACTAGGCGAGCAGTAGATGCCCGCCACAGTAACGTCAGTATGATTATGTGTTTTTATATTGATGACTATAGATTCGTTACTGGGAGGGGTACTAAGTTCCTGAACTATAAGTTCAGTCCTATACAATAATAAAATACCTCTGTTTGGATCTCCATTATCCTTCCTGTCATGCCTAATAATGGAGTAGCCGTTTAATTTGAATCGATGGTAGTTATAGAGGAGAGTTTCACTAATTATAATAACATCTGGTTTTATGGAGTTTGTTGTATCTTCAATCTCATGTTTCTTGGAAGCAAGAGCACCCTGGATATTGATGTGTAGTACTGTAAAGTTATCCATGTTTAGTGGAATTTATGATGGAGGTTAAAATTTGCGGCAGGAATTTATGTATGTTTTCAATATGATTTTAACTATTATAAGAGAACGTTAATACTGTTGTTGTTTTTAAATTTCGCGCAAAGCTACACGCGAGCTATCTGCGCTAGCCGTCCCTAATTTAGCAGTGTAAGACTAGAGGGAAGGCCTTGGAATTGACAGTCACATTATAACGCCCCCACGGCTGAAAGGACGTGCATATTTAGTGCGACGGGGATTCGAACTCGCGACCCTCAGGTTATAAGTCGAGCGCCTTAACCTACCTTGCCATGCCGGGCTCCGTTAATACTGATATAAGTGAGGGGGAAAAACAGTTTTGGTGTTGGTGCTTTATCACTATATATCAGTATCATATACAGTGGAGCGCCGTTAAGCCGCGGTATTTGGGGGGTCAACCTGCTTAACCGCGGCTTAAGTGGTCCGCAGCTTAAACCTTTGTGACTGAAAAGCCGAAATCGCCAACAGCTCCGCCGAGGAGCCTCATCCGGGCCATTGCGTGATCATTATATCGGATTATCGAATTAAAAATAATACTTTAATTATTGATCACTTTTTTTCACGGATTTACCGCGGATTAACTTTAATGTATGGAGAGGTGTAATTCGGTAACAATGGCGGCCTCCATAAAGCTGACATAGAGAGCGGATAAGGTAGATTAACGGTCGATTTCTATTGTAATATATTTTATTTATTTCCCAAATTAAAGCAAATCCTTTTTAAATATTCCCTTGAAGTTATAAAGCCAGGATTAAATTCGTAAGCCGTGTTTTTACACGTTCTTAAATTAGCGGTGAGCCGCGATAATCCTCGCTCACAAGGTTTGCTACAGCGGCTTAAGCGATTTCGCGGTTCACTGGTCCGCGGCTTAATGGCGCTCCACTGTATTTCTGTAAAGAAAATTACCTAGACTTAACTTGTTCTTGTCTGTCTTCATTGACACTTTTATCACTTGTCAAGATCTGTAAAAACAACAAATTGCTTACCTGTCATGGTCAATATTTTATATGTATACAGAAGTGAACAAAAAAGTGACCTTCAACTTGAGGATGTTGCTTTTTTATTATATATTTTATTAGATAACAGAACAATATGTAAAACTATGTGTTTTTATAAAGCACTCGACGAGATTTGTTCAAGCACGACTTCAAATTTCAATTTTAACACAGGATTTCGTAAATACCTGAACGTTTCATTATTTTAGTTACATATTCTCAAAAAAGTGTTGTATATCTGTTGTAGTTTCTCAGCTTACTTCTTTTGATAAAGATAAACTCTTCAGAATATACATGTTTCTGATAGGTTGCTAATATTTTGCCAAACCAAGAACTGATTTTAAAGTAATTTTCAGGAACCTTACCTTCACCCCATTATCACATTTAAAGTTAAAATAAGTAAAGATGATAAACTTCCTTCTCTGGTATTTTAATAACTTGAAAAAACAACATGTAAAATGTTTTTCTTTTATACTGGAAAATAAAAAGTACTTCAAATTATTTTAGCTTTTTTTGTGCCACGCTAAGCAGGTCAAGCCGGGCATGGCCACGTTGTTAGGGCGCTCGACTCGCAATCTGAGGGTTGCAGGTTCGAATCCCCGTCACAACAAACATACTCGCCCTTTCAGCCGTGGGGGCATTATAATGTGACGTTCAATCTCACTATTCGTTGGTAAAAGAGTAGCCCAAGAGTTGGCGGTGGGTGGTGATGACTAGTTGCCTTCCTCTAGCCTTACACTGCTAAATTAAGGATGGCAAGCACAGATAGCCCTCATATGGCATTGCACGAATTTCAAAAAACAAACAAACAAGTTGTGAGAACAATTAAATACTTTGTTCTATTTAACAAATTCAGTCTAAAAACTAGTTACTTGTTAAACTTAGGCTTAACAGTGATTAGGCTACTGGTATCTAATCGTACTATCGAGCAACGTTCAAAGAAAAATAATTACTTTTTAAATAGTTCGTGGACATTCGCAGCATTTCGTATAGTATGTCTGTCTAGGCTTGGATGCAAAAATACTCAGGCGATTTTTTTGTCAGCTTGGGAAACATAAATATGAATAATAATAAAATAACACTAAAATACGTACTCATAATTTCAGCGTAGTACAGAAATCAGTAGAATAGTCGCAGGTTCGAATCCCTGTCACACCAAACATGCTCGCCTCTTCAGCAACGAGGGCGTTATAATGTGCCAGTGAATCCTATTACTCGTTTATAAAAGAGTAGTCCAAGAGTTGGCGGTAGGTGGTGAGGACTAGCTGTCTTCTCTCTAGTCTCCCACTGATAACTTAAGGACGGCTAGCACAGGTAGTCATGTAGCTATGCTTGAAATTCAAAAACAAACGAAGCAGGTCAAAACATCTATTATTTCTTCATTTTTTCTTAGAACTTGCAGAATATTCCAGCCGATAATACTTGAAATTAGATTTACAAAGTTTCATTACAAATTGACATCTTAAAGAAAGAAAAAACTTGTTTTATGAAGGTAAAGAAACAACAACAACGACAATATGAAACCAGCTTGTATTGATTACAACACAAAATTGAGTTCCAGAGAAAATATTAAAGAATAATAATTTTAGAATTACATACCTTTCAAATAGAAAACACCTGAAGGTATAAAGTACGGTGTTTATATCACACTATACCAGTGTGAGGAAAGTATGCAGATAAAACTTGAAATAATGTAACAGTTTTTTAACACAAAAAACATATTAAATATGGAACCATAAACTATGTTGTTTTTCTTCGTATGAAAGTTTCTGCCCATGAAATATACTGGAAAGAAACAAAAAAATGTATACAAAATAGATAATGAAATAACAAAAAAACTATTGAAAGCTGGTTAATCCAAAGCTGCCTAATTTCAAAACCTTCCAAAGTCACTTTAAGTTAACTTTCTCATCCTCTATGTCCTTAAAAGAATCCGCACTTCTAGTAGTATGTAAACGTTGCTGACCAGTTTTTCTACTGGAAGACAATATGAGACTGAAGTGGACACAAAAAATACCGAAATTAGTTTCTCTATACAGTACATAGCATATTGCTAACTTGCACTAAGCTTGAAGTTTAAAAAAACAGCTTTCTGAGTTATTAGATCATATCCTATTGTATAATGTAAGCACTACGTTTAATTACTTCATAAGCTAGGGCAGCCATGTAATTAAAAACATCAATAACTAAAAGGGTGTTTCAAACTTATTCTCCTGAGTTACTGAGTAAAATTACAAAGGAAATATCATTTGAAGTTTCGATAGGATTATTCACACAAACTAAGTAGGTAGTAAGAATCTCTACAGAGCATCATGTTACTTGATTCTTGCTAGATTGTTCCCAAGAATATATGATATTTCTTTATGACTGAGGGAATTGTGTGTACCGATGTGTTGTAGGGACCGCACAAATAGTAAACATGACAGAAATAATTTTAACTCAAAGGTCTTAATTTGACTGAATTCTGCCAATAATTATTTATTTTGTGGTGTGTGAAAAACAAGGAATTGCATTTGATGACAGCACATTGTAGACCCGGAGTTACCTAGATGGTTACGGAAATAAATTTTATGGAAGCTGGTAGTTGTTTGTTGTAAGGTAATAGAATGTACGGCAACGAGTAAACTATGTATGTGTATCATTCCATATATATGTATACCTGGGTGTATGTGTTTGGTCTTACGTTTATACAGAATACACATAGTTATTTATGAATGTTGTATAACATAAATGAATCAATTACACAAATAATAAAACAGTTAATGTGATTATGGAAATAGGGAATTTTCTCTGGATGTTAAAACTGTGATATGATTTTAACTGTGACCACTGTCCTGGAAAGTATCATCTAAAGATACAGTGTGTCTGTTATTTCCATTTATGTTATTGAGGAAATCTAAAAATTTTGTCATTAAAGTATTTGATAATAAATGGATTTTTATGTAAGAAAAGGAGCAGTAAAAACATTTACACTGAAAAGGAGCAGTAAAAACATTTACACTGTGTCTGTAAGAAAAGTAGTTTTAGTTGATTTTTTCGTTGAGTAGTGCAAGATAATTTGATTGAATTGAAATGTTATTCAGTGAATCAAATTATCAGTAATAAGTGAAATCAACAGACAGTAGCTTTGCTATCATGTAAACTTGGTGTACTAATTTTTATTTTCGTATGATGGGATGTTTTCAGTTAACAGGACAATGATTCTAACCTTCAGAAGTAGTGGTTTGCTAACAAGGTTTTCTTACATGCGTAGGAATGAGCACTTGCAGTCTCTACGCGCTTTCTTTCTTAGTGAAGCTTGGTTCTTTTTATTTTTCTTTCTTTGGAATTTCGCACAAAGCTACTCGAGGGCTATCTGTGGTAGCCGTCCCTAATTTAGCAGTGTAAGACTAGAGAAAAGTGGGATTGACCGTCACATTATAACGCCTCCACGGTTGGGAGGGCGAGCATGTTTGGCGCGAATCGGGCGCGAACCCGCGACCATCAGATTACGAAGCGCACGCCTTAACGCGCTAGGCCATGCCAGGCCCCGGTTCTTTTTATCCATGCAATTACTACACAGTAGGGAAAGGAATGACATTGTGTTGGATGCAAGTCCAGTTAGCTGTTTTCCAGCAGGAATGAAAGAAGGCATAATGAAATATGGTTATAACTGAGCAGTGTCAGGTTTTTATAAAGTCAGATATTTTACAGAAGGTGTTTGTTACTTTTCAACAGTAAACAAACACACTCAATCCATTTGTTATAAAATACTATACACTCAAAATAAGTCAATTGTATGTACAAAAATTCGTTACACTATTGTTTACTACATTTAAACTTAAAGCTGTAAATAATTATCTTATTTTCCCCAAAAGTCCACACGATCTAGTTAATTTACTTTAGAATCCAATTATTCTTCTCTATTTCTGAGGGTCGCGGGTTCGAATCCCCGTCACACCAAACATGCTCGCCCTTTCAGCCGTGAGGGCGTTATTATGTTACGATCAATCCCACTATTCGTTGATAAGAGTAGCCCAAGAGTTGGCGGTGGGTGGTGATAACTAGCTGCCTTCCCTTTAGTTTTACACTGTTAAATTAGGGAGGGCTAGCGCAGATAGCCCTCGTGTAGCTTTGCGCGAAATTCAAAAAAGAAAACATACACACAAACTCTGTTCTAACAATACAAACTGTGAAATTCTAATCAAAATCACCACTATAACTGTTGGTTAAGATATTTATATCCAGAGTTTTAAACAATTCTCTCATTGTGTCAGAATTCACACAGGCGGGTTAATTTTTGTATAATATCATTTGAAAAGAAAATTATTCTTTTTTCTTATCTCAGTTATTACAATATAAACTAGAAAACTCACACTTTGTACATTGCCCGTTCTAACTAAATTGACAACCACACAGTCTAAGTTTACTTTTTCTACTTTTATTTTCGCTGATGCAACTTACCTTTTACTTGAACATTGTATCTGCATATATTTATAACAATAACACTTGATAGAAAAAATTTAGAAATATCCAGCTTTCTGGTAAAAATATTATTAAAGATAATGAAAAAGATTTAGGAGCTTTAAGTAAGATAACGTAATCGATATTACAAAAGTCAAGTAAAACAATTAAACTACATACAATGTACGTCTCGTACAGAATTAGAGAACAAAACTTGTCATAATTATCCCTTTTAAACTAATTAACTTTATACACTCTTGTTATGAAAGCTAAATAATCATTAAATATTAAGTTACTGAATGAAGTATATAATAACTCTTAAACTGAAGAGCCTTGTATATCAAATAAGTAGTTTTTAACCTATTTCATTTATCTGAACTTCCGCATAAATGAATTTCATCTGACCTTGCATTTCACATCCGGGTTTTCAATATTTAAGATCAAATTCTTGACATTTATAGCTCTTTCTTCAACTAGATTGTTATTCTTTATTCTTCATTTTCAGCCTCCTCATAAGTATTTTCTTTTGCGTGGATAAGGGAACATAAATATGATAGAGACTATTTAGCACGGTGCTTTATTTGCAGAAACGATTGAACTACACAGCTGACAGTAATATGGCGGTTCATGTCACACTTGTCTCCAGGCCCAGACTGACCACAGTTACATCAAAAGTAGTATTCAAAATTTTAAATAATGGAACTGTGGAAATTATTCTGAAAAAAATATTGGATAACCTTTTGATGAGGGCAACATAAACGTTTGCTCCAGGGTTCTCTGAGATCTAGTTATACCGCTGATTGCAGCTACATGCTGAAGGAATTGTAAGTTTGTTAATTGTTATGCAGTGCTTATAATTTAGTTGCGCCTTAAATCACGGGTGTTATGAGCTTTTAGATACAGACTTGCATGAGGTCTAGAGTATTTGACTATCACTCTTGTAGTGTACTATGCAGGCATATCGTATAATTCCTACCTACTTTAGCTGTATAAAAATTGAGAATTTTGGGTTGTTTAGTTTCAATAACGGCAACACATAGTTCAGAAAATAATTAAGATTGCCTTGTTTTAGCTGCTTTATTTATATTTGTTATAGTAGGAAACATCTATTTTACCAAAGAGGATATTGCATTAATATACATCTGGATTAAAAGGCTTAACACTACTATTTTTTACTGGTCATATTGATGTTGACTAAATGAAATGTTGAAAATTCCTGACAGAAGAAATGTCACGAAGTGATGCTATCAAATAAATAAAGAAAGCAAGTTTACCTTTTGAATTGTGAATATATTTGTAGTTCTGCGGCAAGGAAACAGGAAATATGAACTATTAGATTTCTTAATGCAGTTTTGCAGCCAGAAGACACAAAGTATGAATCATTAGACTCAGACTATACGACACTCGGTCTATATACTATACTGGCAACCGAAGTTAAGGGTTTATATATTAAGCTACTATGTTTAATGCTGTAACTGTTACGCTGATATTTATTATTGTATTGAAGCTAAGTTTCATGTATATTAGATTACTGTTTATTTATTTTGGATTTATATTTTCATCAAATGTCACATCAAGTACATTATCAAGAGCAGTTTATTTTATAAAACTGTTGGGCCTTTCACTTTCAATAATATTTTATTATTAATCGATATGTATTTTCTTGTCAAGCTGATGTATCAGTGAAAAATTCCTTTGACAACTGATTCACAATAGTAAAGTTTTCTGATTATTGTAAATACTTTGTGATATTTGTATGCCTACACCTTAATGGTAGTAATTTAGAACTATCGTTTTCACACAGGTCATGGCAAAGCCTGCTAAACTCGAAATCAATGATTTGCTTATTGAAGATGAAGATTATTGTTCCCAGCCTCAGAGGATGCGATGTGCCTCTAGATTTTCAAGTGATAATTATATCACTTTACCCAACATGCCAGATAATGTATTTGTCCAAGAAGAAGAAATTCAAACCCCTCTATCGCCAACAACAAAATTAACTGAGCAGAAAACTGGGATTATCAATTCAGGATATACGTTACACATGGAAGAAAAACATTCTACTGATACAGGTACAGTTTAATAAATGTAAATATACATGGAAGTTCTCATAGTTTTTTAACACTTCCATTTTAAATATTTTATAAAATAATAAAAAGGAACTAACCGAAAGTCAGGTATAATTATTAGAATAATTTCTAACATGTTTTCCTTAGAGTTAGTTTTTCTTAAGTTTACAGAATATACAAGTGTATAACATCTTTGCTGATTGGTCAGATCAGTCCGTTTATGTGTATGCCAGTTATTTTGAGTTTGCACAAAGTTTGTATAAATCAAAGAGGATTAATCAGATGATTTCTTTATGCTAATATAGGTTGGTTTTTGGAATTTCGCACAAAGCTACTCGAGGGCTATCTGTGCTAGCCCTCCCTAATTTAGCAGTGTAAGACTAGAGGGAAGGCAGCTAGTCATCATCACCCACCGCCAACTCTTGGGCTACTTTTTTGCCAACGAATAGTGGGATTGACCGTCACATTATAACGCCCCCACGGCTGGGAGGGCGAGCATGTTTTGGCACGACGCGGGCGCGAACCCGCGACCCTCGGATTACGAGTCGCACGCCTTACGCGATGCTAATATAATAACGTACTACCGAATATGTGAAAATTGTGCCACAGTCAAAATTTTCCACACCGGTAATATTGTTGAACGAGGATTCTCAACCACTTGACAATATAGTCACGTTGTATGAATAATTATTATGAAATTATATCGAGATAGTTAAATTAAGTAGAGCAAAATGATACATTATTTTTAATAAAAAGCACTGAATATTTTCTATGAAAGCATGAAAACAGCATGCTCCAACACCACATTTTTTACCATTTCAGAGAAAGCTGTATCTGCACAGTGACGTTTATGGTTACAAAAAACAAGTCATTCAGTCCTTCAAAAAAAAAAAAAAAATAATTGTGATGAAACTGAGTATATCACTTTACATCATTAATAATATGCTAAACTACGGTAAAGTGGATTCTTGGTCGTGACGAGGGGACCTCCCAGAGAAGGTTCTCTATTTACAGTTTACCTCCTCTGGGGTCTGAAAATCCATCCAAGTGCTTGCTGTGCGTGGTGACCCATGAAGGGGAGGAGAGGGTCCTGGTGGTTGTTTTACAGTGCCTCAGACACCATTCTCCTCTTTGGCCTTGAATTCCTGTAGACGGGTGGGGTGCCCCAAGGTCAACTGGCTGGTCCTGTTGGGTTAGGGTCAACTGAGTATCAGTTCTCAACGGGTGTTGTGGACATTGTGTTTGATACTGGTGTTTAGGTATAATGCTCACGAAGCCCTGGCATTGCTGAAATGTCGTTGTTTGGCATTGTAAGGTATACACTCATAGGACTTTACGATAAGTGTGGTTAGTGGGCGCTAATCCATTCTCCTTTTATTATAGATACCCTTATACAAATAAAAAATAAAATAGAAAAACGTACCTCATTGGTAAACGACCAAATCTATAAGAGTCTAACCAGCAATTTTCAAATGATCTTGATCCTCTATCTTGTTTTTGTTTTTTTATTCCTTTTCAGAAACACCTTTAGTTCAATTTTTATTCATAATGGATGAAATGCGCTTGCTGGTTCTTCAAAGTCATTCAAGAAGCAATATTTTGGGGACATTCTTTGAATCTAGTTTCCATTTTTGTTTTTGTTTCTCCAATATAGAAGTCGTGGCAGTTGTTGCATTGTATTTTGTAAATTATGTTGGTATTGTGTTTGTCAGTGTAGTTTTTACATAGTATGGACTTTAGTTTTGTACCTGGTTTTTGAATAAATTTGGTGTTTACTGGTATTTTGTGTTTTGTTATAAGTTTTTTCCAAATGTTGGGTATTTTTTCGCTGATGTTGGGAATATATAGTATGCAGCAGTATAAGGTTTTGTAGTTTTTTATATCTTGGGATTTATTGTTTGTTTTTGGTCTAGGTGTGTGCGTTTATTTATTTTTTCTACGGCTTTTTGAGAAAATTTGTTGATGTTGAAGTGTTAGTTTTTTGTTGACTTCATCGTTAATTTTATCTGGTGAGCACAGTTTTGTGGCTCTGTTTATTTGGTTTCTTAATGTGTTGAGTTTTTGTTTTGTTTCATGTGCTGAGTCCCAGGGAATGTATAATCCAATTTGGGTGAGTTTTCTGTGGATTTCTGCTTTGAATTGTGTATCAGCTCTAGTGATCATGAGGCTAAGAAATGCTATTTGGATAGTTTTTTCCTGTTCATAGGCGAACTTAATGTTGAGGTGTATCGTGATTGAAAAAATTAAGAGTGTGTTCTGTAGGTGTGAATCCAGCAATTGTATCATCAACATACCTGTACCAGTATAGTGGTGGGTGTAAGGCTAAATTGATCGCTTGTGATTCAGTCTGTGTCATAAAAATGTTAGCTGTAACTGGCGACACGGGATTCCCCATACCTAGGCCATTTATTTGTAGGTAGTTTTGGTTATTGAACATAAAGTTAATTTTAGTGGTAGTGAAATCTATATGGGTTGTTAATTGGTTGCTGTGGATGTGTATCAATGGGTTTGGGTCTTGGATATAAAGTTCTAAAGCTATCTTGCAGGCTTCACTTGTTGGGACTTCTGTGAAGAGGGAGATTACATCAAAACTGGCTTTATGATTTAGTTGATTAAGTTTGTTTTGGAATTTCGCACAAAGCTACTCGAGGGCTATCTGTGCTAGCCGTCCCTAATTTAGCAGTGTAAGACTAGAGGGAAGGCAGCTAGTCATCACCACCCACCGCCAACTCTTGGGCTACTCTTTTACCAACGAATAGTGGGATTGACCGTCACATTATACGCCCCCACGGCTGGGAGGGCGAGCATGTTTAGCGCGACGCGGGCGCGAACCCGCGACCCTCGGATTACGAGTCGCACGCCTTACGCGCTTGGCCATGCCGGGCCCAAAGTTGATTAAGAATATATTTAAAGTTAAAAGAGTCTTTGAAAAAGGAGCCGGCTGATGTTACATATTTAGAAAATGCCCACACTATATATTTACCGAGGTTGTAGTTAAATGATTTGTAGGTCAATATTATGGCTCATAGTGGATAATTAGGTTTTTGAGGTTTGGGAATGCCGTATAGTTGTGGTGTGAGTGAATCGGTCTTTCGTAGGTAAGAATAAATGTTTTCTGAGATTGTGTTGGTTTTTTTCATTTGTAGTAGTATTTTGTTTAACTGTTTTTCATGTGTTTTTGTTGGATTTATGTTTAGTAGTTTAAATCTGTTTGTATCTGGTAAGATGTTGTTTATTTTTTTGAATACACTCATTTGTATTCATTATAACTATAGCATTGCCTTTATCTGCTTTTAGAATTTTGAGGTTGTTGTCTTGTCTTGTTTTAAGTTGTTTATAGAATTAATATCTTTATTGTGAAGTTGTTTTTTTAGATTTCTTTTCTGTGAAATTATGTTGATAGTTTTGTGTGAAAATTCTTTGAAAAAGTTGTTTGAGGTACTGTTTTGAGGTGTTTCAGGGAAACAGATGTTTTCAGTTCTACCTGGAAAGATAGGTTGTTGGTTGTCGGTGGAATTGTTTTCGAAGTTGTCTTCTTTCTAATGGTTGTTTTTCGTTGTTTTGTTGGTGTTTTCAGTTTGTGTAGAGTGGATCACCATTCTTCTAGCTAGGTCTTCCAGGCAGGCTTTCATTTCGATGGATGGAATATTTTTAGGTTTGGCTGCGAAATTGAGTCCTTTGTTGAGCAGGTGTATTTCTTCGTTGCTTAATTTTCGGTCGGATCTGTTAATTCCGAGGTTTGTTGGTGGTTCGTCATGTTGGTGTCGTTTTTGTTGTTGGCACCTTAGTTTATCTAGTTTCTTGTTGTGGCGGACCTTCTCTTCCTTGTTGTTCTTACTATTGATTTGATTGATGTTGCGTTGTATGAGTCCATAAATGTCTGGATGAATGCAGCAGGCCAGTTGATAGTCTAGATTCATTTTTTGTTTCTGTAGGTCATTTAGTTCTTTATATTTCGAGTTTAACATGACTTTTAGTAGTTTTTTCTGTAAATTATGGATAGTGTTTATAAACTGGGTAAAATTATTCTATCGACTTGTCATCACAAAATTATGGATTAGTTTTTCCTTTCTGTCCGTCGTGCTACACACAGAGCTATATAAAGGACTTCCTGTGTAAAGTTATCTCTAAGGTACAATTGATAGACCAGGCAGAAAGCAGCAAATCAACAACATATACCCAGCCCTTAACCTTTGGGCTTCTTTTTGTTTGATCAAATAATGAAATTTGACCGTTATACAGATCCAATGTGAAGAGGATTACTTGCGTCAACAGGCCGCTAACTCTATTGGGATTCCCAGTACGTGCACGTTAACCAATATGTCATGGTCGATCACATGGAAGTAATTTGCAAAGGCAGCATGAAACCTAGGTACATATCTTATGAAGTGCATTTGACTTTCAGTCCTTATGACTGATTAAATTTTTTTACTGTCAAATTTATAGAATTATCTTGAACAAGAGGGTTAAGTTTTCAGAACATATGACTTAAAGAATGAAAGCTCGCTTTTAACTTTCCATTTCTAAAAACTATTCTCTAGATTGCAAGTGCTGCTGTCTCTATGACTATTTGCTCCTTCAATGAAGAACAATTTAATTACAAACCATTTATAACTGAAAAAAAGATTTGTAAACATTCTCTTTAGGTTTACATAAAACGAATAGGAATTATATTTTCATTAAATTGTTTCTAGTTTGTTTGACTAAGTGTAAGACTAGAGCGAAGGCAGCTGATCATCACCGACAACATTCAGGCTAATTTTTTACAAACGAAGAGTGAGATTGACTGTCACATTATAACTCTCACAGGGCTGACAGGGGGAGCATGTTTGGTGAGACTGCGATTCAAACCCGCGACCCTCAAGTTACGAATCGAGCACCCTAACCACCTAGCCAAACTGTTTATAGCCTCACTGAGTTTAATAAAGCATATTTAGATAGGAAGTGTAGTGGTTGATCTCTAATGTGAAATTAAAGAAGTTAAATACTTTTTTTTTCAATAACTTTTGTAGTTCCTTTATTTTATCTTCTGTCAGTACAGTGTTTGGTTTCCTATAGCTAGAGCTATAAACTAATACACACTAATTTGTTACAGTGCCTGAGCTTCCTGTATAAGTATATTTCAAACATTTTAATTTTGTTTTTGCTCTTGCGTATTTGAAGAGTATGGTTGCATTTAGTATAGTTTTGGGCTTATTATTACATAAAAAATTAAGACTGCTGTTTTAACTCCAGGAAAACATAAAGTTATCCTTCCACCTTGGGGGTGAGAGTACTTTGTGTGTGTTTTTTTGTCTCTTTCTGTGCGCGTATCTCGAAAAGTAATAGATCGATATTCACGAATATTTTAGATATCCAGAGTGTGATATCAGAAGGTATCATAATCTGATGTAAAAAATATCGGCGATAGATGTAACCCAGTGTTACAAATGCCAAAAGTTCAAACATATAACAACAGCCTTTAAAGCACTCCTTCGCTTCGTCAGCTGTGAGGGAAGACACTAAAACTCTGAATGCCTTAAAATATCACTCAACTACTACGTTGTAACTGCCAGCAACAACATACAGCAAACTACAAAGGATACCACAAATATAAGAACATCAAAGTATGTATCTTATATACACAAAATAATACAAATGAAACAGTACAAAAAGAAGAACACTGCTGCCAATGCCACAACATACTGATAACACAAACACTTCCACCTACGCAAAGATAGCACACAGAAGAACAAAACGCACAAACAAACAAAGCAAACAAAAACACAAGCACCGTAAACACAAAACAACAACCGCAATAACAAAACAGTTAAGAACAGACAGTAAACCTATCCACTGTGTAGCTGTGTTCTTCACTTGGAACAAACAAATTATAACTACACGAAAATATTTACAATAGAAAAATAATATGCTAAGATATTCTTATCACCAGTACTTAAAGTTCAACAATAACTATCGAACGATTTATTTTAGTTCAACAAAGAGTTTAATAGAAATAGTTTCTAAACCATGAAGTTGTTCGCTGAGGAAACCGAAATAATTTTGTGTTGAATTTTACTTATGACTGAAATATTTATTAAATTGGGCCCGGCATGGCCTAGCGCGTTAAGGCGTGCGCTTCGTAATCTGAGGGTTGCGGGTTCGCGCCAAACATGCTCGCCCTCCCAGCCGTGGGGGCGTTATAATGTGACGGTCAATCCCACTATTCGTTGGTAAAAGATTAGCCCAAGAGTTGGCGGTGGGTGGTGATGACTAGCTGCCTTCCCTCTAGTCTTACACTGCTAAATTAGGGACGGCTAGCACAGATAGCCCTCGAGTAGCTTTGTGCGAAATTCCAAAACAAACAAACAAATTTATTAAATTAAAGGTGTAGTAACTAAGATTTTAAAATAATTTTCCTTTCCTTTGTTATGAAGTCGGCATGTGTACGAAAATAACTTTATTATGTATCAGGGCTTTAAAAAATGTTTATTTCTACCAAATAATGCTGGGATTGTAAAAAATAACATAGAGCCAGACAACCAGCCGACATTTTAAAATTATTAATGTTTACAAAAGGAGGCAGCATCAAATAGCACGTAACCAGTGGGCTAGTTCGTCATTGTGTGCGTATATTCGTGACTTGGGTCGCTTTTCGAGATAAATATTCTATATTATGTTGTGTACTTTTGCTTGGAGCATGTGGATTGGTTTTGCCACTGAACTTGGTGTTACCAGCTGCCTTCCATCTAGTCTTACACTGCTAAATTAGGGACGGTGAGCGCAGATAGCCCTCGTGTAGCTTTGCGCAAAATTAAAAAAACAAACAAAAACTTGTTAGAATATGGCACACTTTGCTTATAACAGTTGGAGTAAAACATGTTACAGGCATTTTTGTGGGTGATCCTGTAATCCCAAATTGATTCATATTATATGGTTTCCAACGCCATTAAATACAAGGGATATCTCCATCTTCGAAATTCGAATCCCCGATCTGAGCATATTTTTATGATCTGAATATATGCATTTTTGCGTCGGAAAAGGCTGATAAGTCACTTTACGTCGACTGTGTTTGCTACCTGACTTACTGAATTTTGTATTTAGAATTATTATAATATAACATTCTCAACCATTTGCATTTTACGAAACAGTTAATAAATAACCATGTTTCTAATTTACACAAAAGGTTCATATGAAGAGATGTATGCATAAAAATGTCGTTGCTATGAGGTATAAAGTTTGTTATGAAATTTGTTATATTGTATCTAAAATATATATAAAGTTATAGACAATAGTTACTTTGATCTATTTATACGTTATAACTACGAATTACTACAAACATGGGCCTGGCATGGCCAGGTGGTTAAGGCACTCGACTCGTAATCTGAGGGTCTTGGGTTCGAATCCCCGTCACACCAAATGTGTTCGCCCTCTCAGCCGTGGGGGCGTTATAATAATTTGACGGTCAATCCCAATTACCACTATTAGTTGGTAAAGGAGTAGCCTAAGAGGTGGCGGTGGGTGGTGATGACTAGCTGCCTTCCCTCTAGTCTTACACTGTTGGATTAGGGACGGCTAGAAGAGCGAACAACGTTTCGACCTTCTTCGGTCATCGTCAGGTTCACGTCGCTCTTCTAAGTGTTTTCTCAGCCCAAACGAGCCGTTTTGCACGTGGGTTTCTCGTCATCACTGGCTAGCTCAGATAGTTCTCAAGTAGCTTTGCACGAGATTCAAAAAACAAACAAACTACAGACATGTATGACTTTCTGCGCTTTACTCACCATAACTTGAAGATTAGACAAATATAGAAAAGGGATTTATTCTAAAGTTATTATCAGTAAGTTTTGCATATGTTTATTTCGTGTTTTGTAGCAGAATTTTCAGTAATTTTAAACAAAACAAAACAAAAACGTTTTTCACATACACATGAAGAGCCAAGAAAAGGAATTTGTGACACCAAATTCGATCTAAGATAGGTGTGATAGCATATGAAAAGTAGCTTAACTTAAATATTTATTTTCGCAGATGCATTTATTTTAGAAAACCGAAAAAATATATACGAGGGCTGTTCAAAAAATACGCGGACTGACGTCATAAAACAAAATGTACTTTATTTAGAAGTTACAGGTCTGGGACCCCTTCAAAGTACTCACCTCCCCAACGCACACACTTATCCCAACGGTGTTTCCACTTGTTTAAACAGTCCTAGTACGCTTCTTTTGTAATGTCCTCCAGCTCCTTCGTCGCATTTGCCTTAATCTCGGGAATCGTCTCAAATCTTCTTCCTTTTAAGGGTCTTTTGAGTTTGGGGAACAAAAAAAAATCGTAAGGAGCAAGGTCAGGTGAGTAGGGGGGGGGAAGAACAGTGATCGAGTGTTTGGCCAAAACTCACGAGTTTTGAGGGCTGAATTTCGCAGCAACGCGGTGCATCTTCAATTTTCGGTCAAAATCTCGTAACAAGATCCAACTGATATCCCACACTCTTCAGCAAGCTCCCTGACAGTCAGACGTCGATTTGCCCGCACCAGGGTGTTGATTTTGTCGACGTGTGGGTCGTCAGTTGACGTGGAAGGACGTCCAGGACGCTCATCATCTTCAATGGACTGTCGACCATCCTTAAAACGTTCATGTTACTTGAAACATGCCGTACGCTTCATAGCAACATCACCGTAAGCCGTGTTAAGCATAGCAAAAGTTTCAGTCGCAGATTTTCCAAGTTTAGCACAAAATTTCACAGCAAGTCGTTGTTCCTTCAGGTCATTCATCTGAAATCCGCCAAACGAAAAAATCGCACTTCACTTAAAACCACGTAGCTAATATACAAATGAAAATACCTGCAATCGGGAAATGGCGTCGTAATCAGCTGATCTGTGCGAACCTAGCGACACCAAGCGGATTCCCCTGGAACCAACTGGAGCCGCGCATTTCAAACACTCCGCGTATTTTTTGAACAGCCCTCGTATTGAAATAACTCAGACTGATCATCAGTTGAGCCAACACGGATTTACTTTTCTGATGCCCCCCGCTAGTACAGCGGTATGTCTCCGGACTTACAACGCTAAAATCAGGGGTTCGATTCCCCTCGGTGGGCTGAGCAGATAGCCTGATGTGGCTTTGCTGTAAGAAAATCACAATCACTTTTCTGATGTTCATTAATTTATTATTAAGTCCTTTCAGTTGTCTTTTATAATTAATCTGGATAAACACAAAATATTACTCCATTAACTGAAACAGCGTCAGAATTTGAATGTGATGAATCACTAACATAAGACATTTATGATGATACATTAATTATACATGTATGTATGCAGTTACCAGCCAAAATCCTGTGGATTTATAAATAAGGGATGCATTTCTTAGCCGCTGATAGTTTGGTCTTGAAAAGTGCCCAAAGTCTGAATAATTTATTATTTTCCCTCCAGGTTTACCTGTGTCTGTGGCAGATCAAAAATTCACACAGATTCAACTTCAGAACACAATTCCCACCTATAATATCGAGACCCCACTTGCACCCTCGAAAGTTTCTGTTAGTTACCGGAAAGATTCTACTAGTTCCGAATCTTTTCCCGCGGAAGAAGAATCATGGTAAGTTAGCAACTGCAATAGTTGGACGATTATGATAACTAGCTACTGAATTAGTTTTGTTTTTACTTTGTAAAAACATGTTTAAATTTTCCATTTTACTTTATAAACATTATTACTTGATTTTTTAAAGAAAAATCTTATTGTTATTTATAGTGATAACTTTAAGTCAAATATCGAAGGCAAAACCAATAGATAGTTCTTTTCAAAACACTAACATGAATGCCTACAGTTAAAGTTGTATTTCGCATAATTTTAAGTATAACTTACTAGAAATAACAAGAAACAAGAATTGACTAAAAAACATGAATAAATGTGAAGAAATTATGATTACTTCTTTCTACGACAAATGGTAACTCCAATTCTGGTAACCTTTACTTTGTTCTAATCACTTAAAGACTGACCCAGAATACAAATATACCGGACTTATTTGAGCTGGAATTACATACACATCAACCTTTATGGTTAAAAATTAACAGTTTCATGCTATAAAACTATAACCAAACAGTTGATGATGATAGAATGTGTGTGTGTATAGGGGAGGATTTATTACTCAGTCATAAAACAATTAATAATACTAGTTTATGAATAATTCAAATTAGATAAACTAGTTCGCCTTTACTATATTTAAAAATAAAAGTGGCTTCTCAAATCAGTTTTGTTAGAACTAGTTGTACTGCTATAGTACTTGACTATCAAGTAAATTATTCTGGTATGAATATAGAACTCAGAATTCTTATGAAATAGCAAGTGGTATATTTTGAAAATAAATTCAAACATGACAAACAATTTGTAATTTTAACATTTCAAAATATATATTTCCTGAATTTTCACTTTTTCCAGGTATCAAAGACGTTATTTTTTTCGAAAGATAACAATAGTTTAACTAAATCCACTTTGAGTTGTATGATTGTATATCTTAAAGAATATTTTTTAAATGCGTTCTTATTAAAGTTACAAGGCCTGGCATGGCCGAGCGCGTAAGGCGTGCGACTCGTAATCCGAGGGTCGCGGGTTCGCGCTCACGTCGCGCTAAACATGCTCGCCCTCTCAGCCGTGGGGGGCGTTATAATGTGACGGTCAATCCCACTATTCGTTGGTAAAAGATTAGCCAAACAAACAAACAATTAAAGTTACAACATCGTATTAAAGAATAACCTGACTAATGATCTACTTTTTCAACTTATTAAAATTATCTTGCTCACTAAAATTCGATTTACAAAAAATTATAGTATTATTACTTTGTAACGAGGGTGTATTTTACAACAAAACATAGGAGACAGAGTTTTTTTTTTCTTTATTTTAATTACACATCCAAACAATATTTACTTTAATATGGGGAATATGCTGCGTGTCAGACGATGGTAATTAAATAGGTCAAGGAAATTTAAACAAAATTCAATTAACACAAAAGTTTTTTGTTTGTTTGTTTTTTGGAATTTCGCACAAAGCTACTCGAGGGCTATCTGTGCTAGCCGTCCCTAATTTACCAGTGTAAGACCAGAGGGAAGGCAGCTAGTCATCACCACCCACCGCCAACTTTGGGCTAATCTTTTACCAACGAATAGTGGGATTGACCGTCACATTATAACGCCCCCACGGCTGGGAGGGCGAGCATGTTTGTCGCGACTCGGGCGCGAACCCCGACCCTCAGATTACGAAGCGCACGCCTTAACGCGCTAGGCCATGCCAGGCCTAACACAAAAGATTTGCAAGATAGAAACTGTTGTAACGTTGTAACGGTTTCCTTTGTTGAGTATGTTCAAATTTAAAACGCTAGTCACACGTGGTTCATACAATCAGCAACTTTCCAAATAGCGTTCTTTACGTAATAGAAATCAACGTCTTCAACAGAAATATCATGAAGTAAAATTCTTGATTCAACAAAGTGTGGTTATTTTGTAGCTAAACCAATTAATTTCCTAAATACTTCATTAAAAACCTATTTTGTTTTTCCTGACTATAAATTAAATTATAATCAAGTGCTTTATACAAAGGTATATTTATGAGCAATAATTCAGTAGCTAACAAAATAAAATACTTCCAGAATTTATATTTTATATTTCTTTCGCAAACTCCAAGCTGAGAGATCAAATTCATTAATACCTAATGACTTATTTTAGCAAAAAAATTTTTCAGTTCATAGTAACTTTAAATTTAGGTTTTTATTTTAAAATATCTTTAAATTTATTAATATAATCTATATTATTAAATAGTACAGTTATGTTTTCTTCGTAAGGTTTTGAAATAATTATATCTTCAACCATTTTTGAACTGATTAAGGCTAATCCTGTCACTTGTATTCTAATACTTTGAAATAATTCATTACCATTTAGCCAAATAGAAACGGTTTTGTTTGTTTTGAATTTCGCACAAAACTACTCCGAGGGCTATCTGTGCAAGCCTTCCTTAATTTAGCAGTGTAAGACTAGAGGGAAGGCAGCTAGTCATCACCACCCACCGCCAACTCTTGGGCTACTCTTTTTTACCAACGAATAGTGGGATTGATCTAACTTTCTAACGCCCCTACGGCTGAAAGGGCGAGCATGAAAGTGGCGGCGCCAGGATATTTTCGTTGGGGGGGGGCTGAGGGGGGCTGAGTTTAACTGTGGAGGGGCTTCCCAAAATGCCATCAATATGAAGTATAGATGGTAAATTATAAGAATGTAAATACCAAGGTACATTTCAGAAAGGTGTGCTATTTTGAACTGCGTTTTCAATGCAGTTTTCATTGGAAACTCATACTCTGATTAATAATTCATTATTACAAATTAGAAATAATCTGTTTATGAAAATATGCGTATATGTAAAAGAGGAAGCTCACCTAAATTCCACCCAAAGTAATACATAATAATAAAGAAAATCAAGATTAGCTTAGATTGAACATTTAATATACCATTAAGAGTAAAGCTACAAATCAAAAGAAATATAACATAAAGACATATTTTGATATAGCAGAAACGAATTATCCCATGAAAAGTAAGGTCACTATCAGGCTAACTATCTTTCATAAAAGATGTTGAGTTCTACAGATCTATGCCTCTTTGATGTTAATTTTTAAGCAACAACGACGATTGTGTTTTCCATATTTTATGAATATATGTAGGTAACAATATTGGGGAGCTGAGAGGGGTCTTGGCTCATTGGGGGGCTCAAGCCCCCAAGCCCCCCCCTTGGCGCCGCCACTGCCCTCAGGTTACTAGTCGAGCGCCCTAATTACCTGGCTATGCATTAAACTGCAAAGAATAATCTCAGAATATTTCTCATTATGCCTCATAAGAATATCTTTTCAACTTCGTTGTTTTCAAAGCTGAAACCAGGATTACGAGTTTAACCCACCTAGCTATGCCGAGCAAAAGTTTATTAACTAATTGTTACTTTCTTTTGCAAAGAACGACTTCACCATCAAAGATTTCTTTAATTTCATCAAACCCATGAAACTTGATCAATCCTTATACATCATCAATTTTTGTGTCCTTATACACTAAAACTGAGGTTAATTAAGTAATAAAATTATGTAATGATTTGTTATTTCCTGATGAAACTAGGATTAATAGTTTAACTAAAAAATCAGTTTACGAAAATACTTGAAATTACAATCAACTAATTTAAATTTGTATTTGTATATCAATGCAAGTGTCCGTGATGTACGCATTGATACATCGCGTAGGGGTTCGAATTCTAGCTTCCAAGTTGAGGATAATGCGTAAAACAGCACTTTCAACAACTCTTGAATTTACAACCACCTAAACAAAGGTTGTAGAGAGAAGCTAAACACTAAACACTTCATAATGATAGACATAAATTGCTAAAACTGACTGGACAGTATGCTGGTGTTTTGTATGGTTTACGTAAAGTACTTTTATACGATATATTTTAATGCTATAACATTTCTTTATTATCCAAAACAAGTTAAAAGTCTTGATGTTGACGTTAAATAGTCCTAAGAAGTTTTTCAGTTTTTAAGCATATTAAAGCAATATTATAAATACGAGATAATTGTAAAGTGTCTGAAGTTATTTCAGTAAAGAGAGTTGAATCAAGCAGTGTATTTTCCTGAAGTATTTGATTCTATATTTGCAATCGCGCGTATTGAATTACTTTGTGCAAGTAACTTGATTTCCTTTGTTCATAGTATTGTTAGGGAGGTTTCAACGGTATTTGTAGTGTAGGCTTACAAAACTTTACGATACTGTATAAATATCCAAGCTTTTAGAAACCTTGAAAGACGAAATAAACTAATTTGTGATTGCAGAATGAACTTCATATTGAATTATATTCACTAGATATAAAAAAACAACAACTCTGGCCAGGTGGTTAAGGCACTCGACTCGTAATCCGGGGTTCGCGGATTCGTAACCCCGTCACGCCAAACATGCTCGCCCTTTCAGCCGTAGAGGCATTATAATGTTACAGTCAATCCCACTATTCATTGGTAAAAGAGTAGCCCAAGAGTTGGTGGTGGGTGGTGATGACTAGCTGCCTTCCCTCTTGTCTTACATCACAAAATTAGGGACAGATAGCACAGATAGTCCTTGTGTAGCTTTGCACTAAATTCAAACCAAACCAAAAAACCCTGAATGAAAAAATAATGCTACAATAATATAATATTAGGAAGGATGTCAAATAAGACCAATTATATCTAACATTATTTTTGTCATTAATACTTATAATCAAATTAAGGCCAAAACTGTTACTTTTTAAATCAAGAGATATATGACCAGATAGATTGAGTTGCTATGGGATATATAGTATGACCATCAGGGGCGTAGATTCTGGGGGGATATACACCCCCTTCATTTTAGGTGGGGGGTATGGTGCATACAATCATCCCCCCTACAGTTTGGTCTGTTGAATTGTTTTATTGCATCACAGGCCTACAAATTGTGTGTTTGTTCTTGTGATTCTCGTGTTCTTACCAATCGAATTACATAACTAGGCCTAGATGTAGGCTTTTTCAGTAGCCGAAATGTACATCTTTAATATAGGCGTACTTCAAGCTTTTCGATCTAAGCGATAGTTCGTATCAGTCAGTAGGACTAAGTATTCACGCAAGGCTTGCAAGCACTATTACAGAATCTACCTACGTCTTGTACGTAGTGTAAGATTATGTAAAATTTTCATCACAACAAATTGAACAGAGCATGAAATTCGAAAATATTACTCTCAAGCGTAAACTCCTGTGACCTAGATCTGGCAGGCCATTTGTAGCTTGTAGCTGCATCAATCTTATGTGTATATTGTGCGGTTTTCCATGCCATTTGTTCTTATGCATGTCTCGCCGGTTTTATTGTCGAACGCCTTACTCTCTTCAGTTGCCGAAGTGCTGACCATAGTGTACGTTTAGTGTACAGTTAACGACAGGTTCGGGCCGCTCGGATGCAGACGCGCCCTACCTCTGCTCTCTTCAGTCTGAACATCGATTTTACAACAGGGTTTATTAGACCTGTATTTGTGGCCCTCATTACTCCATGAAATTTCAGATTATCACCGCCCTCTAATAAAGTGCTGGTGCTTTATGGTAAAAGAACAATATATTCTCTTATCATATATAATAAAAATATTGTATTTTCTTGTATAATTAGAACACAAAAGGAGTGATTTCAACGGCCTGAAGCCTCTACTCGAATTGTATTGCTAGTTTTTGTTTAGTTGTTTTTATTTAATAGACGTGCTTATAGACATTATATCACAACGTGTTTGCCTTTTGATGAGCTTTAACAGGAATATAAATATATTTGTGATTGTTTAAGTATTTTTCGAGAAACTTGCAATTACTTGTGTTGTAACTAGCACACATTATTGTCCCAGCGATGCCCAGGCGGTCAGTCGGCTCGGTAGTCACTGTGAGGTTCGCGCGTTCTACTTAAATACATTGTACAGTTCAGTCCTACTTCCATTCTGTCCTATCTTTGTTCGTTGTGCGTTAGATTTTTTCAATAAAGACTATTTTAGCCTGTTGAGTCATCTTGAAAACAGATTCCAATTATGACAAGCAAGCTTCTGAAACTTTCCGATATTAGACAGTTCTGCAAGCCAGTTTCTAGTACTACAAGTGACAATACAGATGCAGATAATCCAACAACCTCAAGCAAAGAAATAGAAACTTGCCATACAGAGGAAATACCATGTTCATCAGAGGACAAGTCTGAAAATGCTTGTGCAACTATTGCACATCATGAACCACCAGATAGTTGTGAAACAAGTTTGTGCAGTAATGAAAAATCTGACACTCCACAGATACAGTGTGGAAAGCCATATCATCCAGACGCACAACTAATACCACGACAGATAGCAAAATATCAAAATATCAGCTTCTAGGGCAAGTGGTGTGATGAGTTTCCATGGCTGCACTTCGACAATCAGACTCAAAAAGTCATATGCTTTCATTGTGCCAAGGTGGAAAATGGAGGCCTTTTTACAGGGAAATTGGAGAGGCCAGTGGAGTATACCTTCATATCCACCGGTTTTTGCAACTGGAAAAAGTCAAAACAGAAATTCAACAAACACCAATCCTCCTCTCAGCACATATTTGCTATATCTTCAGAAGGTTCACTTGATGTAACTCCAGTGACTGCCCAGCTACATAATGGAAAAAAGAAGCAGCAGGAAGAATGCAAAAGAAGTCTAGCCAAAATACTTAGAAGTTTACATTTCTTACTGCATCAGGGTTTAGCATTATGTGAACATACTGATATGGAGGGGAACTTCCTGCAGTTAATGAAGCTCCTGGAAGAGGAAGATCCTGTGTTGATGGCCTACTTGTCAAAGAAAACCACAAAATCCATCACCCCAGGCTCAGAATGAAATAATGGAGATGTTCATCCATCAAATACTGAGGAACATAGCACACTAAGTGCAGCAAAGTAAAATCTTTGCATTAATGGTTGATGGCACTCAAGATGTTACAGGTACCAAACAGGAAGCAATATGTGTACGATACATAGATGAGAACCTTGATGTCCATGAGACATTTCTTGGTTTGTACAGTGTTTCCAATACAACTGTTGAAACAATATCCTCGACTATACTTGATGTACTGACTAGACTCAATTTACCACTGTCAGGATTAAGAGCACAAATTTATGATGGAGCCGCTAACATGAGTGGTGCGTACAGTGGATGCCAGGCAAAAATAAAAGAGAAGCAACCGTCAGCTTTGTTTTTTCACTGTGGAGCACATAGGCTAATTTAATAATGCAACATGTAGTTGAAGCTTGTGAATGTGTTCAAGATTCTATCCAGTGGGTACTTGAATTTGGTGTCTTACTTCAGAGGTCAGGCAAATACAAGACAATCTTTGAAAATATTGTATCATCTGACAGCCACAATGGGCCAGTTAAATACATCCACCCACTGTGTCCAACACGCTGGTTGTGCCACCTATCTGCAATTACATGTGCTAATGATCACTACAGTGACATTGTTGATTCTTTGTCTGAATTAGCAAATGAAAAATCAGATGTATCAGTGAAAGCACGAGGTTTGCTGGACAGATTTGACAAAGGAAAGACAGTTTTAGGACTGTTGATGGCTCAGCATCCATTAGCTGCATTAGAGGAACTAAACTGTGCATTCTAAGCAAAATCAGCAACAGTATCTGGCATGAATGACGCATCTGCAATGACAGTTGAGCAATTGCAGGTATTGCGAACAGAGGAAAATTACAACAAGATATTTGATGAAGCTGAGAAAAAGGTAACTTCCCTAGATCTGGTGCCTATTGAACTACCACGCATTCACAGACCCCCCAGAAGGATCACAGGTGATGACTCAGCACACCATTCTGCAACAGCTAGAGATTATTACAGAAGCCAATATTTTGAATTTGTGGACACAGTCATAGAACATCTGACCACTAGATTCAATGCAGACAACAATGACTTGAGGCAACATCTGGCACTTGAGAACATGATCATATCTGGCAAGATTGACAACTTGGTTATAAACTTCTATCCAGAAATCTCTGCACAATGACTCGAGTTTCAGTTGCCCATGTTCAAAGGAACAATAAAAGCAGTATCTCTGAAAGGTGCAAAGGATGCTTACTGTAAAATGCATAAAACAAGCCAGCAGATGTTTAGTGAAGTGTTTCTTCTCATGAAAATTGTGCTTGTATGTCCAGTATCCAGCTGCGAATGTGAACGCAGCTCTTCTACATTAAGACAGTTGAAGATGTGGTTAAGGTCAACTATGTCTCAGTGCCACCTCATCCATGTGGCAGTTTGTCACACTCACAAAGATGAGGTTGATAAGATAAATATAGAAGAGCTTATAAAAGAATTCATAAACAGATCATTACAAAGGAGGTCTATGTTTGGGAACATGTAGACTAGAGGACTAAATGAATCTTACTTCAATGAAAGTATGAATAATTATGTGCTACATTGTATTGATGTGTAATTTTCAAGAGTTTGCAAAGACTTTTTAATTATTTTTATCAAACAACATGAACAGTTTTTCAGTAAATATAAACTTATCAAGGGTAATTACTAATCTTATTAATATTTGAAAACATAATTCATGTAATGAAAGTTATTAGTAACCTTGTCAAGTATAATGGCCATCTTTTATACTGTACAGTGTGCAGGAATTAATTCATGTGGCAGTTAATTTGTGACACATTTGTCTTTATTCTATTAACATTTTGAAAACTGTTCACAACACATCACTTATACAAACCTACATGGAAACCTTGAAATATCGTGGCAACAAGATTACTCTTTGACTGCATCTTTACAGCTTTCAGGTTCACATAATCAGAGATTACCAATTTGCAAATTGAACAGTCCACATAAGTGGTTGCAAAAATCATCCCCACCATTGGGTATAAAAAATCTATGCTCCTGATCACCATTATTTATTAATTTGTTTAATGTTATGAGAAACACTGGAATAGATGGATGATTGTGCTGAAGAAGTTAAACATATATTGTAAAATATATGTAGATGACTTCTACTATCTTGAAATAGAACATATACAAACTTTTTGGAGCTATTTAAGTAATAAACATAAAAGCATATAATTTACAATACAACACCAATAAGATTTCTAGATGTATTAAGTGAAAATAAAAATTGGATGTATAAATTTGAAATATATATATATATATATAGCTCATACTTTAATTATGATAGATTTATTCCTGAGTTACATAAGGTTAATTTATTTAGGATTTTAGTCTATAGAGCATAAAATATAAGATGACCATATTTTCTAAACTTAATCTGGAAACAAAAAATTATAGTCACCAGCAGATTCCTGATGCTGATGACCTGAAAATGCTTTAATTATTGACTATATATCTTTGTTTCATAATTTTCATGTTCTTAGTCAGTTTGTTGAAGAATTGAACACGGGGAGAGTAAACTTTGTTTTGACAATGAGAAGGGCTGAATTTTTTGTTATCCACAGAATGTTCATGACAGGAAATACCCTCTCCACTGTAGTATTACTGGAGGATCAGTTCAACCTATTTTGTTGTTGTTGTTTTAAAATTTACTTATCGTACTAAGGATTCTCTGAAATGTTTGATTGCTGTATCCCATCTGCCACATATAGTGATTATTGGAGTTGTAGAATTCACACACTGCCTGTTAAAGCTCATTTAGTAAATAGTGTATCCACATCAATTGCTAAATTAGCAACTCCACTACCACTCAGTTTTTGATCAGGAAGTTGTTTTCTCCATGCATTTGTGTATATTATAGCAGTATCAAACAATGTCCTTGATTCATTAAGGTGGGATCGCAAAACCTGCTTCTTTTATGTCTTATAGTAATTTCCTCTCTAAAACAGTTATAAAATCCTATTCACTTCTTGTAGCTAGTTTCTTTTCCACACTGTTTAAGACATCAGCAAATTCCATTGTACAGCAATGTTTTCCCTCTCGCAATTTGATATTGTCACAAAAAATGGTCTAATTTGCCTGAATAAATGCAAGCCACAGTTTGTTACTTGAGTCTCTAAGTATTTTATAGAAATCTACTTGGCACTTTTCCTCTCACAAGAAACTGATTTCAATAACTCATAAAGTTCTAGTATTCTCTATAAAATTGGTAACATTGATGGCCATCTAACATTATTATATTCCAGTATATTCTGATATTCTTGCTCAGTGTACTAACAAAAGATTTTTAGCCTTACAATTCAAACAATAGAGATATGGAAATATCCAAAGATCTTAAATAGAATACTCTCAATCCATATTAGATTAGTTGTTAGGGCAGACAAGGTAGAAAAAATGTACACGTGAAAATAAAGAAATTCTTAGATAGGGAAGTGATTGACTGCAACCTTATTTCCAAGTCAATATGTATTGATAACTCCTATTAACAGTAACTTCTAGTGTCACCCCTTTATGATTGACAAAATTCAGAAGAAAACTTTCATCATAAGCCTTGAAATAGTATACCAAATGTTGAAGATTTGTTGTGTCAACTAACATTGATACATATTCAAAATCTTCCAGATCATTAATTAGTTCTTCATTTACTTATTGAAACAAAATATATGTAACTGTTATTTCTCACCTTGTACATACCTAGAAAAATTTTGGGTTGCTAAATTTTCTATTTAAATTAATAGTAGCTTATTGGCCCAAAACTGTGATCATGTCTAACAGCATGATATGTGAGAAATCTTTCTTGTACAACAGGGTCATACTCACTCTATGAAGGTTCTTCTTTATGAAAGAAATCAGTTATAGAATTTGAATTGGCAAAGACTCTTAGAACGTCTTGGTACCTTCATGTTCTTTTATAGATTAGCCATCACTGGAAATTGAAAATATGGAATGTCAGATTGATCATAAGACAGGTGTCTCTTTTACAGTCTGTCATAAATAAGAAAAATGTTTTTGAAACTGGTCATTAAAGTAATATTTCTTTTTCTTCGAGAATGTAATCTCACTTCACATTTTCTTCTGCACAGTGTATTGGAAACTTCTACATGTTACATGACATGCAATCACTGTTGTAGCTATAGTAACCACAATATGTATATATAACTCATAAGTCAGGGAAATATGGTCATCCTAATTTAAGATCGATAGTAACTCTATTAGTTTAGCAAAAGAAGTTAATATTCTAAACAAATGCCCTCTTCTTGGTTGTGATGTTCCTTGAACAGTACTGTTACATAAAGAAAAGAGTGGCACACAGAAAATAAACTCATGTGATTAGTAATGAAGTAATGTTTTTAAGATTAATGACATAATTTTAGATGATATTATCACTGAACCATTAGTTAAATGTGTAAAATACAGCAAGGTAAAAAATTTTTATTAAAACTTTCTTTGCTCATTTATATCCATTAAACTTTATGGTCACCAAAACTACTTTAGGGATTTCTATGACTTATGATAGTGAGATGGAATGATCTTTTGTCCTTTAAACAACTCTTTCTATCTTGTTACTGGGGTCTTTGAGTAGACAGATGGTTGAAGGAATCCATTGGTGGCTCAGTTACTGGTGATATTCTGGAGTTTATTTTGACAGATAGGTTTACCTTTAGTGCAGTATTCTTTTAAATTAACAAGTTGACCATTCTTCCACTAATATCTCTCCAAATGTTGACATGGTGTTTCTATATTCTGTGCTTTTGGTTAATTGTCTTCATTATTTTATACTTCTCTCCTTATTGTCACTGGAATTTCAACCTTTGATGTTGTAATTAATAAGCAGTACACTGGGATTACCCATACCTTTAACGTCTCTTTAACTTCTACGTGTTTTAAACAAATACTGTTAGGTTTTGAATTCATAAAACAATTATTCAAATTAAAGTTAATTTCGTTTATTTGAATACCGAGAAAAATATTTTTGATTTCCTCATTAGTGGTTTCTCTGCGACAACACGTATAAACTCTTTCAGTTATGGAATAATAAACTATTTATAACACATCTAAACTATTATTTTTGTTTTCATTGTGTGTTCTTCTGAATCCATACATCAAGATGTGTACAGAAGCTTTCCACATTGAGTGGGACTTTCAACTTTACTTTTGCTGGAATGTTGTAAACATTTGCTGTTTGTATCAAGCCATCCTTTTGTTTCATCCCTAGAAGCAATGTATAGTCTCTCATTACCAGGTCATTTTAAACAACATTTGTAGAACCAGTGTCAGTCAACATGTTGCAGTCTTTCCATTTATGAATCCTTTGAGTTGCTTTCCAATTTATTTAAGAAATGTACTTCTCATCTCAGTTAGGGTATTAATATCAATGAAATACTAAATAAATAACCTGGCCACCCCTTAAGTTTTGAAGTCTGATGTACTAAAAAACCAGTAGTAATAATGTTACTGTAATTAGGACAACATTCCCAATATATAAAGAAGGGGTTAGTTTTAATATTAATCAGATTTTATATGATTGTAATTATATATTATTAGGAGCATTATTAAACTAAAACCTTTTTAAGGGCATAATAACAAAAACTGAAAGGTCATTTGGTATAAATAAATATTTATTTCTTCCTTTTGTAGAAAAATATATAAGTTCTCATACTAAGCAGCTCTCAACCCTTATAACACAGCAAAAGCATATTTCTGGAAAAAATCAGAACATATCAATTATTGCATTATATTCAATTTATGAGTGAGAATTTTACTATAGTTGGTCAAGCTGATGATGAAGAGGAATTATGAATATGGTAGAATTTCATAACTGTTAATCTGAAATCTAAAATTAATCAACAGAATGGTACCACTCCTTTTAAAATTAAATAAATAGATTTTTTAAAAGTATTTGACTTTATAAAAATATTACAGAGTAAGTTATTCTGTTATATTTTGGTGCCATGACTGAAGGACTGTGTTGCAGTGATAAATTTATTTGTTTTGTTTTGAAAACGTTTTAGATTTGTTTAATAGTCTGGTTGTTTAAAGTTTATAAAACTTGATCATTTTGGAAGAGCACTTTGTAAGCCATTCAAAACTTATGGTTGGAAAAGAAAAATTTATTAATAAGGTAGTGATGTGATTTGAAAGTGTGGCAAAGACTGGAAGCCTTCTTCTTGAGTAAGACATTTTGCTAGCTATTATTAGAGCTGCATCTATGTTCTTATGTTGTTCTAATGATCAATATATTAATATGCCGTTGGTGAAAACTCTGGCTTTGAAGCTTCTTTACTGCTGGTTATGTCCTATATGCTTGAGAAGAGGGCAACTAAAATGGGTTGTAGTCAGCCTGGATATTATGAGATTTGATGGGATGATCTCAACAAGACTCCAGGGTATTTGTTTATAATAACCCATGGATTACTAGATAGTGGTTTGAATTATCCATAGTTGAGGAGAGTGGTGAAGTGTGAATGGTGAAAGAAGCTTACCAAAAAGTGCTGCAATACTTTCAAGCAGACAAACTAGCTTCTTGAAATTCAGTGGAGCACTGGACAGTTAATAACCTTTCTGGTTGGCAATGGATACAAATGATTGTGTGAGACTATATCCAGCAGCTAATGTTGGTTTGGAATTATATGATTAGATGCATTCCTAAGCATTATATCACTCTGCTGAGACTTTTACTGTAGATGTACATAGATGCCAATAGTTGAGAAGGAGGAGAAATTTCCCACAACCATAAAGATTAGAAGCATCTGACAACATGATGCCATGTTTGTATTTCACTGTTTATACTCTAAAGCTACAATTTCTGAGGTGGGATTATCAAGAACCCAACATTTGTGAAGATACATACACATATTTGAACATTTGGAGAGAGATAAGTCTTCTCCCAAATACTGAGAACACCAAATTTGTCAGGATTTGAGCATATCTCTGGATATTTGTAGAAAGATGGGGAACTCCACAAATATTAACAGAATTTCAACTGCATAGTGGTAAAGAAGATAATAGTGAGTATTTGTCCAAGCCATCATATAGTTATGATATTGTTGTTAACAGGTAAACTCACTAGTGTATAAAGAAACAGCAAAAGAAATTTTGGGCAATTATGTCAAAGATTCCAAACAAGTTGTTACTTGCAATGGATTGACTTAGGAACAGACTAACCTAAATAATTGAGACAAAGAGCAATGTGACCACTTGGGACATGGCTGTCATGATCCATTTGAAGAAATGAGGGATTTATAGGGTCAAATTCAAAGGTGAGAAACTTATGAAAATCTGGATACTTATGCAAATGATCTAACAAAATTGCATGAGAGAGCATGCATTTTGTAAACAAGATGAAAAAAATCACTTTTACATTTCTCTCTGAGAGACTGTTGAACAAATGTATGCAAGAACATGTATATACAGGTATCTTGTCTTTTATGTAAGCACCTTATGTGGTGATGTGGTTATATTGAGCCATATACTGGAGTAAAAGAAGGAAACAATAGCAGAAGCAACTGCAGCTTGTAGTCTACCATGTGACTCTTCCTGGGAATTTGATAGTTCCCAAGACTCAACAAAAGTGTCAACCACCAGCTCAAGTGCAAGAAATGTTACAGTACACCTTGTTTCAGCCATTTTGGGATAATAAAACTTCTTAGCAATTGGTCTCAAGAAGGTTTTAAGAACATAAGGGAAAGAAGCTGTATTGCATGTGTGACTTAATTGACATGTGTGACTCAAGAAGGTTTTAAGAACATAAGGGGAAGAAGCTGTATTGCATGTGTGACTTAATTGCTTACCATTTATGGGAATGATGATATACTTCCATGACAGGATTATCAGGCATAGGCAGCATTGAAATCAATGTCTAAATAGATACACAAGTTAATGACATGATATAACTCCATATACGTCAGCTAATTTAAACTAGCAGAGTCTGAGTTGAATAGGGACAGCAGTCAATTTGTGCCCAAAATTATAGTGATTGGTTTGGATATAATTACATATGAACTCATATATAGATACAGTGGAAGATGTCTAATTGTTTAGTATATTAACTTTGGTTTATGGCTATTTGGAAAATTGAAATAAATAACGAAAGTAAACTTAAAACATAGGTTACTGACTACAATGAAGGAGATGTACATTTCAGGCAACTGCTTAAAACTTGAAATGGATATTCCAGTACAACAATGATGTACTCACAGTTATGCAGTGAGTTCTTTAAATGGAAGTCAGGAAACTGTGTGTTCATGCATATTAGGCAATGGTTAAGGATTCACTTCAGACTAAAAATACATAAAGAAGAATGCAATGTGATATGTGTTGCATCATAATATCAGTGGATGGTATGGCAAATTTATTTATGAATGCAAAATAGTTGGCTGTAGTGCCTAAGGCTGGTATGTGCTTTATCTGAAATATGAAGATCAATTGTGGTCTTTTGTTCAAAGTACTGGTGCTGGCTTACCTTAAAGGTTACCTATTGATAAGGGATACAGGGGCTGATAGCAATGGTGGGACAAAAGTTCAAGTCTGTTGACAGATTAGCAACTTGATTCTGGCTGGGTTGGTTTATATCCTATTTGTGAATAGTTCAGTGAGGAGAATTGTAAGGTACAGTGGTTGTATGTTGTGTGTAAGCACATGAACAACAATAAGCTATACATCACTTATAATTCCATCTAGAACTGATTACTCTAGAATGCAAAGGCAGATCAACTTTAATGCTTAGAACAGTGTGTTATATGGTCTTGACTGAACTGGTTAAAACTGGTTATATGTATGTATATAGCATGTAAGTTCATGATTAATGAAAGGTTATCTTGGGACATATGAAGTTGCTTCCCTTTTATGTAATTGTACAAACATGCCTATAAAGACTACAAAATACCATATATATGGCTCTCCTCTAATACATATTTTATCTTTACAAAAATTATTTTTTTTCTAG
Organism: Tachypleus tridentatus; assembly: GCF_004210375.1. NCBI lineage: Eukaryota > Metazoa > Arthropoda > Merostomata > Xiphosura > Limulidae > Tachypleus > Tachypleus tridentatus. The sequence goes on from NC_134831.1 coordinate 154,314,210, forward strand.
AATTGTAATTCATAACACACCATATCCAGTATAGATAATGTGCCAGTGTCATAGTTGAAGTAAATGCTAATTTCATTCTTCTGTGATAACTATAGAATATATCACTCTTTAGAAATATTTGGGAAATGTTAAGTTTTTTTGTATAGTTTTTCTCTACATCTTTATTAACAGAATGTCCAAAATGTATCTCAGAATGGCTGGTATGGGTGTTAACACTTTTACTAGTAATGCAGAGAACAATGTTTCGACCTTCCTAGGTCATCTTCAGATTGAAAATTTGCTCTTTGCTCTATTAGTAAAAGTGTTAATACCCATACCAACCATTCTGAGATACATTTTCACTTCAAGTAGGTTTCTCGTCATCAAGGATGTCCAAAAGTATCTATTCCAGAGAGCAGGATAAGCTATCTCAAAGAGAGATACAGCAGACATTTTTATAAGTTTATTTTAAGTGCACATGTGTGTGGGGCATTATATTCTTTGAATATGTTATTTGGAATAGGGTAGTTGTGTTAGACAATCAAAGAATTGTGAGTTATTGTGAGATACCACACTAAGATTATGGTCTTACTTGAAAATGTGCCATTGTATTATTCTTTCCTTGATTCTTTTCCTGTGTGAATGTGACTAGAACCCTTTATTAGCTTCAGCAGCCAATTTGAGTCTAAAGAACTAGAAACCAGCCTGTAAGTTACATTTGACAATTACTTTGAATAAATATATTATTTTTGTTTTTCACTTGTATCATTTGTCTTCTTTTGCTGTCTATGTTTGAAATATTAGTCTGCTTTACATTTTTGGAACCAGCATTTTGTAGACACTTGATTCTTATCAATGGTTATCAGTGTAACTGAATATCATGTTGGTTCAATCCTAGATGTTACTTTCTGTTAAGTGACGCTAGTTGTGGAAACTGTTTACTTTTTCATAGAATAATCATATTGTATTCTTTATCTTATGTGTGTGAGACCACTGTATGGCTGTTACACAAAGCAGAGATATTTACATATACCCATGAAATAAGTCTATCATTGGTCACTTATAGAGGGAATGAGGAATATGAAAGCAGTTATGGTAGTTTTGAGCAGGTTTATATCTGTCTTGGAAGAGTCAGAATTTGCTGAGAAGCTTTATCTGTGACTTCCTTTATTATCTCTGTACCTTTTTATTTAGTTAAATAGCTAAAACATTTTAGTTTTTTAAATAATTTTTTTTGCATTTTCTCCCATGTAACACAATTTCACTTTTTCCTTCTTATTTTAACATGTGTGGTAGTTTGAGTTCAGTTAGTGGAGAACTATAGTAGTGTGTGAGAGGTCTTAAGTTTGATCCTGTTCATGGGAATTGTAAATATCTAATTACTGCATTTCATCTACTTTGCAGTTTTATCTATTTAGTGTAATTTAATTACAACCATAATAGAACAGTCCCCAGCTAGTATTGTCAGTCTTCAGTCATCTGTGTATTTCCTTCAGTTAATAAAATATATGTTTATGCCTGTATGCAAATGGTTACAATATTCCCTTTCATTCCATCAGCAACAAATCACTACATCTGTCCTTGTGCACAGTAAGTCAAGTATGATTTTCCTCTTACTGTGAGTATTAACTCAATCCTTGGAACACCACTGTATATAGTATCAATGGAAAAGATCTACCCTTGCTGTCAAAAGAAATGTTTTGGTGCTTGGTGTAGGTATAATTTAAGTTACTAGTACAATATAATGCTCAAATAAAAGTGATTCATCAGTGATATGCATAATCAGTGATTAATTTTTAATCAATACTTCCTCATTATTTGTTAAAAATTAAATACAACACACATACCTGTTTATCCACTGTATAGTGTAAGCCATCATTTGGTGATACTACAGATATCAAGCTGAAAAACATGTTTTAATCATGCTTAATGTTCCAATAATCTGTTTAATGATAAAGAAGTTAGACATTATAATATTTGTATTAATTATTCAACATAATACCTGATATTCTTCTATGAGATTAAAATATAAGGAAACTGTTAACAGACAACAAAATAAAAACCAACAGAAACTGCGTATGTAACAGCTTTAATAATATATATTCAACAAATGAATTATTGTGACTATAATTCATCTGCTTAATGTTAACAAGTTGCATAGTTATTAAATATTGATTGTTTCAGTAATATTTGTACTCATATTAGTACAAATTCTAATATTATTTCTGTGACTTTTAATTGTATTACACAAATGATGTGACATTCTAAATTGGTGACTAATAACAACTTAGGTAGTTACCAAAATTTGTTCTGCTAATTAATGGTTTCATTTTAGGAATGGTATCAACAAAACTTCTTTTATTGGGCGTAGTATTCAACGACTGGTTCAGGCATTTGCTGAGCGGGCTCACCGTGTGAAGGAGAGCATTGCTCAACCACCTACTCAATCTCCAAGTATGTTAAAGATACATGTGTGTAGAAATTAGAGTTACATCATTTTTTTTGTACATAACAGTTTTGAAAACTATATCATATCATTACTCAAATTCTACTGTATATTTTGTAAACAAAACATTGCACTATTAATATGTGGAAAACAATTTAAATCATACTGAAATAAATGTTTGACCCTAGGTTTGTCATGGTGAAAACAAGTATCTTTAATCCGTTTGTCCTTTCTTTCAGTATTTTTCCAGTTCTCCATAGAGACTGCTTTCAGATTTATGTATGAGCATGAATCAATTCATATGTATTTTTTATTCCTCCAGCTGCCATTTATAGCAGTGTCTTATAAGTAGATCTGTACATGAAATTAGAGAAGCCTATGAACTTTCATTTTAAGCATTGTTCTTTTCCTCCAAGTGTTATCAACCTACATTTATTTACTATTGAAATTTGTGCTTTTTATCACATTAATAATGTGGCATTTTACTTTTCCAAAATACATTTCCTTGCCTTGGGTTTGAACCTGAGGTCTCTTGTATATGATAATTTTAACCTCAGCCAAAAACCCTAGTGTTTACTAGTAAGGTACTTTTTAACTACTACAGTAGGAATCATCTTACTTTTAAGATCACATGGCTCTATTTCTTCTCTAAATGAAGTTTTCTGGAATGTGTTTCTTACTGACATAACGTATAATTTCTGTTTGGTTAAAACTACTTTTCAGTTAGTTCAGTGTACTTAAGAATATAAAATTGGTAATCTAATTGTATTTTTTACATGTTTTGAAAGAACCATTTTGGTGTTTAGAAAAATATTTTAACATTATTTTATTGTTTCTCCTACACCACTGACACAAGTGGCTCACTTAAACATTTTGTTTGAAAAACTGTAATGAAATATGTCATTAGACAGAAAAGAGTGTTTTCTTCTTTGTCTTGAATTAAATGAGTCAAACTACTTTTGTAATTTTATACATAGTGTACAATATGGCTATATTATGAATACACTGGAATGTTAGGAAACATTAGGCATATTGGTTTGTTTCTTTTATTTTGTAATCATATTGATAACATTTTATCATTCATCAGCAAAAGGTAGTATTATGTATTAGATGATGTACATGCATTTCTTTATATCCATTGTATAAACAATTTTCATTTTTAAAATGAAGCAGAGCCTCTTATGTATAGAACAAAATTAAGGAATTATGAACTTTAGAAAGAAATAGAGATTTTGTTATAAAAAGTAATGAAACAAGAATTAAAACCACAGCTTCATATACTCGTTTGTAGGCCAAAGTAAGAATTACATTTTATAAATTTGTGGTTGCACTTTTAATTCTTGGCCCTCCAGTGGCACAGAGGTATATCTACGGACTCACACTGCTAAAAACCTGATTTCGATACCTGTCATGGGCAGACCATAGATAGCCCATTGTGTAACTTTGTGCTTAATTCCAAACAAACAATTTAATTGTTGATTCATTACTTTTTATAGCAGAATCTGTACTTCATTGAAAATTCATAATTGTTAGTAATTTTATTTGTTTACTTTTTATGTTATACCTGTATAATGTATATAGTTTATGTTTCAAAAATATTGTGTGTTTATCATTAGATATGTAGGATAGTCCCTAAGTCTGAATGATGTTGAAAATATATTTAAGTGCATGCATGATATGTTTACTATTTATATTATCTGTATTTATATATAAGGATTTTTATTGGAATATCAAAAGTGGATACCCACAGACCAGTCAAGTAAGCTCAAGAAATATTGTAGTAATAGTCATTGCTGTTTAGGTGCTAGGCATGCTGGCATGATCAGGTAGGTAGGTAGTACATAAAAAAGTCGCTATTTTTAGAAATTTTTAAATTGTCATACTGAAAAATATTAGTGATGTTTTTTGCACATAATTACATACATGCCCATAATATATTGTAACCAATCCTTTTAATGGTTGGTTTTTGCTTAGGAATTCGACAGGGTGATTTCGTTTCTCAGCATGTGAATTATTTGGAGCCCTTGTTGATCCCTACTATTAATTACAACTGTCCTTAAAGACATTATTATCTTGATTCATATAAAGTGAAGAAGAAATTTAATGTGCATATTAAAAACAAACTTTAAACAAGCCAATGTTAGTCTACAAAACCATACAACATGAATGCATTGTTAAAATTGAAATAAATGCATAGGTAAATAAAGTTTATGGTCTTTGTAACCAAGACACAGATGGGCTTCAACCCCCATCCCCAAGTCTAGTGAGACCAAGTTAATACCTGTTAATATTTTTAAGGCTGCTACACAGTATGTGTCTGTGTTTCATCATATATGTTTTAGGAATTGTTGCATTTAATTTCTGTAATTGTCACATTTTCAGGGGTTGATAGTACTTCTTGGTTCTGTTAGAATTACCATGGTCAAGTCTTGCTGCACTTTAGATTCCCCCCCCCCCAAAGTAAACTTTGCATCCTTTGCTTGTGCAGTATATCGATGGATGAGTATACAGACAAATAGATATAAAGTTGAATAATGGAGAAAGTACAATTAGGAAAAGAAATGGTAACCTTACAGAAATTGAGGAGAGAACATTAGTGTTAAACACTACTGAACAAATGTAATTGTACCAAGAAAATCCATATTAAAAAGTTACACTAGAACATTGATAACATTTCAGTTTCATTCTATGTTCTGTAATTTTGGATTATAATTCTATCCTTATAAAGTTATTAGCTATATATTTTATGATTCACTATCTATTTGATTTTGATACATGTTATTGGACTGTATATGTGTGTGTGTGTATATATATTTGAAAGTTACTTTTATAATTACATGTGTTAACCTGTCATATACTAAGATATTTTATTGCTATTCAAAGATATACAATGCATTCTTTTTTTAAGGAAATATGATAGTTTGAGTGAACTTGATCATGAATGGTGCTTATAGTACAGAATATAAGATTTCCACCAAATCATAAGGTAAAATTATTATGTCCTTGGTTCTTGAGATTTATTATTATAACTTAGAGGCATTGTATTGTTCAAGATCATGCAGATATTAGTCATTAACGTTTAAACCTTGTTACTAGGGCAGTAGAACTAATGGGAAATAAAAAAACATCAACAGCACTATTACATCTGTGTAATATTATAGGATAAATCTGAAGAGATACTCAAAGAGAAAAGAAAGTTTATATGTCATACATATTTTATTTGTAGTTAAATTCTAACAGTGCAAACATCACAACATGCATATTTGTGTGTAGTATATGCTGCAGTAGTAACAACTAAAAGGTGAAAAATAATATCTAATTAAACATTTGTGTGCAGCTCCCCCTTCTAGACAAACTCAGAAAGAAAAGGAACAAGATCATCCACGCATAGAGTCTTCAATCCAACCTGATGACTTACTTGCTGCTAATGACTGGATGGAAGAAGAAAAAGGACTTTGGTGCTTTAGACTTTTCAAGCAGATAATTCCTACTATTCCACAGGTTTTAGACCCACAAAGTTAGTAAATGTTAAAATATTTAAACATTTAACAGAAAAAAAAAATATATATATATATTTCCAACCTGCTATGGAAGATAAAAAAAAAGAAAGCTATCTGTTCATTTCGTTTATTCAAATTCAAATTCAGTGTTTTGACCTTTTTAGTGTTAACTTGAAGATGACCTAAGAAAGTTGAAATGTTGTTTTCTACTTTATTTTAATAAAAGTTTTAATACCCATACCAGCCATCTTGAGACATAAATGGGCACTCTACAATTGCTTATTGAATATATTATAAGTTTTGCAAAATGTGGTTAGCAGCATGTAGAACTACTTCCAAACTAATAGTATATCTGCCTGGACACTTGAAACCACCTTCTACAACATGAACTGATGATCAATTTCTGTCAGTTCTGGGGTATTTTCCTAGAAAAACACAAAATAACTTGCCTGTCCTGGTGAAAAGAACAACATTCAGTTAATTGTCCAGTGACATCTAGAACAGTATTCATTCTGCAAATGATTTGTATATTATCTTCTAGTAACTTCAAGAAAGGTAACAGGTGAGGATGGAAATAAACCATGGTGGGATGAGCTGACAGTGAAAACAGCAATGTCATCCACTAATACAGCCAACTGCACCTGGATACAAAGGCCAAAGGGAAGAACAGTAGACCATTTATTTCAAAACAGTATAGTCCACTGGGGAAGGAAGAGACAACATATTTAGAAAGAATCTTGGTGTTCTTCCCAGGTTTAGAGAAAGGAAGAACAACACGCTGGTGCCAAGCATAAAAAACAATCTTGCCAGATTCAGTTAAATACAACTAAAAAATTAGCAAGAGATGCAGGAGAGAGATGGCATGGCATCTCATAGTGAACATCATTATGTCCAACTGATGTACTGCCAGACCAATAAAGAACAAGCTTTAGTTCCACCATAAAGGTGGTTGGCCCAAAAAGAAAGAAGTGTTTGCTCTACACAAGACTTTGTGGTCAAGAAGAAGGGGGAAGAAACAAAAGTGCTAGATACATGAGAAAAGCTCTTGCCAAGAGTATCAGTGATGCTCTGGACATCAGCACCTTTCTGACCATTGGAAACCAAAGTAGGAAATATACCTCCCACTGACCTTCTGAATCTTGTCTAATAGGATTTTGGAACTAATGGTGAAAAGCATGATAGTTGTGAACTTCATCCAAGATTTCTTTTGGCTTTCACAGCATGGTCCCACTGGAAATAATTTATTTTGAAACATTGGAATACCTGCAAAAGGTATCCCAGGCCCAGGTTTGAGCCTCTGTGCCTCTTGGCAGGTAGGACTTCACCATTGATGAGGATACCATGGAAAGCGTATCGAGATCTTTTGCATGGAATGAGCTACTGCTTGGACAATGCAGTCATCTGTGAGTGGCAGAAAAATGATGATAGGATCACGTTCTGAGAAAGAGGTAAAATAGGGCCAGTTGGCTTTGCCAACTTCCACCAAGACACATGGATCAGGTGGCAATGGCCGTGGCAAATCTCCCTCAAAACAATAGGAAAGTGATTACTATCCAGTGGGTCAACCCACCAAGAAAAAGTGTAAAGGAAAAAAGTGAAGGGAAGAAGATAAAGAGATCAATGGCATTAAAATACTAAGTGTATAAAAATATGTATAAGAATCAGTACTGAAGAGAAAAGTGTTGATCTGAGAGCATATGCTCTATGGAATGACTCTATCAATATCAGTGCTACTCCAGAGGGGATTATGTTAATTAAAGTCTCCCAGGATTAAAAGGTGGTGGAAACTATTCAACAAGAGTACTTAGGTCTAATTGATCATAAGTCTCTCCTTAAGACAGGTGGAGAGAGAAAAGTGATGTATGACTTAAGAATACACGGATGGTGACGGCCTCTAAGGGTGTATAAAGTGGCAAAAACAGTGTAGGTTGACCTACAATGCCACTCTTCCATGTACTTATCCATCTCACAACCTGCCATTTCGGTGTAAGGGAACCGCACAAAAGTGATCAAATTGACAGGTTTCAGAAAGGTTTCCTGTAAGGAAAGACACACAGGATGATAAGAATAAATGAAGGTCTTAATGTCATCCAGACTAGAATGGAAACCCCACAAGTTCCAATGTATCAAAGTGGCTATTCATACCAAGGTGGAGGAGAATATGGTGGATAACCTTTTGGCTTAGAACCAAGCCATGCATCTTTATTAAAAGGAGGTTTGCCAACCTCCATGTATTCTGCTCTGGGTGAAGTGGGCAGGTTTCTGTCAGTAGACAGATATTTCAATGACTGAGGATGTGAACAAATAATTGTTCTACATCTTGGGGTCGACAAAGGTGGACCCAAGCAGACACCAGAATCTGGGTTTGACGAAAGTGGACTCAGACAGTCTCTGGTGACAGAGACAGTTTTAGACATTGATTCTTCAACTCGCTTAACCATAGAGGGCAAACGTCTTCACAGGGTTGTAAAATGATTCTGTTGGGAGCACAGAAAGGTCTGTCTGCACTTTCACTATAGCAGTGGAATGTAGTGCAGCAATATATGTCCAAGATGGACATTAACTTTCGAGCCTCTGGGTAAGAAATGTTGTTAACGTTTTCAAATGTTGCACCTTTTTCTTCTCTACCAACCCAGGGTAAGAATAAAAGTAAAAGGGTTATGTGCTACTACAGTTAATGCAGTGCAGTTCCAGTTCCCATTTGTAGGTGTCATGGTCTTTGCCAGCAAAACGGGCACATATCAAAGAAATACGATATGATGGTTTTGAATGTCTGAATTTTTGGCACTAGAAATATCAGAGAAGACTAGAAATGTATGGCCAAACCTTACAGTTAGGATAACCTGCTTTGCCAGACACAGATGGATGTGGTAATGTAAATCTCAAAATTAAGACATTTGTTGACAGCGTAATTCTATCTTTGCGAGTGAAGATACAGTGCACAGCAGAAATTCTTTGGCTAGAGAAACCAGTGAGGAACTCTGACTTGAGGATGTTCTTAAAATCCCTTACAAAGATCACTCCTCGGGAGGAATTCAGAGTAGCCAATGAGTATACCTCTAATGGCATTATAATTCAGGAGGAGTTTAATGCATTTTGGGGGTAGGTGTTTCTACTAAGATATCCCCAGAACATAGTTTTTTTATGGACATGGAAGAGCCATCAAGCCCCTCCAATCCATTTTGGATGAAAAAGAGACACATTTGCCCCAAGGCTTTGTCTGATAGAGTGGAGAATTAAAAATTGTTAAATAGGTTTCGATTGTTGCAGTGATTTTGTAACAGTCATCTATATGTGAACATTTATCAATTAGTTGTTTTTTACTATTTTGTTTTTTCAATAATTAGGGAATTCATAATACATAGAGGAAGATTTAGCACCCACTGACCTCACCCATGATGGAGTCCTATGAGGGGTTGCACTATAATCCCAAACAAGGACACTGCAATAATGGCAGGGTTTGGTGAGGACTATACCCAATAATGTCCACAACACCCATTGAGAATGCCAAAAACTTGCACTTGATTGATCCTAGCCCAATAGTACTAGCCGATTAACTATGTGGGGCACCTCAAGGCCATAATCTACATGAATTTAAGGCCAAAGTGGCGTGTTGGGGTTGGGCCCCTCAACCACCAGCATACTTTCTTTCATTTCAGGTAAACTGAACGAACAGAACTTTTTCTGGGTGGTCCCTTCATCATTTAGAGACATCCACACCAAAGGGCTGTATTATGTGTGTGTGTATATATATCAAACATGCAAAGGTATCAACTAATCAGCCTGTGTGTCTGCATGTTAGTTTATTTGCTAATGTTTCTATCTGTCTGTATTTCACTGCTACATGCTAATATTTCTTAGTTTCTAGTTACGTAAAGAGTCTACTAACTAATTTACCTAGCTATCAGTGTACCAGTCTACCCAGCTGTTTGTTAATTAGGTAGTGGTATGTTAGTGTGTATTAGCCTAGAAGGTAGTTTGTCTTTCTTGTTATTTACTTCCTAAATAAATTATTGAATTACCTTATAACTATAATTTGTATACTGATCGTTTATAATTTTAGTTATATAGTCTTCTTCAATCATCTTCTCTGATTACTGTTTTAGGTAAGACTTACATCACTTGGCTGTTCATTGTTACCCTGTGTTACATCTACAATACCTGGTCCTTGTTTTTGCGGGCCATATTTTTGTACCAAACATCAGAAAATCTTTCAGTTTTTTTGGGATTTGATTACTTTAGTGATGCAGTTTACCTCATTGATATCATTGTATTTAAAGTTCGAGTGAAGTATCTTCATGAAGGATTCTGGGTGGTAAGTATTACTCTTTTTTAATAAGTAACACATTCGGGTATATATTCTGATATAAGATTATATACTATAGGTTCTAAAGACAAAGGTCACAAATAGATTAAAAACGATAATTATGTACTGTAACGTTTGAAGCAATCAATGACGTATAATTGAATATATTTGAACGACAAAAGGCTATAGAAATATTGAAATGTATCAGGTTTGTAGTTGGATTGACTTGAGTGGTATGTGGTAAAATCCAGTCAAGCCTAGATGTATGTACCTGTAGATATAAACATAGGCCTCCTGTCCTCCCTTGGCTAGGTAAAAAAACACACATAAGGTTTTTATTTTCATGTTTGTAATTTTAATGTGTTATAATAGTAATAACTTTGAAAATATGTAATATCTTTTGGAACACCAGATAAAACACTCTCCATGAGTAGTCACTAGACAAACATATATTTTATGGTGAATTACTAATGAAACAAGTAAAGGCAGAGACAACTTTTACTCCAGGTTAAGTTTTAAATTTATTATTTATCTATTTTTAACAGCACATAATTAATACAAATTAATCACAATTGGATTAATAAAAGTTTTTATGCAAAAGAACACATCAATATACTTTTATATTTCAGATATCTATAAAGTTTTGAAAATATTTTTACATACTAAAAACTTTTACTGGAAAGAAAACAGGCTTTGTATGGTATTTACTGTGGATGATATTATCTACTGTATCATGCTAAGTGGAAATTATAAGCATGATGTAGGCCATTTGTTCAGTTTTGCATGCAGGTTTTCGCTGTGGAATTTTATTGAAAAGTATTTTAGTGAAAAGGTTATTTGCCTCATAACTTTACAAGAAAAATGTTTGGCTCTAACTAGCAAATTGCAAAGTAAATTGTATTGTGATATTGACAATGAAAATTTCCATGCTGATGGGGAACTTTTGCTTAGTGATACTTAGTGTCAGGTAACAGTAGTCACATTGCACGGGAGTACTGGACGGTCCCCACCTACTGTAGCTACAACTCTAAAATATATATATATTATGGGTTTCTTATTATAATAATAAAGTGTTAATTATGTTAAAAACGTTAAAGAGAGTAGTGCCATTCAACTGAGTTTCATCATGGATACTCTGCTTGAACAATCTATTAAAGAATACAGTAATGCCATTAAAAGTATTGTTATGTGATCTTTCTTCGATATGATTTCATATGTGTCTTAAATTTGTTGTGTAATTTGATAAAGTTACAGTATTGCGTAAAAGTGTTAGGACAAAGTAAAAAATTAGACTTCAAGCTATTTTCAAAGAACAATGGAAGATAAACCCTCTTTTGCTTTAATAACTGCAAACAATCTTTCAAGTATTGTTGCAGCATATTTAATCAGAGTGTCCTTTGGAATTTTACTACAGATATTTCTAATACACTCCCATAAAGTTTCAAATCTCACATCTGCTTATTTGGGTTGAGATTGAGGCTTTGTGTGGGTCACTGCATCATTGGTATGACTATAGCAGCTCCTTTCATAGTTAAGTAATTTCTGCATAGGTTGGACGAGTGTTTGAGTTCATTATCTAGTTGGTAGTAGAATCCTTTACCAATGATATTCAAACCACTGATTATACCATGACAGATCATTATCTGATGGTACTTGCACTTGTCTATTATTCCATCTATTTTGTAAATATCTTTTGTTGCCTCAGGAGTAAAAATGCTCCCAAACCATCACACTGCCTCCCCATGCTTCATGGTAGATGTTATATATTTAGGTAAGTGTTTTCACTGTTCTTTCATTGGACGTGCAATTTTGAACTAAATATTTCAAACTTGGACTCATCCATTCATAACACTCTTTTCCATCATTAACAGTCCATTGTTTTTTTACTTTTTTAGCTAATTTAAATCTCTTGACAATATTTGAAGACCAAAATAAATGTTTTCAACTACTACATGACCAAATATTCCATTCTCCTTTATTTCATACTTTCTTCTATCTCAAAGTTGGAAAAATGAAGATTCTTAACATTTGTATCTTTGAGTTTAAGTGTTCTGCCTCTTACTTTGCTATTTTCAAATTTACCTGTCTCGGACTAATGATCTAGGGTGTACTTGACAGTGTTTGGAGAGCATTTCAAGTCTGAAGCAATTTGACAGAGAGTCCAAGCAGCATCACCTGATGATTTTATGCAAACTGTCTGCTCTACTGACAAAAATCTGTTTCTGGGCAGTGACATGACCATAAAACGTAGTATATAGTGTTAGACACTGCTTTTTTCAAGTTTTAAGTTAATTTCTTCCAACTTATATAGTGCTACCATATGATGTCTTCTATCTATATAGGTAAGATATTGCATGGAGTACTATGACTGTAAATTCAGACCGTAAATTTCATCGTTATGTTCATTCATAACCTTTGTGCCATGTCCTTGGTACAGTTATATGGGAATTCTAAAGAATGATAAATATTCTCACCCTGGCTCATTCAATTGTCAACAGGGAGTAGTGAAGCATTACTATAGTGTTGAAACTTACATTCTGTAATGGCATTGAGAATTAGCCTCATAAAATGGAAAGAATGACAAAAGATTCTCTTGTCATAACAGTTTTGTACAAGACTGTATATTCAGTTGAACAGTTATTTTGAAAATATTCATATATTTTTGAAAGTATATTAAGCCTGTGTAGTTGGAGGATTAAACAAAATCAAGATGATAAAATCTTTAATATATTCACATTTCAATATGTTTATAACTTATGCACTGTTCTGTTGTCCATAACATTGCTAGAATATATGTAATACTGTCAGTTATAAATAAATGTAAAAGCAAGGTTCCGTTAACATTACTATCCGATAAGGTACATTATCTCTTCTCTCAAAAACAGCTATTATTGTTCAATGCTGCCATCCCCTCACTGGTACAGTGGTAAGTCTACGGATTTACAATGTTAAAATCAGGAATTCGATATCCCTTAGTGGACTCAGCAAATAGCCCAATGTGGCTTTGCTATAAGGAAAACACACACACTCAATGCTGCCCTCTATATGCAAAAAATATTTCACATGCTATAAGCCTTGAGCTCCCATGATCAACATTGTTGCCTCTCACATGGAAATTATTATGTGACAACCCTCCACCAATTACAGAGTGACACACCCTCCTAATGCATGTGACTCCCTCTATTCAAATTTACCGAATTATCACTTCTCGTTTGGTAGTGCTATCATGAAGATGATTTTGTTTTTGCTCTTTTCCAGTGTTTTTTGTTAATTCTTCATACAAATTGAAGATTATTTTTCCTACTTTACCAGTTTTAAGTTATAACTTACTTTTATTGTTCTTCACGTTTCTTTCTTTGAGGAAGCTCATGTTTCCACTTTGCAAATGTGATTTACTTACAGCACAATTCCATAGTGTTCCGATGGTAGTATTTGACTGAGGGATTGTCAGCTTTTTAACACATTGGTAGATGGATCATTATATAAGTTGACTTTCATCAGGCCTCAAATTTGGGAGCCCACATATGTGGAATATGGTCCACCGATTTGGGTCAGATAAACTATTATAGCTTTTCTGAATATTTCAAATTAATATTATTATTCACAGTTCTTTGGTTTCAGCAGCAAACATTTAGCTGGATTTGTACCTATTTTTTGTCAAGATAGGAGTTTTAATTCAAGTTTAGTGATATTTTTTGTCTACGGCATTATATTAGGCTTGCTGTGTCTTTATTTTAGTTTTACCTGTCATTCATCTTACTGTTAAGTTGTAAATTAGGTTAAATATATTGTTTCTTAAACAAATATTATGTACTAAATTTTTGTTGTCAATATACAGTTACGTAATTTTAAAATATAAATATCTTTCAATTTTCATAAATAATTCAATTTTGTTTGTAAGGACTTTTAGGTTTGGGGTTTTCCCAACCTTTTATCAGTATTGCTTCCATTTTTCCTCAAACTGCTTTACTTATTTAGGATAATTTCTATTTTGACTATGTTATTCCACCTGATTATGACTTGGCCTTCCTAGTCTTTACTGTAGAATCTGCAAGGCGTACCTCAGTCCTTTCCATACACGTTTTCCCTATGCTTTCTTAGATATTTTGGTTGATACTGGGTTTTGTCTCTTTTGAGAGGTGGTGCTGGCTTGCCTTGTCCTCCATTGGCTTTTGTCCATTTTGCCTTAGCTTACCATCAGGCATTTTTTGTAATATCACTGCACTACAAACCTCCATTTCAGGTATGGTGGCAGAATCTATTATCTTAACCCTTTCTTCCTAGACAAGTTTCCAGCCTTTGTTATCCCTTATCACCTTTCCAACTGGTAATAATCATCATATACCTCCTTTCCAGATAATTTCACCTATTTCTTGGGGATTTTTGTTGGCTACTTTCCTCCTTAACTCCAAGTTGGTGCTCTTTCCCTATACACATGACTTTTGGGATCTGTTGGAGTGGAAGTGTCTTGTATCTAGCTCATTTCTCTTACATTCTAACTGAGACTTGTGGATGACTCTTTCCCTTCACCATTTCATTTTTTGAGGGCTGTTACTTCTGTGACTTTTAACATCGTGGAATATCTATGTTGCTACATTTGAATTTTAGTTTCTTATTTGTGTTTTTAGCCATTGCATTATTTATTCTTGTTCTATGTCTGACAGTTTCCCATCATTTACCTGTACTTTATTTCAATGATCCTTCAGTACACATGTATCCTCAATGCAAATTGGAGTCCTGTGATTTATTTCTCCAGCTTCTATCACTTCTTGATTCTTTTCTTTTTTACAATGTTGTCTTTTATTTCATACTGGTGGGCTATTTTTCCAAGATTGAGGATGCTCAAGGTTGACAGTTTGTATTCATATGTTCATATTTGTCATCCCTTATGATACTCTTTTAGGATCTGTATGTTTTTGTCTCTTATTTCTTATTCATTTGCTTTGATTGTCAAGATACTCAGAGAGGATTGGGACTTGTTTATACCTTTATTTTTCATTCCATTTATCATCTCCCCTGAGAGATTTCATTCATTCTTGCCTCCCTGTTAGGTCTTTTTTGACTGTTCCTTCCTGATTTTGGATTGTATTCAAGTTACTGGCTGTATGATCCTCATCCTGCTCCCGTATGGATGTCAGTCTCTAGTGTCTGGATTACAGATGCATTTGGTTGACACAGACCTAATTTTTTTGGCTGCTTCAGCTGGATCTATTTCTTTTAATGTTCACTTTGGTTGCTTGTGTAGTATGTTCTTCCTTTACTTCATTTTCATTTTCTTCCAGCTTCCACCTTTATTCTCACTACAGATCCAGATGATCTATCATGTACATGCTTTGGGTTGCTTTATTGCCTTAAAAGCTTCTCTCCATTGGTTTCTTTTCTTGTTGTTTCATTACTTGCCACAACCCTCTGTTTGTGATTTCGTTTCCTTCCTTCCTTGCCCTTTTAAGTTGGTTTTTAATTTGATTGGATTTTTCTGTCTCCTCTTTCCTGTAATAAATTACTTATGTCTTTACTCCTGGTTAGATACATTTCCTTTTATCAGCATCTCACCCCTGTCATATGTTGTAGATGTTTCATCTGTTGAGCACTGGGACTAAACCTCATACATTTACCTCCAATTATCTGCTTTTGGTGACTATTTCTTTCATATTAGTGTACAGTCATTCACCTGTCACTATCCTCAGTTTATGATGAGACTGTGACTGGGTAAGTTACTTCTTTGTATATATACTTCTTATTTTTCAGGGGTATATACCTTTCTTTTCTTTAGAGTCCCTGCTCTTTGGTGAGTGGTGTCTGTTCAGGTTTACTCAAAATAGTCAAATCTGCACTATAAGATCTTGATGACTTAACAACTATAATTTCCATGGCTGCCAAGTACACACTGTTATGATGGAGTGTTACAGAAGATTGCTCACAGGTTTTTCTTGTAATATATTTACTCCATTAATATATCTGTCACTGTCTATACTCAGCCATGAACTTCATGGGTAAAGCTGAAGGGGATAGCTGCACATCCCTGCAATGCCTTTGACTGAATAAATTAAGTATGGTCTGCTTTTTAAAATGGGGTTCTCATAGTCTTCCATTGTACTGTTTCCAGTGTTGAAGTTCCTCTAGATTTTCCACACAGTTTCTCCCCTACACTTCCATGGAGGCATCCTTTTGAATGTGATAGTGATATATGATAAAAACAATAATGAATCCATTTGGTTGAGAGTAGAGTAGGGCAGTGATGTTCTGCTGCTGTGGATGATAAGATTTTCTACAGTCTGACACTCCATCTCTGCAGACTGTTGCAGGGTAGGTTGTAACTTTGGAGTGAGCCATCAAAATTTTAGTTTACCCTTTTGATTGGGATTCATCAACCTGTTCTCACATGTTTGTTCCCTCAATCAATTGGACTCATGTTCACTACTACCGTGTTGTGGATCACAGTGGATGATCATGTATGTTATTACAGTTCTTCCTCTTGTGCTATCCCTTGAAGATTTTCATATATTTAAGATGTTACTGTGCTAGGAGGTGGTTCCTTTCTGATTGGTTTTGAGTGGGATTATATTACAATACAAGGGCATCATTATTATTCTGATCATCCAGATGTTGGGTTCCAAGAACAGTCAAACATTTTATCACTTTGCCATAATGTGCACCATTTATAGATTGATGGATGTGATATTTCTCTCCAGTCTGCTGAACTGGAAGTGAAGATGGTACAGTCCTCTTTCCTACTCCCACATGGATGTCCATTCCTTGTGGCTAGGTTTTAGATTGATGTTGACTTATTAAGGGTATGATCCTCATCCTACCATCATATGGATGCCAGTTCCCAGTGGCTGGGTTTTGGATGCATGACTTGTTATGTATGGTCCATTGCACCTTAACCATTCTACACCTTGAAGCACATCATTTTTATTCCTACACACATTGTCATCCTTGAGATTGATACTTAGATATTGGGTTGTTTGGATCACAATCCAACCACATTTCTCCCTTTTGGATGTGATCCTCCCTTTTCCTGCCCATGTCTGCATCACCTCTTTCTACAATGGATGTAGAGTATGTCTAGTACAGAGGTTGTGCAATCTCCCTTCTGCTACAATGATCCCTCCCTTTCAGAGTGTTCTTCAGATGGTTTTAAAGGATGATTCTTTTTTACCTCATATCTGCCTCTCAACCTATTCGGTTTTAGATGCTCGCTATTTATGTGAGAGGAGGTAATGTACCTTATCAGAATATATAATTTTCATGCTGAAAATCTATTTTTGACAGGTACTTACCTTCTTTTGCCCTTCCTTCCCACTGAAAACTTGATACCTTGTTCTGCCAAAATTCAAAGTTATAGTTGAGTAGAATTGAATAGAGGGAATTACATGGACCAGGAAGGTGTGTGTTATGTTCCTATGGGGGAGGGTTGTTGCTGCATGATGATTTACATGTGATATGCAGTTGATCCACATTGTTCGTGGTGCTCAAGACTTATGGAATGTGAAAAATATTTGAATATAAAGAGAAGTACTGAACAAGAAAAGCTATTTCTGTGAAAGGAGGTAGGTACCTACTAAAATTGCATTTTTAATGTAGGAAAATTATAACATTGGTTTTTTTCTCAATAGGAAAGTTTAACTGATACAAGAAAGAACTATATGAAGAAATCAATGTTTAAGGCAAGTTTCATCTATATTTGTTACATACAAATAAAATTAGATACATTATTGAGTGTTAAAACCTTTCTGATACTTTGTTTTTTCCCATAAGTGTACCTTCTGATAATTTTGTATTCTGTCCATCTTAATGAAACCTAAGTGCAATACAACTTTAATGTGCATATAATTGAGTAGCTATACTAAAAATGTGTAAAATATATATACATGCATATATATATACTGAAATATTATTTATGTGCAAAATCTTTCACTGTTTCTTATCAAAATAATGTACGAGATTATCTTGAATGATAATTTGATGTGGCATTGGAGCTTTCATTATTTAACTATGGTATAAACTGTGATGCTGATAATGAATAAGAACTTTTGGACCTTAAAAGCTAAGAACTGCACTTTTGAACTATATCTTCTCTTATCAGCTCAGCTAGATCTTTGACAAGGAGAGTATTATCCAAAACAGTATTGCATATCTTCAGGTAATAGAGGAACTTAGTAGATGGTAGGCAAATTAATCTGCAGATAACAGCAGGTCTGCCTAGACATTTGTGAGAGTTTTTTAGAGATAATTTAACTGAATTTTTCCTTTTAGACATGGAATCAAAGTATGGACAATCTTTTGTAAGATTGTACAAAAACCTTTATTACACAAATAAAACAAAGCAGAAAACATAGCACATGTATATACAGTTACTAGTGGACAGCCCTTTCTCTACCAGATTGCATTCAGTTCACTTCCTTTAGCTTGTGCAGTAAGGAACTGAACAGAAAAAAGCATGATCAGACATAGAATGTGAACTCACTTTCTTGGTCCCTGATAGCAGTAGTTGGTTGTCACTTTCAGTCAGTTATAACAAACCAGCAGTGGATATTCCACTGCCAACTTATTCAACCCAGACATTCTATATTACACTGAAATATTTCTGTGGGCAGAGAAAACATTGCCTATTTATCAGACCAAAGCAATAAAGCAACTAGAGTAAGGTAATATTAACAAATAACTGTCATACATTGCCACCATGACAATGTGGGAACTAAGCAATAAAAAATTCTCAATATATTCATTACTACAGAAGGTAAGAAATGCATGAAAACTAGAAAACTAAACCTAATATGAAAACTTGATTTTCCTCAAAAACTATTGAAGTAAAAAAAGTAAGACATGTGTATATAGAAAAAGCCTTCAACAAGATAAAAACTGTTCAGATTAAAGTTTTGGACAGCTGCACTGACAAAATTTGATAGAACTTGATATAATGAAGTCATAAAATGGTCATGTTTAGTTTTCTGTCCAGTATGAGGAAACAATTTTCACGTTAAAATATGCATTATGTTTATACTGACACATTTATAAAAAGTTTGAAGTTTTAATAATTGTATTTCTGCTAATTCTTGGTGACAGCTAATAATGTTTTTTTAAATGTATTCATTAAGTAGAGAATATTATTTAATACTCTGTTAAGATTGATTTTGAACAATTTGGGCACTTTTTCTAAATATCTTTTGTTTGATAACAATTTGGCTTAAATTACAGTTTCATGTTTATCTAAATTTTTTTTTACACACATTACTTTCATCCAGCTTTTTGAACAACTGTTATCTAGCACAGTTAGAAGAAAGCAGAGTTTCATTGCTTCAAAAAGTGTTAGATACAATGGATTGATTAATATCATGAAAAAAAGAACAAATTTATTTTAAATTTACCCTTTCTATTTCAGATGGACCTGCTGTCACTTCTTCCCCTAGACTTGCTGTACCTAATATATGGTTTTAATGCCATATTTCGTTTTCCCAGAATGTTAAAGGTAAGTTTAAAAAAATCAAATTCTGAATTTAAAAAATTAAGCAGTCTTAAATAGGAATTGTATTTGATAGTGTAAAGCTAATGATATCCTCTTACACACTGCACTCTATTTGTAGGGTTTAGTGTTTATTGTGCAATGAAAAAAAGCTATTTTTTTACTCTGAGGTGTAGAAGCAAAGTTTTACTGTGCTTCTGGTAGAAATTTATATTTTGTTCTACAGGTGCAGACTTTCTGGGATTTCTTCAACAGAATGGATGCTGTAGCAAAATCTCCATACATTATCAGGTGAGTTATCTTTTGTTTTAAATGTACATCACTATTAGCTTGAGAGAAAACTAAATTTTTTTATACATGAAGTGAACATTGTTATTTTTAAGTTACAGATGTAAACTATGAATATTTAAAAAAAATAGTGTATATTACATTGATTTTTTTTGTTTCTAACTTCATAGGGACTTCATTTATTATTTTTTTTGTAAGGTAACAGCATTCAAGTCAATGTGTTAACTGTATCCTTCAATTTAATCCTTTATAGTATTGCCATTTTTATAAGCATACTACACAACTGGTATAACCATATTCATTTATTAAGTAGCTACCCTAATTGGCTGATGTTTAGGAAGTCTTTCATTCTTGAAATATATTCATCCTTAATGGTGCTTTATGTGAGACATAACAAAACAACCAAGTCAAACATCCCAAGATCCATGCAGGGCTATGCGTAATTTCGAATTGCTGATTGAACAGTTAGTAGCAGCTGCTACTTATATATTGTTATTCATAACCAAATAGGATGATTGATTAGCTGCTACATTTATAACATCCCCATTATTGAAAATGCATTTAGTAGCATGTAATATTTCAAAACATTGGACCTTAAGATTTACATTCTAACTTACTCACAACTGGACAAAGCCAAGCTATATTTTATATCGTCATGTATTTAAAATGGTTTTCTGGTTCTTGCCTGACATGTTAACTGTTAATCATTACTGTTATGAGTATTTATATGAATATTTTTTTTAATTAAGGAAAACTGTACCTGGTATTTCAGATTTTAAGAATGAAAATATTTTTGATATTTGGACATGATTTCAAAACATTACAAATGTACATCTCTCTCTCTTTTTAGGATTTTACGAACTTTAATCTACATGATGTACC
This sequence comes from Tachypleus tridentatus, assembly GCF_004210375.1. Classification (NCBI taxonomy): domain Eukaryota; kingdom Metazoa; phylum Arthropoda; class Merostomata; order Xiphosura; family Limulidae; genus Tachypleus; species Tachypleus tridentatus. The sequence continues at coordinate 154,335,077 of NC_134831.1, forward strand.
TCATTCACTTGAATGCCTGTGCTTATTATGCCATGTCTGTGTGGGAAGGCATTGGTTCCAACAATTGGGTGTTCCAGGGTAATGGGAATGCGTAAGTGTTAAGATGCTTGGTGATTAAATTTGTACAAAGTGTAATTATGTCATCTAATTTATGCAAATTTTGTAGTATGTTATTTTATCTAAATAACATTTTAATGCATGAATCTTCTCAAACAATTAACTATTTTAAAGTGGAAGCAAAGTAGGAGTTACTTAGAAATAGCTATGTATTTAAAAAATATTAAAAGCTTTTTATGTGGGATTATGTGTACTTTGTTTATTTTATTGAAGACCAAAGAAATTATTTTATTTTACTATTATTCAACAATCATGGTAACAAAATATTGATTAATGTTATATAGCTCATTTCCATCTACCTTTTTGTTGTTAAACAACTTTAATAATATTTGACAGTCACAATAACCAAAATATCAGTTTATTAAAATCGATTACAAACTTACTATCTTCAGCAATACTGACAGTGGTTTTTTATTAGAACAGTCTTTGATTTATTTTGTATTTGTTCAATTAATTATTTTACATTGATTTCAATATATATTTTTTATTTATATGCTGATTTTAATGGCCTTCTTTTCACTGATTTCCCAAAGTGTAATGACTTCTTTTTTTCAAGGTGAACCACTGAAGACAAACTAAGTATTTTGAAATGGTGACTGGAGTAGAATGTTGTTTGTAATTACCATTGTATTTTATTCTGAATTTACATAGTAAAAAATGTTTGATTATTTTCAACACATACTGTTTTGACATAGTATAAATTTTTGCATCAAAGGTTAATTTTCAAAATTGTTTCTCTAGATATGTACGTTGTATGTATTTTGCTACCAAAACAGCAACCTCTATTGGGAAAAACCCTAAACCAGAGAATGAATATGAATACATCTTCATGACTTTCAGCTGGCTTACCGGTGTTTTTATTTTTGCTTTCTTGATTGGTCAGGTAAAATTTACATTTTGAAATATGTTGGTAATTAAAAAGACAAAAGTTAGTATTTTATAAATACTGATGAAATGACATGGTTGGTCAGATAAAGTTTATTTTTCATAACTTACTTTGAGTAAATATTTCAAAAAATCTTTCTCAAAGAATGTGGTGTTTAGGTACACTGATGTCTGATACAGAAGTTCATTTATCTACAAAATGCAGGTTTCAAAAATGTTATGTAAATAGTTATAATGAACTAGGGCAGCACACACAAATGAACAAATAAAAAATCTTTATCCATGCACAGTTTTTTCATATTTATTTTCTGGCCAATTCTAATTTGTATGAGTTTAACCTGGCTGATGGAGCTAAAGAGTCCAGAAAGCACAAAATGAAGAAAAATGTAATGCCACACCTTCAAATCAAGTCAGGGTTCTAGTGTTGTATCCTACAATTCTTATTATTCACATCAGTGATCATTCTAAATAACACATACAATGGAGTGTGACTTGCAACTCATATTAACTTGTTCAAGTTTCTGTATCACTTCCTTGAAATGATAAGAAACAACCTGTTCTAGGGAATTTGATAAAGCAATACCATGTTTTCATGAGCTCTGTGAATGAACATTGTAGTATTTAACCTTTACCTAAACAAAAGGACCAGCACATGTTTACTATCTGTGAACATCTGGTTTACAAGAAGGTAATGACTACAGGCAGATTGCCTACATGAAAATGTAAAATAATTACCTGAATATATCTTAATCCAGGTATTTTATAAAGTACTTATGAGAGGGTGAACTTATGGTACTTCAACTGTAGCCAAAGCTAATTATTATTATTTTAGGCTTATTTTTTAACTGCCAGACTACATGTGATATTCTACATATGTAAAATTGTTTGTGTTGTACGTGCTGTACATGTCCTTATCACTTACTTAAGTATTTACAAACCATAATCAGAAATGTTATTTGAGGATTAATTTGAAAGAGGTAAAATTCTTATGGAGGTTAAAGCTATTTGTTTTTCTCAAATAAAAATGATAACATGAGGCCTGGCACTTGGCTATACTGTAGCTTTATATCACACACATGAAAAAGTAAAAACTAGAATCATAATAGTAAGGTTATTCTAATTTTCTATTGATGTAGGGGCACACTTCCTCCTCCTAAATCTTCCTGCAGTTGATTGATATCCCTGACTATAATCAGTCTTTCAAACTTTCACATTACAAAGCATCTACAATTACTTAGTTTTTCAAGTTAACTAAAAGCTAATTCCTTTTGATCTTTAATAAATATCATGCTACTGCAACCCATGTTTAATAAAAAAAAAAATCCTAATACTGTAACAACACTTGGAATAAAATTTACAACTTACCAAAAATACTATTCATAAATACATGACTGGCCAGAAATTGATGGTAATGTTAATAAATAATAAAACATAAGAGTTGTTGCCCCATATGAACCCATATAATGATCACTGATGTTTAAATGGAATTTAATGTGACAAACTACATTCATACCATACACACCATGAAACTGTGACAATCAAGAATTAACAAGTTTAGCGACATCGCCAAAGTTCATATAAGCAAATGCACACACATATTCTAATTACAGGCCCATAGAAGACAATTGTACACAAAAGCCATATTGTTAATGGTACAAGCATGAAGTTACAGCTTAACAGACATATAAATTCAACATGGGATCGTGGCAAGATAGAAACATTGAATTAAGACCTATACTAAATATCTTATACATTCTGACTCTTACGTTATCAAAATCAAGACAATCTCTGAAAGTTTCAAAAAGATAAAGAAATCAATACCTTGTTCGACCAGCAGGTACATGGGGAGTCCCTACTTCAAATTCCAAAGCCTCCAGTGTCTATTATAAGAAATCCCAAGTGGTTGTGACCATGCTATGAAACAAAACCTTAGCAGGGAGTTTAGTTTAGAGAAAAAGAAGTCTGAGGAATTCTCTCCCCAACAGGGGTGTTCAGGAACATTTTAGTTCCTCATCATTCCCTGTCATGGAAGATTATTTATCTTTACATGGGAATTTTCCTGTATTTTAATTTGGCTTGTTTAAGGTGATGAAGTGAGGTAGGGCAATACGAAAATGTTGGATGAGAATGCTGAGCGAGACCAAGGTAGCACAAGGGAAGTAGGCCAGACCAGAGCCCATAGTCCAAATGGCTGGAAGGCAGATGAGATGAAATATCAACTCAAACGGCATGATTCAGGGCCAGGCAAAGATGTTGCCTTGGATGGGATCTAAAGATCCAATACCTGAGATTTAGGTGTGGAGGGAAACAGGAGTACCCCAAGAAAACCCACTTTCACAGCCAGGGTGCCGAATAATCTACCCAGACCATGCCCAGAAGTAGCTGAAAAGAAAATCAAGGTTATTAATACATACTGGAATAGAACACATGGGCCTTAGGCAAGAATGTAGAAGTAGCTAGTTGGATGGTGACTTGGAAAACTACTTGCTATGGTCTTGTAAAGCAGAGAGGAACTTCATGTTGAACTTGCATTCACATCTGATGCCCAGAGGTGATAGGGAAAAACGTGAGAGTGGAGGTGAGTTTGCTGGCTGTTCTTTGGTGAATTGTTCTTCAGTGGTCTGGAATGATTTGTTTCTTTTTGCAATTTTAGTTTGTGACTTCTGAGTGCTTGTGGACTGGTTGTCTGTTTGAACTGATGTGTCAGTGGTTATAATTTGAATGGTCTGAGTCTGGCTGGTGGTTGTATTACATGAAGTTGGAACTGAGGTCTGGCAGGAGCTATCACATCTTTTCTGGATTAGTGAGTCTTGAGATCTTAGTGGCAGTGGAAATTGGCAGCATCAATGTAGAGGTGCATGAATCTGCTTTTATGTTTTTCCTGGCTGGTTCTGGATTTAGCGGTACTTCTGTGGTTGACTGTTGGAAGTCGTCCATTGATTGTCTGTGTTGTCTGGAAGGTTTATATGGCCACAAGTTGGTGGAATGGCAATGCTGGCATTTGGCACTGAAGTGAAATATGTGATAGTAATACCTGTTACATAAAAGGCAGTCAGCACTATACTTCAATGTTGTCGCTACCTTGATGAAATAAGTGGGCAGGTAGGTGTGTTTGGACAATATGCAATGTACAGTGTGTACCTTCAAATAATGGATCAGATAAAAGGACTAGAAGAAGAAAAATCTAATTCCAAAGTCACCTTTATATTAATATTAATACTGAGTGGCAAAAAGCATTAATTCACTATCTTATAACTCGGTTTATTGCATAATAATTATTCCCTGCTTAGATCATGAGAGTGCATCTGATGCAATAATAAACTTACATGCTCATTTGCTACATTAGTAATTCATGTATGTCACCACTATGGAAGCTGGTATCAGTTTAATAATACATTCATATTTACTCAAAATAAATGTGATAAACTGGAAGGTGAATTAGCATTGTAGTACAACTAAAAATCCATGTATAAATTAAATAATAGGAGTAATAAATGAATGATACCAAAAAAAAATAGAATTTTCTATTTCACATTATTGTTCATACCTAACTTAGGGCTAAAGTATAATAATATTACAAGTCAAGACAACCTGAAGGTTTTAGCTTAACAAATTTAACAAGTATTTGAATAACTGAGGGCTACAGTTTTGTCACTTGTCATGACTAACTTACTGCTATATCTTTAAGTTTTGCAAAATTCTTTACAACTCAGCTGCAGGAAGTATTATGGAGCAGAAATATTGTAGCTTTCAGGTGATGATAATGCAGGTTTTACTGCTATATAGAAGGGAAGAGACAAATGTGAGATGAAAATTTACTTTGTTTTAACAATGACAGAAAGTAGTAATTGTTTTTATATTTGCAGATACGTGATATTGTTGCCACAGCATCCCAAAATACCACTCAGTATCATCAGGTAATGGACAAGATGGTTAAATACATGCGTAACCTAAACTTACCCGATGACCTTCAACGAAGAGTACGACTGTGGTTAAACCACACTTGGGAGCAACAAAAAACATTACGCAAGTTTCTCAGACATTACGTACAAATACAAATATTTCTATTATATATAAAGTTAGTGGGAAAGATCAAAAACAGTTTTGAATGACTAAAAATAACTTCAGGTTTATTTGGGCCATTGGTTAACCACAATCCTCTTGAATAAACTAGAGAAAGTAAACCTGTACATATTACTAAAATAATACCCTTTCTAAAATCAAATGTGTTTAGTCCAACCTAATGTAATTGGAATTGTTTAACCATTTCAGACGAAGATAAAATTTTGGACTCCTTACCCAAGAAAATGAAAACTGATGTAGCCATCAATGTTCATTACAGTACTTTAGTTAAAGTTCAGCTTTTCAAGGTATGAGAATTTATATATAAAGTTACATAATGTCAAAGACAAGTTATTACAAAATAATTTGCATTAAATTTTAAACAACTGTGTAGTTTAATGTACATATTACAATTCTGTGGTATTTGCTTTGTTTCTTTTCTTCCGTTTTAGCAAATAATGTATCTTCACATGAAAAAAAAAAGTTAAGATGCTTCATTTTTCATCTATAGCAGAAATGTATATATATGCATTACTTTATTATTTCTTGATAATGTGAAATACATCTGAAACATAAATTAGTAATATTTTGCAAATTTGAGAGTATAATTTTTTGTGGTCTAAAGAATAAGTGTCATGGCTAATATGTTTTCACTTGCAGGACTGTGACAAGGCCCTCCTGAGAGATCTAGTGCTGAAACTTAAACCAATGTTAATTCTTCCAGGAGACTACATCTGTAGAAAGGTAGGCAAATGACTAACATGACATAGGTTTTTTTTTATATGAAGATTTTTCAACACCATGAAAGCTTATTGCTTTGCCATTAACAAAAGCACCATATCTGAAATTGGAGCTTTTTATCAGTCACGAAGAGAGCAATCATAAAATATGTAGTAAGTGCACAAAAGACAGTATAAATTCTTAATAGTTAATTAGATTCTAATTATGAGTTGCCCAACATGTTTAAGTATTGGATTTTTCCAATTACCAAATTTAATCTTTTATAGCAAAAATTTATTTGAAATGGTTTGACTGTATGCAGCATAGTTGAATAATGAAATCTTGTAGTGATAAGTTCATGTTAAAAATATTTATTGAGATAAATGTAGAAGTATTCTTTTATTCTCAGGGAGAAATTGGAAAAGAAATGTATATTGTCAACAAGGGATTGGTTCAAGTGATGGGAGGAGAGACAGGGGATGTGGTCTTAGCTACATTATCTGAAGGCAGTGTTTTTGGAGAAATAAGGTATTTAGTCATACTGAAAACACACATTACCATACTTATGTAATCCTATAATAATCTCTCAACAAAGTAGCTAAATATTGCTTTTCTTCCTCTCAAGTTTAAGGATCAAACCAATTCTAAAATATAATATTATAGTTTAAGATTAGAAACTATTTGTTCTGAATATAACTTATAAAAAATATAATGTTGTAGGCCAGTTTACCTGTCTTCACTGTAGATAGCATTGTTGTACTGAAAGATGACTCTAAATGTACTTTAATAAGCATGTATTCAAGCTACTGTTGATTCTATGCTTACAGAAATAACCACCTGTATACTGTAGTTTCACTGTAAAGAAGATACCATTTGTTGGAATGAAAGATGACTACATGTTTACATTAATGATCGAGTATACTACCTATAGTAATTTATGGTTATGGAAAAGGCCAGCAGGTTGAATTGCTAATACTCTTTTATCTTTTGTGTTAAATTAAATCATGTGGCAACTATAGTGCATATCCTCAAGGGAAAATCTCTAAACAGTTTTATAAAAATACTAAAATACTGCATTACAGTTCAAATGCTTTTTTTTACATTACTGTTCTAGTACATTACCAAGTTTTCATACTTATTAAAGATGCAAACTGTTTCTTAATTATTAATTTAACAGATTTTCACATGTAAGAGGAATTATTTGTTTCTTGCTCAACTTGTTAAAACACACAAATATCTGAATAATGAAGAGAGAGAAAGTAATTTTGATGCATTGAAAGTTAAACATATCTATGCCACATTAGTGGCCTTTTTTGCAGGAGTGTCATATTATAAAGAAGAAAGAACAACAATCTTTATTCTTTTCCTATATTGTTCAGTTGTTTACTTTGTTTGGTAACAATTTGTATATTCTTGCTAATTATTTACTATACATTTTGAATAGTTAAAAACAAGAAAGAAAAGAAGAAATGATGGGCCAATTTGATTCTTGAGAAAAGTAAAAAAACCTCTAAATAAACTTAACCATTTATCTTATATCAATTTTCATGGCTTGAGATTTGGAAACTTCAAAATCACTTGTAATGAGCAAACATACCAGATCCTATTAGAAATAGAAATAAAAGTAACAGGAAATACTTAAGGTTAATCCAGTGAAAATTATATCAAAATCAGAAGACTTTCAACAAGTTTTTGAGGCTGAGAGCTTATTAATCGTCAATAATCTGTTTTAGTTATTATGAATGCTTTCCACAAGACTTAAATTTTGAAGCTATGAATTAGTCATCTTTCCATTGCCAAATTGTAATTCTGAATCTATACTAAATATACTATTGAAAATATTTATCACTTCTGGCCTGTTACTGTTGTGTAAAATCAATAAGTATAAAACTCGTGGGTTTGTTTTTCAGAGTTGTGTAACAATTAAAGTGGGCTCTAGTCTTTTAGGAATTCCGGGATGTGACCGCAGAACAGCAGATGTTCGTTCTAAAGGTTTTTCCAACTTGTTTGTTTTGGGTAAAGATGATCTGTGGGATGCTTTAGAACATTACCCTGAAGCCCAGTCCATACTAAAGAAGAAAGCTCAGTAAGTAAAATATATTTCATAATAATATATGTATTCAGATGTGGTTGGACAGAATTTAAATAAGCTTTTAATGTTCATGAGCCATTGATATAAGTTTACTTCATCTGTTGAGAAATTTTAAAAGGAATATTACACTATCCCTTAGCAACCACTCTCACCTTCAATCCTGTTAGAGGTGACAGTGTGTAAAAGTACAACTTACACCCTTGTGCAAATTAATTGAAACAAATGGTCATTTTACAATATTTTCAGCATGGTGGCCAGTGTAGGCTCACTGGACCTGCTGATTTCCTTTAATAGTAATTTTTTCACACAGAAGGCATCATTAGCTGTGTTTTGCGGTATGGTCAATCTATTTTTGTGATATATGACGAAATTTTGAGGAATATTATGTCAATCGAAAGTGCGTTAGAAGAGCAAGGAAACCAGTCAAAAAACAACTTCTTACCAACTCAATGAAGATAAAACGCTATCAATGGGGTCTGAAATACAAGAACAATGGAGGAAGGTGTTATTCAGTGATGAGACTCATTTCTTCGTACAGGGTCAAAGAAGTCTGCATGTTCGCAGATCTCCAGGTGAGAAACTTCGAGAATCTCACATCAATCAGTTTGTAAAACATCCCTTGAAGATGTTTTGGGGCTTTTTCAACTACTATGGCGTCAGAGGCTTACATATCATAGAAGGTATGATGCGAGGAACACAGTACATCAGAGTTTTGCAGAGAAGAGTTGTTCCAGATTTGAAAAAGAGATTTCCAGATGGATCTGGCATTTTTCAGCAAGATCTGGCTCCGTGCCACATATCAAAACTTGTGAAGAATTTTATGACTACAATGCGAATAATGGTGCTGGACTGGCCTGGAAACTCTCTGGACTTAAATCCTATTGAAAATTTGTGGGCGATTTGTAAAGAAAGACTTTGGGGAAAAGACTGTACTACGAAAGATAAGCTAATTGAGGCCATAATTGAGGTGTGGTACCACCATACAAAAATGAGTAAAGATTGCAGTCAACTCATGGACTTAATGCCAAAGCAGATTAATGATCTTCTGAAAAATAAAGGCTGTCGTATCATGTATTAATTTTCGAGTAATTTTTGGATTTTCAAGAAATAAAACAAAAAATTGAAAAAATCGTAATTTTCCGTCTTCTTTTAATTAATTTGCACAAGGGTGTATATTACATCACAGTTGTTTAATACAAGTAAGATACAGCAGAATAAAAACTTTGCATGCTTAACAACAACAAAAGTCTTTCTACTTTGTGGTAGAATAGTTTCACTCACTGCTATCTCAAAAGAACCATCAACAGTGTGATAAGGATGCTGAATTTTGTCTTGTATTAATTAGATGATTTCTGTTTTTCAGAGTGACTGATCCAATCCACTACAATCATAATTGCACTTGCAGAATGTCTACACTTTCACTTTTAATGAATTGAGGGGGGTGAATACTTACTTATCTGAGCAGACCATCTTTCACCACTGCTATCATCATTCATGTGCTATTTTCATAAGTTTTACAACATGCAATGCATGATGACATTACCAACCATTTTTACTTTGTTAAATATAATGTCCCAAGTTTGACCCTATCATTACTCATGTTTTCTTAGTTACTTTTTTCAAGAAGATGTGTCTAACTGAAGGTCAACAAGAAAGGATAGCCTTTATCTTAACATGTACTTGACAGCTGGGAATAAGACTTCATTTAATTACCATGTTCAATGTACAGATTGCACAACCAAAAGAGGTTTAGGTGGCTAATGAAGCTGGCAAGTGACTATCTTTTCATTAAACGTCTTTATATAACCACATTCCAAGTAATTGTTTTGTAAATATCAGGTTTTTTTTTGTTTTGTTTTTCTTAAGACAGGAAGTACCAAACTTTGCAGCATTAAATAGACCTCGTTTCACTTGCAGGGGAAAAAAACAGCTAGCTACATCATTACCATGTTAAATAATATTTTTATAGTTATATAATAATACATAAATATTCTTGATTTTCTTTCTTCTATTAATTTATGTGTGTGTGTGTGTGTGTGTGTGTATATAAACAATATTTTATTTCTTAAGACTGTAGCATCACTTTCATATATTTCAACAGGAGTCTAATTAAAACAAATGAGGACAGAGAGAAGTCAGCCACTAGCAGTCACAAGAAAACTGCTGAAACTATTATAAAGGAAACTTCTTGTACCCCAACACCACGTCTCCTCAAGACTGTACTACAAGTGAGTTCATAATCAGTGTCCTTAATAATAATACAAGTTAGAACTTAACTTCTACAGTTATGGTTTTTGTTACCAGTTACTAATAAAAACTATTTATAAAACAAACTACACTTGATTTAGTATACTTGATATTAAATGTAAGGAATTTGTTCAACAACAGTAATATCTAGGAAAACACTGATTGATAGTTTACTGATCTATGTGTTTCATCACTGCATTACATGGAGGTACAAGCAGTGTGTTACAATCAAGTGAAACTAGATGGATCTTTCATTATGTTTGTTTTTTTCAATTTCGCACAAAGCTACACGAAGGATATCTACACTAGCCGTCCCAGATCTAGCAGTGTAAGACTAGAGGGAAGGCAGCTCATCATCACCACCAACTGCCAACTCTTTCAACAATGAATAATGGGATTGAATGTAACATTATAATGCCCCCACAGCTGAAAGGGCGAGCATGTTTGGTATGATGGGGATTTGAACCCATGACCCTTGGATTATGAGTAGAGTTCCTTAACCACCTGGCCAGGCCGGGCCCTTTTATTATGTATCCAACCTTTGAAATTTTTTTAATAATCATTATATTGCTTTATTATTTATGACTACACTATATGTGTCAGGTCATCCCATAAGTAATGTCCAAAAATTTAATACAGAAGGTGCACCATCATTTCAGTCTTTGTAGAAGACTTAAAAGACTAAAATATGTAGTAGGATATGTATAAAAATGTTCAGACAAATGAAAGAAAATAACCCAACTTCACTTTTTCAGATCACTAATCAAATAAACCCTTATGAATATGGATGTGTCTGAGGAGCACATTAGGCATATAATGCTTTAAAAGTTTAAAAAAGGCAATAGTGCAAGAGAAACTACATGAAACATTCAAGGTGTTTATGATGAGGAATCTCTCAATGAAAGAAAATGTCAAAGGTGACTAGAACTTAAGTGATATGCGCTGTCCAGGTTGTCCTGTTGAATTTAACGATGACTCACTGCTGGCTGCACTTGATGAAGATTATGCTGTAACAGTTGAAGAACTAGCACAGAAGCTTAATGCAACCCATTCAACAGTTCACTGTCATCTGCAACAGCTTGGAAAGGTGTCAAAACTTGGAAAATGGATCCTTCATGATTTGACAGAAGCCAACCTTAGAGCAAGAAAGGGCATTTGCACTTTTTTCACTCTTGTGAACATAACTCACCTTTTTTGAACAGGTTAGTGACCAGAGATAAAAAATGGATATATTATAAAAATATTAAGTGCCACAGACAATGAGTCAGTGCAGGTAAACTGGCTACAGCATGGCCCAAAATGGACCTCTATCCAAGGAGTCTTGTTAAGCATTTGGTGGGATATTGTCAATGTGATCCACTTAGAGTTGCTTCCACTCAATGTCATGATTAAATCACACTTCCATTGTCAACAGTTAGAGCGCTTGAATGTTGCACTGCAAAAAAAAAAAAAGGCCTGCTTTGATTAATCATAAATGTGTTTTGTTACACCACGATAATGCACGACCCCATACAGAAAGGATCACATCTGCAAAGACTGAAGAGCTAGACTGGGAAAACTTCTGCATCTTTCGTATTCTCCAGACCTTGCCCCATCTGATTATTACCTATTCTGAAGCTTGCAGAATTATCTTGATGGAAAAGAGCTTGGAACATGTGAAGATGTCAAAAACTACCCTCTCTTCATTCTTTTCTTTCAAACCCCAAGAATTTTATAGAAGTGGCATTCAGAAGCTTGTGAATCATTGGCAGGAAGTAACTGATAATAATGGAACATACATTATTGATTAAATAACATTAAAAGCATTTGAAATTGTTTCTCTTTTTCTGAACCTAAAATCAGACATTACTTAAAGGATGATCTGATTATTGGTGGAGAGGTTCTCTTTGTATACTCAGAAATAGGTGAGCATCCCTATTCTATACCTTCTTCTTACCATAACCTGATATAGTAATTTTACTCCATGACATACAGTTATTTTTATGACTTTTTGTTGACACAGCCTCTTAATATTTTCTAGGTAGTCCAGCCTGATTCTCTGTGTGCTCAGCTGCTCAGTCAGAAGAGGTCCTCTGTCCCAGTACTAACACGTGATCAGATTCCAGGCAGTTTGACTGCATCTCCCTACCTTCGAGCTACCAGTGTTAGTGATACAGAAGAACAAGGGGTTAATAAGTTATCTGTGTACGAGCAAGACCAATTTCTTCCACCTGTAATGCCTCCAAATCAACATAACAGTATGGCATCTTTAGAAAAATTTTTTACCACGACATCAGATGACATTAACCCTAATGCAATCAAAGAACTGGTAAAGGTGGTCCCTTTCACAGGTTCAGGGTTTCAAACTTACCTTTCTAAACAACTAGATAATCAGTTCAAAACAAAAGAGGCATGTTCTAACTTGAATATCACCAAAATGTCTATCACTAATGTAGAAGAGTTACCAAGCATTAGACCCATTAGTTCTGGGAATAGCACAGTCTTTGACCAGCGTGATGTCGATGAACTCAGTTTTTGTCCAAGTCGACTAAGTACATACAGTATGCTAGGCTATGATAATTTAGGATTTGTTCCTCTTGATATCAATTTGAGTTGTAGTTCTAGTGTTACAAGTGATGAAACTGTGTGCTAGTAATTGAGGACTGCTTGGGAACAATATTAGTTGAAATATTAAAGTACACACACATTTGTAAAGTAATGGAGGAGCCCATTAGATTACATATTTAAAAAAATTAATTCTTAATTATTGAATAGTTTAAATTTTTTTTAACCACAGGGCTTCAAAATATATACACAACTATTATGGCTACATTTTAACAAAAGAGAATAAATTTAGTGAGAATTGCACCAAGTTACCATTGGTGTTTTTTAAACAAACTATAAAATACAAAATATGAGACCTATGGATAAATAAAATTATCCTTAAAATTTGTCTTGGCTTTTGTTATCTGATGAAAGAATTATGGATGTAAAATTTAATTACCAAAACTAAAAAAAATTTAAGCTGTGTGATATTGATATATAGTTAATTATGAAACTGTTATATAATAATTACTGAGAAAGTTATCAGATTTATAGCATACAGTGACCTAATGATATTCAAGTATTTTGCTCATTCATATCTCGGATTACAAAGTTACTTCATGTTTTTGTCCACAATTACATAGGAAACTTGCTGTCCCTAAGTTAGCAGTGTAAGACTAGAGGGAAGGCAGCTTCTTATCACCACCAACTCTTGGACTACTCTTTTACAAACAAATAGTGGGATTGACTGCTACCTTCAGGGCTAAAAGGGCAAGCATATATGGTATGATGGGGATTCAAACCCACTTTAACCCATGGACCACATAGGTAACATCCTTACTTTCATAAAACTGTATTCAAATTAACAATACCGGCTCACTTGACTATGGCACATTTGACAAATGATGAGTAGTAGTATTTGTTCATTTTATAATACTTTAGAAGATAGTTATATAAAATTAATTTTCCTTGATGTTAGTGTTGTTTTTAGTGATTTGACATGTAAAAATTCTGGAAAATGATGAATTGAAAATTTTCTATTTTGTTGTCTCTAGTTCCTTATTCAATAAACTGACAGAAAATAAAAGTTTTACCTTTCTTGTGGGGCTTGCAGGTATTAGTAATTGCTGAAGAATATATAAATCTCACTAAGCACATTAATCCTTTAACTTTAATGAATGTTAAAACAGACAAGTATTTCATACTAATGTAGTTAGATGCAGCCAGTATTCCACATCACACATGCTCTCAAATATTATTTTACTTACATATCCATCTGTATTTTAACTGACAAATCCATCTACTTCTGTAGTTATGATCCCACTCTACCCATCCTACTGAAATGAAGAGAAATATGCTGTTGTTTTTCTTGGTTTCTTAAATTGTACAACTGCTGCTTCCAGAAGTGAAATTTGTAATGCTTATACACCTGTTTTCTTTCATATTGAGTTTGGAAAACAACATGTATATACATACATAGTCTCTTTGAGAAACCCAAACTTGTCATGATCTGAAGTTTATTCAATACTGTTCTTTCCCTCAGCTGATTTTAATAACAAAACAAAGAATATGGTATTATAGAATTTTGCTTCTCTGGACACTTAATAATTGCTATGCTATGAAACTAAAAATGGCTGAAATCATAGTGACACACATATTTAATTTATTTATAGCATTAGTTACCTAGTTCAATACAAGTAAACACAGATAAAACATTGGGATTTGATTCATTATTAAGAAAAAACTAAGTGGTGCATAAGGTAAAACAAAAGGTTTTGTCTCTCTCTCAGCAGGAAATGGAAAAACAAACAAGCAGTAAAGATAATGTCTTCAAGATATTAAGTCAAATGACTTCTTACAAAAAAGGTCACATTTCAGTTAAGACTGGAATTCTTGAGTTAAAAGATCTATAGTATCTATAGTAAATCAGAGAAGTCATTTCCTTCATGCATTCAAAAACACAGAGTTTAACCTCTTGTTGAAGATGTACAGCACATTTCTTTGATTAGTATAATCAAAATACTACAATTTTGTTTTTGCATGTAATGACCTAGGTAACATGTGCAAGTTAAGAATCTGATGCTACTTCATGACTGTTGACTTCATTCTGATCTTGATCTGGATCTTGTTTTGGCTTGTTGGGAACATCTGGTTTCATTGCAGGGAAAAACAGTACTTCCTGTATGCATATAAAATAATAAAACATTTCATAAAGTATAGTTTACAAAAATGGAGGAAGAATTATGGTATTAACTCAAATTAAACTTGGAAATAAATATCAAGGTTTCTGACCTCCAATTGTTTGAGATATGTTTATATTTTAGTTTTTGTTTCAAATATTTGTGCAAAACTACATAATGGGCTATCTTCATAACTGTTCCCAATTCTTAACTGATAGCTACAAAACGGCACTCATTTTCAATTATTTAATTTGAAGACTTCAACTGAACCACTCTTCTCATAAAGCACTCAAGGTCATAAGGCGAGAAGCAGGATTTCTCGGTAGGAAGATGTGAACCATTTCTACAGTTCAACCTGTTAACCACTAAACCATGGCCTATTCCTATATTTTATAAAATAAATTTGTAACTTGATAGCATTATATTCCTAACAAAAATTTTTTTCCACAGACAGACCAACCCAGCACTAAGGTTCAGCACAGTAATGGTATAAATAATTACATATCTCTTCTTTTGAAATAATTTCAAAAAGAAAATTAAATGTTGCCACAATTCATATAATTTCATTGACAAACATTACCTTGATATTGTTGGAGTCGGTTAGTAACATAGTCATGCGATCAACTCCTAAGCCCCAACCAGCTGTTGGAGGCAATCCATATTCCAGAGAAGTGCAAAAGTTTTCATCAATCATCTGAGCTTCATCATCTCCTGCTGCTTTATCCTACAGTTGTCAAATCAAAACCAGTTAACAAAGAACTATGTTACAGTTAAAATAAACAAAACAGATAACTTGAAATTTGGTCAATGGTAAAATCCCACTAATTTCTGATGAAATTCATTTCCTGTTTGGTTCTTGTATCAAAATAATCTTTTTGTTATTTCTAATACTGAATTATATTTGCATGCACATCAGTTTCTTTGATTTTTATTATTTGTGTATCTCATTTCTCAAACAACACTTATTTTCCTAAAACATAAAAAACTGAAAAAGTGTAATTTGAATTAGAAAATAAATACAGAATATTAAGAAAAATCTGCAATTCATTTACAATAATTGATTTCACAATGAAAATCTCTGTACACTTTTACATTTGGTATTTGCTAAAGGATTAAGCTAACCTGGGCCTGCTGTTTGAATCTTTCCCTCTGGACAACAGGATCATTCAACTCAGTATAAGCATTACACACCTCTTTTTTCATGATAAATAGTTCAAACCTTTCAGTAAGACCTTTCACAGACCGGTGCCTAGTCATTATGCAAGAATACAAAGAAGTTACAACAATAAATTATAAATCCAACACAAGTGTATTTCTATTTTGCATAAAAAGTATTATTTTACAAACTGGATATTTATGCATTTTATAATAAATATCAATTAATAAATACTAAACTTCTTTTCATGATCCATATTAACACTAATGTAGTAAATATTTTTAAATTCTTTAACAACAGTATATATATATACTGTTGAAGATATGGCACAATTATCCTAAGACTATACATTCTAGGGGGAAGGGTGAAACTTAATCTTTAGTTTAATATTTTCAGAAAATGAAAAAAACAAGAAGTTTATTATTAATAAAGAACAGTTACTCAGATGATCTCAATTCTCATTCACAAATAATTCATATTTTTCTTTTGTATATTTGATAGAACTAATATGTCTCATGAAAATCTATAATTTGTGCATTCAACACAATATTTAATCCTTCTGGGTTATGGGTCGAAGGTGATGTCATCAAGTTTGTTGACTTGCATTTACAATTTTATTGAACTACTATTTCATGAATTTATGTCCATAAGTTTGATATTAAACTGTAGATTGTGACTCAAGTTTTAATATTATACATTATTCAATTTCTTAATTTAAAAGTAAATATTAATAAAAACAAAGTTAAACATTGATTTTTGTGTCACATGGTTTGTTGAATCCAGCACTGATTCATATTAGGCAGAGGTAGAAATATTCTAAATTTTCAGCAGGACACATGTCCTGCTGGACAGTGAAACCTGCCAGACATTTGAAATTTTAGCAGGACACCTCAAAATTGTCACTGGACATTATTGAAAACAAGAAATAAAGTAGAGACAATTATTATATAAAAAAAGAATCTTTTTATTTATAACACTGAAACATTATTTCAAAGCAAGTGGCAATAAGTCTTGTATCTATTAAAAATGACACATCAAACTGGTAGATTTAGTCATCTAGCACTAAGACATCAGCTGATGAAGACTCAGTATCTCTATTGTCTCTACATGTGTGAGTTCTATGTGGACTCACAAATCGTCTGTTTTTTTACTGTCCTTCCACCAGGATTCTACAGATTTGCACAGTAATTCTGTGCTTGCAAAATCACAGGTTTTTTTTAGCTACTTTTAATGTCATTAAGTAATTAAAAGAATCATTTATAAATTTGGACTCCCAGTCATCCTTAATAACTGCCATCTGGGAAAATCCATGTTCTGGTTCAACAGATGACACAGAAATCACCTGCATGAGGCATACCAAGTACAACATTGTTGATCCAGGGAAAGGTTTACCATCCACAACAGTAATATGACTTAACATGTGGGCCCACAATCCACTTGCAGTACTAGCCAGGGACTCATGCAAGTCAGCTTGGCAAATATCAGCTGCAATGTTGAAACCCTTATCTTCTAGCAGAGCACCAAAGTGGTCCAATACTGTCTGGAGTTTATTATGGCCATAAGATGACAATGCTTCCTTGCTTTTAGGCTAGTTGCTTGGTTCAAATATTTGAAAAGCACCAATAAAATCCTTATCAAATTATTCAAATCTCTCATTCAGATATGTGACAATTTTACCTATGAAGATGGCAGTTTCTTCAGCCACGGATTGAGCAACTGTCTCTTTTGTGGCACTTTTTGAGCCTCTGGCCCTTGTCTGACCACTAATAGCAATCACCTTTCCTCTAAGTAACCACTTACCAGTTTGTTCACATGTTGTGAGCTCTTTAACAATTTTATGGGATCTCTCAACATGATTCAGATTGCCCAATAGTAAGTTTGTCAGAAACAATGTTCACAGTAGCAGAATTGTCTTGCATTTTGAGACTAAGAGACGTCAAAACAGATAGAACTGCCAAGAGTATGTCCATGTACAGGATGAATCTAAGGCTTGTCAAAGTACTGTATAATCCCACTGGGTACCTGTCCCTTTTGTTGGCTTTACCAGCTTCTTTGAGGCCAGCCCAGTTCTGTGGCAAATTGTCATAAAACTTCCATAGGTTTTCTAAAAAGGTTTGGATACTATCAAGGTAAGGGATGTCCTTGATGGTCTTCTTAATTGCAAGTTTCAATCTGTGACTAACACAGTGCATCCCTATCAAATAAGGTTTTTGCATCTTCAATCTGTTGACAAGTCCTTTATTTGTGCCAAAATTGACAGCTGCCCCGTCAGCTGTCAGGCATACAATTGATTCAAGCCAGTCGGGAAACTTGCCATATATAGACAATGCTACAAGTACAAAAAATTAGTACTCAATATTAGTTACTTTCTAATAAAAAATGTAAATTTGTACTTTGGAAAATTCAATTGCTCTGTTATCTATCACGCTAGTTGTGCTAGATTAAGCTCCACTTCTGTCAGTGGTAAATACATGGTTCTTCTTGGTTTAAATCAATTGAAAAATGCTCGAGTTTTCACTGATGTATATTAATAATGGAATGACAATGCAAACCTGAATTAAAACACAAATGTACTTGAAATATTGTCCATTTTAATTTTCCTTAATTAGGAATTCAGGATAAATCCAGAAAATTCTCATCCCAGGTAATTAAGAACCCTTTACTTGAACTAAGTGCCTGTAGCAAGTGTTCAGAATCAGCCTTCTCAACTGACTGCAGAGGAAGTGGGTTACTGGGTAACAGACACGGTCAACATTGAGCAGGAGATAGTCTATGTAAGATACTTGGACAGTGACTAAGGTGTGCAGATGAGATCTGACATTAATTCTAATTGTTTCTGCAATATACTTCGTAAAGATAACTGCTTGTTTGTCATTGGCATAATGTTCTGTTAAGTTCATACCAAAGTTGTGCTCCTGCAGCAACAGAAGCTCTTGAAAATTGCTAAATGGTTTGGCATTCAAAGCCATATAAAGGGTAGTCCTGAACAGCACAAGCAAATGATCTTTCTCAGTCTGGTTAAGTTTGCTCAATTCTTTCATCATGGGAGTTAAATCAGGTGTTTCTTTTGCTGTCTTAGCTTGACAACTTAGACTGTGGGTGCAACTGTTTTCATGCTCCTTAACAGCACTTGCTCTCGGGTTGGAAGATCCTGTTATGAAGGTGTTCTGCCTTCCACTAGCATAAACAAATTGATCAGTCTGGTCTGGTAGCGTCATCATACTCCAGCCATGGTTGGCCTCTATTCCATTCATCCTGGAAACGACGAGTAGGCTTAGCGCCAGTACTAGTGGTAACAGTTTTTGCTTGAACACTTGGGCTTGGGTCAACAAGCTTGGGTTTTTTCACTCGGGGTTCCGTAGTATTGTCTTCCGATTCATTAGTCTTGCTTGTGAAGCCAAGCTGAAATAGATCGTGAGACATTCCCATTTTTTTTAGTATTAGATGCCATGGTCAGATCGTCGTGAATGTTTGGCAGTCATGTAACTATCTGGGACAGCACGGATACGGCGACCTAAAAAGCGTATTTTGTGAGCGTTCATGACAATTTTTTAAAATTTATTTTTTTGTCTTAAATTAAATCTTAAATTTTGCAAGTTATTTTCCACTCATTATAGAATATACTTTTAAGCAAAATCTTTGGGCTGTGCATACACAGCTTTTGCCTCTCTTATTTTTGAAGGAACGATGTATTTGTATCCGATATGTTAGAAATATGACCACTGGTCACGATGTCTAGTGATAGATGGGAAAGTGCTGGTCAAACTTGATTTTTTAACGGACATGTCCGGCTTTAAATAGAAAATTTTCTATCCCTGTTAGGTATTTGTGATTTCAAAGTACTAAGTCTATAGTTTTGTATGAAGTAAAAACTCAAATTACTGATATTGACAAACTAAAATATAATATACAAACTTCATGTCTTTTCTTTTTACTGAGATATGACTTATATAATATACTGAATCAAATATTAACTCATTACTTCTTGTTACAACATAAAACAATATACCTGTGTGCAAAAATGACAGATCATCACTACACTAACCAAAAACAATAACAAGTGGACTTTTTCTGAAAATACCTCACAAATGAGTTAATATAAATTGCTGTTAAATCAACAAGTTTACCAACCCTATTTAAAAAATACCCACCATTTTGATAAAGGACTCATAATTTCTGGGTGGTCACACAAGAAGGTAGGATTAACAAATTTTTCTTCTAAAAATTCTCCAACAAGCTGAAATCAATATGTTTTATTAATACAAATTATAAATATTCTGTGAAATAAAACTGTATTTTACAGTTGTTTCCCACTCTGTAGTTAAATATGTAGTGTGTAAAATACTTGGATATTATTCAGAAGACATAATAAAGTGTTTATTTGGTTTCAACAACATTGTTGAAAAGTCCATTTACTTTTTTACAAAAGGAAATATCTAGTTATTTAATGCATACATTAAACTTTTGTTGACTCGTTGCTGTCATTTAGATAATGTCACAGCTAGTAGACTTTGAAATAATCTACATCCAGTTTACTAATTAATATTTCTTTATTACAACATACCAATTGTTTAGTTTATACTCTACATTTTCAGCTACTAATCTACTGCTAGGATTAACAGGATGCTGAGAAAGACCACATGTACCAACAGGTACCATGATTTGCCCCAGGCTATTCTTATTATAAAGGCTGGTGTATTATCCTCTCATTCAGGATCTCATCTCACTCGAACTTGAATCAACTAACTAGCTGAATGATCACAAGTGTGGTAACCTTAACCACCCAGGTAGCCATCTTAATAACTAGTTGATTCAAGTCAAAGTCTACATGAGTGAATAATACAACTGTCTTTCTAACAAGAGAATCCAGGAACAAATTCTGGCTCCTGCCACAAAATACAACCTCCTCTGGACATAGCAGCAAAAAAGCAGCTGAAACATATGGTAATTAACCCTTTCTGAACTAGAAGAGTATCACACTTGTATACCCAGTGTTTTTCATTTTCAGTGTATTACTTTACAAACTTGCAAGAAAATTTATTACAAGTGCTCTAAATAGTCTAATGTTTCTATGAACAATTCATATAATATGATTTAATATTTCTTTAAATTTTTGGATTGTAAAATTTCTCTATTTTATTGTGAATCACCAATAAAAAACAAAACAAACATTTACTCTACATTCAATATTTTTATACCAACTTAGGTTAAACTTGTGTGATATTGATTAATATATTTATTTTGAAGTGAAACAGATGATGTTTCTTTATAAATCACATGAAGAAAACAAATAAAACAATTAACCAAAACTATGAACCCCACTTTGAAAATAGTATCACCATTATCTTTGTCAGGTACTGTAACATAATTTATGCCAACATTATTTTTGATAAATAAATAAGAGGAAAGGATGAAAACCAGCACTGATGCAGCTTTGCCTTAAACTCCCTGAAATTAACTGCACCTGTAACATCCCAAAACAACCTGTTCCACAAGCCAACTACTTTATTATAAAAATGAACCTATCTTAACACTCCTACGAAAAGTGGGTCCTAATAGGCCCCAGAGCAACTTGAAAGGTTATTAATATTAGGCTAATAAATTTGTATTTAAATGAAATTGCCATTCATTCGATTATGAAAAAGTATGGCCCACTGAGGAAAAAGAACAACCCCATGTGGGATGCTGTGGTAAAGATCGAAGTTTTGAAGCATACATTAAAGACAGTTGTAAACAACAAAGGTGTAGAGGGGGTTCATGGGACTCTGTGTACAAACCCTGGACTGGAGAAGTGCAGAAGGCCCCTGTGCAGAACCGTAGCCCCTAATGGTGAAGTCCTCGCAGAGCCATAGACCAGAGACCCATAGTCTAGTTTTGATTGAATAAGGGCATGATAGATTTTTAGCATGGAACATTGATCCACCCCCCAGGAGGTGGAAAAGAGGATATGGAGGATGTTCAATGCTTTTGTAAATTTGGCTTGTAGCTGCTTTATGTGTGAAATAAAGGTCAGCTTACAGTTAAAATAAGCCCCAAGTCTCAGGGACTATGGGTAGCACAACTTCTCTGAGACAAAGCTTGGAATTGGGGTGAATACCACATTGGTGGCAAAAGTGCATGCAACCAGATTTAGAGAGAGAATTTAAATCTGTTTGCTGTGGTCCACATCAGTAAATGATTGAAAGCATTCTGTAGCTGCTACTCAACATACCTCATATTTGACAACTGACACAAGATGTGGAAGTTGTCAACAAAGAGACTGTGACTGTAGGGGGTAGTTGTCCACTGATGCCATTAATCTTTATAATGAAAAGACAACCCTGAGGGACTCCAAGTTCTTGTGGGAGAAAATGGGAAAGTGTTGAACCCACATAGACTTGGAATTGCTGATTCATTAAACAATGTTTAATAAATTTGGTAAATTGCCACACAACCAATATAAGTGGAGGTCTGACAAGATAACATACCTCCACATTGTATCATAAGCTTTTTCAAGGTCAAAAAATACTGAAACAAGATGTTGTCATTTGAGAAAGGTTTCCTGATTGATGTTTTAAGTCAAATCAGATGGTCCATAATAGAGCATTGTCTTCAGAATCCACACTGGGTGGGTGAGAGAAGGTTGTTTGATTCGAGGAACCAAACTAGACGAGCATTAACCATCCTCTTTAAGATCTTACAGAGACAACTTGTCAAAGCAACTGGATGGTAGTTAAAAGGAATCTTGGGATCTTTCTCAGGTTTAGAAAAAGGGAGTACAATAGTATGGCACCAAGCATCGGGAAAAATACTTTCCTGCCAGTTCTGGTTAAAAACAATCAGAAGAATAGCAAGAGAGGCAGGAGAGAGATGGTGCACCATCCTGTAATGAATATCATCAGGTCTGACTGATGTACTGCCAGACCAATGAAGAGCAAGTTTAAGATCCACCAGTGAAAGGGAGGGATTATAGTAAAATAAATGATCAGCCTGAAAGTAAAGAGGTGTGTTTTGATGGCTAAGAAGGTGGGGGATGAAGCAGAAGTGCTAAATGCATGAGAAAAGCTTTCGCCAAGAGTACTGGCAATGCTCTGATTATCAACAATTTCCTAGCCATCAGAGAACAAGATTGAAAGGGGTCAGAAGGATACTGCCCACTAACCTTTCAAATTTTGTCCCATATGACTCTGGAACTGGTGGTAGAAGAAATGCCAGAGGTGTATTCAATCCAAGGTTCATTCTGGCTTTGACGTCTAACCAGTCGAGCATGTGCACGATCTGCTGAAATGCAATGCGGTTTAAAAATGTGGGATATCTACGAAAGGTATCCCAAGTCCATTTTTGAGCTTTTCTTGTCACGTGGCAGGCAGGATTCCACCAAGAAAAAGGATACTGTGAGAAACGTGTTGAGGTTTTAGAAATACACTGAGTAGCTGCCTGGACAATACAGTCAGTTACTGCTGCCACACAGTCATCTATTGATGGCAAGATCAAGTTCTGAGAGAGTGGTGAAAGAAGGCCAGTTAGCCTGGTCCAACTTCCACTGAGACACATGGGTCAGATGACATTGGCTACGGCCAGTCTCTCTCAAAATGATCACTGCCCCGTGGATTATTGTTGACTTTCCAAGAAAAGTAAGTGAAAAGTGAAGGGGAGCAGACAGAATGATCTATAGCAGTAAAAGACTGACTTGGTGCATGAAAATAAGTATAAGAACCAGTACTGAAGAGAGATAGGTTTTGGTCCAAGAGCATATACTCTATAGCACGACCCCTCCCCAAAGAGAATTATTTCCCAGTCGTAAAAGGGGTTGGTAACTGCTTTATAAGGGTATCAAGGTCTGATTCATTATAGGTCTCTTCAGGAGACAGGTAGAGAGAACAAATGGTGATGGTATGACCCAAGGAAACACGGATGGCTACAGCCTCCAAGGGTGTATGAAGTGATAAGGACAGGGTGGGCACATGCTGATCAACCAGTAATGCCAACCCCTCCATGCACTCATCAATCACATGACCTGTCATTTCTATACAAGAAAAGCTCCCAAAGGGTGATTGTATCAGCAGGTTTCAGAAATGTTTCCTGTAAGGAGAGGCACACAGGATGGTAAGAATCAATCAAATCCTTAATGTTATCTAAATTTGATCAAACACCTCAACAGTTCAACCGGATCAGAGTGGTCATTGTTATTTATGTGGAGAAGAATGTGGCAGGGAGATCTGTGTGTGACCATGTATTTATTTATTTATTTATTTCTTTATTGGACAAAGACCTATCAACCTCCACGGATCCTGTCCTGGGTCGGGTAGGCAGGTCTCTGTCTGTGGGGAAAGATTCCAGTGACTGAGGGCATGAACAAATGGTCAATTTACTTTTTGGGGCTGCAGAAGAGGATGGACCTGAGGAAACAGAACCTGAAGGAAGTGAAGCTGGGCAATCTCTGGAAGGAGTGGTAGAGACAGAGATAGAAGTAGACATAGATGCATCAATTTTTTTAAATATGGAGGGCACAAGATTCTTAAGATGTTTTACAAACAACACTGCTGGGGGAATGAAAAAATCTGTCTGCACTCCCACTGTGGTAGTGGAATGGAGTGCAACAGCATATGTCCAAGATAGAGTTGGGGACAATAATTTCTGAGCCTCTGAGAAGGTGATATTATTAACAGTCTTTAAGCATTGCACCTCTTTCTTCTCCCCATTTAGGACAAGAAACAGAGTAAAAAGGGTGTGGGCTACTACAGTTAACACAGTGTGGTTCCAGGTTGCCTTCACCACCACAACGAGCACATACCAAAGAACCACGACATGATGTTTTTGAGTGACCAAACCACTGACAAAGGAAACATCCGAAAGGGTTAGGAATGTAAGGCCATACCTTGCAGTTCAGATAACCTGCTTTGACTGTAGCAGGAGAATGAGGTGATCTAAACGTTAATATCAGAACACTGGTAGCTCCATAATTCCGTCTTTACAGGTAAATATTCGGCATACAATAGTAACGCTTTGGCTAGAGAAACCAGCAAGGATTTCCAACTCTGGAATGTTCTTTAAATCCCTCTCAACTATAACTCCTCTGGAAGAATTCAAAGTCGCATGGGGAGTAACCTCAATGGGTATATCCCCAATGGGCTTTTGATTTCAAAAGAAGTTTGGTATGCTGTGGTGAAGGTGTTTCCACCAAAATGAACCCAGAATGCAACTTCTTTACTGACTTTGAGAAGCCAGCAAGTTCCTCTAATCCCTTTGAATGAGGATTACTCAGATAAAGATTTCAGAATCATAAACTGAAGTGTAGAATCTGGCTATAATATTGATTGTTCAGAGATGTCCATGCATAGTCGTTTTCCAATAATTTGTTTTTTAATTCTTTCATTTTTATTTCTTCAGTTAGAAAGAGGGGTATCCACAAAAAAATGAAGCTACTTTTCAGTGCCCACTGACTTTAGCCACTATGGAGTCCTACAAGGGGATGCACTACAGTGCCAAATTAGGACACTGCAGCAATGCCAAGGTTTTGTGAGCACTGTACCTAAACACCAGCATCAGATACAATGCCCACAACACCTGTTCAGAACATCCAACACTGGTACTTGGTTGACCCTAGCCCAAGTGAACCAGGGAGGACCACCCCAGGAATTCAAGACCAAAATGGTGTGTTAGGGTTGGACCCCTCCTCCCCTTCATGGGTCACCACGCATGGCAAATATGTGGGTGGATGTTTAGATCCCAGAGAAGGTAAACTGAAAGAATAGAACCTTCCGTGGGAAGTCCCCTCACCATGTACAGGTATCCACACTGAGGCAAACTTTTATTTAGTATAAATAAAAGCCATCTGACTTTTATAAACTAATTAATCCAAATTCTTCTGCAATGCAACAGCATCCTCTCTCACAACCTGCAACACCCAAAACTTTTTGTAACAATTTTCATTTCAACAAATAGAGTTCTTTTTTTGTGTGTGATGTCTGAATATATAAAATTTACACTATATTTAATGAAAATTAAATCATCCAAACAGTTTGTTACTCTTCACTGAACAAGAAAACAATCATGTATAAAAATAATGTCAAAAAGATACTAACTACATAAAACAAATCTATCTGATTTATTCCTAAGTGTTTAAAACTTTCTGTTCAAATCCTTTCTTCACCTTATAGAAAATATGGTGGGTTCACATAATGAGAAACTACATATTTATTACTAAGACAACTTTGTTTTCACGGATGTAAACAGATTTGAACTTTCTCTATCCAGACATCCATAAGATAAGTCTTTGGCTGTTTTTTAAAGCTGGGCTTTAGGAAAATTCCAAAGAATATTGTCATATCACAAGAAAGAAGGTGAAGAGATAAAAGTTATTAACAGGATTCAATGGTGCCATATAACAAGACAGTACTTGTAGTAATAACAATCATCAACTATAAAACAATAACTTACAACTAAACACAACAACTGGTAATAGAGAAATTATTTTTATATATAAAAATAAAATATTGTATTTGCAGAAAGTTATTCTGAAACTTAAAACTATTTCATCCAGCATAATTTTTTTTTTCAAAATGCAATAAAACAAATCATATAGTAAATACAATGAATTGCACTATCTGAGTCTCAATTAAGTTATATTTTTTCAAAGTTAGTTGAGCCAAACCCAAGAGAAAGTCTTAACTATTATGGTTTTCTTTACTGACAGTCTTAGAGCATTATAGCCACTTTTAAGAAGAAAAACTACAAATTTAATATATAGTGTATCTTCTATTATTGCTGAATACCAGAAATATAATGCAATTTCAAATTATTATAAAGACTAATACGATTATTAATATCCACCTTGTCCAGTAACCTGGCTGTTGTCCTGGGTGGTGGGCATTCTACTCCATGTTTTTCACAAAGGTTAGATAAAATATGGTTGCATTCTAATACAGCAAAAAAAAAAGAAAGAAACAAAATCAAGTATTCAATAACAGATTTAAAACAATATATGGACTTTATCTTACTTCCAAATCTAAGTAATTACTAATGAAACCTAGAAAAAAAAACAAATTATACTTTAAGAGCTTGAATTTTGATCCATATATTTTCACCAATGAAGGAGTTTAAAAAGTAACTTAGCAAATGAAAACTAAGAAACAATTTTTTTCTTATTTTGGCAAGTTGCAATGACTCATTAACCATTTCTAATCTTTAATGTTTAGCAGAACAAAATTCAAATTTCAAAGACTGCAATGCCACTAGTTCCAGTTGAAATAGATATAACAGTTCTGCTTCAGAATTTTGACAGTTTATTTTAGTTTCAATTAATATTTTTCAAAGTTTCACAAGTAACATACCAAACTAGAAAAACACAAAAAATTAAAAAGTTAACAATGAATTATTTCACATATGCATCAATAAAAAGTGAAAGAGAAATGTTATAAAACAGAAATTATTTTACATTTTTGAAAAACAGTTTGCAAAATACACCATCTATCAAAAAAAAAAAAAGCTGAAAATAAATATAAATAGGTATGTCCTAACTTTTGCAAAAATTTGCTTTAAAATCAACAAGGTGCAAATAACGTAATTCAAACAGGCTTTACCAGAAGAATCTAGGTCTCTAGGATCTGGAAGCTTGACACCTAATGCTTTCTCCAAATCTGGAATCATCTTTACCCGACGGAAAGGAGGTGTAAAGTCAATTTCCATTGGTTCACCATCATAGCCATCAGGATGGTAAGTTAGCTTGTAAGAACCAATAAATGTCTTTACCATTCCTAGAAAAAAAGAACAAAATATTTCTTATATTCTGTAGAAAATCAACATTAAATTAAAAAAGAACACAAAAAAAACATTTCTATTTTATGAAATTGAAAAGAAATAAAACTATTCTGAAATCACATGAAAAATAAAGATAATGATAATTTTACTTTGCAACTGAAAAAAAAAAAAATTTTATTTCAACAGAGAACTAGAAATACCTGAAATCATTGTTTCTGTAAGCTCCATGAGATCATTATAATCTGCATAGGCCATATAAAATTCACAAGTGGTAAATTCAGGATTGTGTGTTAAGTCAATGCCTTCATTTCTAAACTGTCGGCCAATTTCATACACCCTGTCAATGCCTCCAACAACCAACATCTAAATAAAATATGAATATATTACAATAGCAAATAATTAAATTTTGTAGTCAAGGCTTAATAAGTTGAAATTTTTTAAAGCATATTCTTTGTGGTCAAATCTCAAGTTGTTATGTATTAAAATTAAAAGTTCTACTTATTTACAGATAGTAGGATAAAATAATACATACATTATGCTAAATATGTTATTCAAGTATTAGGCTGTCCAGAAATAAATGTAGTTTTTTGAACTGTGAAGTCTGGAAAAGTGTAAACCAGTGTTGTAAAACAGTAAGAAATCTTCTATGGTCAGTAAACTTGATAAAAGTTTCTTCTGTAGCTGCATGGTTTTGAAAGTGTTTATTGTTCAAAAAGTTGTCAAAGTGCTTGAAAAATGAAAATCTGTAGGGGAAAGGTCTGGGGAATAAGGTGAATGAAGCAAAACCTCGATTCCCAATTCATTCAATTTTTGGGACGTCATTTTTTGACAGATCTCATAATAACAATTTTGTTGATCTTCAGTCGGCTCATGCGGAACCCACTTATCCAATTTTTTCGTCTTTCCAATTGCACTCAGGTGGTTGGCAACACTCAACTTGCTTGTGCCTAGCTTTACTGCAAGCTCATGTAGTGTTGTGCAAGGGTCTGTCTCAACAGCTTCCTTTTATATGTTTTCATCAAAGAATGGTTTCTTTCCATGACTTTCGTGGTCTTCAAGACTATCACCTTCATACTGAAACCTTTGAAATCAATGCTGAACTGTATGTTCAAAAACAGATCCATGACCGAATGTCTGGTTGATATTCCATATGTAGTTTCAGTAGCTTTTCTTCCAAGTTTGAAGTCTTAGAACAAAATTAGATGAAAGTCCTTTTTGTCCATGCTGCCTTGGGGGTTGCAAAACTTCCTTCCAGTTGAAACAGCAGACAATTAAGACACCTTGTAAGCAACATATGTTGGATTAAACCAATAATACGTTACTCAATATTCAGCTTCTAATTGTCATCATAAGAATTCTGACATTTCTGGGCAACCTAATATATATTTTGTTCTCTAGCATTTGGGTTAATAAACCTTAGAAAGGCAAATGCCAGTTTGTTTTCAAAGTAAAGTATGCCCTAGAAGACAAAAAGCTTTTATAAACAAAAGCTCAAAGTCATGTAGTAGTTGTTCATTCCAGATGTTATAAGATCTGAAGAATAATTACCTTGCAAAGTTCATTTGTTTCATACAAAATGTTTGTTAATATTTTATAAGCTATTTTATAAGTTGGCCTTTCCAGTTCTGGTTTTGAGTTATTTGACATTACAACCATTTTCTAATTTCAAATTGAACTAGATGGACCGTGATTCTTAAGAGTGAATCTCATTAAAAAGGTCTAATGTATAAATTAAAAATACTTAAATAGCATAAAAAGATTAATGGCTTTTAAAAAACTAAAAACATTTCCAAGGCAGATAATGCCACCATCACCAATAACAAATGTCTAACGTTATGGACAAACCTTGAGGCAGAACATGTTCAAAATGGCGCTGTTGTTGAGAGTCATAATGATGGCAAAAAAGTAAAATGTGGTTTACTGAGACCTGAGCATTACACAGACTACACATTGGTGCATCAGTTCTAGATAAAAGAAAACGATGAGTTAGAAAACTATGACCAATGCGCAGTCTAGTTAGAACAACTATCTTTTTCCAATCCTTATGGAAGCAAGATGGCCAAAGTAAAATATAGGGTTTTATTTGGAAAACCTTATTTTCAGGTTGCTCACTCTAAGTTGAATGCCAACCAACAAGCCTTGAATACAGCCTTGTATGGAACAGGCATAGCAGTGATAGTGCCAGAGCAGATAGATTTAGCTGCAGTGTCAGGAAGGTCATTCTCGCAAATAACAACATGGTCTGGTATTTAGAAAAACTGGATAGAAGTAGATGTTAAAGGGAAATGGGCCAGTCAGTCTTCAATATCGGCAAGAACAGGGTGTGAACTAATGTGAAGCGATCCCAGGGCCAGTAGAGAACTAAGCGAGTCAGTATAAATAGTGAAATTTGTGTACTGCTTAGCTTCTAGGTGATCCAGGGCAAGAGAAATGGCATATAGTTCAGCAGTGAACACAAAAGCTCTAAAGGGGATTCTAAGCACAACAACCAAACCACAACAATCCATGGCAAAGCCCACACAGTCACCTGATTTCGAACCATCTGTATCAATAGGAATGGAAGGATGGTTTGAAAGATGTTCAGCAAATGACAGACAGTATTTTAATCAGGAGTGTCTGCTTTTCTCAGATGATTTAAAGATAGATCACATTTGGGGACTGTAAGAAGCCATAGTAGGATGGGCTAACCAGTGGATACAGCAATGTTATCCAACGACGTATCCAATTTATCTAACTGCACCTGGAAACAAATGCCAAAAGGAGCAATGGCAAATTGTCTGTTCTGAAAAAGTATGGTGCTCCAAGGATGGAAAACAAAGAAAATAGGTGATTGCTCTGCCCAAGTCTTAATGGCTAAGAAGGTGAAGGAAGAAGCAGAAGTGCTAGATACCTGGCAAAAGCCTTCATCTGGAGTATCAGCAATGCTCGAGGTATCAGCTACTTCCTGGCCATCAGAGAAAAAGAGGGAGAAAGAATTATATTGCCCACTGACCTTTTGAATCTTGTCCCACATGACTTTGGAATTGGTGGTAAAAGATATGCTGGTTGTGAACTTAATCCAAGATTCCTTCTGGCTTTGATGTCTTACACATCGAGCATGTGCACAGGCCTGCTGGACAGCAATGCAGTGTGAGAGGGTAGAATACCTACGAAAAGTAACCCAGGCCAGTTTTTGAGCCTTTCATCCCATATAGCAGGCAAGATTCCACCACGAATGAGGATATCATGGAAAACGAGTCAAAATTTTAGAAATACATCGAGCAGCTGCTAGTATAATACAGTCAGTCACTGCTGCCACAGTCATCTATTGATGGTAGGATCCAGTTCTGTGAAAGCAGTGAAAGAGGGCCAGTTTGCTTGATCCAGTTTCCACTGGGGCATGTGGGTCAGGTGATATCAACCATGGCCATTCTCTCTCAAAATTATAGGAAAATGATCACTGCTTTGTAGATTATTGTCAACCCTCCATGAAAAATGAGACAATAGTGAAGAGGAGCAAATTGAGAGATCGATAGGAGTAAAGGACTGACTTGGTGCATGAAAATAAGTAGAAGAACTGCTATTGAAAAGAGAAAGGTTGTGAACAAAGAGCATACACTCTATGAAGCAATCCCTCTTTATCAATGTCAGCACTTCCCCAGAGGGGATGATGTCCATTAAAGGATGAAAAAGGGAGATGGCAACTGTTCAATGAGAGCATCAAGGTCTGATTGATCATATGTCTCTCCAGGTGACAGGTAGAGAGAGCAAACAGTGATGGTATGACCCAAGGAAACACGGATAGCTACAGCACACAAGAGTGTGTCAAGTGGCAAAGACAGGGTGGGCACATGCTGATCAACCAAGTGCCACCCCTCCAAGCACTCGTCCATCACACAGCCTGTCATTTCTGTATAAAGAAAACCACCAAAAGGTGACTGTAACAGCAGGTTTCAGAAATGTTTCCTGTAAGGAAAGACATACAGGATGATAAGAAGCAATCACTGTTTTGATGTCATCCAGATTAGAATGTAAACCTCGACAGTTCCATTGTATCAGGGTGGCCATGTTTATTTATGTATAGGCAAACTAGGTGGAGAAACCTTCTATTTAGGATTCCCGTCTTCTTTCTTTACTGCCTTTATTTAAGGGGGGTCTAGCAACCTCCATAGATCCTGTCTTGGGTCGAATGGGCAAGCCTTTGCTGTTGGAAAAGAATTCCAGGAACTGAGAACATAAAAAAATGATCATTTTACATCTTGATGTGGTAGAGAAAGACGTAACCTAGGAAATGCCATACCTGAAACGAAAAGAAGTGGATCTTGGGATTTGCTGGAATGTATGATAGACAGAGATGGGTGTTAAAGTTGATTCATCAACTTTTTTAACCACGAAGGTCAAAAGACCTTTCATTTGTTTTGAGATCAATTCTTTTGGAGGCACAGAGAGATCTGTCTGCACTCCCACTGTAGTGGAACGAAGTGCAGTAGCATACATCCGAGATGAAGTGGTGCACAGCAACATTCGAGCCTCAAGGTAAGTAATGTTATGAATCGTTTTTAAACACTGCACCTCTTTTCTTCCAACCACTTAGGGCAAAATGAAGGTAGGATGGGTGAGAGCCATTGAAATTGACACAATGAGGGTCCATTTCACACTCACAGGCATCGTGGTTCCTTGATGTGTGCTCGCTGCTGTGGAATGTATGGCCGTACCCTGCCTTGATGGTGGCAGGTG
The DNA here is from genome assembly GCF_004210375.1 of Tachypleus tridentatus. Taxonomy (NCBI): domain Eukaryota; kingdom Metazoa; phylum Arthropoda; class Merostomata; order Xiphosura; family Limulidae; genus Tachypleus; species Tachypleus tridentatus. The sequence continues at coordinate 154,367,514 of NC_134831.1, forward strand.
GACGTGGTGATGTAAATGTCAGAACGAAGATATTGGTTGGCATTGTAATTCCATCTTCACTGCAGAAATTCCTTGGCTGGAGAAACCAATGAGAATCTCTGACTCAGAGATGTTCTTCAAATCCCTCTCAACAATAACTCCTCGTGATGAATTCAAAATAGCATGAGGTGTAACCCTAATAGGTATATCATCTTTGAATGCTGGAGGAGTTCACTGTGTTTAGATGTGGATGTTTCCACCAATATGCCACCAGAGCAAAACTTCTATACTAACTACTTTGGAGAGGCAGCAAGTCTCTCTAGTCCCTTCTGAATCAAAGAGACATCTGTCTTAAAGTTTTATCTGAAAGAGAATGTAGTATAAGAAAATGAAGTACAGGTGTTACAGATGTTGAAGATTGCTGCTCAGAATCTTCAAAATGTGGTCATTTTCCTATGGACTGTTTTTTAATTATTTAAGTTTTTATTTGAAGGATCCATAAAAAGAGAAATATTTTGGCACCCACCATGAAGTTCTAGGAGGGAATGCACTACAATGCCAAACAAGAACACTGCAGCAGCTACAGTGTTTTGTGAGCACTATACCCAAACACCAGCATCAGATACAACATCCATAACACCTGTTAAGAACATCCAAGACTGGTATATGGTTGACCCTAGCCAATCTGTGCCAGCCAAATATCCCAAAGGGGGCCACCCCAAGGTTGCCTGTATACAGGAATTCAAGGCCAAAGTGGTGTGTTAGGGTTGGACCACTCAACCAGCAAGATCCTCTCCTCCCCTTCACAGGTCACCATGCACGGTATGCACGTGGATGGATGTTTAGATCCCAGAGGAGATAAACTGAAAGAACAGAACCTTCCCTGGGAGGTCCCTCACCACATACAGGAATTCACACCAAGGGGGGAGTTTGGGATTACATACTTTACAATAGAATGTCATAAGCATATTCTCTGAGATATGGACCCTTTACACTTATAAACAGTAACAATTATTTAATTTAAAAAATTAAATAAGAATACCAAATTCTTTACTATTGTATAAATTAAGATAATTTATGAAATTTTCAAAATTTCTTTTCCATTATACACTTGCAAGATACTGTATTATTTGTGTTGTGGCATTTAGCTAAATCATGTTTAGGAAATATTAGAATTTTTGATAGTGGGACTGATACATCATAGCATTACTTTTTCAAAGTGAGCTTGGCATAGTTGTGTATACATTGTGGTACCAATATGTTATTACACTAAGATATTATATAATTGTTAAATTCCTGTAATAAAAATACTGAATATGTATAATAAGCCAGATCATAAATATATTTAATTTTATATGCTTCAAAATACATCTCCAATATAACTTTTATTTTTGATATCATTATAATGTATTATATGATAAAAATAAAGATCTCAAACATTTTGATTTGAGGCATGTCTTACTTAACTTTGTATTTAAATAATTTACAACAACAATTTAGGACAAAAATAATGAACAAAGCTCATATATCTAGAAACAATAGTTTCTCAATGAAATAGAAATTCTTACTTTGTGATAAAGTTCTGGAGCAACTCTCATGTAAAGATCCATGTCTAACTCATTGTGATGAGTAATGAAAGGCTTTGCAGTGGCTCCACCTGCAATCATATTCATCATGGGTGTTTCTACCTGTATAAACAATGACATTTGGTTTTAATAATTTACTTAAATAAAGTATAATTCCACACTTTTTTCAAAGAATAAGCCATTTTTAAGGAAAGAAAAACTTAAAGCAGAAATGTTTAACAGCCACAGCACTTGAAATTCTCTTTGGTAACATTAAAGAAATCTACAAGACCTGTTTTTTCATTTTTATTCGCTATATTGATGTGTGCCAGTAATACCAAGTGTTGAGTGTACATATATCCAATTAGATTTTATTACACATTAGGATCTATACTAGTTTACTGTCAAACTGAATTTCTTTAATGCAGGATTAGAGTAAATTTTGCTATGAGAACTTGGGTGTAGTATGATGCATCAATTGAAAGAGTGAATTCCTGAGTTCAAAGCTGTAATTAGATCTCAAATCAATCAAAAGATGACAGTTATAAGCTGAAAGTTTGTACTTCAAATATAACTCAAAACCAGTCTATTAATTGGTATGTCCTGGCAAAAATCAGCTGTAACACTTTTTTTTTTTTTTTTATAAAAACAAACATTTCAATTTAGACTTTTGTTATAGGTTACATTTACAGTTACAATGAAGAACATGATTCTTTTCTCCAAAGTCGTGTTTTTAACATCTTGTAACAAATATTTTCTTTTACAATAATAACCCAAATGTTAAAACATGATTTGTAATAACACTAGTAATTATTACATCTCTTACAAACTGAACAGATTAAATTTATAAATCAAAGATGTTTGGTCTAGATCTGGATTTTTAGAAGTCATACAATTAAAATTCAAACTTTTAATTCAACAATATAGTCTCAACAAAAAGAAAGTTAAAAATATATTACAAAACCAAAATTAAGAACAAGTATTTTACTTCTTGCTTTTGAGGTATACATGACATGATGAATAATTCTTCTCATGATTCATGGTGTGTGGAGATTTCAATGACATCATGACAGTATAAATTGCAGCATTAAACATCCTTTAAGTGATGTGATTTTTGTGTATACTGACTAACTGATTAATGACACACTACTATGTGAGTGGTTACATTAGGTGACTCCTTCAGATAGCTTTCAGACCCCCTTTTGAGGGGATCAACTTATCCAGATGACAGCTGGTATTATGCAAGATACATACAAATATGCTAAATAAAGATATGAAAACCATGAAAATCATAATTAACAAAAAGTGATGAAATTTCAGGTCAATATTGTTACAAAAACAGAAAAATACAGCTTTGGTTCAAATAAGTTGATTTTTTTTTTTTATAAGTAATTTTCAGAGAAATATGAAACTATTTTCAAAATATAAACTTTAATATATTTTATAGGTTCATAGCAAAACTTCAAAATCTGAAACTCTCAGATCTTAAGCATTAAAATATTTTAATTAATATATTATTTTTAGTTTTTGCAGAAAAAATATGACAATAAAGCAGCTTATGATCCTACAACATAACCTGCACCAACACAGTTTCATCATAAACTCTTGAATTTCATTCAACTTTTGGAATAAATCAAAGTTAAACATTTTTTTTTACACTTATCCCCTGTGCAGAGGAATGCACCATACGATGTGATCATAAACTGATAAGCAGTTGTGGAACACACCACATGGTGTGATTGTAAACTGACAAGCAATTGTGGAACACCCATATGGTGAGCTTTAGTTTATTTCGAGCAACAGCATGCAGAATCCACCCAATTGTTTACTAAATTTTGGTTGGTTGATAATTTATTCCCAAAGCTAAGAAGTTAATGATTTTTATCTGTAGCCATAGGTGTTTTTCACATACTTGATAAAGTTATCTGTGGTTAACGACAGAATGTTTACATGTCTATCTAAGAATTGTAAACAATGTGGGTAAGAGAGATATAAAATGCCAACAGTTACATATACTACTGATAAAAAAAAAAAAAAATTATGTTTAATCTATACCTGATCAATTAATGTCTAAAATATTTAGTATAACCTTTTCCAGTTTCCACCTTAGAGCTTATAAGGTTTGTTAATTTAATCACCTTTACAGTTTTATGAATATATTGACATTATGACTGCTTATATTTTCCATATATTGGTTGGTTGATTTAGTGTTTTATGGCACAAAGCAGCTAGGCTATCTGTGCCAAACATCTTGTAAAAAGTTAAAAGTAAATTTAGTAACATTCATAAAAGGAAATTAAGGTAAAAAAAAACAAAGTTAAAAAAAAACACATGAATAACATGAAACCAACATTTACATCTAGTCTACAACATCAAGAGAAAAACTACAGTCATTCAAGTTGTAAAGGACTATCTGTAGCGTAACTGTAATAATCATAACTCACCAGGAAGACTAACAGGTAAGTACAAAAACCACCATCAGTCACCCAAAGTTGGCCTTTCCAGTCCTGGTTCCGAGTTATTTGATGTTATGACCATTTTTAAAAAGGAAAGTAATAAAAAGGTTTTAAAAGATGTGGAGCAAAATTATAATAATAACTTGCCAGGATGGTTAACATGTAGTCCAAACAGCAGTATTTGTCACCTGAAGTTGGCCTTTCCAGTCCTGGTTTCGAGTTATTTAATGTTACGAACCAGTTTCTAATTTCAAATCGAACTAGATGAACTGTGATTTTTAAAAGGGAGCCACATTAAAAAGGTGTAATGTATAAATTAAAAAACTTAAATGGCATTAAAAAGATTAATGGCCTTTAAAAAACTAAAAACATTACCAAGGCGGACAGTATCACCATCACCAATAACACTCTCTAACGTTATGGACAAACTTTGGAACAGAACATGCTTAAAATGGTGCCATTGTTAAGAGTCACAGCAGTGATAGTGTCAGAACAGACAGACTTAGCTGCAGTGTTGGAGAGCTCATTCCTGCAAATACCAAAGTGGCCCGATATCCAGAAAAACTAGATAGAAGTAGATGTTAAAGAGGAATGGGCCAGTTGATTTTAAATATAGGCGACAACAGGGTGTGAACTAATGTGAAGCAATTCCAAGGCCAGTAGAGAACTAAGCAAGTCAGTATAAATAGTGAAATTTGAATACTGCTTAGCTTCTACATGATCCAGGGGAAGAGAAATGGCATAGAGTTCAACAGTATACACAGAAACTGTAAAGGGGATTCTTTGCACAACCACCAAACCACAAAAAACCATAACAGATCAAACACAGTCATCTGAGTTTGAACCATCTGTATAAATAGGAATGGAAGTATGGTTTGAAAGATGTTCAGCAAATAGCAAACAGTATTTCCAATGAGGACTGTCTGTTTTTCTCAGATAACTTACAGATAGGTCACAATTGGGGGCTGTAAGAAGCCATGGTGAAATGGGCTGACCAGTGGATGCAGCAATGTTATCCAAGGCAGACCCAATTTATCTCTCTGCACCTGGATACGAAGGCCAAAAGAAGCAATGGCAGATCATCTGTTCTGAAAAAGCATGGCCCACCGAGGAAAGTAAACAACCCCAGGTGGGATGCTTCGGTAAGGAATGAAGTTTTGAAGCATATAGTAAAGACAGTTGCAAATGGCAGAGGTGCAAAGAAGGTGCATGAGTCTATGTTCATAAAGCTCTGAACTGGAGAAGTGCAGAAAGCCCCATTGCAGAGCCAAAATCCTTGATGATGAATGGAGTCCAGCATCTTTAAGGTTGAGGTCCTGGCAGAGCCACAGACCAGTGATCACTAGGTGAGTTTCGATCGAATAAGAGCACAATATATCTTTAGCATAGAACAACGATCACTCCCCAAGTGGTGGAAAAGAGAACACAGAGGATGTTCAGTGCTCTTGTATGTTTGACCCATAGCTGCTTGATGTGTGGTATATGGGCCAGCTTATGTTCAAAGATAAACCCCAAGAACTTAGTCTCAGGGACCATAGGAAGCACAACTTCATTGATACGGAGTTCAGGATCAGAGTGAATACCCCATTGGCTGCAAAAGTGCATGCAAATAGTTTTAGAGAGAGAAAAGGTGAAGCCATTTGCTGTGGTCCTCTTCAGTAAATAACTGAGGGCAGTCTGTAGATGCCATTCAATATAACTCATGTTCAATGACTGACATGAGATGTGAAAGTTGTTGAAATAGAGTCCGTTTGCAACAGTGAGAGGGAGTTGTTCAGTGATGGCATTATTTTTTATACTGAAAAGTGCAACCCTCAGAATGCAGCCATGAGGGACTTCAAGTTCCTGTAGAAAAGAATGGGAAGGTGTCAAATCCACACAAACTTGGGATCTCCTATCCATCAAAAATTTTTAATAAAAATGGGCAAATGGCCATGTAACCCATATGTATGAAGGTCTTGCAAAATGCCATACCTCCATGTTGTGTTATAAGCCTTCTCAATGTCAAAGAATACTGATACAAGATGTCCTTTGAGAAAGGCTTCTCTGATTGATGTTTCAAGTTGATTCATGTGGTCCACTGTGGAGTTCTGTCATTGGAACCCACACAAGGTGGGTGAGAGAAAGTTGTTTGATTTGAGAAACCAAACAAGACAAGCATTAACAATTCTCTCTAAGGTCTTACAGAGCCAGCTCACCAAAGCAATTGGACAGTAGTTTGAAGGAATCTTGGGATCCTTCTCAGGCTTGGAGAAAGGTAGGATAATAGCTTGGAGCCAGGCATCAGGAAAAACATTCTCCTGCCAGATCCAGTTGAAAACAATCAGAAGAATAGCAAGAGAAAGACAGCACAGCATTTCATAGTGTACATCATCAGGCCCAACCGATAAAGAGCCAGTTTGAGGTCCATCAGTGTAAAGGGACAATAATAGTCAAAGAGACAATCAGCTTGAAAGGAAAGAGGCAATCCCTCTGCCAGAGTCTTGATGGCTAAGAAGATGGAGGAAGAAGCAGAAGTGTTAGATACCCAGCAAAAACTTTCATCTCAAGTATCGGCGATGCTCTAGGTATCACCTACTTTCTGGCCATCAGAGATCAAGATCGAGAGAATCTTGTCCCATATAACTTTGGAACTGGTGGTAGAAAATGTGCTGGTTGTGAACTTAATCCAAGTCCTTCTGACTTTGATGTCTTACCCACCAAGCATGTGCACAGGCCTGCTGGAATGTGATGCAGTGCAAGAGAGTGGGATACCTACGAAAAGTATCCCAGGCCTGTTTTTGAGCCTTCCGTGCCATATGGTAGGCAGGATTCCACCACAAACGAAGATATTGTGGAATACATGTCAAGGTTTCAGGAATACATTGAAAGCTGTATGTACAATACAGTCAGTTACTGTTGCCACACAGTCTTCTACTGATGGTTTACAGACAATGGTAGGATCAAATTCTGCAAGAGCAGTGAAAGAGAGCTAGGTGGCTCGATCCAGCTTCCACTGAGGCATGCTGGTCTGGTGGCATTCACCACAGCCAGTCTCTTTCAAGATTATAGGAAATGATTGCTGCCTCATGGATTACTGTCAACCCTCCATGAAAAATGGGAGAATAGTGAAGGGGAGCAAATTGAGAGATCAATAGCAGTAAAGGACTGCCTAGGTGCATGAAAATAAGTAGAAGAACCAGTACTGAAAAGAGAAAGGTTGTGATCAGAGAGTATACGCTCTCTATAGAGTTACTCCTCCTATCAATATAAGGAGCAAATTGAGAGATCAATAGCAGTAAAGGACTGCCTAGGTGCATGAAAATAAGTAGAAGAACCAGTATTGAAAAGAGAAAGGTTGTGATCAGAGAGTATATACTCTCTATAGAGTTACTCCTCCTATCAATATCAGCATTTCCCCAGAGGGGATGATGTCCATTAAAGTATCCCAGAATTAAAAAGGAAGATGGCAACTGTTCAATGAGAATATCAGGGTCTGATTGATTGTAGGTCTTTCAAAGTGACAAGTAGAGAAAACAAACAGTGATGGTGTAACCCAAGAAAACACGAGTGGCTACGGCCTCCAAGGATGAGTCGAGTGGTAAAGACAGGGTAGGCACATGCTGTTCAACTAACAGTGACACCCCTCCATGCACTTGTCCTTCACACAGCCTGTCATTTCTGTACAAAGAGAACTGCTGAAAGGTGACTGTATTGGCAGGTGTCAGAAATGCTTCCTGTAAGGAAAGACATACAGGGTGGTAGGAAGCATTCAATTTTTATGTCATCCAAATTAGAATGTGAACTTTGACAGTTCCATTGCATCAAGGTGGCCATTTTCATTTATATGTAGGCAAACTGGGTGGAGAACCATTCTGTTTAAGACCATGTGTTTTTTCTTTACTGAATTTATTCAAGGGAGGTCTATCGACCTCCATGGATTCTGACCTTGGTCAATTTGGAAGGTTTTTGCTGTTGGAAGAGGATCCCAGTGACTGAGGGCATGAACAAATGATCATTTTTGAATCATGGGGTGGGAGAAGAAGATATACCTGAGGAAATTCTTATACTCAGAACCAAAAGAAGTTGATCTTGGGATTTCCTGGAATATATGTTAGGGACAGAGATGGGTGTTGAAGTTGATTCATCAACTTTTTTAACCATGGAGATCAAAAGACTTTCATTTGTTTGGAGAACGATTCTTTAGAAGGCACAGAGAGATCTGTCTGCACTTCCACAGTAGTTGTAGAACAAAGTCCAGCAGCATATATCCAAGATGAGGTAGTGGACAGCAACTTTTGAGCCTCGGGGTAAGTAATGTTATTATTTTCAAACATTGCACCTCTTCTTCTTCCAACCATTTAGGGTAAAAATGAAAGTAGGGCAGGTGAGAGCCATTGCAACTTATACAATGAGGGTCCATTTCACACTCATAGGCATCATGGTCCTTGCAACTGCAACGAGCAGACGTCAAGAAAGCATAATGTACAGTCTTCGAGTGACCAAACCGCCAACACTCAAAACATTTGAGAGAGTTGGAATGTACGGCCATACCCTGCAATTAAGATAACCTTCCTTGATGGTGGCAGGTGAATAGTGATGAAAATATCAGAATGAGGGCTTGGTCAGCATCATAATTCCATCTTTGCAAGTGGAGATACCCCTCCCTGCAGAAACTCCTTGGGTGGAGAAACCAGTGAAAATCTCCAACTTGGGCATGTTCTTCAAATCCCTCTCAGCAATAACTCCTCGTAATGAATTCAAAGCAGCATGAGGTGCAACCTCAATAGGTATATCTGCAATTGCCTTTGAAAGCAAAAGGAGTTCACTGTGTTGAGATGTGGATGTTTCCACCAAAATGTCACCAGATCGTAGCTTCTTTACTGACTTTGGAGAACCAGCAAGTCCCTCTAGTCTCTTCTGAATGAAAAATGGAGACATCTGCCCTAAAGGTTTGTCTGAAAGAGAATGTAGAATAAGAAAATGAGGTACAACAGGTGTTACAGATGTTAAAGATTGCTGCTCAGAATCTTCAAGATGTGGTCATTTACTTATGGACTGGTTTTCACTATTTTATTTAAGTATTTTTTGAAGGATCCATAAAAAAAAAGGAATATTTCAGTGCTCACTCACCCCATCCACCATGAAGACCTATGAGAGAATGCATAATAATGCCAGGATTTCGTGAGCACTATATCCAAACACCAGCATCAAATACAATGTCCACAACACCTGTTGAGAACATCCAACACTGGTACTTGGTTGACCCTAGTCCAAATGGACCAGCCAGATGACCCAAAAGAGGTCACCCCAAGGCTGCCCATCTACAGCAATTCAAGGCCAAAGTGGTGTGTGAGGGTTGGACCCCTCAACCACCAGGACCTTCTCCTCCCCTCCACAGGTCACCTTACACGGCAAACACATCAGTGGATGTTTAGATCCCAGAGGAGGTAAACTGAAAGAACAGGACCTTCCCTGGGAGGTCCCCTCACCACGTACAGGAATCCACACCAAGGGGTTTTCCATTTCAAATAAAGAAAACTTGTGGCAGAGTTACATTTAGCAAGTACTAGTATATATTATTTAACTATCCAAGATCATAGCAACCATTTTGAAAAAGATATATGATAAAAACTATATTCAAAATGATTATAAATTACAAGAGGCCAATTATGGGACATATTAAAATAAGTTTTAACAAAAATATGAAATACATTAAATCACAAAAACAAAATAATTATGAAGCTTTACCTCTAAAAATCCAAGATCATCAAGAAAGTTCCTTATGTAGTTGACTATTTTTGCCCGGGTGAAAAATTTTTGTCTAACATAGTCATTCAAAATCAGGTCAAGGTAACGTTGACGATATCTTGTTTCCTTCATGAAAACATTAAAAAATAACTTGAAGAATAAAAGCAACTGTAAAAAGAGCAGATTTAATTTTGTACTTCCAAATATTTTCATAATAAAACATTACATATAAATACAAACTTTTTCCACATTTTGGAATTAATACTTGTATTAAACTTAAATTTCGTCAAATGGTGTAAGAAGTGATGTTAATGAAGGTTTAATATAACCCAGGAATTGACGCATATTTCCGTGTGCTGCAAAAAAACTGGACAAGAAGACAAAAAAGAGACAGACAATTCTCCAGTTAAGATAGTTTTATTTTTCTAGCGAGATGATTAGTTTATAAAATTAGTTAACATTTTCAGCAATGGAGGCCAACACCTTACAAGAGGAACAGATGATTTCTGAAAACAAAAAAAATTAATTAAAATCTTTACTTTTCCATACTGGTGGAGTGTAATACAGCCATGAAGGATCTAAATGATCTGTTGCTGTTCATGATAAAATATCACATAAATGCATTAATGAGGCAAATGTGTTTCAACAGTATTATTAACAAAATACTTTGCTGCAGTTTGTATGTTTAAAGCATAACTTTATTCTAGTTATTGCCAATATCTGACTATAAGAAAGTATGGAAGACCTTAATTTAGTAGAGGTGCTATAATGTCTTCTGTAACATAAAGTAAAAACAACATACAGTGGTACCTCGGTTCTCAAACTTAATCCATTCCAGAAGGCTGTTCGAAAACCGAATTAATTTTTCCCATAAGAAATACTGTAAATTAAAGTAATCCATTACAGAACTCCAAAAATTATGCATTATGAAGCATTTTAATTAAAAATATTGCTTGTTTATACCTGTATAATAATACTTACATGCATAAAGTCAACCACAAAAACTATAAACACAATAAAAAAACAATAAATGAAAATTTAACTGCACTTTACCTGTGCTGAGGAGAGCTGATGGCATAAGTGAAAGATGGTGAGGAATGTGGAGAGTAGGAGGGTTATTATTGTTTAGAAGGGGGGGTCACCTTCCATAAAAATGTCAGGTAACTCTCCTTCTGAGGTTCTTTCTCTTTTCTGTCTCTTTGCACAGCTACAACCTGCTTGAGACTCACAGGACCTATTTCTCACAAAAACTTGTTTAATGAGATTTGTTTCTGCCTAGCACCCTCCCCATGTCTCACCACACTATGTATGCCACTTCTCTTCCTAAATTTTTCAAACTACCCCCTACTAGCCTTAAACGCATCACTTGTATCAGCACTTGTTCCAGGGGTGTTTTTCAGGAGGTCAGCATGCAACTGTTTTGCTTTCTCACAAATGTAGGTCTCAGAAATGCTATCACCAGCTAACTGTTTTTCATTTACCCAAATCAACAACAGTTTTTCTATCTCTTCCATTGTTTGTGATCTTTGTTTCGTAAGCACTGCCACTCCCTTTGCAACATCAGCTTCTTTGATGACCTCTATTTTTCAGTATGGTGCAGACTGTAGACTTCACCATACCAAACTGTAAAGCAAGGTCAGACACGTGAACACCACTCTCATACTTTGCTATGAAATCTTTTTTCACCTCTATTGTGGCTCTAACAACTTTTCTTTTTTGTTTTCTGCTTTCATTATCCTTCTTTGACCCCATGGTGGCTTATTTAATCAGAATATTTAGAAAAACAAAAAGAAAAATGAGAACATTCACAGCAGATTTTAGTGGGGGTGTATACTAAGCGACAGGTGTGGGTAAAATGTTTTGGACAAGCTTGGTGTGAGCCAAAAATGGTCAAAGTGTCTTTTGGGTCATCAGTCGGGTTATTTTGGGAGTTCGGGCCACGACAGCTTGGTTCAGGAATCGAGTTTATGGTCGACAACCGAGACATTTTTTTTCTCAAACAATATGTTCAAAAACTGAATTGTTTGAGAAGGGAGTCGTTTGTAAACCGAGGTACCACTGTATCAAACTTGAACTATAAAAGGAATAATCTGTTACAAAGAATTACAGCAGCTAATCAAGTGAACTCACAGATGAGAAGAAAATGTAAAAATTACATTACATATAATGATATTTTGCTGGCAATGTTCATATCAAAAATGTATTTCTCACTGTAATATAGTTTAATATAAAAATATAAAATAATAACCATTATGAATGTATGTAAATGATGAAGGAATTGCTGCATAAATATTATCCAAAACTTACAGAGAATTGTTCTTAAGATTCACAGAAAACAGATGTTTTGTCAAATGTCTGATACAATATAAAGTGGTAATTTACACCTAAAGCAAATTATGATGAATTGTTAATTTGAAATTATTCATGTTAATTGGAAAATGTTCTTACTTATGATGTAGCACTTGTGTCAACAAAATTGTCATTCTGTTATTTGCTCCATGTTCATAGTGGTATAGTTTTAATGTTATGTTAACACTATTCCATTTATTGTAGTAAGTTTCACAAATTCTTTGATGCTGATGTGTTTATTGTGCTAGTATTGCTATTTTCAATCTTTTTGGTACCATACATAGCATGTCTTAAATGGTTAGATCAGAAAATGTTTAGAGTGCTTGATAAAAAGGAAGGAAACCAGTCACAAGCATCTGCTGTCATTGCAGTTACTTGTAATCAAATATAGGGATTGACTATCACACTTATAACACTTCCACATACAAAAATGCAAAGCATTTCAATGGTATATCCTGACTTGAACCTTTTGATTCAAATCATGATATATTTCGTAACATATTTTTATTGAAAGTTTAAAAGCTCGCTTCATACTGATACTAAATTATGGAGTTTATTATTCTCATATGCCCTAATATTTTTATAACTTCATTCTGACTCCCTGTTACTCTCTAGTTATCTTATTTTATAGGTGTATAAAAACAATATCATAACTATTAACCTGGAATTAAAAAATTGTTGCTACGTTTATTTCAAGCTTGATAAAAACCATATTATCAATAGGCCATTAGTTTGTTACACCAGTTCTCACTTACCTTATCTTTTAGACCAAAATGTAAATGAGGCAGCATGTGTAAACAAGGTGCTAAGAGTTCCATACATGTTGGAATGATACTCAGTTCTCCTTTCTTGGTTTTTCCTGCAGGAAAAATTGTTTATCCTTTTTTACAATTAGAAATCAAGGCTTTTGCTTTTTAGTATTATTTAAACTACATTAATTTATGTTGACATCTGTGTGCAAACATTAAAAAGCTAGAATTTTATTTAACAAACAAAACTTCAGTTGTATTTTCACAATGATATCTCAAATATTTCTTCTATCTTTACCTGGGTATCCTTTAACACCAATTATATCACCTCTTCTGAGCTTGGCATTCACTTTGGTAAGTTCTTCTTCTGAAGAATAGAATCTATAAATATGCCAAACAAACCCATAAAATACTATGTAAATCCTTTTCTTAGATATCATTAACAACCCTTTGACAATTCCTGTATATGACAGCTAATATTAAATTTAATAATTAACAAATATATTTTTTTTTATAATGGTAGTTAGTTGTTGCTGTTGTTTAGCATTTATTGGTGCAAAGCAACCGAACTACCTGCGCCAAACAAATGATAAAAGAATTGTAAAAGTAAAATCATTATAAAATATAAAAATAAATCAAGGTAAAAGAAAAAAGGGCCATAAAGCACGTAAAAAGAAATAAGAATTAAAAAGGCCAATAGCCTGTAAACATATAAAATCAAAAGTAAGATGGAGAATGTCACCATTACCATTGACACTGTCCAGTATCATGGGTAAACCCAAGGTAAAAACATCCTACAATGGTGCCATTGATCAATGTCGTTACAATGGCACGACAGTAAAATGTGAGCTGTTATGACTTGATTGTCACAAAGGCCACACATTGATGCATCAGTCCCAGATAAAAGAAAATGATGAGCTAAAAAACTGTAGTAAACTTTTAGGACAACTTCTTCCTTCCAATACTTATGGAAACAAGATGGTCAAAGAGCAACAAAAGGTTTGATCTGGAAAAGCTTGTTTCATGTTGCTCACTTCAAGTCAACTTCCAACTGGCACAGAGCTGAGCTTTCATATCAAAACCATAGTCCAAATACAGGACAGCCAGAGCAATAATAGCACCAGAGCAGACAGGCTACGCTGTGTTGTCAGTGAGTTCAGTCCTACAAATATCGATATGGCCTGGTACTCAGAAAAACAGGACAGAAACAAAAGAAAGAAAAATGGGCTTGTCAGATTTGAATATCAATTTCAACAAGGTGAAAACTAACATTAAATGATTCCAGATACAACTGAGAGCTAAGTGAGTCAATTGTACAATTGCTGTGCAGCATAGCATCTACATGATCCAGGGCAAGAGAAATGACATACAACTCGAGAGGGAACACAGAAATTGTAGATGGGATCCCGTGAGCCAGAAATTCACCACAACAAACCATGGCAGAGTCTACAGAGTCACCTGACTTTGAACCATCCATATAAATGTGAACAGAAGAATGGTTTGATAGATGTTCAGCAAATAATAGATTATACTTCCAATTGGAAGTACAGGCATTATTCAAGTAACTCAAAAAAAAGGTTACAGGTAAGGATGATAATAAACCATAGTGGGATGGACTGACCTGTGGATACAACAACTTCATCCAAGGACAAACCCAATTCAGCCAACTGTGCTCAGACATGAAAACCAAATGGAAAAAGGGCAGACAATCTATTCCAAAAGAGGATAACCCAATGAGAAAGAAAGACACAACCTCAGGTGGGATGCTATGGGAAGGACTGGAGTTTTGAAGCATACTCTAAAGAAAGTTGTTAGCAGTGGAGATGAAGAGGAGGTCCATGGAACTCAGCGTACAGTACAAATTCTGGATTGGAGAAGTGCAGAAAGCCACTGTGTGGAGCCAAAGCCTGAGATAGTAGACGGGGTCTAACATATTCAAGGTTGAGATCCTGGCAGGACCAGAGACTAATAGTCCAGTTTCAATTGAATGAGGGCATGATATATTTATAGGGCAAAACATTGATTCACTACCCAAGAGGTGGAGGAGACAAGACAGAGGATGTTCAGTGTCCTTGTATACTTCACATGTAGCTATTTGATGTGTGGAATGAAGGTCAGCTGACGGTCACTGATAAGCCCAAAAAAACTTTGCCTTAGGGATCAGAGGAATATCAACATCACCAAAATAGAGCTCAGGATATGGATGAATTCTCCACTGGTAACAAAAATACATTAAAACAGTTGTAGAGAAAGAAAAGGTAAAACCATTTGCTGTGGTCTAGTTCAACAAATGACAGAGCAGTTTGAAGTTACCACTCAATAACTGACATGAGATGTGAAAGTTGTAAACATAAAACCTGTGTGCAATGATAGGAGGAAGGTGTGAAGTGACAGCATTAATCTTCACAGTGAAAAGTGTAACACACAAGCTACAGCCCTGAGGCACTCCAAGTTCCTGTGGAAAAGAATAGGAAAACCCATACAGATTTGGAATCACTGATCCATTAAAAAGTTTTAAATAAAACTGGGTTAATGGCCACACAACCCACCTGAGTGGAGGTCTCACAAAATGTTTTAGCTCCACATAGTATCATAAGCCTTCTCAAGGTAAATGAATATGGAAACAAGATGTTGCTTAAGAAAGACTTCTCTGATCGACATTTCTTGTCAAATCAAGTGGTAAACTATGAAGATCTGTTGTCAGAATCCACACTGGGTGGGTGAAAGAAGATTATTTGATTTGAGGAACCAAACAAAATGAGCATTAATCATCTTCTCCAAGACCTTACAGAGACAGCTCATCAAAGCAATTGGACAGTAGTTAAAAGACTTAGATAAAGAGAGGACAATAGTGTGGTGTCAAGCATCAGGAAAAACATTCTCCTGCCAGTTCTGGTTTAAAAATCCAGAACAGCAGCAAGAGAGGAAGGAGAAAGATGGTACAGCATTGCATAGTGAATATCATCAGGTATGACTAATATACTGCCATACTAAAGAGGAGCAAACTTGAATTTCACCAGTTAAAAGAGGCAATTGCTCTGCCCATGACTTGATGGCCAAGAAGGCAGAAGATGCATGAGAAAAGCTACTGCTGAGAGTATCTGCAATGCTCCAGGCATCAGTAACTTTTTAACTATTGGAGAGCAAGATAGGAAAAGGGAGAGAAGTATGCTGTCCACTGACCTTCTGAATCTTGTCCCATATGATTTTGGAACTGGTAATAGAAGAGATGTAAGTTGTAAACCTAATCTTAGATTCTTTCTGGCTCTGATGTCTTAACTGATGAGCATGGACACAGACCTACTGAAAAACAATGAAGTTTGAAAATGTGGAATACCTACGAAAGATATTCCAGGCCCATTTTAGAACATTTTGTGTCATTTGGCAGGCAGGGCTCCACCATGCACGAGTTTTAGAAACAGATTAAGCAGCTATATGGACAATACAATCAGTCACTGCTGCCATGCAGTCATTTATCAATGGCACACAGACAACAGCAGGATAAAGTTCCAAGAGGGCAATAAAAGAGAAGCATTTAGCCTGGTCCAACTTCTACAGAAACACATGGATCAGGTGGCATCAACCAAAGACAGTCTCTCTCAAAATGATCACTGCCTTATGAGCCACTGTAAACTCTCCAAGAAAAATGAAAGAAAAGTGAAAGGGAGCAGAAAGAGAGATCAATAGCAGTAAAAGACTGAATAGGTGCATGAAAATAAGTATAACTACCAGTACTGAAGAGAGAAAGACCATGATCCAAGAGCATATAATCTATGGAATTGATGCCTCCCATCAATATTAGCACCACCCTAGAGGGAATTATGTCCATTAAAGTCCTCCACTATTAGAAATGGAGACAGCAACTGTTCAATGAGAGCATCAAGGTCTGATTGATCACATGTCTCTTCAAAATACTGGTAGAGAGAACAAAGTGATGGTACGATTGAAGGAAACAGAGGTGGCTACTGGTCTCCTGTATTGAGTGACAAAGACAGGGCAAGCATGTGCTGGAAAATCAGTAGTGCAACCCCTCCATTACACAATTTGTAATTCTGGTACAAATAAAACTGATGAAAGGTGACTATATCAGCAGGTTTCAAAAACGCTTCCTGTAAGAAAAACACACGAGATAACAATTAATCAAAGCCTTAACGTCATCCACATTAGAATAGAAACTTCAACATTTTCACTGTACCAAATTAGCTATTTTTCTTAGGTCGAGAAGAACTGAGCAAAAAGCCCTCCTGTTTTCAACCATGCCATTTTTTGCTTTAGTAGAATGAGGTATGTTACCTCCATGTGCCCTGCCCTGGGACAAGTGGGCAGGTCTCTGTTGGTGGATGTAGGTTCTAACAACCGAGGGAATGAAAAAATAATCATTCTACATCTTGGGGCCAAAGAAGAGGGACCTGAGCAGGTGCCAGAAGCTGGAGCCAAAGGACACTTCTGGGGAAGCACAGGAAGGAATGGTGGGAACAGAAAAAGGAGCAGACATTGACTCATCAACTCTTAACTATGGAGGGCAAAAGACTCTTCACATGGTTGGAGAATGACTGTTGGAAGCATGGAAAGATCTGTTTGTATTCCCATTGTAGCAGTGGAATGTAGTGCAGCAGAAAATGTCCGAGATGGAGTTGGGGACAATAACTTCCAAGCCTTGGAGTAAGAAATATTGTTCATAGTTTTTAAGCACTGGACCTATTTCTCCTCCATCTACTTATGGCAAGAATAAAAATAACGGGAGGGAACCACTACAGTCGTCACAGTGAGGTTCCATTTCACACTTGTATGGATTAAATTACTGAATCACTGACACTGAAAACATTGGAGAGGGTTGGGAATATATGACCATACATTACAGTTTGAGTAATCTGTCTTCGTGGTTGCAGGTGGTTGTGGTGATGTAAACATCAAAATAAGAAAATCTCTACACAGTATTAGTCTCTCCTAATGAGTGGATATGAGGATATTCAACTCAAGAGTATTCTTTAAATCCCTCTCAACAATAACTCCACTTGTAGAATTGAAAGTAGTATGGGAGAGTATCTTTGAGTGGTATATCTATAATGGCCTTTAAATTCAGGAGCAGTTTAGTGTCTTGTGGTGTAGATGTTTCCACAAAAATGTCATCAAAGTGCAACTTTTTTTACTGTTTTTTTTTGTTGTTTTTTTTTTGGGGGGGGGGGGGGGAGCAGCAAGTCCCTCTAATCCCTTTTAAAAGTAAACAAAGACATCTGTTACTAGGATTTCTCAGACCATGAAACCCACAATAGGATGCACTACAATGCCACACAAGGACACTGCAGCAACATCAAAATTTCATGAGCACTATACCCAAAGAACAGGATAAGAAACTATGTCTATCCAATGAAAACATCTAACACTGATACGCATTTGACCATAGCCCAACAGGACCAGCTGACTGATGCTGGGGGCTACATCAAGGCTGCCCATCTACAGGAATTCAAAGCTAAAGAGGCATGTTGGGTTTGGACTCCCTCGACCACCAGAATTTTCTCCACCTCACAGGTTACCATGCATGGCAAATACACAGGTGGATGTTCAGATCCCAGAAGAGGTAAATTGAAAGAACAGGACCTTCCCTGTCTATTCACTACATACAGGAATCCATCTTGAGTGGTAGTAGTTAGTAATAATGGTAGGTGTAATGTTAAGAATTTAATATGCATTTTAATGAAAAATGTTAATGATATTTTTAATTGAATATTTCTGCATATAATTATTTTATTCATTTTCATACCACATATGTTCCATATAATCAATTAAAAATAGCTATCTGCAACAAATCAAGCTCTAGTTACTTGCAGCAGGGTTTTAATAATTAAGGAAAAGCACTAAAAATATCTTGATAAGGAAAATTTTAGCAAATCCAAAGAGGAAGTTTTTAAATTACAAAATGAGAACTTCTTTTAATCAGTAAATAATAAAAATCTTTAAGCTGAAACGCACGAATTAGAAAAGTAGTTTGTTGTTAGCCATAGTGTAAAATACTTTAAGTGCATGCACCAATCCTTGAAATAACAAGTCATTTCTACCTGTATAAACCAGAATAAATAAATCAACTACAATCAAAAGATGAAAAATTAAGAATGACAATATAAAAAATCTTCCCTAGCAAGTTTATGGTTAATCCAGTTAGGAAGACCTAATAGTAAACTGGACTTATGCTACTAATCATAAGAACTATTTATCTGGTAATGTATATAATATTAAATACATTGCAATACATTTAAGTAAGAACTACAAGTTTGTAGCAGAAAATAGCAAATGTTTTATTGAACCACTGCATAAAATAAACTTATAAAAATAATAACTAAGTATTTGTTTCTAATGGTCCTCATCCCCTGAGAACAGTGAAAACTTCATCAAATGTAAAGCAAAATGGGAAGAACTGAGTAAAAACAAGAGAACTGTCAATTTCACACAATTGTGTCATTATGGAGTTCCACCAAATAACAACATTTTCAAGGATTAAATATACAAAAAAAAAGCAATGATGAACTTGTCAAAATGTGTTCGTAGTCATATGTTACTGGATGATGAAAAATGAAATGTACAGAATACACTAAGAATTTAAGGATAAAATGTCACACAAGATTAGCTAAGCAAATCACATCATTGAAAGCTGGGAAGAGATTAGTTCATATGACTTGGATGAACTGATTCGTAAGTTCATCAAATACTTGTGAAATAAACATTAATTTAACTAAATGAAAAGTCATACAATTGTGTTTCTCAGAATTTGGAATTTATGTTTAACATAAGTTTGAAGCCACTCAGTAACATAACTGAAGAAAAGGACCAGTCACTCAAGCCACTCAGAAAGAGCTTTTCCAGTAATAATGGAGATGAAGAAATTTAGGATGTATTTATAGACACAAAACAATTAGTAAGTAGTGAGGCTGCCATCTAATGAGACTAAGGATAGTCTACAAAGTATAAATTCCTGAAAAATGATTTGTGAACTTTTTTTTGATAACCTGATGACACATGCAGTAGTTGGTACTCATGGGCCTGTTTAATAATTTTATCCCAATTTTTAATTTTTATAATAACTACAGTTATCTTCACAATGTAAAATCAAAGGTCACCTTGAACTTCAATAATTCAGAATAAATCTTTAAAGTGTAGACAGTTCTCAAATATTTTAAGTATTAATAAAATAATCTAATTCAAATTAAACATGTTTAATTATTGCAAATAAAGTTTTAGTTGAGTAAATGTAAAAGGCAGCCTTGAGTAATATTTATTTGACAGTATAAGTTTTACAAGATTGTTTAATACTTAAACATAATTTAGAGTTAGAGAACACAAGTTTCAATTACCTCAGAAATAATTTCATCTTGCAAGTAATATATTATGTTTTACTTTCATTTTATAGGTTATTATACTTAACTATATTTTATAAGTAATATAACTTTATTTTCATATTTACAGATTATTTTATTGAATTACACATCATACAGAATACAAGATTTTGTTTTTATTTTTATCAGTTATTTATCTATTTATTTATGGCTATATCAATTAAGAAATACAATTTTTTACAGATAATAATTACTAAGAAATTTAAAAATGACACTTTAAATGCAAAAGTTACTTTATTTTTTAATTTTCATTTTTATTTCTCTATCATATTAAACTACAGCATCATAATAGGAACCTTCTTTTTTTGTCTATTTTTAATTCTATAACCCTCAAAACTTACTTTGCATTAGCCATTACTTGAATTTTAGTTCCTTCACCCCTCAAGTCATAGAAGATCAGTTTGGTTCCAGACTCTCGTTTAGCATGCACTCGACCAGCAACACTAACAGTGACATCCTCTAACACTTCTCCTGGTTGTAGGTGGTTGTAATTTTTAATAAACTCCGTTAGTGAAACAGATACATTAAACTTATGAGGATAAGGGTCATGCCCGATAATCTTAAGCTGAGCTACTGCCTGAGATCGAAGCTTAAAATATTCCTGAAAAAATAATTAAGCTGTTAGTCAAAAATTAAAATTTTTAAAAGAACTCCATAATAAACTATCAAACTTTTAAATAGCAAGATTAATTTTGTAAACATTCCCACTCACTTTTTTTTTTCAACAACACCATGAGAAATCACTAATACAGAAGCAGTAGGGAAATTATAAGGAGGAAAATTTGAATTATAAGAAATATAAAAGGTTGGTTGTTTTGGTGTTTTATGACACAAAACAGCGAGGTTACCTGTGCCAAACATCCAGTAAAAGGTTAAAATTAAAGTAAACTTAGATATATTCATAAAAGTAAATTAAGATAAAACAAAACAAACTTTAAAAAAAAACAAATAGCACAAAACCAACGTTTACATCTAGTCTACAACGAAAGAGAAACACTACAGTAATTCATGTTGTAAAGGACTATCTGTAGCATAGCTGTAATAATCATAACTCACCAGGAAGACTAACAGGTAAGTACAAAAACCACCATCAGTCACCCAAAGTTGGCCTTTCCAGTCCTGGTTCCAAGTTATTTAATGTTATGACCATTTTTAAAAAGGAAAGTAATAAAAAGGTTTTAAAAGATGTGGAGCAAAATTATAATAATAACTTGCCAGGATGGTTAACATGTTATTCAAACAGCAGTATTTGTCACCTGAAGTTGGCCTTTCCAGTCCTGGTTTTGAGTTATTTAATGTTCCGGCCAGTGTCTAATTTCAAATCGAACTAGATGAACTGTGATTTTTTAAAGCGAGCCACATTAAAAAGGTGTAATGTATAAATTAAAAAACTTAAATGGCATTAAAAAGATTAATGGCCTTTAAAAAACTAAAAACATTACCAAGGTGGACAGTATCACCATCACCAATAACACTCTCTAATGTTATGGACAAACCTTGGGACAGAACATGCTTAAAATGGTGCCATTGTTAGGAGTCACAGCAGTGATAGTGTCAGAACACATAGACTTAGCTGCAGTGTTGGAGAGCTCATTCCTGCAAATCCCAAAGTGGCCCAATATCCAGAAAAACTAGATAGAAGTAGATGTTAAAGAGGAATGGGCCAGTTGATTTTAAATATAGGCGACAACAGGGTGTGAACTAATGTGAAGCAATTCCAAGGCCAGTAGAGAATTAAGCAAGTCAGTATAAATAGTGAAATTTGAATATTGCTTAGGTTCTATGTGATCCAGGGCAAAAGATGTAGTGTACAATTCAGCAGTAAACACAGAAACTGTAGAGAGGATTCCTTGCACAACCACAAAAAACCATAACAGATCCCACACAGTCATCTGAGTTTGAACCATCTGTATAAATAGGAATGGAAGGATGGTTTGAAAGATGTTCAGCAAATAGCAAACAGTATTTCCAATGAGGACTGTCTGTTTTTCTCAGACAACTTACAGATAGGTCACAATTGGGGGCTGTAAGAAGCCATGGTGAAATGGGCTGACCAGTGGATGCAGCACTGTTATCCAAGGCAGACCCAATTTATCTCTCTGCACCTGGATACGAAGGCCAAAAGAAGCAATGGCAGATCATCTGTTCTGAAAAAGCATGGCCCACCGAGGAAAGTAAACAACCCCAGGTGGGATGCTTCAGTAAGGAATGAAGTTTTGAAGCATATAGTAAAGACAGTTGCAAATGGCAGAGGTGCATGAGTCTATGTTCATAAAGCTCTGAACTGGAGAAGTGCAGAAAGCCCCATTGCAGAGCCAAAATCCTTGATGATGAATGGAGTCTAGCATCTTTAAGGTTGAGGTCCTGGCAGAGCCACAGACCAGTGTTCCCTAGTTGAGTTTCGATCGAATAAGAGCACAATATATCTTTAGCATAGAACAACGATCATTCTCCAAGTGGTGGAAAAGAGAACACGGAGGATGTTCAGTGCTCTTGTATGTTTGACCCATAGCTGCTTGATGTGTGGTATATGGGCCAGCTTATGTTCAAAGATAAACCCCAAGAACTTAGTCTCAGGGACCACAGGAAGCACAACTTCATTGATATGGAGTTCAGGATCAGAGTGAATACCCCATTGGCTGCAAAAGTGCATGCAAATAGTTTTAGAGAGAGAAAAGGTGAAGCCATTTGCTGTGGTCCTCTTCAGTAAATAACTGAAGGCAGTCTGTAGATGCCATTCAATATAACTCATGTTCAATGACTGACATGAGATGTGAAAGTTGTTGACATAGAGTCCGTTTGCAACAGTGAGAGGGAGTTGTTCAGTGATGGCATTATTTTTTATACTGAAAGTGCGACCCTCAGAATGCAGCCATAAGGGACTCCAAGTTCCTGTAGAAAAGAATGGGAAGGTGTCAAATCCACACAAACTTGGGATCTCCTATCCATCAAAAAATTTTTAATAAAAATGGGCAAATGGCCATGTAACCCATATGTATGAAGGTCTTGCAAAATGCCATACCTCCATGTTGTGTTATAAGCCTTCTCAATGTCAAAGAATACTGATACAAGATGTCCTTTCAGAAAGGCTTCTCTGATTGATGTTTCAAGTTGATTCATGTGGTCCACTGTGAAGTTCTGTCATTGGAACCCACACAAGGTGGGTGAGAGGAAGTTGTTTGATTTGAGAAACCAAACAAGACAAGCATTAACAATTCTCTCTGAGGTCTTACAGAGACAGCTCATCAAAGCAATTGGACAGTAGTTTGAAGGAATCTTGGGATCCTTCTCAGGCTTGGAGAAAGGTAGGACAATAGCTTGGAGCCAGGCATCAGGAAAAACATTCTCCTGCCAGATCCAGTTGAAAACAATCAGAAGAATAGCAAGAGAAGCAAGAGAAAGACAGCACAGCATTTCATAGTGTACATCATCAGGCCCAACCATTGAAGAGCCAGTTTGAGTTCCATAAGTGTAAAAGGACAATAGTCAAAGAGACAATCAGCTTGAAAGGAAAGAGGCGATCCCTCTGCCCGAGTCTTGATGGCTAAGAAGATGGAGGAAGAAGCAGAAGTGTTAGATACCCAGCAAAAACTTTCATCTCGAGTATTGGCGATGCTCTAGGTATCACCTACTTTCTGACCATCAGAGATCAAGATCGAGAGAATCTTGTCCCATATGACTTTGGAACTGGTGGTAGAAAATGTGCTGGTTGTGAACTTAATCCAAGAGTCCTTCTGACTTTGATGTCTTACCCACCAAGCATGTGCACAGGCCTGCTGGAATGTGATGCAGTGCAAGAGAGTGGGATACCTACGAAAAGTATTCCATGCCTGTTTTTGAGCCTTCCGTGCCATATGGTAGGCAGGATTCCACCACAAACGAGGATATTGTGGAATACATGTCAAGGTTTCAGGAATACATTGAGAAGCTGTATGTACAATATAGTCAGTTACTGTTGCCACACAGTCTTCTACTGATGGTTTACAGACAATGGTAGGATCAAATTCGGCAAAAGCAGTGAAAGAGAGCCAGGTGGCTCAATCCAGCTTCCACTGAGGCATGCTGGTCTGGTGGCATTCACCACAGCCAGTCTCTTTCAAGATTATAGGAAATGATTGCTGCCTCATGGATTACTGTCAACCCTCCATGAAAAATGGGAGAATAGTGAAGGGGAGCAAATTGAGAGATCAATAGCAGTAAAGGACTGACTAGGTGCATGAAAATAAGTAGAAGAACCAGTATTGAATAGAGAAAGGTTGTGATCAGAGAACATACACTCTACAGAGCGACCCCTCCTATCAATATCAGCACTTCCCCAGAGGAGATGATGTCCATTAAAGTTACCCAGTATTAAAGAGGAAGCTGGCAACTGTTCAATGAAAGCATCAAGGTCTGATTGATCATATGTCTTTCCAAAGTGATAAATAGAGAAAAAAATAGTGATGATGTAACCCAAGAAAACATGATGGCTACGACCTCCAAGGGTTTGTCGAGTGGCAAAGACATGGTGGGTGCATGCTGATCAACCAACAGTGCCACCCCTCAATGCATTCGTCCATCACACAGCCTGTATAAAGAAAGCTGCTGAAAGGTGACTGTATTGGCAGGTTTCAGAAATGCTTCCTGTAAGGAAAGACAAACAGGATGGTAGGAAGCAATCAGTGTTTTGATGTCATCCAAATTAGAACATGAACCTCGACAATTTCATTGTATGTGGATGACCATTTTATTTACATGTAGGCAAACTGGGCAGATAATCCTTCTGTTTAAGACCATGTCTGTTTTCATTACTTTCCTTATTCAAGAAAGGTCTATCAACCTCCATAGATCCTGACCTGGGTCAATTGGACAGGTCTTTGCTGTTGGAAGAGGATTCCAGAGACTGAGGGCATGAACAAATGATTGTTTTGCATCTTGGGGTGAGAGAAGAAGATGGATCCTGGAAATGTCTGTACCTGAACCAAATGATGTGGATCTTGGGGTTTGGTGGAATGTATATCAGGGACAGAGATAGGTGTTGAAGTTGATTCATCACCTTTTTTAACCATGGAAGTCAAAAGACTTCTCATTTGTTTGGAGAACGATTCTTTAGGAGGCACATAGAGATCTGTCTGCACTTCCTACTGTAGCTGTGGAATGAAGTGCAGCAGCATATATCCAAGATGAGGTGGTGGACAGAAACTTTGAGCCTCAGGATCGGTAATGTTATGAATTATTTTCAAATGCTGCACCTCTTTTTCTTCCAACTATTTAGGACAAGAATGAAAGTAGGATGAGTGAGAGCCATTGCAATTGATGTAATGAGGGTCAGTTTCACACTTATAGGTATCATGGTCCTTGCCACTGCAATGAGCACACATCAAGGCATAATGTACATGTCTTTGAGTGATCAAACCACTGACACTGAAAACATCAGAGGGTTTGGAATGTATGGCTGTACAATGCAATTAAGATAACCTGTCTTGATGGTGGCAGGTGAATAGTGATGAAAATGTCAGAATGAGGGCATTGGTCAGCACCATAATTCCATCTTTGTGAGTGGAGATACCCCTCCCTGCAGAAACTCCTTGGGTGGAGAAACCAGTGAAAATCTCCAACTTGGGCATGTTCTTCAAATCCCTCTCAGCAATAACTCCTCATAATGAATTCACAGCAGCATGAGGTGCAACCTCAATAGGTATATCTGCAATTGCCTTTGAAAGCAAAAGGAGTTCACTGTGTTGAGATGTGGATGTTTCCACCAAAATGTCACCAGATCGTAGCTTCTTTACTGACTTTGGAGAGCCAGCAAGTCCCTCTAGTCTCTTCTGAATGAAAAGTGGAGACATCTGCCCTAAAGGTTTGTCTGAAAGAGAATGTAGGATAAGAAAATGAGGTACAACAGGTGTTACAGATGTTGAAGATTGCTGCTCAGAATCTTCAAGACCTGGTCATTTACTTATGGACTGTTTTTCAGTATTTTATTTAATTTTTTTTTGAAGGATCCATAAAAAATGGAATATTTCAGTGCTCACTCACTCCACCCATCATGAAGACCTATGAGAAAACTCATAATAATGCCAGGGTTTTGTGAGCACTATACCCAAATGCCAGCATCAAATACAATGTCCACAACACCTGTTGAGAACATCCAACACACCACTTTGGCCTTGAATTCCTGTAGATGGGCAGCCTTGGGTCATCTGGCTAGTCCATTTGGGCTAGGGTCAACCAAGTACCAGTGTTCTTTCAGTTTACCTCCTCTGGGAGGTCCCCTCATCACGTACAGGAATGCATACTGAAGGGAAATATAAAAGGTAATATAATACCTTTTAACAATGACAATGTATTTTTGGCAGATACTTATTTTCTCTCACATATTAGCCTTTCTCAGTTTTGTGCTGCCCTTTTCATTTGCAATTTCACATGTCACTAGTTTCAAGGTTCCCACCTAAACTCCAGTGTTTGTATGTTGTATTGTGTGCTGTAGCATGCACACAAGCATGTGACAAATCTCTAACAAAAAGAGTGTAACATCCTCCCAGAACAGCTGACTTCTTCTGTACTAATTGTTCAATAAACACTAAGTTGAGGTAAGATAAAATGCAAAATAGGTGGAAAGAACTGGTGGAAAGTGAGAGAAGAGGCAAGTATTTACTGAAAATGTTAACTTCTGATAGTGATAACTTACTCTTCTCTCATATTAGCTAGAATCCCACACAGAAGTGGTGGAACAATGTGCAAAGGTTTGCTAGATAAGCACCTGATAGAAATTCATGGAACACAGCACCCAAAACCATGAAAGTGCAAAAATATAGTCATAAAAAACTGCACCTTTTGTTCATGGTGAAGATATGCACCATCAAATCATGCAGAACCAAGTAAAAAAAAAAGTGTTAAATGTCCCATCACTTCCAGTCCAAAACCAATCAACATCAGGTATATTTCATCCAGCACATGGTAGGTGGTGGATCCCAACCATCTTCAACTCTATACCAGAAAGCAGAAAGGAGAGTAACTTAATTCCATCAACCCAGGTAGTACTAACATGTGCTGACCCTGTACACATCCATCACCAACCCACCTTGGAACCCAATATTTATGCAAAAGTAGTATGGGATTAAAGTAAGCAAGATGAGTCAACTCCAGTCCAAAATTTAGGTATTGGGATTTTTTGTCTTGTCTGCAATAAAAGAAGTGTTCCTACCATCCACATGGCTGAAGTCTAATACTGGCTGGACCTGCACTGAATCAACATCATATCACTCACAATCTGACACACAGGTTACAATAGGATGGTGGAAATTAAACTCGAGAGGTTACATGTATTTGGTTGTTCCTCTCTATTCCAAAACTGGGTGGCATTCAGAATTTTTCTCCATTTGAGGTAGAAGTTGGATTCATACCATCTACACCAACAGATATCATTGCACTACCCTCTACTAAGCAGAATTGGCCACACTTGGAAGGAAGCCTGTATAGTCCACCACCCCAGTGGTTAGAACTAGATGAGTGGCAAAGTCTCCCACACCACTCTAGAAGAAGAAGAGGGAAAAAATGCCTTGGGAAGATGAGGAAAGCAACATCTTAAGGAAGTGGAATGGCAACCTAGCAATGGCTTTTTGGTCTTGTCGGGTATAGAAACAAATGAAAGTAAGTGGCAATCATTTTTCAAAGTAAAACACACTATCCCTGTTGACTTTTTAGTGTACATATTTGTATTATGCTCACTGAGTGCTTGGCCATTCCTATATATAGTCTACCAACTCTACAATAACAAACAGAGAAAAAGCAGGAGCCCACAAATTGATCCCTGATGAAATTATGAGTCAGTTAGCCTTACTACTGTAGTAACAAAAAATTTCTAGAAAGTCTCATGAAAGATTTGAAAAAAAATTTACTGAAACATAAGAGCCAATGTAAATCACTGAAGTGAATTTTTTTCTTAGTAACTTTTGAACTTTGTTTCAATGATGTTGCTTATCATCCAAATAACAAAAGAGTATTAAGCCAACATAATTGGGTTTTTAAATAGTTTTTGATAAGATATCATGAAAAAATTAATAAAAGAGCATTAATAAAGTCTGAAAAAACTAGTTAAATTAATTTAGTATGGTTGAATGATTTCACAATGCTTTTTTTTTATTAATTTTGTAAAATTATTCCCACTACAGAAAATTAACTAATCTATTTCAAGCCAACTTTTACTTCACCATTTTAAAATAGAGAGACACTTACTCTCTACTGACCTATCATGATTATAAGAGAAACTTTTAAAAGAATAATGGAAAAATGTTCTTAGTTTTATTGTAATCAAGAAAATTTACATTTCCTTAAACTCAACTTACATTAGGATCTGTAATTTCTTCCTCTTTACTTTCTTTCTTTTCTTGTTTTTGCTGCTCAGCTTGTCGTTTTAGATCCTTTTCTGTTTTTTCCTTGGCTTTCTGTTCAGCTTTAAGTCTTCTTTTCAATTCACTACAAGTTACACAATTAAGGAAATAACCATTATACCTAAATTACTACATCATTTAATAATGCATTTGTAAATATATACCAAAAACATACTGCAGAACAAAAATAATTTACTATGTATTTTCAATAGTAATAATATATTAATATTATCAATAAAATTTGTGCTCTATTTTCTTATGACTACTTCAGAAAGGTTTATTCAGATCTTACTGTTTTGGCTATCATAATATAACACTGATACTTCAGCTTATAGTGACTGTCTTTTTAAAGGAACACTAGACATGAAGCAGTTCTAGCTTTTATTCAATGGATCGTTTCTATGACCTACATGTGATGACAAATACTTTTTACAACTTTTAATGATTTCTATCCATTCTGTTACTACCTGACCAACCTCTCTGAAACCTCCTTGGCTTGTGAAGAAAAATAAGCACTGGAAGAAAACCACAGTCTTGGACACAGAAAGAAACATTTTGGCACACCATGGCAGCCCATGGAGAACACAGTTTGGATACTTCTGTGTAACATTGCATGAAGTCTACATCGATGAATGTTTCTGAAATCTAAAGACACTCCTATCAAAGCAGAGACTTTGAATTTAAATATAACAATTAAAAGTATGTTAAATAATGCATATCCATGCATAAGCCAGTGTAGTGCATAAGACACCAAACTGTCAAATGTTGTTTGAATTTCTCTTTAAATAATAAAAACAAAATTTTACCAGTTTGAATTGTAAAGATAAACATTAAAACATAAGATCAAGCTTATGAAAGCCAAAATTTTCAAAAACTGGTCCATGGTGAGTTACAATGTGTCTCTTTTCAGTATCTGCTTTCTCTTCCAATTTTGTTTTATAGTAAAAGCCAACTATACTTTGCATGAGTATATATAGTAGACAAGTTAACCAAGCACCATAATTTATTTTTGTTAGGAAATGCCAATTACTTTATTTTATTTTTTTATAAATAACAGGTATTTGAAGTGGAGTAGTCTTTGTTTAACTCTACCCATAACACATGAAAGTAAAATTCACATGGTGAAAATGTATTATGACAAGATCACACACACACAATACATCCTTTGGATAGAATCATTACTATCACTGTGGAAAAAAAGTAAAATACCAAACAGTCATTTAAAGGTATATATAAGGCGAAACGCATGATTTCAGTGTTAACATATATTGTTGGAAATCAACAAGACATTATTTGAACTTACCTACGGGGTTAATACTTTAGCTTTTAGTTTTTTATTTACATTAATTACACAGACAGAGCTTTATCATTAAATTTGTCCATGATGTTAAATCTTTAGGTATTTATAGTTGTAATGAGAATGTTGTGCTACTACAGAATGGATTGGATTAGTTGCCAATGGTGACAGATATTTGGAAACTGACTGTGAATCATAGAAAGTGCAAATTGAAGTCTGACTGTCAAGCTGAACCTTTAATTTTTATTTAAGTTTAATTACAATTAACACAATAAACGTAGGGTATAAACATTTTAAATTATCAGTATACCTACTTTTTACTCAATTTCTCTTCAACTTCAGACATTTTTTCGCGTCTTGCTTGTTAACTTACAAAATATGGTTTTATTACTTTTTACGTATTGAAGTATGAGCAGCTGACGCAAGAATTACAACTTCGTTAGTGTTACGAACTGCAACAAGAATTAAGATCGGAAGCCACATGGACAAAGCAAGGAGCATTCAGTTTTGCCGCTCTAGCGGTAAAAAGCAATAATAATAATAATATACAATATCTGGAGGATCTGTCTTCTGGACACAACTTATATAAATTCATGATTGATAAAAGGTTACCTAAGGAAATGACAAGTTGCTTCCCTTATACGTAATTCAAATAACGTCCCTTAAAACAGGAAAACACAAAATGTAAAACCTCAAGTTTGCAAGTATTTCCCCTTGGAACCAATGAACTTCTATATCAAATTTGATGAAGGTCCATCTACAGGAGGAGAAATAAAGGTGAAAACGCCCATATAAACCATTAAAAGCACAATGAAAAACTGAATACCTCCGCATTGGCAAAATGAACCTCCATACCAATTTAGGTGAAAATCCGTCTAAACCCTGAGAAATAGAAACATGGACATTCAGCAGGCAGTACTATTATAATATATATATATATATAAAGAGTGTAATGGAATGTTATATTTGAAGCTCACACGGATCTATCCAAGTATCTACTTACGTACTAAAGTGTGTGATGTGTATTAGTATGGCTTGAAACTTTTATTTGCTATATAAGAATGGAATACAATAACTGATTTTTTTATTGGACGATTTACTAATCAGCACACAAATATATACACATCCCATTAAAATGTTTCTTCGAGACAAATCACTGAAAAATAGGATTTGACGAAACTGAGGAAAACACATTTCAAAAAGTATAAAATTGACCTTTTTTCTTCACACTCAATGACTAATTTTGTTCTAAAAATATGGTTAAGATTTCAGTGTCGCTCGAACTGTAGAAAAAACGATTTAAAACAATATTATTGTGAATGTTTGTTTTCATAATTCAGTACAAATTCACTTGTATCTTTGTAAATATTCTTCTTACGCTTCAACAATAAATGGAACTAAACATACACACACAGGACGCTTTACAAATAACATTATTCCGCAAAACATCGCTATTGCTCTGTCTTTTAGGAACAATATTGCAAACAAATGAATAATAACATGTACTTCAGTACTGCAGACAAACTTTCTAAGTTTCGACAGTTAAAGTACCAACTTAACTTTAGTTATTTAGACAAAAGACTGGCCATATAAGCACCAACTAATCAAGACAAATCAAATGATAATTTTTCTCCATTTTCAATACAATTAATCTAACTTAGCTTAATAATGAATATATTGCTATAAAAGGATGATAAAAAAGACGTTTGGAGAGAATTTCTTTCAAATTCAACGATCAGCAGCGCTTCTTAAACCTTGAAAGAATGGTCTAGATTCAGTTAGTTTATCAAAATGCAACGCATCTGAAACACATACAATATCAAAAAATAAAAATCGTTTATTTGGAATTTCGTGGAAAGCTAGCCGTCCCTAATTTAGTTGTGTAAGAGTAGAGGGAAGGCAAGTAGTTATGCCTCCTTGTCTGAAAGGGCGCGCATCTTTAGTACAAGGAGAATTCGAACCCATAATCCTCGGATGACGAGTCGAGTGCGTAACCACTTGGCCATGCTTAGACTAAATAAGAATGGTATAATTGATAATTCTTTGCTGAAAGGTCATGATGATATTTCATGGAAACAAAAGGTTACAACAGAGACTTTAGCATAATGTACATTCCATTTAAACTAACCTTATTTTATCTTTCTTCTTAATCCACTTTAATTTGATTATTATTATTTAATATATTGTTGACTGCAAATAATTACTCTTAACAGTATTCCCAACTTAGTTTTTCACAATTCTATTTGCCTTCGTAGTACAGCGGTAAGTCTACGGAGTTACAACGCTAAAATGAGGGTTTGATTCCCCTCAGTGGGCTCAACAGATAGCCCGATGTGGCTTTTCTACAAGAAAAACACAAACACACACAACTCTATTTGAAAAAAACAAAACTGGTATAACAATACCAATTCAGATTTATTTATTTATTTTTGGGATTTGGTTTAATTTAACAGTTTAGGCTGGGTCTACACCTTTGTGTCACAAAATCCGTAAAGAACTGAGAACAGTATAAGTAGAAAAACTTTTGCAGCCAATTATGGTTTTTAATCACATTGGCCATGATTATTGAAACATCCTGCTACTTTGGTACTTTTTTTGTTTTATACAGCTGCATTATATTTTTTGTCCGTTAAAGATTGTTCCTATTGATTATTCTCATAGATTTGTAATGATGGATATCTACATGAATCATTTCGAAAAGTTTAAACTATTGAAGAAGGTTACAGTTGTTGCGTTTGTTCTCTCTCTACTTATGCAGTCTTCATTATTAAATTTTATTTCTGTATGGTCTACATACATAAAATGAATTAATGCTGTAGTTATGGAAACAAGACGCTCAAAAAGCAATGATAAGAATGATCCGGAAAAGGTTGTTACCACGTTGCTGACTCCAAGTCGACTGCTAACTGGCATGGACAAAGCACCAGAGCAGACAGACTTAGTTGCGGTGTCACAAATATCGACGTGGTCTTGTACCTAGAAAAACTGGATAGAAAGGGAAGTTAAAGAAAAATGGGCCAGTCAGTTTTTAATATCAACGGCAACAAGATGAGGACTAATATGAAACGAATTCAGGGACACTAGAGAACTGATGGAATCAGTATAAATAGTACAATTACTGTACTGCATTGCTTCTACATGATTTAGAGGAAAAAATGACGTACAACTCGACAATGAACACATAAACTGCAGAAGGGATCCTGTGACCAACTAAACTACAACAAATAATGGCACAGTTCACGGAGTTACCTGATTTTGAACCAATATCTTCAAGGCCGAGATCCTGGCAAAACCACATGGTAGAAATCCATAGTATAGTTTGAATCAAATGAGAGCACAATATACATATATCTATGTGTGTGTGTGTGTGCATAGCACAGAACATCGATCTGCTCCCCAAGAAGAGGAGGAGAGGAGACTAAGGATGTTCAGTGCCCTAGTAATCTTGACACATAGCTGTTTGATGTGGGGAATGAGGGTAAGCGTACGGTCAAAGATGAGCCTTAAGAAATTTGACTATGAGGCTAGGGGAATAATAACATCACTGAGACGGAGTTCCAGGTTGAATTGAATACCCCTTTCGTGACAAAAGTGCATGTAAATATTTTCAGAGGAAGAAAAGTTAAAACCATTTGCTGTGGTTCACCTCAACAAACAATTGAGGGCAATTTGTAGTTACCACTCAATGAACTTCATACTCAACAACTCACATGAGATAGGAAAGTTGTTGACATAGAGCCCATTGACAATGATAGGAGGAACAAGTACAGTGATAGCATTAATTTTCACGCTAAAAACTGTAACACTCAAGATACAGCTCTGAGGGGCTCCAAGTTCCTGCGGAAAAGAATGAGAAAGCATCAAGCCCACACAGACTTGGAATAACTGATCCATGTTTTGGATAAAGGTAGGTTAATTGCCATACAGCCCACGAATGGAGGTCTTAAAAAATACTGAAGCAGGTGGTCTACTGTGGAATGTCGTTGTTGGAACTCACATTGGGTTGGCAAGAGAAAGTTGTTTGATTTGAGAAACCAAACAAGACGAGCATTAATTATTCTCTCTAAGACCTTACAGAGACAGCTCGTAAAATAAATTAGACAGTAGCTAGAAGGAATATTGGGATTCTTCTCAAGCTTGGATAAAGGGAGGACAATAGGCTGGTGCCAAGCAACAGGAAAAATATTATCTTATCAGATCTGGTTTAAAACAATCAAAATTAAACCAATACAGGTAGAAGAAAGATGGTTCAGCATCTCATAATGAATATAATCGGGTCTGACTGATGTACTGCCATACCAATGATTAAAAGTTTGAGTTCTACCAGTGTAAATGGGCAATTATAGTCATAGAGATGATTGGTCCAAAATGAAAGAGGCAATCGTTCTGTCTGAGACTTGATGGCTAAGAATGGGTGCGATGAAACAGAAGTACTAGATGCATGAGAAAAGCTACTGCCGAGAGTATTGACAATGCTCCAGCCATCAGCAACTTCCTCACAATTGGAGAACAAGATCGAAAGGGGAAAGGAAGTGTTCCGCTGAAAGATGAAAGTTGTGAACTTAATCTAAGATACCTTCTGGCATTGATGTCTTACCAGCTGAGAATGGGTACATGCCCGCTAAAAAGCAAGATAGTTTGAAAGTGTTGGATACCTATGAATGACATTCTAGGCCCGTTTTGAAGCCTTTTGTGCCATTTGGCAGACAGAACTCTACCATGGACGAGTTTTAGAAATAGACTTAGCAGCTGCCTGGCAAATACAATTAGTCACTGTTTCCACGCAGTCAATGGTATACAGACGACAGTAGAATCAAATTTCAAAAAAGCAGTAAAAGAGGACCAGCTGGTCTGGTCCAACTTCAACAGAGACACGCGGATTGAATGGCAACAACCCAGGCCAGTCTCCCTCAAAATGATAGGAAAATGATCACTGCCTTATGGGTCACTGTATGCCTTCCAATAAAAATAAGAAAAACGTGATGGGGAGCAGATAGAGAGATAAATAGCAGTTACAAATTGACTAGGTACATGAAAATAAGTACAGTGAAACCTGTCTAAGGTGGAATCGCACGAGACCGAGTAAAATTTCCTGCTTAAGCAGGTTTTCCGGCTTAGACAGTGAACATGCATTCCCTTAATCATATATACTTTTTGAGCGGAACGTTACACTTGATTAACTGAAGGGAAGTAAGACATTTGTGAATAAACAGATTAAGCTGTTTATGCTATATTTATTAGAATAAGAACAAAAATAGACATTTAAAATACACATTAGTATGCAAAAATTTAATCAAATGGGTTTTCTTATGCGGTTAAAAGAGAACATAAATTCTACGGCCTTTTCATGACGTTTATTCTCCCCCTTCATTTTTGCATACAATTTGATATCCTTAGTATAACTTAACACTTCTGATGAAGTAAGGTAAGGTGTTGGAATTTCGCACAAAGCTACTCGAGGGCTATCTGTGCCAGCCGTCCCTAATTTAGCTGTGTAAGACTAGAGGGAAGGCAGCTAGTCATCACCACCCACCGCCAACTCTTGGGCTACTCTTTTACCAACAAATAGTGGGATTGACCATCACATTATACGCCCCCACGGCTGGGAGGGGTAGCATGTTTAGCGCGACGCGGGCGCGAACCCGCGCCCCTCGGATTACGAGTCGCACGCCTTACGCGCTTGGCCATGCCAGGCCCCTTCTGATGAAGTAGGAATTTCTATTTCCTCACTATCTTTTCCATTTTGTTCATTTTCTGAATCTCTCATACTGTTACCATTTTTCGATTCTATCATAGATTTTAAATCACTTTCATAAATTTCTGTTAAAACATTCTTGTCGACGTTTGCAAAACTTTCCGCGTTTACAGAATCACCTGCATTAATCTTTTCGATCAGAGTTTGGATTTTACTAAAATCGTCATAACAGACAACTTCTACACAATCTCTGCCATTATCAGAATAAATCCACAGTTTCGAAACCACTTTATTACACATTCATCTTTTACGCACTTGATTGATTGACTTTAAAAGGAAATTGCATCTAACACCTCAGTTTTCATGGTCATTTCAGATGCTCTCTTACAGTCGTCCATGTTTGCAGTAATATGTTGAAGCATCAATTTTTGTATTTCAATTTTATAATATAAAATGTATAATTCCGTTATCTAGTGGCTGTAGAACTGATTGATGTACATGGAGGTAGAAAGACTAAATGAACGTTTGAAAGTTGAACTTTTGGGTAACAAGTTGCATTATCTATGGAAAATAAAATATTTTTATTTTCTTGTTCTATTCTTTTATTTAATTTGTTCAAAAATTCCTCGAATATAGCACTTGTCATACACGCTTTATTATTCGCTTTCCATTCCACAGGAAGTTGATTCTTCCTTAAATTTTTGAAACAGCGTGGATTTTCACTTTTCCCTATTACCCATAGTTAATTTTCCTTAAATTTTAAAGTTAAGGAAGATAGGAATTTAGTTTTCGTGAGAATTATTTAAAGAGTAGAATTTTGCACTTAAAAGAAAATATGTTTCTACAAATCATGAACCTAATTTAACTTCAAAAATAATGACGGCAAAAACAAAAAAGAACAGAATATATTTAACCAATACTTACTGTTACAAAATGTCCGAGATCTTTCTGCGCTCTCACTGTAGTGGTGGAATGTAGTGCAGTAGCATATATCAGAGATGGAGTTGGGAAAAAATAACTTTCGAG
The DNA here is from genome assembly GCF_004210375.1 of Tachypleus tridentatus. Classification (NCBI taxonomy): domain Eukaryota; kingdom Metazoa; phylum Arthropoda; class Merostomata; order Xiphosura; family Limulidae; genus Tachypleus; species Tachypleus tridentatus. The sequence continues at coordinate 154,404,120 of NC_134831.1, forward strand.
TCTCAGGGCAGGAAATATTGTTCACAGTTTTTAAACATTAAACCTCTTTCTTCTCCATCCACATAGGTAAGAACGAAAGTGAGAGGTGTGGAAACCACTACAGTTAACAGAGTGAGGTTCTACTTCACACTCGCAGGAATCGTAGTCTTTGCAACCACGACAAGCACATGCCAAAGAACCACAACAAGTAACTTGCCTTAATAATAGCAGTTGGATGTGGTGATGTAAACGTCAAAAATAAGATCATTTGTAGACAGCATTAGTGTGTCCTTACAAGTGGAAATATGACACACTATAGAAATGCCTTGACTGAAAAAACCTTTTAGGATCTAGGGCTCAGGAGTATTCTTTAAATATCTCTCATCAGTAACTTCTCTTGAAATAGTATGGGAAAGTAACCTCGATGGGTATATCCACAATGACCTTCGATTTCATTAGGCGTTTGATATAGATGTTTCAACCAAAATTTCTCCAGAGTGCAACTTTCCTACTATCTTGAGGGTCCAGCAAGTCCCTCTAATCTCTTTTGAAAGGAAAAAAGGTATCCCTCCTGAGGTTTTCTCAGAAAATGAATGAAGAATGAGAAATCGAGGAGTGGAATCCGACTGTGATGATGACTGTACCAAAACGACATCCATGCCTGGTTCCAATTACATTTTTTCTCTTTCACTTCTACTATTACATTTTTCATGAATTGGTGTACCCATAATAAGTAGAATAAATTTCACTGCACACTGACCACACCCACCATAAATTCCTACAAGAGGATGCACTACAATGCCATACAAGGACACTGCAGCAGCACCAAGGTTTCGTGAGCATTATACCAAAAAAAACAAAACAGGATAAGAAACAATGTCCAACACTGATATCCATTTGATCCTAGCCCAACAGAACCAGCTGACCGATGCTGGGAGCTGCTCCAATGTCGCCTGTCTATAGGAATTCAAGGCTAAAGAAGCATGTTGGGGATGGACCCCTCAACCACCAGAATCTTCTCCTCCCCTTAACAGGTCGTCTCCTACTGAAAGTACAGAATCTTTTTTGGGTTACCCCCTCACTACATACAAGAATCCGTCTCGAGGGGTAGTAGTTGGTAGCATAGGTAGATTTATGCTAAGAATTTAATATACATTTTAATAAAAAAATTCATGATATTTTTAATTGAATATTTCTGCCTGTACTTATTTTATTCATTTTCATATCACACATTTCTTATATAATCATATAAAAATAATCATCTTCAATCAATCAAGTTATAGTTACAGTAAGGTTTTAATAATTAAGGAAAAGCATTAAAATATCTTGCTCAGGAAAGTTCTAATGAATCCAAAAGAGGAAGTTTTTAAACTTACAAAATGAGAACTTTTATTAATCAGTAAATAATAAAAATTGTTAAACTGAAGTACACGAATTAGAAAAGATTTAGAGCTTTTTGTTGGCAATAGTGTAAAATACCTGAAGTGCATACACCAATTTTTGAATTAACAAGTCATTTCTACTTGTAAAAACCAAAACAAATAAATCAAGTAAAATCGACAGGTGAAGAATTAAGAAGGACAGAACGAAAAAAATCTTCCCTAGTAAGTTTTTGGTGAACATCTCTTATGAAGATCTAATAGTAAACTGGGATTATGCTGTTAATCACAAGAATATTCTGCTGGTAATATATATAATGTTAAATATATTGCAGTATATTTAGGTAAAAACTACAAGTTTGTAGCAGCAAAAGAGTAAATGTTTAATTGAACCACAACAATTTTAAATCTCAAGACATAAAAATTATAATTTTAACTATTCGTTTCTGATGCTTCTCATCCCCTGAGAATGGATAAGAACTTCATTACTTGTGAAGCAATGTGGAAAGAATAGAGGTAAAACTGTCCATTTCACAAATACAGTTGTCTTGCTTTTTTCAATTCTGTAATTATAGAGTTTTACCAAGTCCCAACAGTTTCAAGAATCAAATATACAAAAAATGAAAGCATCAACAAACTTATCAAAACTGGTGTTTGTAGTTATATATTACTTGTTACCTGGATGGAAAAAAAAGAAATGTATTAGATACACTTAAAATTTAAGGATAAAATGTTACACGTAAGAATAGCAAAGGAAATCACATCATTTTAAGTTGGAAAAAAGAATAGTTCATATGACTTGGATTAACTGATTAGTAACTTTAACAATTTCTTGTGAAATAAACATTTAACTAAATGAAATGCCATACATTTGTGTTTCTCAAATTCGGGATTTATGCTTGATATAAGTGTGAAGACACTTAATAACATGATGGAAAAAATGGCCAATCACTCAAGGCACTGAGAAAGAACTCTTCTGGTAATAATAGAACTAAAGAAGTTTAGGATGTATTTATAAACGTACAGATAAAAAGGAGTATTAGTGAGTAGTGAAGCTACAACCTAACGAGACTTTAAGAAGAGTCTACAAATGAACTCCTGAAAGATGAATTGTGAGTTTAAACTTTTTATATCCTCCTTTCCTTTGGGGTGGGGGTGCAAGGACAGACTTCAAGGAATAACTAATCCATTGTTGTCAATATATTATGCAATGTTTGTTTTGTAACATGATGACAGATGCAGTGTTTGGTTCTTATGGACCTGTTTACTAGTTCTATCCCAGTTTGAATTTTTATAATAATTATATTTGTAATGCAGTATCATTAATCACCTCGAATTTATGATAATTCACTATAAATATTTAAAGTATAGACAGTTCTTACATGTTTTTGAAGTATTAATAAAATAATCTAATTTAAATTATACATTTTGTGTAATTGTTTTAAATGAAGTTTTAGTTGAGTAAATGTAAAATACAGCTCTGAGTAATATTTATATAACAGTATATTGCTTTTGACACTGTGCCATTCACAAACATATTTCCTTGGCACTCTTACAAGTTATTTTGTTTGTTTGTTTGGAATTTCGCACAAAGCTACTCGAGGGCTATCTGTGCTACCGTCCCTAATTTAGCAGTGTAAGACTAGAGGGAAGGCAGCTAGTCATCACCACCCACCGCCAACTCTTGGGCTACTCTTTTACCAACGAATAGTGGGATTGACCGTCACATTATACACCCCCACGGCTGGGAGGGCAAGCATGTTTAGCGCGACGCGGGCTCGAACCCGCGACCCTCGGATTACGAGTCGCACGCCTTATGCGCTTGGCCATGCCAGGCCCTACAAGTTATTAACAGCTTACATTTCACTAGTTAAAACTGTAGCTGAGTAGCCAAGTTGGCAACGTATTTTGGAAAACAACTTTAAAAAATTGAAGTTTTACAAGAATATTTAATATTTCAACAAAATTTAGAGTTAGAAAACACAAGTTTCAAATGTTGTGATATATTACATTTTATTTTCATTTTTATGAGTTATTATATTTTAAATGTTAAACTTTTAAAATAGTTTGTTTGTTATTTGAATTTCGCACAAAGCTACTTGAGGGCTATCTGCGCTAGCCGTCCCTAATTTAGCAGTGTAAGAGTAGAGGGAAGGCAGCTAGTCATCATCACCCACTGCCAAATCTTGGACTACTCTTTTACCAACGAATAGTGGGATTAGCCGTCATATTATAACGCCTCCACGGCAGATATGTTTGGTGCAACTGGGATACGAATCCACGAACCTCCGATTACAAGTCGCACGCCTTAACCCACCAGGCCATACCGACCCATGTTTAAAAGAACTCCAGCATCTGATATAATAAAATGTTAAACTTTTAAAATAGTAAGCAGCAGATATAATGTTCAAACATTCTCTTTAACCTCATTTATTAATTTTCTTTCCAACAATACCGTGAAAAATCCCTTTACTATATAAGCAGCAGGAAAATTGTAGTATAGCTATACGAAGACATACGGGCTTCGAAATAATGGATGAAAATCTACAAAAACTGTTATTTTATTTTTTGTAAAATAAAACTAGAAAACATGCAGGCAATTTAAATATTGATAAAAAGCCTCTTCATGACACCTCACCTATTAAACACGATAAACATAACGGGCTTTCTCATGCGGTTAAAAGAGAACGCCAATTCTACGGTCATTTCATGAAGTTCATTTTCCCCTTCATTTTTGCATATACTTTGATATCTTTAATATAACTTAAAACTTGCGATGAAGTACGGATTTCTATTTCCTCACTAACTTTTCCATTTTGTTTATTTTCTGAATCTCTCACACTGTTACCATTTTTCGATTCTATCATAGATTTTAAATCACTTTCATAAATTTCTGTTAAAACATTCTTGTCGACGTTTGCAAAACTTTCCGCATTTACAGAATCACCTGCATCAATCTTCTCAATCAGAGTTTGAATTTTACTAAAATCGTCATAACAGACTACTTCTACACAATCTCTGCCATTATCAAGAATAAATCCACAGTTTCGAAACCACTTTATTACGCATTCATCTTTTACGCACTTGATTGAATGACTTTAAAAGGAAATTGCATCTAACACGCCAATTTTCATGGTCATTTCAGATGCTCTCTTACAGTCGTCCATGTTTGTAGTAATATGCTGAAGCATCAATTTTCTGCATTTCAATTTTATACACTGTATAATTCCGTTATCTAGTGGCTGTGGAACTGATTGATGTACATGGAGGTAGAAAGATTAAATGAACGTTTGAAAGTTGAACTTTTGGGTGACAAGTTGCATTATCTAGGAAAAGTAAAATATTTTTATTTTCTTGTTCTATTCTTTTGTTTAATTTGTTCAAAAATTCCTCGAATATAGCACTTGTCATCCACGCTTTATTATTCGCTTTCCATTCCACAGGAATTTGATTCTTCCTTAAATTTTTGAAACAGCGCGGATTTTCACTTTTACCTGTTACCCATAGGTATTTTTCCTTAAATTTTAAAGTTAAGGAAGATAGGAATTTATTTTTCGTGAGAATTATTTAAAGAGTAGAATTTTGCACTTAAAAGACAAATATATTTCTACAAATCATGAATCTAATTTAACTGCAAAAATAATGACGGCAAAAAAAAGAACAGAATATATTTAACCAATACTTACTGTAACAAAATGTCCTAGACTTTATTAATATTTAAAGAAATTATTAATTAAATAAGAAATTGATATTTATTCAAAAACATTTTTCCCTTACACAGGTTCTAATCGGCCCGGCATGGCGAGGTGAGTTAAGGCGTTCGACTTGCAATTCGAGGGTCGCGGATTCGAATCCCGTCGCACCAAACATGCTCGTCCTTTTAGCCGTGGTGGCGTTATAATGTGATGGTCAATCCCACAATTCGTTATTAAAAGTGTAGCCCAAGAGTTAGAGGTGGATAGTGATGACTAGCTGCTTTCCCTCTCGTCTTATACTGCTAGATTATGGACGGCTGGCGCAGATAGCCCTCGAGCAGCTTTGCGCGAAATTCAAAAAACAAACAAACAAAACAAGTTCTAATCCTACTTGTTGATATAGATGAGGAAGGTGAAAGATAGTTTTCCGTCCGCGTTACGCAGATCCCACCATATAGGGGGCCTTTTATAAGATAAATCTTAAGATGGTGTTGCAAAATTTTGATATTTCCGGTTGGTACAGGTTTCCGCCCTATGAAGTTTCCGGCTTACATGGGTTTTACTGTATAAAGTCTCACAAAAACCTGAAATGTATTTACTAGGTTTGAGAGATTGCGTAAATAATATTTGGATTTTAGGGACGAAAAATGGTTTTTTAATCATAACATGAAACCACTTTGTGCTCACACTAGTAGAAAAATAGACTATTTTAAAAACAAATCTTTAGTAAAATCATTTCATTAAAAATATGATTTTTTGTACATAAAATACTTTTAATCTTTACTAAAAGTCTATTAAATATTATGAAAATACAAATGCTGTAATAAAAGCTATAGTGGAAATTTGTAGACTAACTTATGTTTATTATACCGAGCCTGCAGCAAAAAAAAAATTAACAAAGCTTAAACTTTTGTTGGAGAGGCAGCATTATTTCACTACTAGAAAACTTTGCCTTACTAATCTTTTGACATTCTTACTGTCAAATTAATGCTTATGTATATAAGGACATAGGTGTGAATGTGCTATATCTGGATTTTTAGAAAGCATTTGACAAGCTTCCAAACAAACGGTTTGTTTTAAAGGTTATCTTTGTAGGTTTCGGGGGTACATTGGGTTATTAGATTAAAACTAGCTTGATAAAAGAATACAGAAGGTCATTATAAATGGAGATCAGTTAAACTGGATTGTTGTTAGAAATGAAGCACGCTATAGTTCCATGTTAGGACTTTTGTTCTTTTTTTATTAACACCAGTGACATAGATGAGAGGAGGGTTACTAGGATGTTGTCTGGGAGAGAAAGGTTATTATATTATGAATTGAGTAAATCTCGAGATAAACTGGAAGAAAAGAATAAATATCTGACTAATATGTTTAAGAAGATTGATCGTGTTTATACATCATCTTTTTTCACACCTTCTGGTGAAAATGGTAAGGCTAGGCTTACAGGGTGGTTGGGTTCTAGTTACAGTTATCTAATGGTTATCTCTTAGTGGCTGGTTAGTCCTGTTTCATGGTGTAAGTTTTAAAGGAACACAAGACTTTTGTAAAATATCTAAATTCAAAGGGTAATGATAAAATTATTTACACCAGAATTATGATTTTGAAAATTATTACTAGTTATTATAACTAAGCGATGACATCATGTACCGCACAGAAACACATAGAGTGAATTTATGTTTAAACTGATGTTAGTTTTGATGTGGTTAATGAGTTAACTGGACTGAAACGAGAAGAAAGATGAACAATTTGGTGGGTTGGTTACTTTCTGATTTGGTGCCCTAACAAAAGGTTTTTGCTTTGTTGGGTATAAAAACAAATTAAGGTGAGTAGCGATCATTTATTTAAAAGTGAAACACACCATCACTGTTGACCTTTTAGCGTACATACGTGTATTGTGCTTATTGAGTACTTGGCCGTTCCTACATATAATCTACCAACTCTACGATAAGAAGCAAAATTCCACACATTGAAATTATGAGTCAATCAGCCTTATTACTGTAGTGACATAAAATCTAGAAAGTCTAAAAAAAGATTTGAAAAAACATTTATTGAAATATGATAAGAGAATTAGATATAATTCTATATATAAGATATAGAATCGCTGAAGGGTAGTTTTATCTTATTAAGCTTTGAACTTTGATAGAATTGATATTGCTTATTATTCAGATAGCGAAAGGGGTGTGAACCCAACATGCTTGCGTTTTCAAATTGTTTTGATGAAGTGTCACAGAAAAGACTAAAAAAATAGTGTTAAAAAGGGCTGAAAAACTAGTTAAATGGATTCAATATGGCTAGATAATTTCACAATACTTCTGTCATTCATTTTTTAGAATTATTCTTACAACAGAAAACTTACTAATCTACTTTAAGTCAACTTTTATCCCACCTTTTAAAAATACAGACTTCGAAAACTTTTTATCCTATGTGCATGTAGATTTGCAATAGGGGTAACGATTTTCTCGTTTCGCTTCAGTTTTCCATTACTATTATCATGGGAAAAGTAAAATACCAAAAAATTATTTAAAGCTCAAAATCAGGAGAAACAGATATTTTCAGTGTTAAAATAAACTGTTGGCAATCATCAAGATATTATTTGTATTTACTTGCAGATAGAAAGCTATAATTAAGTTTGTCCATGATAATAAATCACGCCCTTTCAGCCGTGGGGGCGTTATAATGTTACGGTCAATCCCACTATTCGTTGGGAAAAGAGTAGCCCAAGAGTTGGAGGTGAGTGGTGATGATTAGCTGCCTTCCCTCTAGTCTTACACTGCTAAATTAGGGACGGCTTGCACAGATAGCCCTCGAGTAGCTTTGTGCGAAATTCAAAAACAAACAAACAATAATAAATTTTTGGCTATTTCTAGTTGTAGTGAAAATGTTGAGGTACTACAAAATGCCGTGGATCAATTGATGAGTGTGACAGATGTTTGGAAAATGACTGTAGCCATAGAAAATGAAAATTGAAGTTCAACTGTCAAGTTCAAAATTTAATTTAATTTTATGATTAATTATAATTAACACAGAATACCTGGTGTATAAAAATTTAAATTATTTGTTTACTTACTTTTTACTCGATTTCTCTTCAACATCAGACATTTTTTCTCGTCCTGTTTGTTAAGATGCAAAATAAGGTTTTATTAATTTTACCCCGGCCCGGCATGGCCAAGCGTGTTAAAGCGTGTTAACTCGTAATCTGAGGGTCGCGGATTCGCATCCCCGTCTCGCCAAATATGCTCGCCCTTTCAGCCATGGGGGCGTTATAATGTGACGGTCAATCCCACTATTCGTTGGTAAAATAGTAGCCCAAGAGTTGGCGGTGGGTGGTGATGACTAGCTGCCTTCCCTCTAGTCTTACACTGCTAAATTAGGGACGGCTAGCACAGATAGCCCTCGAGTAGCTTTGTGCGAAATTCAAAAACAAACAAACAATTAATTTTACGTGATAAAAATATGCGTACTTGGCGCAACAACCATTACTTAAAACACAGCCTGTTAATATTATTAACTGCAACAAGATCAAATATCCGAAGCTAATACGCAAAGCAAGGAGCACTTAGTTTTGCCACTGTAGTGGTAAAAAGCGAAAATGATAATAATAATATATACTAGCTGGGGTACCTGTCTCCTAGACACATGTTGTATAAATTTTTGATTAATAAAAGGTTATTTAAGGACATGACAAGCTGCTTCCCTCATAATGTAATTGAAATAAGGCTCATAAAAACAGCAAAATATAAAATGTGAAACAGCAAGTTTGCGTATATTTTCCCTTGGAACCAATGAACTTCGAAATCAAATTTGGTGAAGGTCCACCTACAGGGACAACCCGGCATGGCCAGGTGGGTTAAAGCTTTCGACTTGCAATTCGAGGGTCGCGGATTCGAATCCCCGTCGCACCAAACATGCTCGCCCTTTCAGCCGTGGCAGCGTTATGATGCGACGGTCAATACCACTATTCGTTGGTAAAAGAGTAGCCCAAGAGTTGGCGATGGATGGTGATGACGAGCTGCTTTCCCTTTAGTCTTACACTACTAAATTAGGAACGTCTAGTGCAGATAGCTCTTTGAGCGAAATTCAAAACAAACAAACAAACAAAACCATCTACAGGGGGAGAAGTAAAGGTAAAAAGCTCCCATAGAAACCATAAAGAGCAAAGTGCAAGACAGAAAAATACCTCCACATGGCCCTAACGAACCTCCATATCAATTTTGATGGAGACCCATAGACATACAACAGACAATATTGTTATGACATATATTTTTTAATGGATTGTTTATTAATCATCAAACTAATATATACGTATCCCAATAAAAAATTCACGAAACAAAATACTGCAAAATAGGATTATGACGAAGCTGCGTGAGATGCATTAGAAAAAGTATAAAATTAATTTCCTTCTTTTTTTGCACACTGAATGCTTAATGTTATTCTAAACGTATGAATAAGATTTCAAGCTGCCACTCGCAGAGTAAACAAACGATGTAAAACAGTATTTTTCTGAAATGTATCATTCCATAATTCAGTATGGTTACACTTTTCACCTTAGTTCATCTTTTACTCTTTTTTTTTTTCTAAGAAGAAGAATGGATAGTAGTATTTAAACCATATTATGACTCCAATATTAATTGCCGAGTACACTTTTCGTTCGATACCAGAGATAATCAAGCAGACTGGGATACAGAAAAAAACCCACAAAAAACACATGATTGTCAAAACGAAACAAATAAGCCATTTGTTTATGGCTTTTATAAATAGTGTTCCGAACACTACTGTGATTTATGTCCCAGCTGGCCTGATGGCTTCTGTTATTTAGTGAAATGCGTCATTGGTAATGAATGTAGCATAACTAGTGTGGTTGAAATACATAGACAAGGGCTTCAAATAAATGAGAATGATGAAAGTGATAACAAAAATGAACTACAAAGCTATTACTTGGCTTATTACTTGTTCAGTTTATTACTGAATCAATTCAGCTCTTTTCGGCTCAAAAATATCATTTTTGTTGATATAATGCACTAAATGGAATGAGCATTCTGAAGAAAATGAAAAAAAAAATTAAAAGTTGGTGAAGGGAACAAACTTGATTCTATATGTTTTGAAGTAGAATGTTGTTTGCTCAAGAAAAGTCTTGTTTGAGTGTTGTTACTGTGGGACGAATTACTTGCAGGATTTACTTGTAAATTAAACAACATGAGCAAGTTTTCTTCATCCTCTCTCTCAATGCTCGAAAATGAAGAAAAACCCCTTAAATTAGGATTTGGTGAAATATCATCACTGCTGTCTTGTATGTTCTCTGAAAGGTTTTACATCATAATTTTTTTTACAGTTTCTTTCCTAGTTTTGACAATGGTTGATTCAAAGCACTTCTCTGATCGTGAAATCAAAGCACTAATACGTAATTTGCAAGTTCGAAGTGGCTTACCTTGGTAATCAAGTCATAGGTGTGATGTCCAGTTTTGTAATCTAACTCTTTACAAGTAGTATGTCATGTATGAAGTTTGATTTTATTTTGGATATTTATAATATTGTTGACGTTATCTTATTCAATGCCTCTATATTTTCGTCGTAACGCATTTTATTGTTGTTACTAGATGATTATATATTTTCAGATTACTCTGTCATGTGTAATAAATACAAGCAGATACAGATGGCAAATTAAATTAGTGAAAGTAAAAGTAAAAGAAAAGTTAGTTTGTTTGTTTTTGGAATTTCGCACAAAGCTACTCGAGGGCTATCTGTGCTAGTCGTCCCTAATTTAGCAGTGTAAAACTAGAGGGAAGGCAGCTAGTCATCACCACCCACCGCCAACTCTTGGGCTACTCTTTTACCAACGAATAGTGGGATTGACCGTCACATTATACGCCCTCACGGCTGGGAGGGCAAGCATGTTTAGCGCGACGCAGGCGCGAACCCGCGGATTACTAGTCACACGCCTTACGCGCTTGGCCATGCCAGGCCTTAGAAAAGTTAGACTTTGTGATTGTCAGTTTAGCTGTAATGGGTGATTTCTAAAGTGAAAGTATCACATCTTGTATTTTAATAACATAGATAGAGAAGAATAATATGTTTTATAAATGAGGTTCTAAAGTATTTGATCCAGCCTGTGTGAGCTTTTGACATAAAGGATAATTATTTAAACCTCTAGATTCAACTATGGTAAACAATAGTGTAACGAATATTTGTGTCTAACATTTTATTTGTTTTGAATATATATATATATATTTTTTAAATTGGATTGTGTGCTATTTTTTATTGTTCAAATTTATTGCTATCAAGACACAAAAACCAAGTGTAAGGTATCCAGTTCACATAAAATCCTGACATTGGCGAGCAAGACAGGATTATGCACTAGTAAGTGGCGGGAAAAGAAAACGTGAACGACAGCAGAAGGCTATATATGTACAATTGTAGTGCTGGCAAAAATAATATAGAGACTGAAATCATGCTCTATAACTCCGTCAGATGATTTTGATAGAGAGGGGAATAATATGGTCTCAAAAATAGTAAGCCATAATAGCTTGTTAAAGACGAACTAGAGAGAGAGAGGAATAGCAAACGAAGAGAGACAGAGAAGACAGAAAAAATAACGAAGAAGACAAAAAGTAAGTGAGAGAAAAGAGAGATTGGAAATATATAGAATAAGAATCACAGACTGAGTTTGCTAAGCTTACCCAACTGAAAGATAATATTAGGGTCAGCTGACACAAGCTGCTCAACTTCATTATCACAAGGATGACGGGGGTGCTTTCCTGAAAAGAAAAACTGGACATTTTGTCTCAGTCAACTTCTCACAGGGAAAGACCTACCAGATGACGTCAGATGATGCTGTGGATGTGGACTATTACAAGTTAAAAGTAGTTACGTTAAAATGATGTGAATTTACTGAAAAAGGTTTTTCCCCAGAAGTTCAGAGAAGTCAAACCAGACACTAGAGAAACTTTATTTCAATTTTTGGCACATCCGTAGTGATATTTCAACAGATGGGGTGACATTACCAAATATTAGCTTTGAAGGACTGGTAGATCTATTAATGCTTGAACAGTTCATGATAATCTGTCAACTAAAATGTCACTGCTCGTAAAGGAGAGAGCACCAAAACATGTAAAGGAGAGAGCACCAAAACATGTGGACGAGATAATTAAGCTGGAGGAGCAGTAAATCTAATTAACAAGTCCAAATGTTCAAATCACTATAATTAACAAGTCCAAATGTTCAAATCACTATAATTAACAAGTCCAAATGTTCAAATCACTATAATTAACAAGTCCAAATGTTCAAAACATCGGTGGCTTATGAGAAACAGGATGCATACGAAGGTGAAAAGAACTCAATAGACGAAATGGATGAGAAATATTATGCTTGTTATAGAATAGGGCGTATTGTTGGTGAGTGTAAGTCTGTCATCAACAAACACTATCAGAAACCTCAACCTAATGCAACTGGATCAACGCACAAAGTTGGGGCTGGAAAAACAAGAAATTAGCGGCTGTCACCATGGATACTGTTGGCAAAAGAAACAGAATCAAGACAACTCGTCAGATTCATCACAAGGAGGAAGTCCTTTCAACGTGATTAATCAGAAAACAACTGACGGTCAGCTCAAATTAACAAGTGGATTAACAACGCTAATAGTTGTTGAAACATGTGATAAACATTGGGAGTTGCTAATAAAGCACAACATGCCAATAGGTCAAGTTTATGTTGGGAAAAAGAGAGTAAAGGTACAACGAAACACTTAATGTAGTGCTGTATTAATGAGAACCAATCTATTATTTGATGATCAGATAACGCGCAAAGCATGTGATAAAGGTGGATACACCAGACTACATGGGAGACCATGTATATGACGACAATAATGTATGACTTGGTATTTGAAAATATGCCAGGTAGCAGAAGTTTTGACGAACCAAACAGAATAGAGACTGATGAGTCATCTGCATTCCCCCCAAAAACTCATAAAAGGAAAAGTAAGCAAAGTCTACTTTTAAATGTTTTTAAAGTATGGCCTAAAGGATTTGACAGCCGAGATGAACCAACAGATCTCTTGTTGTCCCTAAACATTATATTATGTTAAGACATCAAACCCCTGCAAGTCTCAAATGGTGATATCTTGTACTATACAAAAGTTTTCAGACAAGAGAATATTTTGTCACTTTCTACCGCATGACATAATTATTCCATGCCATTGCAAAACGTTAATTTCAACAGTGTAGTAATGCTTCACTGATCCCTATTGACAAATGAATGAGTCAGGGTGAGAATACTTATCATTCCTTAGAAATCTTATATACTAGTACCAACAAAAGGCTTAAACAGAGCAATGTGGAATCTATGATTGTGAGATTGGTTTGATTGACCTCCTAAATATTATTTATAGTTGTGAACAATCAAAAGTTTACCATGGATCACAGTTAACGGCCTTAGCTGTCATGGAAGTTTATCAAAAGAATATCATATAATATGATCTGAAAAAATGTCACTACAACACAGCTAGATAAATCAAGCAATCATTGCAAGATATCAGACCAAAATCTTGTTACGAAATAAGAGTCAATTGCCCTTTTAGTTTTTGATATTTTGACAAACCTTATCATAAAATAATAAATTGGATGCCACACGATGTTCTAGAGATTAGCCATAATGATTAGAATGTTGTTGAAAGTGTTTTTACTGAGTCATAAAAGTAGGAAATATTTACAATTTTCAGTTCGTATTGCTTATTTACCAATGAGAGTAACCAAAAACGTTAACGGAATCTCTTAGAAAATTGGACTTAGATGTTAAATTTCAAAAATTATTCGTCTTTACAGAGTGATATCCATTCATTTTGATTCCTCTTTTGCAACTATTGGATCCGACCCACCTCAATTACAAAAACATAGTTAAGATATCATAGACCTATGTTATGATGAATCTACAAAAAATAATAACAAAATTGTCAATTTCTGAAGAGGATAGTTCGGAGATCGCAGCCCATTCCACAAGAATGCACTGCAGATATAGTGGTGATATCTTATACTTACGATATACGACAAACAAGACTATTACAATTTAAAAGTAGTTATATTGAAATGATGTGAATTTACTGAAGAAGATTTTTTAACAGAAGTTCGGAGAAGTCAAACCAGACAGGTTCGCTGTATTAACAGTGATTTCTCCAAACCCATTCCCTTGTCTGTGGTTTCGCTAGAAAGTAGATAGGGACAGTGGGAATCTCGTTAATCCATTCATTTGACCATCGATATTTCAAATTACTAAATTTTACGTTAGGGTCGACGAATTAAGGTTGCCATAGCTACTCCCGCCGTTTACCCGCGTTTGGTTGAATTTCTTCACTTTGACATTCAGAGCACTGGGCAGCAATCATTGTGTTTTGCACTAAGTTTGTTTACTTCTACATTGCTACTTTAAAGCTATGGATGCACTATAATAGGGAAAAGGAAATTCTTCCTTTCGGTCAGACAAGAATATATGAGGTTTGCAGTGAATACTGATAATTAGCTGCCTTTTCTTCTATTTGCTCGAAATGATTGGATATTAGAAAGTAACACTAAAGTTATAAATATTTTCTCTCTTTTTATTCTTTCTATCTATGGAATAGTTTCGTTTAAATTCATCTTCATTAAATTAAAACTGAGATCATTTCTTAATTGATTTTTTTATAAACCAAGGGTGCGTTATGAAACAGAGAAATACTATCCAAAATATCTTTTTGCACCTTAAGACCCTAATTAGAATGATAATTTCTAGAAGTGAAACTCACGTAAGCTATTCGGAAACTAATATTATCACATCTTAAAGGAATAAGAGTCCTGCTAGGATTGCTGTACCATAACGCTTCACAGCTTCTCGAATCTTCTTTAAACTACCATCCGAAATTTTGACGTTTGACTTGACTATAGTTTGTTCTATAGTATTAATATAAAAGTAGTTATCTTATTGTAAATCGAAAATAGAAAAAATTATCATATCCCCCCTAATCACCAAAACTTTATTTTCTACAAGGCCATCCTCACTAAACCACTGGGCCCAGCACTGGGTTAAGGCACTCAACTCGTTATCTGAGGGTCGTGAGTTCGAATCCCTGTCATACCAAACATGCTCGCCCTTTCAGCCATGGGGGTATTATAATGTTACAGTCAATCCCACTATTCGCTGGTAAAAGAGTAGCACAAGAAGTGATAACTAACTGCCTCCCTTTAGTCTAACACTGCTAAATTAGAAACGGCGAGCGCGGATAGCGCACGTGTAGCTTTTTGCGCGAAATTCAAACCAAACTAGACCATTATTTTTTTCCACTCTAGAAGAACAATTCCATGTTTTCCGAGTCTGTAAATGTGAACAGAAATGGTTCTAACACTTTTAGCTATGTACCGTATCATCAGCATAGACCTGGTACTTTAAGGTTATTTCCACTAATATCTTCTCTATTCCTACTGCTTTCTCTAATTAACGTTAAAAGAAATCCCGTTTCTGCGATAAAGGTACAAGTTATTTGTTTTCATTTTGTTTTCTTGCACGTTAATTTCTAGCGAGAATAATAATTTTTCTCTCTCTCTTTAATATGAACAGACAGTTAAGTTTATATTAGTACAACCCATAATTGCCATTCATAAAAGCAGTGAAACTTCTCACAATAAATAAGTTATGTATAACTTAAACATTGTTATGAAATCACAGAATACTAAAATAAACAACTATTTTAATTTCCGTTTTCCAGTGTCAGGCTGATATTACAACTGGTGAAGTTACATGGTTAATAAGACTTGTAATAACGAATACACTATTTTCAACCTGATTTGTTTACTCCTTTTATAGTCCCTAGTAGTAGGTTAAAAATATAACCTTTGCATCTTGATTCAACTTGTTTTTGAACGTTTTTGAAGATCCCCTACTCCCCTTTTTTAAGCTAACAATTTTTTATTATATTGTTTAGATATGTTATGCTTATTTGTATATATGTTCACAGGCATTCATTTGAACGTTACATGTTTTTCAAGTTTGCTATTGCATTGGCTTTTTAACTCCCAGCCATTATTTCCTGAGTCAGATGGTTTTGTACTTAAGGTTTCATATAAACATGCGTTTAAAAAGCGTTGGGTTCAGATGAAGCCTCTCATAACAACACTGGTATATTAACGCTTAAAGCAAAAATATAAATATTATTTTTAAATAAATTGTGGACATTCACAGCGTTTCGTATATTATGTTTGTCTAGGTTTGGACGCAAAATACTCAGGTGATTTTTCTGTTGGATTGTGAAACAAAAAATATGAATAATAGTAAAATAACACTAAAATTATAATGTAATAGTCAATCCCACTATTCGTTGGTAAAAGAGAACCCCAAGAGTTGGCGGTTGGTGGTAATGACTAGCTGCATTTTCTCTAGTCTTATACTGCTAAATTAGGGACGGCTAGCGCAGATAGTCCTCGTGTAGCTTTGCGTGAAATTCAAAAACAAATATACATAAGCTAGCAAATGCAACAACGTTAAAATTTCCAACTTTGCAGTATGGTTAGAAATACAACCTTCCTATGACTTTTGAAACAACGAATTAAAAAGAGAAACAAAGCAAACAAATAAAGAAAACTTATCAAAAAGGAAGTAAATGTAGGGATGGCGAATATCAATCCTTCAAAAACAATTCAAACAAGATAGTAGGGATTGCATTTAATAAAATTTAGGGATTTTACAAATGTGATGTGATAACACAGAATATTTAATGTCCTTTCTCATACCAGTCTGGTAACCACGTCTGAAAACTTTGTCTATTGCTTTTCAGACGTCTAGATGAGAAGCCATAGGATAATTATGTACTTTCATTAACATTGCTATTCTCATTGTTTTGGTAATACCTGATCTGAATTTACCATTGCTAGCAACACTTTCTGTGTAATAAAGAACACGACAGTGTTTGGATTTACTTACAGTCTCAATAACTATAGCAGAATCGCTTGGTAACAGCTCAGTTTTCAAATAAGAATAAATCGGTATATATTCATCATGTTTAGCTTGTTCAGTAGCCAATTGTTCTACAATGTTAATATTGATAATGGCGAAGTATTTTGGTGTTAACTTGCTGAAGTACAAACCTGTAGTTTCTTTTGTGGAGAAGTCGAATAGGATGTCTAGGTAGAGCATTAGGTAACTGGTTCTCTTTTACTTTTCTGAGTAGTAATGAAAATGATAAGTTAACTTTGGAGCTGTCTGTAACCATGTCAAGGTAGTGTGGTCAGCTATAACTAAATTCTTCTCCATCTAGGCATGTTTAGAATTTTTTAGTTCGAGAAAAATCTGTTTACACACTCTAATTATATAAGTTTAGCTTTATTGTTAAAAATATCTGCATATTTCAATAAAAGTTGCTTATTTGTTCACAGTAAACGTGAACTTTGTACCTGTTTACAGTCTCTCTTCTTTAAATGTGAACATTTTAAGTAGTAAGATTTCCACTGTTGCAGCACAGTCTCTATTATTTAAATGTGAACATTTTAAGTAGTAAGATTTCCACTGTCGCAGCCAAAGGATGCAGCCACATGGTGATTGGTTGCCTCAAGTGAGGGCGAGAGGGTCTGTCATCAAATAAAAAAACGTATTCTGATCAGAGAGAATATCGTCAAGGGTTCGTTTCTACGCCGCCATGACAAGCGGCCTTGAAGTCATATTTGACGAAAGTGTAACCGGAGGACGCAGCTAACTCATAGAGGATTGAAATTATAGTTCTATACAAGAGAGGAGACGTAATGGATGATTACGTAATAGTACCACAAATTAGAGAACATGTTTTAAGGCTACCATGACAGACAAACATGGTTAATACAATACTTGTCTCAATACGAATATGATTAATTAATTAAATGGTCATAAAACCTACGCTTAACACTAATTAATTAAATAATTTATAACTAGTTAATGAAACTATTAACTAATCATAACTACCAAAAAAGATGGTTTACACTAATCCATCATAAAAAGGAACGCTTAATGCTAATTCAACAGTTAATTAAATCTCTTGCCCTCAAAGAACTATATCTTACTCAAGTGATTAAAGATTTTCAGAGACATAATAAAACGTCAAAAACAGTATTTAATGTAACATAATTACAAATCTTTATATTTTACCACGCACGCAATACATGTCTGTAGGTTTAAATCACCTTAAAAAGTGAAATATCATACAATATTTGAAATTTTAATTTTATACAACAAATTACATCGTCAATAGAACGTTTATTACGAAATAATTAAAACTTTCAGCGGTTTGGGACAAAATATTTATATATGTTACTTAATCTTACACGAGTTTAAAAAGGTTTAACTTACTCGTATAAACAATGTGGAAGGCATTAAAGTAATATCTTTCAATGAGATTACAACTTACATTATACTATATATAATTAATTACTATAATAGAATAGTTCTTATCATTATAATAAATAGCAAAAACATTATTCGACGTAATATGTTTGAATGAGATTACAACCCACTAAGAAAATCAAATGTCTAGAATCACCAAATATATGGATTATACAACTTAGTTTTTGTCATATAAATACTTAATATAAATTACTATAGTAATTTTATAATAATTAATATCCATTTTTACAAATTTCTAAATATAATAAATTACACCGTAATTATAATGCCTATTATGTTCAATAATTAACTGCACATATACGCATTATACTTTAATTACTGAAGTTTAAAGATTCTTTACTTGAGGTTTAAATGATTAATTTTTACTCAGCAAAGATTATTACGAAAATAATCAGTATTTCAGGCTACTTGGAACGAAAATGAAATTTATACTTAAACGTTATACAACTCACGGATAAAAAAGTATGTCTTGAATAAAAAATATATATTTTACAGTGTTACATACTTACCAAGGACCAAGTGATTAAAGTTTTCATAAAAATTCAGTGTTTGTAACTCAATTATGATAATAATTTTACACGAGTATTCAAATTTATCTTTATTTTAGAAATTATATAAAACATCTGTTTGTTTGTTTTGGAATTTCGCACAAAGCTACTCGAGGGCTATCTGTGCTAGCCGTCCCTAATTTAGCAGTGTAAGACTAGAGGGAAGGCAGCTAGTCATTACCACCCACCGCCAACTCTTGGGCTACTCTTTTATCAACGAATAGTGGGATTGACCGTCACATTATAACGCCCCCACGGCTGGGAGGGCGAGCATGTTTGTCGCGACTCGGGCGCGAACCCGCGACCCTCAGATTACAAAGCGCACGCCTTAACGCGCTAGGCCATGCCAGGCCCTATAAAACATCTGAAAAGAAGATCAGCCAGGCACTTTACCAGAATATCCAAATCAAGACTTTTTATAGTGTCACTCATTGGGGAATATTTAAATCCCAACTGATATGGTGGTATAAATAAAACAAATTTATTAGATACATATTTACAGCAAAAGCACCAAAACCAACAAGTATTTCGACCATTAGGCCTGGCATGGCCAAGCGCGTAAGACGTACGACTCGTAATCCGAAGGTCGCGGGTTCGCGCCCGCGTCGCGCCAAACATGCTCGCCCTCCCAGCCGTGGGGCGTTATAATGTGACGGTCAATCTCACTATTCGTTGGTAAAAGAGTAGCTCAAGAGTTGGCGGTGGGTGGTGATGACTAGCTGCCTTCCCTCTAGTCTTACATTGCTAAATTAGGGACGGCTAGCACAGATGGCCTCAAGTAGCTTTGTGCGAAATTCCAAAACAAACAAATTTCGACCATTTAAGAGACAAACAACCTAGAAATTATATTTTGGTGACATACTCATTTTAACCTCACAGAGTGATATATACATAAGCTGGTCCGGCATGGCCAGGTGGATTAAGGCGTTCGAGTCGTAATCTGATGGTCGCGGTTTCGAATCTCCGTCGCACCAAACATGCTCGCCCTTTCAGCCGTGAGGACGATACAATGTGACGATCAATCAAAAGAGTAGCCCAAGAGTTGGCGGTGGGTGTTGGTGACTAGCTGCCTTCCCTCTAGTCTTACACTGCTAAATTAGGGACGGCTAGCGCAGATAGCCCTTGAGTAGCTTTGCGCGAAATTCAGAAACAAACAAACGAAACAAAAATATATCTGAAATCTAAACTGTTTGCCCCATGGTTGGTTTGAATATCTATACACATGTATAACACTCCTTGAGAACAACAAATATTTGTAGAAAACAAACAAACTAACCAGAAATTCTATTTCAGTATTTTTCAAGTTTCTTGCGATAAAAGATAAGATATCGACAGCATAATAACCTTTGATATTTAGAAAACTGAAATTGTGTATGGATTAAATTACCTTTCGTACACGTTAGTGTACAACACTTGTTATACGTTTATTGTTATAAAAAAAATACTAAATTTCACCGTTGTGTTATTCTTAAATTACACTTACTTAAGTTTTATATTAAATAATGAAAGGTTACTAGAAAGGATAAACTTGTATAATAGTTTTGGATCATCGACGTTTTGTGACAGTAAACTGGAGTATGTGTTGTCACTACAGTGTTATTTCTGCTAATGAAAGATAAGGAATGCGTGTTTCCTTTGTAGACAAATATCGAGATGATAGTAATTTTCCCTCTTACATACATGCAAACAACCTAAATATGCGATGACTTTTTAACATATAAATCTATTATTGATAGAGGACCCATTACTTGTGTAAAGTGAATATTAGATAGAGTTTATTATTATAAAAATATTATGGTAACCGAATTATATACACTGAATGGTTATCAAAACTTTTTAATCATTTGATCTTTAGACTAACTACGTGGTATTGTGAAACATATTCATTTTAGACATTTGATTTTCTATGTTTGTTGTGATTTCTTTCAAATATGTTACCGTAAATAATTTTTTTGACAATTTATTATACCCATGCCACTTATTCTATAATAGTAATTAATCATATGTCGTATAATGTAAGTTGTGATCTTACTGAAATATATTACATTAAATATTTTTGACATTGTTTATATAAGGAAATCAACCCTTCTAAAACTCGTGTAAGATTAAATAACATTTATAAATATTTTGTCACAAACTAGTGAAAATTTTAATTATTGCGTAATATACATTTAATTGATGAGATAAAATGTTGTATTAAGTAAAAGTTTTAATTGTTGCATGATATCGTCTTTTTTGGAGCGATTTAAAAGCTGAAATATAACAATTTAGTAGTGAAATATTTAATCACTTGACTGAATAAGTTTTATTTATCGTATTGTCCACATAGGGCTAACTAACCACAAGGAAATGTTATATCCCTTTTAGGACTCCGCTTTTGTAAAACATCTAAATTATTTTGTTGTTTCAAGCCAAATTAATAGGAGTTTTATTGCATAGTAAACGTTTCTTTGATGATATAAATTTCTGTATAAAGTCAGTGTTCTAAATATTGTATGATATTGCCCTTTTTAGAGTGATTTAAACCTATGGACATGTAATATGTGAGAGGTAAAATGTATGAAATTGTGATAATGTTACGTTAAATATCACTGAAAATCTTTCGTTACTTGAGTGAGATATAGTCCTTTTTAGGACAAGAAGTTTAATTAACTGATGATTCAGCGTTAAGGGTTCTTTTTTATTAGCATTATTATCTAACACCGAAACATCTCCAGTATTCTACTTTCTAGTAGTCACTCTCTTTCTTTCTGGAGAAGCTGGTGTAATAATATCTGTGCATCACCGCTAGGGAAGCCGGTGTCAGTTTCATCATACACATATATATTTATTCAAAATACAAATGATTATATAAAAAGTGAGTTAGCGTTTTAATGCAATACAATTCATTCATAAGCAAATCGATAGAATGAAACAATAAATGAACAACAAACACCACCATTATCATAAACATAGAATCTGGTATCTCACAAGATATGTATTTATGAAAATTTGTTCATTGCTGAGTATGCAGTACAGTATTATGAGATTTATCTGTACATGACACTTTATACGTTGTGCGGCATGTACTATAGTAAAATGTTATTTATGTTATATTTATGTAGGTGAGCATATACTACAGTATCTTGATGTTCTAGAAATAAATTCATTTGTTTGTTTCTCGCCATATTATCCTGATATTCAGTCACTTATGACACTTTACGTATTGTTCAGCATGTACTACTGTATCAGGATAGTCAGTTCTTTGTTACTATATTGTTCAGTGAGTATTACTGTATCGGGATAGTCAGTTGTTTGTCACTATATTGTTCAGTATACACTATAGCTTCTTGGTACTTAGTTATTTATGGCAATTTCAATATTCCACAATATACACTCCACAGATTTCTTATTAAAATATATATATATATATATATATTTGGCACTTTATATATTGCTCAGCATTCACTACATTATGTTGATATCTTGATATGTATGACACTTTTCTATAATTTTCTTCATGTATAACAGAAAGTAGGTGTTCAGATATTTATGGCACTTGATATACAAGCAGTATACAAAGTATCTTAATATTCAGGTACTTATGACACTTTCTACATTGCTCAGTATTCACTATTATGACGTAGTGTTCAGTTGTGTATGACACTTTATATATATCTTAATCATTGTGCGATATAGTATTTGAAATTCAGTTATTTACAGTACTTTTTGTATTGCTCATCATGCTCTATAGGATACCATTACTCAGCTATTTGTGCTACTTTGGATATTACTCAATATGCACCTTAGTATCCTGAATATTTACTGATATATAACATTATTTTATATTTCTCATACTTCACAGTTTTATCCTGATATTCATATATTTGTAATAAATTGTATTATGCTCAGTATGCACCAAAGTTTTCTGATATTTGTTTATTCTCGACAGTTGCATATTGCTAAATATAAGCTACATTCTCCATATATTTAATTACATAAGATACTGCATATTTTCAGGTCGCACTGTAACAACCTGATCTTCAGTTACCTGTATACGTGTGTATTTGAATGTCTGGTTCGTAGTTTGCATTGATCTATCCAAACATCAATTTACATACTAAAATGTGTGCTCTATATTACTATGACTTGAAAATTTATTTGTTATACGGGAATAGATTGCAATATTTCTTCTTTTTATTGGACGGTTTATATAATCAACACATAAATATTAGGTTGAGGAATAATTCGTGAGCGTTTTTAAATAATTTCATTTAAGCATTACATGCAAGAAGACTATACAATACTTCAATGCATGAACACATTACACCCAAAACATTTATTATGATACTTTATTTCATGTAATACCTGGGTATACAGTATGCATTGTTTTAAACGAAATTGCAAGAAATTAAATGCGAAAAGCAGATGGTGTCGAAAATGCTCGATTTTGTCCACTTGACATTCCATTTAATGAGCTGAAAATGAAAGCAAAAATTAAAGACATATGAAAATCAAACACACCATCTATTAGAGCAAAAAATTATCTACCAAATGACATGAACTATTTTGCGAAAGCGTTTCATTTATGAATATATTTTGTAACTTGAAAAAACGCTCACGAATTATTTCTCAACCCAATAAATACACATCGCATTAAAACGTTTCGACGAGATAAAACACTGGAAATTAGATTTTGACGAAACTGTAGAGAACGTATTTCAAAAAGTATACAAATTAATTCCTTGTTTTCTTTCAACCTGAACGCATGATTTTATTCTATAAATAGGATTATAATTTCAAGCTGTCACTCGCATAGTAAGCAAACGACATAAGACAATACTATTATGAAATGTGTTTCCATAATTCAGTGCTAATGCACTTGTGTCTTTGTAAATATTCTTGCGTTTACACAATAGATGGAACTTTAAACATACACATAATGGGCGATCAAATAAAGTAACTCCGCAAGATGTTGCTAGTACCCTGTCTCTTAGCAATAATATTGAAAACAAGTTATACACGTACCTCAGTACTGCAACCGGACCCAGCATAGCCAGGTAGTTAAGGCACTCGACTCGTAATCTGAGGGTCGAATCCCCGTCCCACCAAACATGCTTGCCCTTTCAGAAGTGGGGTCATTATAATGTGACGGTCAATCCCATTATTCGTTGGTAAAAGAGTAGCCCAAGAGTTGGCGGTGGGTGGTTATGATTAGCTGCCTTCCCTCTAGTCTTACACTGCTAAATTAGGGACGACTAGCGCAGATAGCCCTCGTGTAGCTTTGTGCGAAATTTAAAACAAACAAACAAATACTGCAACCAAACACACTATGTTTCGGATATCTCAGTTGGAAACACACCGACTTAATTTTACTTGTTTAGACAAAGGACTGGCCATGAGAACACCAACTACACAAGGCAAATCAAGTATTTGTTTCTATTTTCAATACATTTAATTAAAGTTAGCTTAATATACTGTTATGAAAGGTTGATAATGACAACTTTTGGAGAGAATTATTTTCAAATTCAACAATTAGAAGAGCTTTATACACCTTCAAAGAATGACTGTCATGATGAGTTCAAATCTCAAATTGCAAATGAGAAAGACGCTGGTCTCTTATAATCTCATTTTGGTCCAGATTCAATTGGTTTGCCAAAGTACAAAACATCCAAAAAAACATGCAATATCAATAATTAAAATGGTATAATTGAAGAGTCTGTGCTGAAGGTTCATGACAGAAGCTTTCATATGATATTTCATATAAAGAAAAGGTTACAACAGAGGCTGTCTATTTTCATGTGTCTTAAACATAACGTACATTTCGTTTAGACTAACTTTATTTTATGTCTTCAATTTCTCCTTTTTCAATTTTATTATTGTTATTTAATATAATGTTGAATATAAATATTGACTCTTAGTAGTATTCTCAATTTAGTTCTTTGTAACCCTAATTGAGAAAACCGAGTATAACAATACCAGTTCAGGTTTATTTATTTATTCTTGGTTCTAAGTTCAAGATAACAATTTGGTATGGGTCCACACCTCTGTGTTACGAAATCCTTAAAGAAAATAGTGGAAGTAGAAAAACTTCTGCAATCAAGTATGGTTTTTAATCACATTGCTCATGATTATTGAAATGTCCTCTTACTTTGCCCATTTATTTCTATTATCCACTGAATTATACTTCTTGTTTATATCGACTGTTCTCATGGATTTGTAATGATGGAAATGTACATGAATAATTTCGAAATGCTTAAACTATTGAAGCAGGTTACAACTGTTGCGTTCGCTCTCTACTTATGTACTCTTCATTATTAAATTTCATTTCTATATGATCTACATAAATAAAATGAATTAATGCCATAGTTTCTCAAGACATTAATTTGATTTCAAAAAAATAATATTGCTCTACAATAACACGTCATTAGCATCTTCAAAGTAACTTTTATAATGAATGGAGTTATTATCCACATTCGTGCTGATTGTATCAAAGAGACATTATTACACATTAGCAGTGAAGATTCGAAACACTTGTTTTTTAATGTATTAAAATTAGTAACTTAAAAAGTAGAGATTTCTTGTTCGTTTTACCGAGGTCAGGAGTGACTGATTTGTTATCGTTATTGGATTATGAATGTTACCATTTATTGTTTCCCTTGTAACAGAAAAGCGTTCGTCACTTTAGATTTATATGAGCGTTATGCGATTGTAGCTTTATATAGCTTTGTTCTAAAAGTTTTAAGTAAACCATTTTCTTTTGTTGTTTTCCTCTTTGCTTTAGAGGTTATGTCACAGATAATACACGAGTTCACGAAAACTGTTTTTGGCAGATGCTGTATTTCCGTCATGTGAGTTTACTGTGAGCTTTTTAACCTGGAATGATTACATTCATGCTATCTATATTCAAATCAAAACGTAAATTTTTGTCTTAGGTGCACTTAATCACTCTTTCATTGTACCTATATTACGATTTATTTTCTCGGATGGGAAATAAAGAGCCGAGGTTAATCAGCTTTGATGATATGGTGATAAAAATTTGCTTGCCTAGAACTCAGTCAATTGAAGAAATCCAACTGGACGAGGCAAGGCCATTCTTAAACCGTTCTACAAAGACTTTTAGACTAATCAGGTAGATCAACAAGCTGGAAGAGCTGAGTGGAACTCATGTGAAGAAGAAGTTGCAGTTTATCTCCGGTTGGTTCGTCGTTTTGATGAATTAAATTTCTGATCTACATATTAGTAGTGAATCCATTTATGATATTAAAAAAAAACAACATTATATAGTCATGTACTTGAAATCATAGTTATTTATCTCTTTGTAATATAAATTTATAATATTTATAATTTTTAAAATGCACATTTTCTCTGCAGCATTATCTTCATTTACTTGGGAATATATGTAATACAACTGTTCTAACAAAATCATTGATATCTAGAAGACATGTCAAACAAAATGATATTAGAAGGAAATTGCATATTAACAATTATTGTAGGGCAAATCTGTTGAGGTGAGTGTTAATTTTTAATAAAAACCCTGGGTCGTTTGGCTTGACTAATTAACATAAGGCATACATGTTACATAATAATAATAATTGTTACGTTTTTTATCGTGAAGCACGATTTAATAAGTTATATTTGGCTGAACGTAATTTTTAACATTTCATTCTTTAGTTCACCTTTTACGTTTTTCCTTAAAGAAGAATGCATAATAGTATTTGAATCATATCATGCCAGCTGGAATACCAAGAAAACAAAATAGTTGTGACGCCGGAACGTTATATGTTTAAGCCATTTATGATGGCCTCTGGTATTCAGCGAAATGCGCCTTAGTAATGTAAATATAGCATAGTTAGTAGGATTGAAATGCTATTACACAACTTTTTTTCTCCAAAATAGTTAGATACTGAATGAAAAGTGTAGTAATGAAAAACATAAAAACTTTATTACTATTATCTTACGACAAGTTGAAAAGAAAGAATAATGTTTCACAAGTTTGTAAAACGATACTTGTGTTTCAAGTATAATATTGTTTGAACTCTTATCTTAAACTGCACGTAGCGTGTACATTATTATATGTGATACTGAAACAAACGTTTGCTTCAAATGGACACTACGTTACGTTTCTCAATGAGAAAAGGGTGTAAGTGTATGTGTATTTTTATAGCAAATTCATATCGAATTATCTACTGTGTTCACCAAAGGCGATCAAACTCCTGATTTTAGCGTTGTAAGTTGTAGACTTACCGCTGTCCCAGCAGGGGACAACAACATAGAATTTGTATTTTTAATCAATCTAATCTTCCTCTTCTATATTATATAATTATTATTAATATTACATATAATAAGCAAATATCACATACTCCACTTTTTTCTTCTTCTTTTTTTTTTACAAAACATGCTTTTGAAATTATAAGTTTTAAGTAAATATATGCGCGGTTTTAGTTCAGAAACCGATAAACTTAGTCCAAGTCGTTTGTTAATTTGGTCGTAACAACAATCCATTAAGGAGGCTATTTGCTGTTTCATAGATTAATTGTATCCAACGTAGGTGGAAAGGGTTCCACTTAGATGAAAGTCGTCTGCCGCATGTTTTACATATATTATCACATTATTTACATTATAATTTTCACTATTGTATGTTAATATTTAAGCCACGAAGATATTTGTTGACTGTATTGTATGATTCAGCCTCTTAATATTTTCTAGGTAGTCTGGCGTGATTCTCCATGTGCTCAGCTGATTAGTTAGAAGAGGTCCTCCACCCTAATCCTAACATATGATCATATTCCAGGCAGTCTGACAGCCTCTACCCTCTATTGTGACTTGCAGGTATTATTTAACACTCAAGAAAATCTAAGTCTCTAAGCATATTAATCTTTTAGCTTTAATAAATGTTAAGGAAAAGTATTTCATACTAACGTAGTTAGACCAAGCAAGTATTGTACATCAGACATTGCTCTCAAATATTATTTTATTTTACTTACATATAAATCTGTCTATTTTCACTACAAATCCATCTGCTTCTCACATCACTCATCCTACTGAAATGAAGAGAAATATGCTGTTACTTTTCTTTGTTTTTTAATTGTATAACTGCGTCTTCCAGAAGTGAAATTTGTGATGCTTGTGCACCCATTTTCTTTCATATTGAGTTTGGAAAGCCACATATATACACATACATATCACAGATTCTTTAATAAACACAAACGTTTTGTGTTCAAATGTTTATTCAATGCTGTTGTTCTTTAACTTAGTTCATTTCTCAACTGATTTTAATTAAGTAATAAAGAATATGTAATTATAGAATTTTGTTTCTATGGAAACTTAGTAATTGTTATTGTGTGAAAAAAAATGAACTGAAAATGGCTGAAATCATAACAACACATACATTTCATTTATTCATAACATTACAGGTACCTAGTTCAATACAACATAAGTAAATTGCAAAGATAAAGCAATCAGGATTTGATTCATTATTAAAAAAAAGTGATGCATATAAGACAAAAGAAAAGACTATCTCCTCTCTGTCTCTCAACAGGAATTCAAAAAAAATAATGAGTAGAGAAAATCTCTTCAAGATATCAAGTCAAAGGACTTTTTATAAAAAAAATGTTACATATCAATTGAAACTGACAGTTTGGAGTTAATAGTTCTAAATACAAAATGTCTTGTACATCTGAGCACAGTAAATCAGTGAAATAATTTCATTTATGCATCCAAAAACAAAATTAAAATAAGTTTAACCTCTTTTTGAAGACGTAAAGCATTTTTCCTAGATCAGTATAATCAAAACACTATAATTTTGTTTTTGCATGTAATGACCCAGGCAACCTATGCAAGTTAAGAATGTGATGCTACTTTACGGCTGTTGACTACATTCTGATCTTGATCTGGATCTTGTTTTGGCTTCTTGGGAACATCAGGTTTCATTGCAGGGAAAAACAGTACTTCCTGTATGCATATAAAATAATAAAACATTTCTTAAAGTCTAGTTTACAAAAATGGGGGAATAATTATTATATTAACTCATATGAAACTTAAGTAACTTGGAAATCAATATCAAAGGTTATTGACCTCCAACCATTTGAGCTATGTTTATAAAGGGCTATCTTCACTGGCTGTTTGCAGTTATTAACTGATAGCTAGCAAACAGCACTCATTATCAACTTTTCAGCTATTCGATTTGAATAGTTTAATTGAACCACTCTTCTCATAAGATACTCACAACCCTAAGGTGAGGAACAGGACATCTCAGTAACAAGATGTGAGCCATATTCACAGTTCAGCTTGTTAACCACTAAACCATGACCTATTCCTATGTTTTATAAAGTAAATTTGTAAATTGTAGCATTCATTCCTCACAAAATATTTTCCACAGAGTAAGACAACCAAGCACAGAGGTTAAGCACAGCAATAGTATAAATAATTACATATCTCTTCTTTTGAAATAATTTCAAAAAGAAAATCTAAATGTTGCCACAATTCATATAATTTCTTGACAAACACTACCTTGATATTGTTGGAATCAGTAAGTAACATAGTCATGTGATCAACTCCTAAGCCCCAGTCAGCTGTTAGGGGCAATCCATATTCCAGAGCAGTGCAAAAGTTTTCATCAATCATCTGAGCTTCATCATCTCCTCCTACAATTATCAAATCAAAACCAGTTAACAAAGAACTATGTTATAGTTAAAATAAACAAAACAGATAAAATTTGGTCAATGGTAAAATCCCACTTTAATTTATGATGAAAGTTTCATTCTCTGCTTGGTTTTGGTATCAAAATAATCTTTTTGTTATTTTTAATACTGAACCATATTCACATGCACACCAGTTAATTTATTTGATTTTTCTGTTTTATGTAACATATATATATTTCTCAAACAACAGTGATTTTCCTAAACACAAAAAACTGGAAAAAGTGTAATTTGAAACAGAAAATAAATATAGAATATTTAGAAAGATTTGCAATTCATTTACAAGAATAGATTTCAGAACAAAAATCTGTGTTCAATTTTAGATGTGGTATTTGCTGAAAGATTAGGCTAACCTGGGCCTGCAGCTTGAATCTTTCCCTCTGGACAACAGGATCATTCAACTCAATATAAACATTACACACCTCTTTTTTCATGATAAATAGTTCAAACCTACATGTTCCTAAAATTACGCATTCTAGGAGGAATGACAAAACTTAGTCTGAAGTTTAACATTTTCCAAAAATGATACAAGACGTTTATTATTAATAAAGAATAGTTCATCATATGATCACAACTCTCATGAAGAAATAATTCATATTTTTCTCTTCTATATTTGATAAAACTTGTACAAATTATTAAGTCAAATTACTGCTATTGACAAACTTGAATACAATATACAAACCTCATGCCTTATATTTTCACTAAGATATGGCTTATGTGCTGAATGAAACAGTGATCCCACTCACCTCTTTACATTTTTGGAAATAGTCCCTTATATACATAAATATATGACATGTCAATAACCATTCAAAAGCTCAGAATGTCCCCTTAGTGGTTTTATCAGCCCTTTCAATGTATTCAAAGAACATCTTGTTCTTTTGAACCAAGATTTCAAGCAAGTAGATTATATTTGTAGTCAGCAAGAAATTTCATATTTTAGACAGAAATACAGATTAATTACTAAGTTTCATGTGCTGTAATGAAATTCTACGGTACTGATATAGTAATTTATGATTTTTTAGTTACTCAACTGTATATATAAAACATTAAAATTTATTTTGTTTTATATCCTCCACATGCAAAGTTTTAAAAAGGATTAGCAAACTATGTTAAGCAGCAACTAAGTACAAAGGTTGTAGCTGGAAGAGATAATTGTTTACTTTCTTTATTTACTATTTATGTTTTAAGAAAAACAAATTTAAAAACTCATTTCTAAATAGTATTAACCTATATACATATATAATATACATTAATTAAAATACGGCTGTATGTTACAAAACTGTTGTTTTTTTTTGGAATTTCGCACAAAGCTGCATGACGGTTATCTGTGCTAGCCATCCTTAATTTAGCAATGTAAGACTAGAGGGAAGGCAGCTAGTCATCACCACCCACTGTCAACTCTTGGGCTACTCGTTTATCAACAAATAGTGGGATTGACTGTTACATTATAATGCCCCCACAGATGAAAGGGTGAGCATGTTTGGTGCGACAAGGATTCGAACCCGTGACCCTAAGATCACGAATCAAGCACCTTAACCCATCTGGCCTTGATGGGCTATATTACAAAATACAAGTGTACTAAAACACAACAAAGACAGAGTCACCTTGTAAAGACGAAAGGTCAGTTTTGCATTATTGGATATTTTAACAAGAGTGCATATTGTAACTTCTGTATTATTAGCCAGGCATGGCTGAAAGGCCAAAATAATGATATATATAAATGTATAATATTATGAGATTTAACCTATTTAGTCTAAATATATATGTTTTCATATAATAATCCATTGTCATTATAAAATGAAAGAAGCAGAATTTATATTTATTTCTTAATTTTTAATGTTGTTAGGAGATCAGTCAACTATACTGAACATCTACAAGCTTTGTTACAGAAAATAACAGATGAAATATAAAGTTTTTTCTTTGAAAGTGATAACAAAATTATCTATGTCAAGCACTGTAGCATGATTTATGACAACAATATTTTTGATCAAGATTGAATTTATACAAAACATTAAAGGACAATAAAGGATGTTTTGATCCATTTAGGGTCTTTTTTTAATAAATCAAACTCTTTATAAATAAATAAGAGGAAAGGAAGAAAGTCCAGCACTCATTATTCAAGATCTTTTAAAGCTTTTTCTTAAACTGCCTTAAATTAACTACACTCACAACACCTGAAATCAACCTGTTCCAGAAGCCAATAACCTTATTATAAAACATGAAACTGTGTTAACCAAATATGACTTTTTCCTTGTTAAAATGTATATTTCTGTTCCCTAGGCTTACCCATCTCACTATTAAATATAAAACAGATAATGCATTAACATGGACTTAACTTTAAATGCTTCAATCAGATCCCCTGTAACTGCTCTTTTTTTTCCAAAGATATAAAAGTTCAGAAATATAAACCTTTCCTTATATAAAGATTACATCCCAGGTATCACACAAGTATCTGTTCTTTGAACACACTTTTCAATAATTCAGTGTCCTTTTTGAGGTAATGGATCCAAGACTGACCACTATACTCCAGATCTGGCCTAACCAATGAACTATGCAAAGATATAATAACCTCTTTAGATCTGTATTCAGTATTTCCTTAGAATCAACCTAAAATCCAATTTCCTCTGCCACTAGTGACAGCAGATTGCTTGTACAGCTTAAGAATCAACCAGTACACTGAAATATGTTTCTTCCATAACACTGTTCCGATTATTCTAATTGTGATACCCCATAAGCATTAACATTTATTTAGTAATAATAAAAACCATTTACCATTTATTCACCAACTAATCCAAATTCTTCTGCAAGGCAATGACATTCTCCTCACAACCTGCAGCACCCAAAACTTTTTGTAACAATTTTTTTTTCAATAAATAGAGTTGTTTTATTTGTGTATTTTTGATTATTATAAATATAACACTATATTTAATGAAAAATAATTTGTCACTGCTCACTGTATTTGCTTCACATAACTTCATTTGATGTCTTGTTATAGAAAAGTATTCATGTAGTTTCCAAGAAGACATTTAAACATGAAAAATAATCTTGAGCAAAATTAATGTCAAAATGATACTAACTACAAAATATTTCTACATCTCTGGTTTATTCATAACTGTTTACAAACACAAAAACTTTCTATTCTGATCCTTTCTTTACCTTATAGAAAATATGATTGATTTACATATTAAGAAACTATACACTTATTGGTAAGACAAGCTTTTTTACACTGATGTAAATAGATTTGAACCTTTTCCATCCAGTTATCTGTGGGATAAAACTTTAGCTATTTTTTTTTAAAGCTGAACTCAAAGAGAATTCAACAGTATATTATCATTTGACATGAAAGTAGTTGTAGAGATAAAAATCATTAACAGTATTCAATGTGTGTCATTATTATTACAAGGCAGTACTTGTGGTAACAAAAATCATCAACTATAAAACATTAATTAACTTAAAACTAAATAGAAGTACTGGTAATGGAAAAATAATTTTTAATTTTTTTAGTTTCAATGTAATGTTTTCAATTTGTATACATACAAATACAATGTTTTATTTGTAGAAGCCCATATAAAGTTCTTCTGAAGTTCCAAACTATTTCACCCAGTAGGATTTTTTTGACAATGCAATAACATAAATTATATAAAAAGTAGAATGGACTGACCCAACTGACTCTCATGATTAAGTTATATTTTTTAAAAACTTACTTCAGCCAAAACCGAGAAAAGAACTTAGCTCTAATGCATTAGTTCTCTTTAATAATATTTTATCATTTTTTCTTAGGGCATTATATGCCTCTTTTTAATAGAAAAACTGTTAATTGAATATAAAGTGTGTCTTCTATCATTGCTGAAATATATTATGTAATTTCAAATTATTAGAAAGACTAATATGATTTTTAATATCCACCACAACAACAGCCACAAACCTGGCTGTTGTCCTGGGTTGTGAGAGCATTCTACTCCATGTTTATCCCACAGGTTAGATAAAATATGGTTGCATTATAACACAGTACAAAAAATACAAAATCAAAACAACTATTCAATAACAGATTTAAAACAATACATGGCCTTCATCTGAATTTCCAATCTACTGTCTATAATGAAGAACATAATGTTTAAAATAACTGGTATTTGAAAATTAGAACTGAAGCCTCAAATTATACTTTAAGATCTTTGATTTCTCATCCATATATTTTCACCTAAAAAGAAGATTAATAAGTAAATTAGCAATTGAAAACCTGCCATTTTTAATTTATCATATTCAATAAAGCAAAACTTATATTTCAAAAACTGTAGTACCACTAGTTCCCATTGAAATACATATAATAAAGTTTTCTTCAGAATTTTGATAGTTTATTTGTTTCAATTTATTAAAGTTTCACAAGTGATATACCAAACTAGAAATATTTAAAAAACAAAAAGTACACATAAAATTAAAAAAGTTAACAATGAATTTTATCAAATACACATTAACACAAAATACAAAAGAAATGTGTATATAACATAAATTCTTTTACATTTTTATGCACAGTTTGTTAAAACATCCATCTAAAAAATTAATAATAATGAGCTGAAAATAAATTTAATATAACTTTTGGTAAATTTTGCTTTAAAATCAATCAGATGCCAATAATTTAATTCAAAGAACAAGTATAAAAATTCAACCATCTAGGTCTTTAGGATTTGGAAGCTTGATACCTAACATTTCCTCCAATTCTGAGATCATGTTCACCCAGCAGAAAGGAGGTGTAAGGTCAATCTCCACCAGTTCACCATCACAACCATCAGGATAAGTTAGCTTGAAAGAACCAGTAAATGACTCTACCATTCCTAGAAAAGACAACAAAATATTACTTACATTCTAGAGAACATGCACATGAAATTAAATAAAAAGCATAATGATCTATTTCTATTTTATTGAATTGAAATAAAACTATTCTGAAGTCACATGAAGAATAAAGATAATGATAATTTTACTTTGGAACTGAAAACAAATTACTCTTATTTCCTCAGAGATCTAGAAATACCTGAAATCACAGTTTCTGAATACTCCATGAGATCATTATAATCTGCATAGGCCATATAAAACTGACATGTAGTAAATTCAGGATTGTGTGTTAAGTCAATGCCTTCATTTCTAAACTGTCGGCCAGTTTCATACACCCTGTCAATGCCTCCAACAACCAGCATCTAAATAAAATAATAATAAATTAAAATAGCAACTAAATTGAATTTTGTAGTCCAGGCTCAATAATTTGAAATTTTTAAAGTATATTACTTGGGGTCAAGTCTTAAGTTGTGTAATAACTTTTAAAATAAAAAGTAAGTATTATTTATTTCCAGATTGTGGGATAAAGTAATACATAAACTGTTGTGCTAAATATGTCATTCATATATATTTTGTCCTTTGGCAATAAGGTTAATGGGGATGCCAGTTTACTTTCAAAAGTAAGGTACACCCAAGAATACAAAAAGCTTTTATAAGCAATAGCTCAAAAGTCATGTACTAGTTGTTCTTTCCAGATGTGACAATACACAACCTACTAGTAGAGAGGTAAGTCTATGGATTTACAACGCTAAAATGAGGGGTTCAATTCCCCACAGTGGGCTCAGCAGATAACCCGATGTGACTTTGCTATAAGGAAACATGCACAAGAATAATTACCTTGCAAATTTACTTTATTTTATACAAAATATTTATTAATATTTTATAACCTGATCAAAATTTATTCTAGTCATTTCTAAGTGGAATCCTTGGCAGCTCAAGATTATTCACTTTATTACAGAATATTAGAAGCATATTCTCTGGGATGTGGACCCTTTATACTTTTTAACAATAACAGTTCCTTTATTTATAATGATAATTTAAAATATCAAATTCTTTACTGTTGTACAAATTAAGATAAAATGTGGAAATTTCATAATTTCTTTTCCATTATATACTTACACCATATTGTACTATCTGTGTTGTAAACAGTTAGCTTAAACATGTTCAGTGAAATATCAGAATTTTTGACATAAAGCAATAATACTGATACATCATAGCATCACCTTTTGCACGTGAGCTTGGTGTAGTTGTGTCTACATTCTGGTAACAATAAATTATTACACAAAGATATCATATAATTGCTAAATTTCTATAATAAAATAAGCCAGATCATAAATATATTTCATTTTACATGCTTTAAAATACATCTCCAATATGACTTTTATTTTTGATACCATTATAATGTATGATATGATAAAAATAAAGATCTCAAACATTTTGATTTGAGACATAAAATGTCTTACTTAACTTTGTACTTAAATAATTTACAACAGTAATTTAGGACGAAAATAATGAACAAAGCACATATTTCTAAAAACAATAGTTTTTCAACAAAATAGACATTCTTATTTTGTGAAAAAGTTCTGGAGCAACTATAATGTAAAGATCCATGTCTAATTCATTGTGATGAGTAACAATTGACTTTGCACTGGCTCCACCTGCAATCATATTCATTATGTGTGTTTCCACCTGTAGAAACAATGATAGATATTTGATTTTAAGAATTTACTTAAAGTTTAATTTCACATTGTTTCAGAGAGTAGTCTATTTTTAAGGAAAGAAAAAACAAGTGGGAATCTTTGACAGCTATAGCACTTGAAATTCCCTTTGATAGAATTAAATGAATCTACCAGATCCTTTTTCCCTTCTTATTAGCTATATTGTTGTGTGCCAGTAATACCAAGTGTGAAGTGTGCATACATCCAATTTGATTTTACTACTCATCAGGATCTATACCAACCTATTGTCTAACTGAAATTCTTTGAGGCAGGATTATAGTAAATGTATCTGAGAAGTTCAGTGTAGTGAGATACATCAGTTGAAAGTTCAACTTTTTGAGTCTAAAACTGTAATTGGGTCTCAAATCAGACAAAAGACAACACAGTTATTAGCTGAAAGTTTGTACTTGAACAATAACTGGGTGCCATTCTATTAGATGGTATGCACTGGCTAAAAATCAGCTATAGCATAAAAATATATCTTTTTTTTAAAAACTATACTTTTCAATTTATCAGACTTCTGTTATAGGCTATGTTTAGAGATTCAGTAAAGAACTTCATCATTTTCTCCAAAGTAATGCTTTTAACATCCTGTAACAAATATTTTCTTTTACATTAACAATAACCCAAATGTTAATATGAGGATTTTTAACAATACTAGTAATTATTACATCTCTCATAAATTGAACAGATTAAATTCATAAATGAAAGATGTTTGGTCTGGGGTCTGGACTTTTAGAAACCATACAATTGAAAACCAAACTTCTAACTCAATAATATAATCTCAACACAAAATATATTAAAAAAACCAAAGTTAAGAATAACAAGTATTTTTATTTCCAGCTTTTGAAGTTCGCATGTCATGATGCACTGTGGCCTATAGTGTGTGTAATTCTTCCCGTAATTCATGGTATGTGCAGGTTTAAGTGACATCATCATAGTACAAATTGCAACATTAAGCATCATTCTAGTGATGTAATTTTAAAGTCTACTGACTGACTGATAGACAACACACTACCATATAATGGTGTGAGTGGTTACATCAGGTGACCCCTTCAGATAGCTTTCATGAACCTTTTCATTATCAACTCAAATTATTTCATGTTTTGATTAAAAGTTTAAAAGTTCACTTTGTACTGATCCTGATTTATAAATTTTATTATTCTAATATGCCATATTAATTTTTATAACCACATTCTGACTCTCAATACTTCCTAGTTACCTTATTTTAGCTGTATAAAAAAATATTCTGACCATTAATCTGGATTTAAAAATATAGTTGCAATTTTATTTCAAGTTTGATAAAAATCTTATTACTGACATGCCATTAGCTTGTTACACCAATTCTCACTTACCTTATCTTTTAGACCAAAATGTAAATGAGGCAGCATGTGTAAACAAGGTGACAAGAGTTCCATACATGTTGGGATGATACTCAGTTCTCCTTTCTTGGTTTATCCTGCAGGAAAAATTGTTTATCCTTCTTTAGAATTAGAAATCAAGGTTATTACTTTTTAATATTATTTAAACCAAATTAGTTTATACTGAAGTCTATGTACAAACATTGAAAAGGTGGAATTTTATTTGAAAAACAAAAGTTCAGTTGCATTTACACATCTTCAATGATATCCCATATATTTCTTCTATCTTTAACACCAATTATATCACATCTCTTGAGCTTGGCATTCACTTTGGTAAGTTCTTCTTCTGAAGAATAAAATCTATAAATATGGCAAACAAACCCATAAAACACTTTATGTAAATCCTTTTTTAGACGTTATTAATAATCTTTTTTGAAGCCATTAAACAATTCTTAGTTGTTGGATGTTAATGTTTAATTTGATAATTAACAAATATATTTACTTTTTAATAATAAACATGCACTGCAGGTTTTGGTGATAGCAGTTAGTTGTTACTGTTGTTTGGTAAATACTGGTGTTAACATTTGAGCTATCTGTGCCAAACAAATATTAAAAGAAACAAAAGTAAAATCATTATAAAATGTTAAAATGAATCAAGGTAAAACTAAAGAAAGCTCATAAATAGAATTAAACAGGACAATGACCTATAAAAAATTTAAAAACAAGAGTAAGGTGGACAGTGTCACCATCACCAATGACACTATCCAGCATCAGGGATAAACCCGTGATTAAAACATGTCTACAATGGTGCCATCATTCAATGTTGTAACAACAGTATGACAGTAAAATGTGGGCTATTGTTACTTTAATGTTACAAGGGCCAAACATTGGTGAATCAGTTCCAGATAAAAGAAAATGATGAGTTAAGAAACTATGACCAATGCACAGCCTAGCCAGGACAACTTTCTCCGTTTGATCCTTATGGAAACAAAATGCTAAAAGAGCAATGATAAGAATGATCTAGAAACACTTGTTAACACATTGCTGATTCCAAATCGACTGACAACTGACATGGAATAGAGCCATACAACTCGACAATGAACATAGAAACTACAGAATGGATCCTGTTACCACCCAAGCTACAACATACCATGGCAGAGTTCACAGAGTCATCTGATGTGGAACCAACACCATCACAGCCATAGGTCTGGCATAACTGCTGCTCAAAGTCCCATAGTCCAGTTTGCATCTAATGAGAGCGAGATATACATACATTGTGTATGTGTGCACGTGTGTGTAGCACAGAACATTGATTCGCTCCCTAGGAATAGGAAGAGACCGAGGATGTTCAGTGCCCTAGTAGACTTG
Organism: Tachypleus tridentatus; assembly: GCF_004210375.1. NCBI lineage: Eukaryota > Metazoa > Arthropoda > Merostomata > Xiphosura > Limulidae > Tachypleus > Tachypleus tridentatus. The sequence continues at coordinate 154,443,057 of NC_134831.1, forward strand.
ATACACAGCTGTTTGATGCATGGAATGAAGGAAACCTTACTGTAAAAAATGTACCCAATAACTCTGCCAAGGAGAGAAGTAGAGTGACACTCTCACCAACATGGAGATACAGATCAGGATGAATAGCCCTTCAGTGACAAAAGTGCATGCAAATGGTTTCAGAGAAAGAAAATTTAAACCATTTGCTGTGGTCCACTTCAACAAACAATTGAGGGCAGTCTAAAGTTAACACTCAATAAACCTCATACTCAATAACTCACATGAGATGTGAAAGTTGTTGATATAGAACCTATTTACAATGGTAGGAGGAACATGTGCAGTGATAGCATTAATCTCCATGCTGAAAACTGTAATACTCAAGACACAGCCCTAAGTGGCTTCAAGTTCCTGTGGAAAAGAATGGCAAAACATCAAGCAGACATAGACTTGGAACCTATTGTCCATTAAGAGTTTTGGGTAAAAGTGGGTAAATGGCCACACAACCCACAAGTGGAGATCTCAAAAAACACTGTACCTCCACGTAGTGTTGTAATCCTTCTCAAGGTCAATGAATATGGAAACAAAATGTCACTTGAGAAAGACTTTTCCAAGTGATGTTTCCAGTTGAAGCAGGTGGTCCACTGTGCAGTGTTATTGTCGGAACCTGCACTGGGTTGGCAAGAGAAGGTTGTCTGGTGAAACCAGCAAGGCTCTTTAACTCAGGAGTGCTCTTTAAATCCCTCAACACACAAAACTTCCTCTTGAGGAATTCAAACTAGTATGAGAGAGTATTCACAATGACCTTCAAAGTCAGGAGGAGTTTGGTGTCTTGTGACATAGATGTTTCTATCAAACTTTTGCCAGAGTGGAACTTTCTGACTATTTTGGGAAGCCAGCAAGTCCCTCTAATCTCTTTTGAAAGAAAAAAGGAAGATATCTCTTCTGAGGATTTCTCAGATAATGAATGAAGAATGAGAAATTGAGGAATGGAATCCAACTGTAATGATGACTGTACCAAAAAGTCATCCATGCCTGGTCACTTTCCAGTAACATGTTTCTCTTTCAGTTCTTTTTTTTTTCTTGGATTGGTGTACCCATAATAAATAGAATAATGGATCCCTACAAGAGGATGCACTACAATGTCATACAAGGACACTGCAGCAACACCAGGGGTTCATCCAAAGAACAAGATAAGAAACAAAATCCATCTTATGCAAATGTCCAACATCGATAATCATTTGACCCTAGCCCAACAGGACCATCCAACTGATGCTGGATGGCTACCCCATAGCTGCCTATCTACAGGAATTCAAGGCTAAAGAGATGTGTTAGGGTTGAACCCTCTCAACCACCAGAATCTTCTTCTACCCTTTACAGATCACCTCAAACTGAAAGTACAAAATCTTTTCTGAAATATCCCTTCACAACATATTGGAATCCATTTTGAGGGGTAGTAGTTAGTAATATAGGAAGGTGTCTGTTAAAAATTTATTATGCATTTTTATAAAAAAATGACATTTTTAAGTTGAATATTTCTGCATATCCTTATTTTGTTCATTTTCATATCACACATTTCCTATATAATCAAATAAAAACAATTATTTTCAACCAATGAAGCTGTAATTGCAGTAAGGTTTTAAAAATTAAGGAAAAGCATTAAAATATCTTGCTCAGGAAAATTTTAATGAATCCAAAAGAGGAAGTTTTTTAAATTGCATAAGAAGAACTTCTTTTAATTAGTAAATAATAAAAATTGTTAAACTGAAGTACACAAATTAGAAAAGATTTAGAGCTTGTTGTTAGCAATAGTGTAAAATACTTTAAGTGCATACACCAATCTCTGAATTAATAACGAGCCATTTCTACCTGTAAAAACCAAAATAAATAAATCAAGTAAAATCGTTTTTGGTGAACCTCATCAGGAAGACCTAATAGTAAACTGGGCTTATGCTGCTAATCACAAGAACTATTTGTCTGGTAATGTATGTGATGTTAAATACATTGCAATACAGTTAGGTAAGAACTACAAGTTTGTAGCAGCAAAATACCAAATGTTTAATTGAACCACTGCATACAATAATCTCAAGACATAAAAATAATAAACTTAATCTATTCCTTTCTAATGTTCTTCATCCCATGAGAATGGGTGACAACTTTATCAAGTGTAAAGCAAAGTGGGAAGAACCAAATAAAAACAAGAGAACTGTCCATTTCACAAATACAATTGTCTTGCTTTTTCACCAAGTCCCATGAGTTTCCTGAATCAAATATACAAAAAAGAAAGCATCAACAAACTTATCAAAACAGGTGTTTGTAGTCATATATTACTTGTTACCTGGATGACAAAAAAAGAAATGTAGTAGATACACTTAAAATTTAAGGATAAAATGTTACACGTAAGAATAGCAAAGGAAACACATCATTTTAAATTGGAAAAAAGATTAGTTCATATGTCTTGGATTAACTGATTAGTAACTTCATCAACTTCTTGTGAAATAAACATTTAACTAAATGAAAAGTCATACATTTGTGTTTTTCAGAATTTGGGATTTATGCTTAATATAAGTGTGAAGACATTTAATAACATGATGGAAGAAAAGAGCCAGTCACTCAAAGCATTGAGGGAGAACTATTCTAGTAATAATGGAATTAAAGAAGTTTAGGATGTACAGGGTGTTTGGAAAGTCACTGTGCACTTATATATTTATCAACAGACATGTTTCAATATAGAATACAAGAGGTAAATATGAATGACAATAATAAACAATGTTATTAGTGACCACATTGGCATCAATACAGGCTTGGATCCTTCTTATTTTGTTTCTAAACATCACTATCAGTTGCTTGCTTGAAATAGACTGAATGAATGCTGTTATCGCTGCTTTCAAACTGCACAGTGACTTTCCGAACACTCTGTATTTATAAATCAGTGGTTCTTAACCTTGTTGGAGGTACTGAACCCCTAAAGTTTCATACTTGCATTCACTGAACCCTTCGTAATTGGAAAAATAAAATATGATTTTTCAAATTCAAAACATAAGTAGATATTTCATTAGTGCACAAAATGAACCATGCATCAGTTACACACAATATCACTGTGCTCAAAGAACAAAACCAATAAAACATGAATTTCACACAAAAAGAAAAACATAACTGAACAAATATTTACTGCAAATCAATGTGACTTTTGCTGTAGCCTTTCAGAGACAAGTTCAAAAATTTGCAGCTTCACCTTGGCAAGTGCCACTCTCATATTATTTTTGCAACAAAGTCTTTTCCTTTTCTTTGTTTTTATGTCTACCATCCTCGAAAAGCATTGCTCACAAAGATACGTTGTAATAAATGGTATGAGTATCTCAAGGGCTTTCTTAGTAATATGTGGGTATGCTACAATTTGGTGACAGGAAAACATTGAGAGTGTTGTTATTCTGAAAAGTTGCTGTTGAATCTGGCTCTGCTAAAGTTCAATGATTTCGTCGAGGGATTCATCATTGACATCTGTTGTCGCAACACTAAATGTGAACAGCTGTCTCACCCATGCTGGATATGACTCTCTGGTAGGGAAGTATCTGTCGAGAGACTTTGCAAGCTCATCTAAGTGCATGGCAATAGCTTGCTTCAGTTCCCCGGGTACAGAAATGTCTCAGATTTCAGACACATCTTCGATCTTACTTACACAATCGTCCAGCAGGGGAAAGTTTGCAAAGTTATCATTCTCTGTTCATCGTTTCCATAATGGTAGCTTTTTTGAAAAGCCTTCAGGTTTTCTTCCACTTCAATGATGTTGACTCTACCGCCCTGCATCTGTTGATTGAGATGATTGAGAGCATTGAAGATATTGGCCATGTACCCCAAAATGACAATGAACTCAGATTTTCGAAGCAATCTGCATGACAGTGTTGGTGCTCTCACAAAAACAGGGCTAATTCCACACACATGGCAAAAACACGATTCAGCACCTTTCCCTGGGATAACCAGTGAACGTTAGAATGGTACAGAAGTACCTCGAATTCAGAGCCCATTTCATTACACAGCTCTTTGAAGATGTGGTGCTTCAGGGCACTATTTTGCACAAAGTTCACACATTCCACTACAATTTTTAATACTTCTGCCAGTTTTGAAGGCAAGGTTTTTGTTGCCAATGCATGTCTGTACAGAACACAGTGCATTACATTGATGTGTGGTGCATTGGCTTTCACCAGCACACCAAAACCAGAGTTTCGTCTCAGCATGACTGGAGCTCCGTTCAGACAAACTGCAGAAACCATATCCCATGAAAGATCATTGTCTCTGAAGAAGTCATTTACAAGTTTCTTCACATTGGCTGCCTTAGTTGTTGTTGTAAGAGGCTTACAAAATAAAAAATCTTCTTTTATCTCGTTTTTCTTCCACTTAGCTCACTTAGTGCATGAATACAACAAGCTGGGTTAGATTGGAAATGTTGGTGGTCTCGTTAAATTGAAGGCTGAATTTTGCTTGGCTTGAAATAAGATCTGCAACTACCTGAGCCAAGATGTCATCGCTCATGTCATCTATTCTGCTGCTGATGGTGTCACTTGAAAAAGGAATTGGGGATATTTTCAGCAGTTTTTCCCAGCATCATCTTCAATGCAGCTGGATTTATGAGTGCTTCACCAATGGTGTGTTGTTTGCCCTGCTTTGCAATCAAGTATGCAACTTCATACGATGCTGTGAGGATTGGTTTGTTGATGGGATAGCCTTTTCATCGAACCTGGCTCTCTTTACCTTGAATTCAGCAAGCGTTGTGTTCTTGTATTTCCCATCTCCATGCAGCTTTAGGGAGTGTTTTCTTAGTTTTGCCAGTGCTAGACTAGAATTGCTCAACTTGGCATTGCAAATCATGCATTGAGGACGCTGACTCCCATCATGTTCCGTTATACATGCGAATCCATATTGTACGTATTCATCTGACCACTTTCTGTTTTTGCTCGATAAAGTTAATATGAAGGGATTGAAAGATTAGGAAAAAAATCACAAATGATGCATGATCACTACAGTCACAAGTCGACGGCTAAGCGCACAAAGTTCCCTGCAGCACAGATATTAAGGCCAAGTGATGTGACGTGATCAGCCGCAGCCAATGATGACCAAGAGGAGCATGACATCATGAATCATACGATTGGGATGAATGGAACAGACACACACACAGTGTGTGTGTATTGACCTCTGCCGAAACCCTGAGACTGACTCACCAAACCCCTGGGGTTTGACTGAACCCAGGTTAAGAACCACTGTCATAAATGTACAGATAAAAAGGAGTATTAGTGAGTAGTGAAGCTACAACCTAACGAGACTTTAAGAAGAGTCTACAAATGAACTCCTGAAAGATGAATTGTGAGTTTCAACTTTTTATATCCTCCTTTCCTTTGGGGTGGGGGTGCAAGGACAGACTTCAAGGAATAACTAATCCATTGTTGTCAATATATTATGCAATGTTTGTTTTGTAACATGATGACAGATGCAGTGTTTGGTTCTTATGGACCTGTTTACTAGTTCTATCCCAGTTTGAATTTTTATAATAATTATATTTGTAATGCAGTATCATTAATCACCTCGAATTTATGATAATTCACTATAAATATTTAAAGTATAGACAGTTCTTACATGTTTTTGAAGTATTAACAAAATAATCTAATTTAAATTATACATTTTGTGTAATTGTTTTAAATGAAATTTTAGTTGAGTAAATGTAAAATACAGCTCTGAGTAATATTTATATAACAGTATATTGCTTTTGACACTGTACCATTCACAAACATATTTCCTTGGCATTCTTACAAGTTATTAATAGCTTACATTTGACAAGTCAAAACTGTAGCTGAGTCGCCAAGTTGGCAACGTATTTTAGAAAACAACTTTAAAAAAATTGAAGTTTTACAAGAATATTTAATATTTCAACACAATTTAGAGTTAGAGAACACAAGTTTCAAATGTCTCAGGAATAATTTCATCTTGTAAGTAATATATTACATTTTATTTTCATTTTTACTGGTTATTATATTTAACTACATTTTGTTAGTGATATATTACTTTTTTCTTATTTACAGATTATTCTATCTAATTGAATATCATATGGAACACAAGATTTTGTTTTCATTTTTACCAGTTATTTTATCCATTTATTTATGGTTATATCAATTAAGAAATATAATTTTATGAATAATAATTATTAAGAAATTAAAATAGGAACCTTTTACTTTGTGTTTAAGTATAATTCTATAACCCTCAAAACTTACATTGTATTAGTCACTACTTGAATTTTAGTTCCTTCACCCCTCAGGTCATGGATCAGCTTGGTTCCAGACTCTGGCTTAACATGCATTCAACCAGCAACACTAACAGTAACATCCTCTAGCACTTCTCTTGGTTGTAGGTGGTTGTAATTCCTAATAAACTCCTTAAAAAGACAGATACATTACATTTATGAAGATAAGGGTCATGCCCCTGAACCTCAGTTGAGCTACTGCTTGAGACCGAAGCTTAAAATATTCATGAAAAAATAATCAAGGTGTCAGTCAAAAATTAAAATAAGGTGTACTTTTTAAAGAAACTCCATAATAAAATGATAAACTTTTAAACAGTAAGTAGCAGATTCATTTTCTTTTTCAACAATACCATAAAAGATCACTTTACTACAGAAAGAGTAGGGAAATTATAGAATAGTTATTTGTACATATTCAAGTTTAAAAATAGTGGCTGAAAATCTACAAAAACTGTCATTTCCTTTTTGATACAAAAACTTAGACATGAATTTTCCATGAAAGCTATTTCATCAGAATATTTAACTTTAAAAATCTAAATAAATTATTAATAATCACAAATGTAAAATAGTTCAAGAGTAGTGATTAACTGCCTTAAAGTTTAGCAGGCATAAAAAACAATACTCATTACAGATGTATTAATGTACTTAGGATAATTATTTAAGTTGTAATATACAATAGACTGTAATTAAATAATCATTAAGCTTCAACGTTAAATTTGTATAGGGCACCAATAACACTGTGTAACACAAATTTTGTTCCTGGATAGTATGTGATATTTCTTAATTGCTTATGTTGTAAAAGTACAGAAAATGGCCATGATTCCCTTCAAACTTTGCTTTTGTGATCTGGACAATGAAATTTAGAAATTAACCTAATTTCTATGTAAAAATGGGCAAATTTGCACATTTTCATTTATATAAGGTCTGAATAGAACAACATATGAATCAAGATTTACACATATTTATACTACAGTTATTCAAAAATGTTTAGAAGTGAGTAGTTTTTGAGATTTGCAACTGTAATGTAAATCACTTTCATGTATCAGCCCCCAAATATAGTCTCTCATCATGTTTTTGTTATACTCTGCTTGGTAATGGCGTTCAAAGTCCAATATATCCCAGTGGAAGTGCATGCCTTGCTCCTCTGAGTATGCTCCCATGTCCTCCTTGAATTCATCAAGGTGAGCATCAAGGATATGGAATTTCAAGAACATTCTGTAGCCCATTTTGCTGTAGTTCTTCACCAGAGCTTCAACAAGTTCCATATAACGTTTGGCCTTGTGATTGCCCAAGAAACCCTGAACCACTGCAACAAATCTGCCTCAAGCTTTTTTTCCTTCTGACTGAGTTTCTTGGGTAATTCTGTGCACTCCAGGATCTTCTTTATTTGTGGTCCAATGAAGACACCAGCTTTGATCTTTGCCTCAGACAGCTTAGGAAAGAAGTCTCAAAGGTACTTGAAGGCTGCAGACTCCTTAGCAAGAGCTGTGACAAATTGTTTTATAAGACCCAATTTTAAGTGCAATGGTGGGAACAACATCTTTGGAGGTCCACTAGTGGCTCACACTTGATATTGTGCCTTCCCACAGAGAACTTGATCTGTTGTGATAAATTTGTCACATACACTGCAAAATACATCTGGAGAATACTTGCAAAAGTGTTGAGCCCCTGTATATATATTACTATGGAAAGTTCTAGAAAATTCTAAAAGGTTCTTAAAAATTCTCAAGTTCTACAACGTTCTAGAAAATTCTTGTAAGTTAGAGAAAATTCTCTATCAGCTACTCAGCACTGAATCTACCTGGAATGTTCTGAAAAAATAGGTACATTTGAAAAATTCATTACCCAGGTCACAAAAGCAAAGTCTGAAAAGAAAAATAGGTCTTTTCCATTTACTTTAGGCATAACCAATTGGGAAATAACACTTTCTGCCCAGGAACAAGAAAAAGTAAAAATTTTGTTACATAGTGTAATAAATATAGATTTCTTTACACTTTTTTGAATTAATTTGTTAAATTATAAACAAGAATATTTTGGGAAAATAAAACTAGAAAATATATAGGATATTTCAAAATTGGCATAAAGCCTCTTCACGACACCTCACCTATTAAACAGGATTAACATATATAATTCTAAAAACTTGTCAATGAAGGAAAAATAGAATATGTAAAAATATCTTAAATACATATCTACTATTTTACAACTGATGAGGCATTTCACCCAATAATTCATTTGGCTGAAAAATGGCAGACATAGTATTAATGGAATGCTATTCATATCAACTGCAAGAAAAACAAACTGTTATTATGTGAACCAGATTAATGATTAATGCCCCAATATTACACATTTTTAAAATTTATTTATTATTATTTACTGACACTTACTTTTATTATCAGTCAGAATAACTGATGAATGGAGCTGTGAGATTTTAACATGGTATCTGTCACATAATAAATTATTCCTCATAGCTGTTTTTGACTATTGCAACTATCTCAGTAATTAAAATACTGACATTATGATTTCTCTTAATTTTCAATTAATTCAAGGTTTTTCAGCTTAATCCATTAGTTTCAAGTATGAAAGTTAGTGTTTTTTATTCTTCAAACTATACAAGTCTCATGTAATGTAATCCATTATTGAGCTAGATGACTGAGTGGCAAATTCCATTAATTGTTTGGCTCTACTGTATTCCAGCTAGTATTCCAAACATCTTACAATTGTATACTACTCACAGCTTATTAGATACAATAGAATTTATCATTATAAGACTTCTTAGATAATTTTAAATTCACTCATATTTAAATGTAGTAAGAGCTATGGATTGTAATGAATGGAAGATTTGAATTCTGAGAAATATAAAAGGTAAGATAATACATTCCAACGATGACAATGTATTTTTGGCAGATAATTATTTTCTGTCACATATTAGTTTTTTTTCAGTTTTGTGCTGCCTTATTCAAAGAAGTATATGTTAAATAGATGAGCTGTTGTAGACAACCAGTTAGAGTAATGGGATAAAGATCCTGGGTAGAAGAGGAGTTCTAAAGGATAATGAGATAGTAGTGGGAACCACAAAAAAAGAGAAGTCTAAGCCAAATGACAGCAAACTGCCCAGAAGGAACAATCAGGATCACAATCAGAAGTGAAGGTGTTTTGGGAGAAAGGTGTTATCAGTAAAAAATGAATATAAAAATGATGCAAAAATATATGATAAGCATCTATAATATACAGCCACATACAAAAAGGAGTAAGAAACAGGTCTTCAGCAAAAGATGATACAACAAATAAGAGGCTAAAGGTTAGAAAAAGGAAGGTTACCTCTCTCACAAGGACATCATTTAAATTGATGAACTTCTTAAGCATTTGATACTTGTTATAGTTCCATACTGTAACTTTTAATATTTGGGAAACTAAGTAAATGTCACAATTCTCATAATAGAGGAAAATCTATATTTTTTTTAAACATTGCCTTAGAAAGTAAAAATTTTAAATTTATATACTATTAAGATATGGATTATTAGCTTAATTTTTATTATATCTTTATTGGTATAACATGAAAAGAAAGTATTCTAATTAAATGTTAAATGTAACTCTCTAAAAGCTTGTGAGATGCTCAGAAAAATATAACTGTGGAGAAAAAGTGAATGTTGTAGATTATTCAATTGAATAACTTTAATACCATAAGGACACCTGTAGTGGTCTTGTGAAACATCCCATCTTAACTGGTAGAACTAGGGCATATAAGTGGAGCATCTTGCTTTATCACTGGTCTGATGTGGATTTGGGAAATAAATATATCTTAGGAGAAAATACCAGCTAACTGGAAGGATCCTATAAGGAGATGATGAAAAATAAAATGTACTTATTCTTCTCAAAGATGGTGTGTAGATGAAACATTAGAGACAAGATGAAGTCAAAATCCTAAAGGAAACAAAACAGTCTAAAGATGAATATAATGAGAGATAAACATGCAAAATCGTTCACATGCTAGCCTGAAAGGTTTCATCCATAGGATGGCACAACTAAGATGCACACAACAATAATAAGTAATGAATATGACAAAATGAGGCACGGATAGCCTAATTGTTTTGCATCATAAAACGCCAAACCAATCGACCAATCTAATAAAATGAAATGTGAAAAAGCCTGCAAGCATCAACATCCATGGAAGAATATACCAACCAGAGGATTTGACAGGTGCACAGAGGAGGAGGGGACCATAGATAAAGAGGTGTCCAAAGGCATAAACAAACACAACATGAACCAGATACAGAAGATAATCCAAGTTTGAATGAAACTGGAGGTAAGAAATCAGGGAAGGAGGTAGGAGAAAAAGAATTATGACCTTTCTAAGCCACCAAAGTCTTAGGAAGAAAGGTCCTATCTAGGTAGAGGAATAAGTAACTCTGTTGAAAGAGTATGGAAAACATTGATAGCACAGACATCCAAATGATGGTGACCTTATTCAAGAAGAAAATATATTTTCAAAAAAAAGATGGTATAAAGAACACGTGTTAACAGTTTTGATGGTGCATAAGTGATAGCATGTAAAACTATGGCATGAGATCACAACACCAATATATATATTTTTTTTAAATTGCTTAATGTATTCCCATTTAAGTTGTAACAATAATCTGAATTGTGAAAATCAACATGTATCACTTTACATGTTAGATAGTTAAACATTATTTGCCATGTATTGAATGAATGCATCAAAAGATCTAATCTCCATGTAAGTCTGCAACATCTTTGATACAGTTAGCCACTCTTAAAATCTTAATGTCATCTGCAAATTTCAATATTTTGTTAGTCAGTCTAGAGTCAATATTACTAATTAAATCACAAACAGCAGAAGACCCAGCACACTGCTTGTAACTGTGATCCAGTCAGATCTAACTAACTTAATTTACTACTACTCTTTACTTTCTTATTATACAGCCAATTTTCTAACATACTTAACAACTGATCAAATGGGAAATTAGAAAATCAAAAACTGTAAAGAAAAAAGGTTCAGTGAAAATGTAAATATGATGAGTATTGATTTCTTCACATACACAAGGGGTAAGCAGAATGTTAGGATGAAAGCAAGGCCTTTGAAAGATGACATTAGAAGGCTAATATATAATGATTTTTGGGATAGTTGAGATATTAAATTCTACTTTTTCTTCAGTTTTTAATAATGAATATTTATGCAATATTCCTCAACCCTCTACAGTTGCTAGATGGAAAAAAGATTGAACAAGATGATTTCATTCATTCTGAGCTGAAAAGAAAAAACTGGAAAGTTTAAAGAATTATAAAGCATCTGAGCCAGAGAGTAATTATCCAACAGTTTTCTAGAATGTTGAGAATTAGCCACTTTCTACTATTTTTTGAAGTCCTCAAATAGTGGGCAAGTGTCAGAAGATTGAAAGTTAGCTAATATTATTCCTTTTTTCAAATCTTATAAAAGATGTTTGCAACATCATTTAACCCTTTCACGATGGGACACAGATCAAAGGCCATGTCACCATGTTTGTCGACTTGCATTCAGAATTTTATTGCATTAATACTTTATGAATTTATGTCAATAAGTTTAGATTCAAATTATATATTATAATTCAAATTTTAATACTATATATGAGTTAATTTCTTAACTTTAAAGTAAATATTAAAAGAACATCAAAATATAAATTTTAGCGAGTTGCATCGTATGTCAAATGCAGCACTTTCAAATTAGATGTTTGTTATGTCAAAATACTAAATCTATAGTTTTGTACAGATTAGAAACTCAAATTACTAATACTGACAAGCTAGAATACAAAATTAGAGCATAATAACTTTTTATTTTGCTGAGATATAGCTTATGAACTGAATCAATCAGTGGCCCTGTTCAACTCTTTCCACTTTTTGAAACAATCCCTTGTACACTCTTACTACAGTATATGACAAGTGAATAACCAATCAATAGATTAAACTGTCCACAGTGGTTTTCTTGGCCATTGTAATCTGTGAAAAAGCTGCCACATTCTTTCAATCCAAGTTTTCAAGGAGGTAGAATGGGTCTTTACTCTGCTTAAAATTTTATATTTTTTAAAATCTAAATGCATCTTAGTTACTAAGCTTAATAAATTATAGCAGAATCATATGGTACCAGTGTAGTTATTTATGATTTTTTTGGTTATTCAATTGTATATATCAAAGACCTAAAAAAAAAAGGGTTTGATATCCTCCATGTGCAAAATTTTAAAAGTCTTAGCACACTATGTCCAGCAACAACTGCATACAAAGGTCATATCAAGAAGAGATAATTGTTTACTTTACTTCTTCATTTATTTTTCTATATTTTAAGAAAAATAAGTTGAATAATATATTTCTAAATAGTGATAATCAATATAAATAGATATAATGTACAATGGTTGAAATGTGACTGAATATTACAAAACACTAGTCCACTAAAATGCAGCCAAGACAGGGAAGACTAAAGGTCAGTTTTATATTAGTGGATATGTAACATAAGTAGATGTGCACCATGTTAATGCAAGTTATAATGTAAGGTAGGCATGACTACAAATTTAATATAATAAATATATATGTAAATATACAGAATTATGAGACTTAACCTACTAGGACTAAACATTCATATTTTTGTATTATAATATGTAGTCATTCTAGTCAAAAAAGCATAATTTAGATTAATTTCCTAATTTTTTTTACGATGGTTACAAGGTTGTTCAAGTAAAATACCCCACACAGTTTGAGTACAGAATATAACAAAATATAAAGTCTTATTGAAAACAAACATCTGAAATGTATTTACAAGGTTTGAGTAATCTTAGATATTTTGGGGACAAAGAATAGTTTTTTTTTTAAATCATAACATGAAATCACTTTGGATTCAAACTCTGAACACAAAATATTTGTAATCTTTACTAAAAGTCTATCAAATGTTGGGAAAATATATATACTGTATCAATTGTTGTAGTGCAAATACTTAATGTATGCAAATATGTAGATGAACTTGTGTACGTCATACTGAGCCTGTAAAAGAATGGTTAACAAAGCTTAAAATTACTATTATCAGCATTATTTCACTACTGGGAAAACTCTGCCCCACTGATTTTTTGACATTCTTACTGACAAGTTACTACTTATGTATATAAGGGTACAGTTGCATATTTGCTATATTTGAATTTTCAGAAAGCATTTAACAAGGTGCCACATAAAATATTTGTTTTAAAAATTATCTTCATAGGTTTGGGGGATACATTGGAATATTAGATTGAAAACTGGCTAAACAGAAGAATCCAGAATGTCATTATAAACGAAGTTCAGTTAAGCTGAATTATTGTTAGAAATGAGGCACATTAGGGCTCAGTGTTAGAAATTCTGTTCTATTTTTATTAACACCAATGACATAGATGAAGAAATATTAAATTATTTAAATGGGTTCAGAAGAAGGTTACTAGGATGATGACTGGGATAGAAAGGTTATTATACAAGAAATTGAGTATTGGTTGTCTGAAGATAAACATAAAAAAAAACAAGTATCTGACTAAGCTGTTTAAGGAGACTAATAGTGTTGATGCATCATCTTTTTTCACACCTAATGGTGAAAATGGTAAAACTAGGAGATAGTATTAATCTTCTTACAGGGTAGTTAGCTTTTAGAATGGGTTACTTTCAGATATGATGCATGTAGTTAATTGAAAAGGATTTAAAGGAAAGCTTGATAAGTATTCAAATGATAATGACTAGTTTTCCAAGGTTATTTTTTTAAAACCATAGATTAATTTAATTGATAGGACTAAATGATCCTTGCTGTCCTTTAATGTTGCATAAGAAATGAAGATTTCAAATTCAGTTCTGATTATTTAAACATTTATCAGGCTTTCCCTCAAATTTATTGTATTCATACTATTCATACCTCTAAAACCCACCCATTTTCAAAGTCAACTACCCTATTAGAAAATATAATTAAAACTGTGTAAGCTGAAGATGATTCATATCCTGCCAAAATTTATGTTTTTGCTCCCTTGTCCTACCAACATTTTAAGCTGTCAAATTCCACTATGGCCAAATGTAATTCCTTCCTTAGAGTAACTATGCAAAACTATTACAAATATAACACTGGAATGTAGTCATTTTTTTCAAATTTTAATTTTGTATACTTTCTTTCTACTATCTTTAGAATACAGTATAATGAAGTAATAAGCCTTTGTCCTATTGATCTCCTAAATAATCTTGTAGACTTAAATAAGATCACCTGCTTCCCTTCTTTTTCTCACGAATAAATGAGTTAAGTAGCTCCATGTAAATCTCTTTCCAACACATCAATACTCTTTGTTTAATAAAGAAACCAAAACTGTACACAATACTAGAAGTACACCCTAGCTAGTGATTTGTCTTGATGTTATTTACTACTTTGGTTTGTAACTAATATGAGTACACTATAAAATTCTATTCATTTTACTACTTGCAAAAGGACATTGCTTTGGTTGCTTATCTTATGGCAAGATTCTTCTCTACACTGTACTGAATATGTTCCTATCTGTATTAAATGTGTGATCCAAAATATAACACAAATGCATTGCCTTGAACTTAAAGGTTATTTGTCAAGTACTCTTCCAATATAGTAACTATTCAGATCATTCTTTTGTATTTCATCATCCTCAATATAACTAGAAATTACCATGAACTTATTGTCATTAATTTACTAATTACACTTCCATCAATAAATAATAAAAAACGTTTTCTAACTGTAAAATGACACATGGATGGCAATTAAAAAAGAATGTAAACATGAATACAGGGATAATACTATACATACACGTACATCATCCCTACATGACTTTCAATATTAAAATTTAATGTTACCCTGTAAAATACATGAATACAAAATGCTTATGAGATCACTCAATTGAATCAATCTAACAGAGAGTCTACAATAATCGAGACATGTTTTGACATCAACGCATTTTCCTAGTACATAACTCCTAAGCTCTTTGTTATTATACTTTATTGATGCCTACCCTGACATAACCATGTTATTATAAACAAACTGCATGCCAAAAGTCAGAGATACCCAACTATTAACTGCAATAACAATAAAATCAAGTATACATTTTAATGTAACATTAGTTTTTAACATTGAAAGTCATGTAGGAATAACCTATTTATTGCTGTATCATCCCTATATTCTCACTTGTATTCCTTTTGGCACTACAATTCCTACACCATTTTACACTTAAAAATATTTATTTTATTACTTTTTTGTGAGATCTTCCCCCTAACTGAAAATTATTGAATTCTATGAATGTGTGTAATACAAATTAATATTATGCATACCAATTTCTTTTTTTCCTCCTTCACTTCATACATAAAACAGGGGTTGGCTCCCTAAGGACACCAGTTGTATAGTATGTAAAGCATTGAGTATTCTACATGCTACAGTCATCTGATGTCCATCTATTACTGGCTGATAATTCTTCTTTCATCACGTAATTTTTAAAGGAATACCAGATTTCTGTAAAAAAATATAAAATTACAAGGGATAAAGATGAAATTGTTTACATTAGAATTATAATTTTTTAAAATCATTACTAGTTATAATGACTAAGTGGTGACATCACGTGCTGTCGAGAAGCACATAGAGTGGATTTATGTTTAAACTTTTGTTAGACAATTTGGTGGGTGACTTACTTTCTGGTTTGGTATCCTTGCAATGATTTCTTTACTTGTTGGGTATAAAAACATATGAAAGTGAGTGGTAATCATTTTTTTAGAGTAAAACACACCATCACTATTGACATTTTAGGGTACATATGTGTATTCTGTCTATTGAGTACTTAGCCATTCCTACATTCAGTTTGCCAACTCTACAATACCAAACATAAAAGAAGCAAAAGCACACACGTTCATCCATGATAAAATTATAAGTCAGTTAACCTTACTACTATAGTAATAAAAAAAATTCTAGAAGGTCAGGTGAAAGATTTGAAAAATAATCTATTGAAATATGATACGAACCAATGTAGAATCACTGAAGAAAAGTTTTATCTTATTAACCTTTGAACTTTGTTAAAATGATGCTGCTTATCATCTGTATAATGAAATGTGTGTGAATTCAACATATCTGGGTGTTCAGACAGTTTTTGGTAAGGTGTTCCACAAAAGACAAAAAACAGTATTAATAAGGGCTGAAAAAACTAGTTAAATGGATTTCATATGGCTGGGTGATTTCACAATGCTCCTTTCATTCATTTTCTAGAATTATTCCCACTACAGAAAACTTCCTAATCTATTCAAGTAAACTTTTATCCCACCTTTTAAAAATACAGAGACACTAACTGTCTACTGACCTATCAAGATTATAAGAAAAACCTGTAAGGGAGTAATTAGAATCTGCAATTTCTTCCTCTTTACTTTCTTTCTTTTCTTGTTCTTCTTGCTGCTGAGCTTGTCATTGAAGATCCTTCGCTGCTTTATGTTCAGCTCCAAGTCTTCTTTTCAATTCACTACAAGTTAAACAATTAAGGAAATAATTGTCATATATAAATTACTACATCATTTTATAATGAGTTTGTAAATACATAACAAAAACTTATTGCAAAACAAAAATAATTAAATATGTATTTTCTATAATATTATCAATAAAAATTGGGCCCTATGCTCTTAAGTTTACTTGAGAAAGGTTAATTCATTTCTTACAGCTTTGGCTAATAAACTAATACTTAAGTTTGTAGTGTGTTTTTAAAGAAACACTAGACATGAACCAGTTCTAGCTTTTATTCAACAGATTGTTTTTATAACCTACATGCAATAACAAATATTTTTTCAAACTTTCAATGATGTGTATCAATTCTGTTACTATCTGACCAATCTCTCTGGAACCTCTTTGGCTGGTGAAGAAAAATAAGCCATTGAAAGCGGGGTTGCCAGAAAATTTTCTTGGATTTACCAAATAATTTTCTAAAAACCTGAAAAATACCTCCGCATGTGCTTAATCTGTCTCCATACCAATTTAGGTGAAGATCCATCTATACCCTGAAAAATAGCAACATGGACATTCAACAGATAGCACTATTATAATAATATATATAAGTGTATAATTAAAGATTACACGGATATAACCAAGTATCTACTTACACACTTAAATGTGTATTCTGTATTATTATGGCTTGAAACTTTTATTTGCTACACAAATACAGTTTACAATATTTCCCTTCTTTATTGAACGGTTTACTTATCAACACACAAATATATACACATC
Organism: Tachypleus tridentatus; assembly: GCF_004210375.1. Classification (NCBI taxonomy): domain Eukaryota; kingdom Metazoa; phylum Arthropoda; class Merostomata; order Xiphosura; family Limulidae; genus Tachypleus; species Tachypleus tridentatus. The sequence goes on from NC_134831.1 coordinate 154,460,570, forward strand.
CCATTAAAAAGTTTCCTCGAAACGAAACACTGAAGTATAGGATTTGACGAAACTGACGAAAACGCATTTCAAAAAATAGAAAAGTTAACTTCCTTGTTTTCTTTCACAGTGAATGTCTGATTTCATTCTAAAAATAAGATTAAAATTTCTAGCTGTCACTCGCACAGTAAATGAACGATACAAAACAATATCATTGTGATATGTATGTTTCCATAATTCGGTACAAATTCATTTGAGTTTTTATAAATATTCTTACGTTTTTAAAATAGAGGGAACTCTGAACAAACACACATTGGACACTTTACAGATAACGTAATTCCGTAAGATGTCGCTATGGTCCAGTCTCTTAGCAACAATATTGTAAACAAAGTAAAATGTACTTCAATACTACGAGCAAATGCTTATATTTGAAATACCTCAACAGCTAACTTACCGACTTGACTCTAATTGCCTAGGCGAAAGACTGGCCGTATAAGCACCAACTATTCAGGACAAATCAAGTGATCCTTTTTACGCGATTTTCAATACAATTAATCTAAGTTAGCTTAATAACGAATATACTGTTATAAAAGGTTGATAATGACAACTTTTGGAGAGAATTATTTTCAAATTCAACAATTAGCAGAGCTTCTTACACCTCCAAAGAATGATAGTGATGATGAGTTCGAGCCTAAACTTGCAAACGAGAAAGACGTTGATCTCTTATCGTCTCACCTTGGTCCAGATTCAATTGGCTTACCAAAATGCAACGCATCTGAAACGCATGCAATATCAAAAAATAAAAATGGTATGACTGAAGAGTCTGTGCTGAAAGGTCACGATGATAAAAGACAAAAGCCTTCATATGATATCTCATACAAACAAAAGGTTACAACAGAGGATGTCTATCTTCAGGTATCTTAAACATTACGTATATTAAATTTAAGCTAACTTTATATATGTAAAAACGGCTGGTATGAATAGAGAAAAACTATGTAGAGGAGCGAACAATGTTTCGACCTTCGGTCATCGTCAGGTTCACAAAGAAAAAAAGAGGTAACTGACCGATAGCTGACCATATGTTTGAAAGCGGTTGTGTAATTGAGTGTAGGAATGTAGAGAGCGTGCTCAGATGTTAGATTATATGTATTAATATAGGTATAAAGGTGTTCCTTTGTATTGATTTATTTTGGGCTTGAGTTGTTATATAAGTAAGGCTTCTTTAACTTTGCGTTTGTTCATGTTTGTTTCTTTATTTAGTATTTGGGTGTTTTCTATGTTATGTTGTATTTATTTGATTTGCAGTGTTCGAAAACGTGTGAAGGTGACTTTTTGTGTTCTTTGAATCTGGTTTCTGTTTTTCTACTTGTTTCTCCAATATAGAAGTCGTTGTAGTTATCACATTGTATTTTATAAATAATGTTGGTGTGATGTTTGTCAGTGTGGTTTTTACATAGTATAGAGGCCTGGCAGGGCCTAGCGCGTTAAGGCGTGCGCTTCGTAATCTGAGGGTCGCGGGTTCGCGCCCGGGTTGCGCCAAACATGCTCGCCCTCCCAACCGTGGGGGCGTTATAATGTTACGGTCAATCCCACTATTCGTTGGTAAAAGAGTAGCCCAAGAGTTGGCGGTGGGTGGTGATGACTAGCTACCTTCCTCTAGTCTTACACTGCTAAATTAGGGACGGCTAGCACAGAAAGCCCTCGAGTAGCTTTGTTCCGAAAACAAAACAAACATAGTATAGACCTCAGTTTTGTGCCTGGTTTTTGAATAAATTTGGTATTAACTGGAATGTCATATTTTGTTACTAGTTTTTGCCAAACGTTGGTTATTTTGTTACTGATGTCGGAAATATACGGTATGCAGCAGTATATGGTTTCGTGATTTTTTGAATCGTGGGGTATATTTACTTTTGTTAGTTGATTTTGCTTTTTGTCTAGGTGTATGCGAATAATGTTTTCTACGGTTTGTGCAAGAAACTTATTGATGTTGATGAAGTATCGTTTTATTTTGTCTAATTCGTCGTTAGTTTTGTCTGGTGAGCATAATTTACGGTTGTGTTTATTTGATTTCTTAGTATATTGAGTTTTGTTTTGTTTTATGTGCTGAGTCCCAAGGAATGTACAATCTAGTATGGGTGATTTTTCGGTGAATTCTTGTTTTTCTCTACCCATACCAGCCGTTTTTACATATATATTTTTTTCTACAAGTGGGTTTTCTCGTCATCACGAATTAAGCTAACTTTACTTTATCTTTTCCTATTTCTCAACTTTTAATTTTATTTTTATTATAAGTTTGAGTGCAAATATTTACTCTTAATAGTCTTCTCAACTTATTTCTTTAAAACTCTATTTGAAAAAACCGGGTATAACAATATTAGTTCAGGTTTATTTATTTATTTCTGGGCCTAAATTTAAGTTACGAGTTTGGCCTGGGTCTATACCTATAAGTTACGAAATCTGTAGAGAACTAAGAATAGTGTAAGTAGAAAAATCTCTGCAATCAAGTACTTTTTTAATTACATGGGCCATGATTATTGAAATAAAATATCCTCTTACTTTGCCCATTTATTTATTTTATACCGCTGCATTATATTTCTTGTATGTTAAAGATTGTTCCTATCGGCTATTCTCATAGATTTGTAATGATGGATACCTACATGAACCATTTTAAAACGTTTAAACTATTGAAGAAGGGTACACTTGTTGCGCCCACTGCCAGAACAGCGGTAAGTCTACGGATTTACAACGCTCAAATTAGGGGTTCGATTCATGCAGTGGGCTCAGCGAATAGCCCGATGTCGCTTTGCTATAAGAAAACACATACAGTTGTTGCGTTTCTTCTCTTTTTACTGAGATACTTTTAATTATTAAATTTCATTTCTATGTGATCTATATAAATAAAATGAATTAGAGCTATAATATTCTATTTCACCAAAAATAATATTCCTGCAAGTCATTAGTATCTTCCAAATAGCTTTTATAAAAATTGTAGCTATTATCCATATTCGTTCTCATTTTATCAGAAACATTATTACACAATAGCAGTGGAGATTCGAAACTTTTTTCTTTAATGTGTTAAACTGAATAGTTTAAAGAGTAAAGATTTCTTGTTCGTTTTAATTTGACCAGAATTAACCTGTTTGTTGTCATTATTGGATTACGAATCTTAGGATTTATTGTTCCTGTTGTAACAGAAAAACGTTCTTCACTTCGAGTTTACAAGTGTGCTATAAAAATGATGGTCAAATCCACAATTCAATTAGAGATAGCGATGAATGATTATTTTCCTCCACTTTTTTGGATTGGGAATGGTTATATGCAGATAAATGTTTTTGTAGCTTTGTGCAAACATTCAAACCAAACTATTTATTTTATTTTCGAAGTTGCGTTAGAGCTCGTGAAAACCGTTTTTGACAAATGTTATATTTCATCTATGCGAGTCTACTGTGAGCTTTTAAAACTGGAATTATCAATATCATATTCATACTACATATACACTGCAGGCCAAAATTTTAAGACAAATGAACATAAAGAAAAAATATGCATTTTGCATTGTTAGACTCGACCACTTATATGAGTAGAGCTTCGAAAGATGAAAATAAGAAGAGAGAAAGTAAATATAAAAACCTTTTTAGCATTTAATAGGGAAAATGTGTGATCACTATGAAATTAGCCTAAATACTAGCTGATCAAAAGTTTAAGACCATACCAAAAGAAAGTCCTAAACAGGGTAGGAAATGCTCAACAAGAACTCTCAGTAGTGAGTTGAACGGCCGTCATTGCGAATATCCTTATCGTACCAGTAACGTTGGAAGCAATCTGGACCATCCAGGTTAAATGTTTTCTCATCAGAAAAAAAAATCTTCGTCTACTTTTCTACGTCCCATGTTTGGTGCTTCTCAGCAAAGTTTAACAGAGCTGTTTCGTGGTGTGGAAGGAGGCGTAACCTTTGAAATCGTTTAAGGTTTATAAAGCCTTTCTCGGCTGGTGTCTTGCCGAATAACCCGTCAAATCCTCCTGCTCAACACCTGTGAAATTTTCTTGGGCAGACCACTTGAAATTCTCGTTCCGTATCCCTCAGGGTCTTTTAAGAAATTTGCAACAGCAGTTTTACTACGCCTAATCTCACCAGCGATAGCACGTTGAGAGAGACCTTGCTTTTGCAGCTCGACAATTCTGCCACGTTCAAACTCTGTCAACTTTTTAGCCTTTGCCCTGTTTTTACCCAATGTAACACAGAAGATATCAGTGGGAGATGTTGACAACGCTAATGCTTGAACACAAATAACTAAATTTCGTTACGTGTTTACCGATTAATGCTTCGTTTCAGTATGGTCTTATACTTTTGACCAGCTAGTATTTAGGCTAATTTCGTAATGTTCACATTTTCCCTATCAAATGATAAAAATGTCTTTATTTTTGTTTTCCCTTTTCTTATTTTCATCTTTCTAAGCTATACTCAAATAAGTGGTTGAGTCTAACAACGCAAAATGCATATTTTTTCTTTATGTTCATTGGCCTTAAGATTTTGGCCAGCAGTGTATATACAGATGAAAAATTAAATTTCTGTCTGAGAGGTGCTTAGTCACTCTTTTATTGTGTCTATACTATGATTTATTTTCTCAGATGGGAAATAAAGGGCCTAGCTCAATCAGCTGTGAAGATATCGTGATCAGAATTCACTTGCCCAAAACACAGACAATTGAAGAAATCCAACTGGACGTGACAAAGTCATTCTTAAACTGTTCCACCAAAACTTTCAGACTAGGTTTACACCTTCCTTATCAGGTAGATCCCCAAGCTGGAAAAGCTGAATGGAACTCATGTGAAGAAGAACTTGCAGTTTCTCTCCGGTTGGTTCGTCCTTTTGATGAATTAAATTTCTAGTCTGTATTGAATCAATTTTATATTAAAAAAACAACAACATTATATAGTCATGTACTTGGAGTCATAGTTATTTATCTCTTTGTAATATAAATTTATAATATTTCCAATTTTTAAAATGCATATTTTCTCTGTAACATTATTTTCGTTTACTTCTGAGTACATGTAAAACAAATGCTTTATCTAACATGATAATTGATATGCAAAAGACATGTCAAACAAAATGGAATAAAAAAAGAATTGGATATTAAAAATTATTGTATCGCAAATATGTTCCGCTACGTTTTATTTCTTAATAAGATACACTGTGTCGTTTGGTTTGACTAAATAAAATAATAGTTCTCTATGTTTCACATGATAAGAAAAAATAACGGAGTAATAAGTGGAATGTATAAGCCATTTATTTATGGCTTTGTAAATAGCATTCAGAACACTGCTGTGTTTATTTCCCAGCTGGCCTCTCGTATTCAGCAAAATGCGTCTTGGCAATGAATACAACATAATCGATTTGGCTGAAATACTATTATACACCTTTTTTTAACCAAAAATAGTTAGGGACTAAATTAAGAATATACTATTAAAAATACAAAAAGCTCAGTACTATTATATCATGACAAATTGAAAAGAATGAATAACATTTCACAAATTTGGAAAACAATACTGGTGTTTCAAGTGTATTATGGCTTGATTGGATGGTTGGTTAATTTAGTGTTTTACGGCACAAAGCAGCAAGGCTATCTGCGCCAAACGCCTGGTAAAAAGGTAAAAATAAATTCAGTAAAATTCATAAAAGGAAATTAAGGTAAAACAAAACAAAGTTAATAAATAGCATAAAACCAATGTTTACATCTAGTCTACAACGTCAAAAGAAAAACTACAGAAATTCAAGTTGTAAAGGACTTTCTGTAGCGTGACTGTAATAATCATAACTCGTCAGGAAGACTAACACGTAAGTACAAAAATCACCGCCAGTCACCTGAAGTTGGCCTTTCCAGTCCTGATTTCTCGAGTTACTAAATGTTGCGGTCAGTTTCTAATTTCAAACTGAACTGGATGAACCGTGAATTTTAAAAAAGAGCCACATTAAACAGGTGTAAAGTATAAATTAAAAAACTTAAATGGCATTAAAAAGATTAATGGCCTTTAAAAAATTAAAAACATTACCAAGGTGGATAATGTCACCATTACCAATAACAGTGTCTAACGTTATAAACAAATCCCTTGGGACAGAACATGTTTAAAATGGTGCCGCCTTTTTTTTAATCATAACGATGACAAGAAAGTAAAATGTGGCTTATAGTGATTTGAGTGTTATACAAACTACACACTGATGCATCAGTTCCAGATAAAAGAAAACGACGAGTTAAAAACTGTGACCAATGCGTAGTTTAGTTTGAACAACTTCCTCTTTCCGATCCTTACGGTAACAGAACGGCCAAAGTCCAATGTAGGGTTTTATTTGGAAAAGCTTGTTTTCGTGTTGCTCTCTCCAAGTCGACTGCCAGCTGGCACGGAGCCGAGTCTTGAATACAGGACCATTGTCCATGTATGAGACAGGCACAGTGGTGATAGTGCCAGAGCAGATAGACTTAGCTGCAGTGTCGGCGAGCTCGTTCCCGCGAATACCAACGTGGCCCGGTATCCAGAAAAACTGGATAGGAGTAGAAGTTAAAGAGAAATGAGCCAGTTGGTTTTGAATATCGGCGAGAACAGGGTGTGAACCAACGTGAGACGATTCCAGGGCCAGTAGAGAACTAATCGAGTTAGTATAAATCGTGCACTTCGAGTACTGCTTAGCTTCTATGTGATCCAGGGCAAGAGAAATGGCATACAGTTGACCAGTGAACACAGAAGTCATAGGCCTATGACTTTTTAATTACTACTACTGGTAATCTTTGGTGACATGTACGTTTGAAGAGCCGGTCAAAGGAATGGAATTTGATAACGACTCTCATACTAAAGAGCTGCGAAGATACTTGATTTTACCACTTGCGATACAGATTAAACATCATTTGTTCTCATCTATACATTTATGAAAGTTAAACACAGAAGCTGCAGAGTGGATTCTGCGCGCAACCACCAAACCACAAAAAATCATGGTAGAGCCCACACAGTCACCTGATTTCGAACCATATGTATAAATAGGAATGGAAGGATGGTTCTAAACATGTTCAGCAAATAACATACAGCATTTCCAGTCAGGAGTGTCTACTTTTCTCAGATGACCTAAAGAAAAGTCACAATTGGGGACTGTAAGAAGCCATGGTGGGCCATGCTGACCAGTGGATACAGCAATGTTATCCAAGGACAGACCCAATTCATCCAACTGCGCCTGGATAGAAGGCCAAAAGGAGCAGTGATAGACCATCTGGTGTGAAAAAGCATGGCCAATCAAAGAAGAAAAATACAAACCCAGGTGGGATGTTTTGGTAAGGAACGAAGTTTAGAAGCATATAGTAAAGACAGTTGCAAACGGCAGAGGTGCAAAGAAAATTCATGTGTAAGCTCTGAAGTGAGAAAGTGCAGAAAGCTTCAGTGCAGAGCCGAAGTCCTTGATGATGAATAGGATCTAGCATCTTTAAGGCCGATGGTCTGGTTGAGCTATAGACCAGTGATCCATAATTGAGTTTCAATGAAATAAGAGCACGACATATCTTTAGCATAGAACGTCGATCCACTCCCCAAGTGGTGGTAGAGAGGACATGGAGGATGTTCAATGCTCTTGTACATTTGACCCATAGCTGCTTGATGTGTGGTATAAAGGTTAGCTTACAGTCAATGATAAGCCCCAAGAACTCAGAGACCACAGGCAGCACAATTTCACCGATACAAAGTTCAGGATCAGGGTAAATACCCCGTTGGCGGTAAAAGTGCATGCAAACGGTAGAGAGAAGGTAAAGCCGTTTGTTGTGGTCCACTTCTGTAAACAATTGAGGGCATTCTGTAGCTGCCACTCAAAATACCTCATGTTTGACGACTGACATGAGATGTGAAAGTCGTTGACATTGAGCCCGTTTGCAACAGTGAGAGGGAGTTGTTCAGTGATGGAATTAATTCTTATACTGAAAAGTATGACACTCAGAACACAGCCCTGAGGTACTTCAAGTTCCTGTAGAAAATAACAGGAAAATGTCGAACCCACACGAACTCGGAATCTCCTGTCCATTCAAAAACAATTAAGAAAAATGGGCAAATGGCCACGTAACCCATATATATGGAGTTCTCGCAAAATGCCATACCTTCATGTTGTATCATAAGCCTTCTCAATGTCAAAGAATATTGATACAAGATGTTGTCATTTGAGAAAGGCTTCTCTGAGTGACATTTCAAATCAAAACAGGTGATCCATGGTGGAGCACTGTCGTCGGAACCCACATTGGGTGGGCGAGAGGAGGTTGTTTGATTTGAGGAACTAAACAAGACGAGCATTAACCATTCTCTCTAAGGTCTTACAGAGACAGCTCGTCAAAGTAATTGGACAGTAGTTTGTAGGAATCTTGGGATTCTTCCCGGGCTTAGAGAAAGACAGGACAATAGCCTGGTGCTAGGCACCAGGAAAAATATTCTCTTGCCAGATCCGATTAAAAACAACCAGAAGAATAGCAAGAGAAGCAGGAGATAGATGGCATAGCATCTCATAGTGTATATCATCAGGTTAAACTGATGTACTTCCAAACTGATGAAGGGCCAGTTTGAATTCCACCAGTGTAAAGGGACGATTATAGTCATAGAGACAATCACCTCGAAAGGAAAAAGGTGATTGTTCTGCCCAAGTCTTGATGGCTAAGAAGGTGGAAGAAGAGGCAGAAGTGCTGTATATTCAGCAAGAGCTTTCACCTAGAGTATCGACGATGCTCTGGGTATCAGTTACTTCCTGGCCATCAAAAAGCAAGATCGAGAGGAGGACAGAGTGATATTGCCCACTGATCTTTCGAATCTTGTTCCATGTGACTTTGGAACTGGTGGTAGAGGATATACTGATTGTGAACATGATCAAAGATTCCTTATGGCTTTGATGTTTTATCCATCGAGCATGTGCACGGGCCCGCTGGAAAGCAATGTGGTTCGAGAGTGTAGGATATCTACCGAAGGTATCCCAGGCTCGTTTTTGAGCCTTCCTTGCCATGTGGCAGGCAGGATGCCACCATGGACGAAGATACAGTGGAAAACGTGTCGAGGTTTTAGGAATACATTGAGCAGCTGCTTGTATAATATAGTCAGTTACTGCTGCCACACAGTCGTCTATTAATGGCTTACAGACAATGGCAGGATCAAGTTCTGTGAGACCAGTAAAAGAGGGCCAGTTTGCTTGATCCAACTTCCACTTGGGCATGCGGGTCAGGTGACATCAACTATGGTCATTCTCTCTCAAAATTATAGGAAAATGATCACTGCCTCGTGAATTATTGTCAACCCTCCATAAAAAATTGTAAAATAATGAAGGGGAGCAAACTGAGGACTAACTAGTAAAGGACTAACTAGGCACATGGAAATAAGTAGAAGAACCAGTATTGAATAGAGAAAGGTTGTGATCAGAGAACATACACTCTACAGAGCGACCCCTCCTATCAATATCAGCACTTCCCCAGAGGAGACGATGTCCATTAAAGTTACCCAGTATTAAAGAGGAAGCTGGCAACTGTTCAATGAAAGCATCAAGGTCTGATTGATCATATGTCTCTCCAGGTGATAAATAGAGAGAAAAAATAGTGATGATATGACCCAAGGAAACACGGATGGCTACGGCCTCCAAGGGTTTGTCGAGTGGCAAAGACATGGTGGGCGCATGCTGATCAACCAACAGTGCCACCCTCCATACATTCGTCCATCACACAGCCTGTATAAAGAAAGCCGCCGAAAGGTGACTGTATCGGCAGATTTCAGAAATGTTTCCTGTAAGGAAAGACAAACAGGATGGTAGGAAGCAATCAGTGTTTTGATGTCATCCAGATCAGAACATAGACCTCGACAGTTTCATTGTATGTGGATGACCATTTTTATTTACATGTAGGCGAATTGGGCGGATAATTCTTCTGTTTACGACCACGTCTTTTTTCATTACTTTCCTTATTAGAGGAAGGTCTATCGACTTCCATAGATCCTGCCCTGGGTCGATGGGCAGGTCTTTGCTATTGGAAGAGGATTCCAGAGACTGAGGACGTGAACAAATGATTGTTTTGCATCTTGGGGTGAGAGAGGAAGATGGATCCGAGGAAATGTCTGTACCTGGAACCAAATGATGTGGATCTTGAGGTTTGGTGGAATGTATATCAGGGACAGAGATAGGTGTCGAAGTTGATTCATCACCTTTTTTAACCATGGAAGTCAAAAGACTTCTCATTTGTTTGGAGAACGATTCTTTAGGAGGCACATAGAGATCTGTCTACACTCCTACTGTAGCTGTGGAATGAAGTGCAGCAGCATACGTCCGAGATGAGGTGGTGGACAGAAATTTTCGAACCTCAGGGTCGGTAATGTTATGAATCGTTTTCAAATGCTGCACCTCTTTTTCTTCCAACTATTTCGGACAAGAACGAAAGTAGGATGAGTGAGAGCCATTGCAATTGATGTAATGAGGGTCAGTTTCACACTTATAGGTATCATGGCCCTTGCCACTGCAATGAGCACACATCAAGGCACCATAACATGACGTCTTTGAGTGATCGAACCACTGACACTGAAAACATCAGAGGGTTTGGAATGTATGGCTGTACAATGCAATTAAGATAACCTGTCTTGATGGTGGCAGGCGGAGGTGGTGACGTAAATGTCAGAATGAGGGCATTGGTCAGCACCATAATTCCATCTTTGTGAGTGGAGATATACCTCACTGCAGAAACTCCTTGGGTGGAGAAACCAGCAAGAATCTCCAACTCTGGGATGTTCTTCAAATCCCTCTCAACAATAACTTCTCATGATGAATTCAAAGTAGCATGAGGTGTGACCTTTATAGGTATATCCCCAATTGCCTTTGAATGCAACAGGAGTTCACTGTGTTGAGATGTGGATGTTTTCACCAATATGTCACCAGATCGAAGCTTTTTTACTGACTTTGGAGAGCCAGCAAGTCCATCTAGTCCCTTCTGAATGAAAAAGGGAGACATTTGCTCTAAAGGTTTGTCTGAAAGTGAGTGCAATATAAGAAAATGAGGTACAACAGGTGGTACAGATGGTGAGGATTGCTGCTCAGAATCTTCAAGACGTGGTCGTTTACCCATAGACTGTTTTCTCACTATTTTATTAAGATTTTTAATTGAAGTATCCATAATAAAGAAAGGGAAATTTCGGTGCCCACTGACCCCACCCACCATGGAGCCCTACAGGGGGACGCACTACAATGTCAAACAAGGACACTGCAGCAATGCCAGAGTTTCGTGAGCACTATACCCAAACACCAGCATCAGATATAATGTCCACAACACCTGTTGAGAACATTCAACACTGGTACTTGGTTGACTCTAGCCCAAGTGGACTAGCCGATTGACCCAAGGGGACACCCCAAGGTTACCCGTCTACAGAAATTGAAGACCAAAGTGGTGTGTTAGGGTTGGACCCCTCAGCCACCAGGATCCTCTCCTCCCCTTCAAAGGTTGCGACGCAAGGCAAACACGTGGGTGAATGTTTAGATTCCAGAGGAGGTAAACTGAAAGAACAGAACCTTCCTGGGAGGTCCTCTCACCATGTACAGGAATCCACACCCAGGGTTTTTTTGCTTGAACTCTTATTTTGAAGTACACATAGCGCGTACATTATTATATGTGATACCGAAAGAAACAGTTGCTTCAAGGGGTTGTAACGTTTACCTTTCTTAATAACAATAGTGTATATGTATTTTTATAACAAAGCCACATCGAGGTATCTGCAGTGTCCACCCAAGGGAATTCGAGCTCCTGATATTTTCGTTGTAAATCCATAGGCTTACCGATGTCCTAGCAGAAGACAAGATGGAATTTGTAATCAATCTAATCTTCCCTTTCCTCTATTATATAACAGTTTTTAATAAAGCATGTAATATGCAAATATCACACAACCCATTATTTTACAAAGCATGCTTTTAGAATTATACCAGTTTTAAAATAAATTTATGTGTACTTTTAGTTCAGAAACTAATAAACCCAGTCCAAATCATTTGTTAAATTAACCTTAAGAAGAATCACCTAAGGAGGTTGTTTGTTGTTTCATGGAATAATTGTTTAGTATTGAAAGTAAGTTGATTGGATCCTACTTAGATGAAAGTCGTCTGCCACATATTTTACATGTTATCACATTATTACATCATTAACATTATAATTTTCACTTCTGTACGTTAATATTTGAGAGAGGCAGATGTTCTGTTGATTGTATTTTATGTATTACCTTTGCATAATAACAACACAGAAATGCTTTTGACAAAATTATTTTTGCACGTTATTTATTCAAATTATACTTTTGGCTTTTATAATTAATATATTGTACATAACGATACAGGTAGCTAAATCTACATCTGTATCAAGATTTAACAGTATATAAGAAAGTTGTTTTCTCTTTCATCTTACAACTTTCTCTTTTTAATTTAGAACTGACATATGTATAGTTTAAAATTAATATTGTCTACAAATATAAATTTACACACAGTTTAACTTCTCCAACATGTAATCACTTCAACATATAATGAACGTAATGTATCATCCATATTATAATTTGAGTTGCCTTCTTGAAATTTCTCTTGAAAACAAATTTTACTGAGAAGCTGGTAGTTCTATAACCTAAAATATTTCAGAATAACATGAACTGAAAAATGTATAAGCTATAACAAACTGGAGCACAAAGATCAAATTAACTGTCTTACAGGTCTGGTACATTTCAGTTAATGCACAATACTAGAAAACTTTCTGTTCAATTAAAACCACGAACTCAATGTTTCTTAAATATAATAAAATGAACAGCCACAGCAATGTCTATTTTCTTTATCAAAAAGAAAAAAACAATTAGGGGTCCATGTTCATTGGCAGTCTCGATGTCTCACACTCAGACCTTTTGCCTATGTGTTTAAGGTCTGTTAAGCATAGACCAGGGCTTCAAATAAATGAATACGATAAGAGAAATAACAAAAGTGAGCTAATAAGTTTGTATGAAATAATAAATAATAAACGTGTAATATTCAGGCATATTGGAAACCTATCACTTTTACTTCCATGTATTGATTGTAATTTACCTGAATATAATACAGGAAAAAAAATTGATAGGTTTCCAAGAAAGAACTAAATTCTTTCTTTTTCTCTTCATTTACATGGTCATTTTACTAATCTCTTGACTTTTAGAGTGCCATTTATCATCTGGATGATAGAAAGAAAGTGTTTAATAAGGTGTCACACAAAGGATTATCTCAGAAAATTACATTAGTAGAGGTTGGAGAAAGAGTAGTCGATTTTACATGGATGTTGAGTGAAATAAAACTAGCAGTTCTAATTAATGAAATCCAGTTAGACTGTTTTGTTTTCTCACTAGTAGAATGCCTCAAAGGTCAGTACTTAGACATTTGCAGTACGTTATTTACAGTTTTTGTTCTTGTTGTTTGTTTGGAATTCAGCATAAAGCTACACAATGGGCTATCTGTGCTTTGCCCACCACAGGCATTAAAACCCGACTTTTAGCGGCTTGAGTCTGCAGACATACCGCTGTGTTATTGGTGGCATTATTTATATTATCTATATTGATAGGATCAGAGTTTGTTTCTGTTTTTTTAATTAGTAAAGTTTGTTGTTGATGATAAACTGTTCAGTTGTTCTAATTATGGAGATAACGTTGAAATAATAATGAATGACGTGGATTGTTGATAAACTGGACAAATACTTAGCAAATGACATTTAGATATATTATGTGAAGTGTAATGCAACAAGGAGCAAGGGGTAGGTTAATGAGGGGGGATCATAACCCTAAACTCATTAATGCTGGTATTGAGCAATTATTATTTTTACTGTAAGTTAGCATCAACAACATTGATAGGTAAGGCTACTTCCCAACACCAAAAAAAAATCTTTATTAAATTTTCTATAATACAATATACATACAGTAGGGTAAAGCCACACAAATATATTTCTGAGAGTAAACCTACGAAAAAATGCAATGAAAAGGACCGCCACTATCCCACTCAGCAGAAGTTTCTACCACAACAACGACTATAAGGATGATATGTAAAGCTTTTTTGAGTTATACCAACTTCATACTTTGACCCATGACTTTTCAACTTTGGTTTATAACACACTTTTGTGGTCAATGGCCATTTATTACTTAATCGCTTGAAAAACTATGGAAGGACATTAAAAGCTAAGTGTCAAAAAGGAGTAATAGAAAGCACCCATACCAACACTATATCTACAAAGTCACCCTGATTATCACACAATGCATACCATGTTTTAAGTATATACATAATGAGATTTTAAAGCTTATACAAAATGTTTGGTCAGGTAATAATTAATACTGTAATAATTTGTTATGTCATATATAAATTGTGAGAAAGTTAGGATTTTTGTGTTATTTATCTTAGCATCTACCCCATACATTTTCTTTAAGATCATAACCCAATCAAATTACAAATACCTTAGATTTTAGTGCAATAATACTCAATTTCAAACAACAACTAAACTCTAAAAGTAGTATAGTTACATGGCGCAATACTATAACAATAACCAATTCACCACAATTAAACTACACAGTGTATAATTCGTAAACAGTTATGTAATCAAGCTTACCATAAACTATCACTTTTAAAAATAATTGAATCTAACGTTTACACTATATAAATAATCTAAATTGTAACTCTAGTACTAAACTTAAATTGCAAAGTCATGCACATCTACCAATCATCCCTATTCAAGAAAAATATTTACATTTTTTATACTATATACAAAGACTATTTCAGTTCCTGTGCAAAATCTACTTATACAGTTTGTACTAAAATTTGGATCCCCCTCATGGCCAATAGAGCTAAAAATACAAGGCCTATCTCATGATCCTCACACTCGATATTTCATCTCTGGATGTATGCAAAGGGCTTATGGTACATCTGGATGATGTTTAATCATAGAGTGGATTTTTGTAGTACTCAACAACGTTTTAGTGATGTACATTACGATAAACAATCCATCTACATACTTTTGCAGAAGTACTTCTACCATTTCAACATATGATGCATCAAGCTAAAGAATGAATGGTTTATTGAAGTCTGGAATTGTAAGGATGGCAAACTCCCTGACATGTTTGAATTCTGGAATGCTGACTGCTATGGTTGTTCCCACTTTACTTTGTGGAGTTGGCCTTTCTTGGTCAGATCAGTCAATGGTGCAGTAACTTCAGCATAGTTTGGAATGAAATTCCTATAGTATCCCAATAACCACAGGAAGGATCTGACTTGCTCCTTGGTCGCTGAAGCTGGTTCATTTTGTATGCTGTTAACTTTTCTTCTTCCATGATTACCCATCTTGTGTCCAACAACGTCCAGCACGTAATAATTGAAGTAGCACTTAGATGGTTTGATGGTTATCCTGATTGCTCTCACTCACCTGAAAAGCTCTTTGTGTTTCTTCAGATGGTTTTTCCATCTGGTAATGTGTGTCAGAATGTCATCCACAGAATACTTGACATTGGAGGTTTTGTGCAACATCTTCCTCATTGTGAAATTGAATGTATCTGCTGAGTCGATTAACCAAATCAACATCCTCTTGAGCTGCTAGTATCCATTAGGTGTCACAAAGACTGTGCTTTCTTTAGATTCTGTCTCTATTAGGATTTGTCGCTAACCTTTACTGAGGTCGACCTTGTTAAAAAACTTGGCCTCATCTTTTTTTGCCATAATAGCCTCTTCTTCTCCTGTTCACAATTCTTTCAATATCTCCATCAGACATTGTGCTATTCTTCCATACAGTAACTCAATGGGGACTTGTGGGACTTCTCAGTAAGCAAATAATTCTCTCTACAGGTACATATCCCTGTCACATGGTCTCTCCTTGCACATTTTCTTTAGCATGCTTTTAAAAACTCCATTAATTTTTTCACAAAGTTCATTACATTTGGGATTGTATGGGATGGTAGAGAGCTGTCATTGTTGATAAGTGTGCACCCATCTTGCACCATTTCTGACGCAAACTTGGTCCCTCTGTTGCTCAAGTCTTCTTTCTAAAAGCCTACTCTGTAGAACAATTCCAAGAATGTTTCTACTACTTTATCCACCTATATCTTTAGCAGTAATTTGGCTTCTGGTTGCTCTTGTCAATTTCATGCACTAGGGGTCCAATAAATTCCACAGCTACTCTTCTCATTGGCTCTTCTATAACAGGCATCTCATCAAGCGGTACCTTGGATATCTTTCCTCTGAGGATTGTTATTTGGAAGGTGTTACATAATCTCCATAATCTAGTCATATTTTCAGTTACCCACAGCTAATAGAAGATATTGGTGATTTTCTTTGTCATCTTCTTTGCTCCTAGGTGTCCTCCTTGTGAGCTAACTTCATCACTTGAGTCTGGTATTATGATCTATTTAACTGCCTTCATAAATCTGGTACTGTACTCCTTTCTGGGCCTCCATTCTAAAAGTCCCTTTTCCTTTTTTCTTGTGTTCAACTTTTCCTGGGCACAGTCTCAAAGTTTCTTTAGTGAATGGTTTTTTTGTGCTGCTTTTAGTTGAAATAGACCTATATTTGGGATATCACTTTTCGACACTGATGTGTTGTTTGATTTTTATTTCTAATAGTTTGCGGTAACTGCATATATCTCATAAGTTTTCTTTCTATCTACTTCTTCCAATCTTCTAATTCCTGGTATATTGCTCATCACAAAGTCATAGGTTAGTGCCTTTATACGCATCGTCTCAATGTCTTTAACGTGGTATGAACTGCCCACCTTTATTTTTGTTGTGGGAACTTTCCTACTGTTCCATCAATCAGCATGCACAGCTATAGCTTACTCATCACTTGGTCACCAAATACTAGATTGGTTTCACTGCTGCATTCAGTGTGTTGTTCTTGTCCCCAACATAACCTTTACCTGCAGGCATGTTATGGTTTGGTGACACCTCATGACACATTTGCTAACTGTTTAATCATGATAATAGAGCACTTCCTTCTTGTGATGAATTTGACAAACTGTCTTCATTCTGTTTCTTTTGGCAGCATAATCTATAATGACAATTTTTGTTTTTCCAGCACAATTTTTGTAGGTAGCTCCAGCTGCTTTATGT
The DNA here is from genome assembly GCF_004210375.1 of Tachypleus tridentatus. Lineage (NCBI taxonomy): Eukaryota > Metazoa > Arthropoda > Merostomata > Xiphosura > Limulidae > Tachypleus > Tachypleus tridentatus. The sequence goes on from NC_134831.1 coordinate 154,477,649, forward strand.
TAAGATTTTTGCTGTTATTTGTTGGTAATAGATTTGCACTCTCTCACAATGTGCCCCATTTTATAACGAGCATAAAATCTCTTTTTGTCTATTAACCTCTTGTCATCTTTGATAACATGCTGCTTCTGGTCAGCCACTGCTAATGTTTACACTGGTTATTCTCGTACGTGCCAGTTATACTCTCTCCATGGGCTTCCATGTACTGTTTTGCCAACTTGGTCATCTCATCCACATTACTCAGTGCTCTATTTTGGGAACAGTGATATGCCATAAAAGCATGTGATTATGAACTGTTCACATAGTGATATATTTGGTCATACTTAAAAACTATCGTCACACTTGGCTATGTCAGTCCATCTGGTGAAATATCACTGCAGATGCGCTATAAACTGAAGTGTGGTTTGACATCTCTGAAATTCTGATAAAAATTTCTTCAGTAAGTTCATATCATTTCAGCAAAGTCACATTTAACTTGTCATACTCCATGACATCTTCCGACGTCATGCCTGCATGTATCTGTAAAAAAAAAGTCCAAAACAAATTACCCAATTACTTTTGTTCCATTTCTAACTTTGGGCAAATATTTCATATCTCTCCAGGAATGCATCTACCTCATCTTTCTTTCATCAAATTTGAGCTGGCTGTGACACCATTGTCATTCTTGGGCTCTCCATCTTTCTGTTGGTATGTGCTTGGCAATCTCAATTTATAACTCTTATTTTCTCAATTTCCAGTCTCTCCTCTTTCGCCTTTTTTTCTTTATTCTTTTGGGGTTATACTTCAATCTCCTTTCATATTCTTTCTTTCTTTTTTGCCCCTCTTCTGTTGATATCCTTCTCTCTCTAGGTCTTGTTATTATTCATTAAACTCTCGTAGCTCACAGCTATTGAGTCCAAGTCACTTGCTCCTCTATCCACTTATCAAAGTAAGTTAACATGGTTATGTGATAAGCTTGTAACCTCTGTAATATTTTGCACACCTGTACAGCTGTATGTATGAAGGTCTATTTGTTGCCATTGTTTATGTCTACTTCTACTTCCATTTACTGCAGCAGGTCCTCACTGGTTCGCCACTGTTAGGTTTTATGTATGAAACAGAACTTTTACAGTAGGTGTATGTTACTTGTTGGTGATAAATTTCAACCACAAACAAACAGCATACAGTCCACTTTTTTTCAAAATATTTTAAAATATGCCAAATGTTTATTCAAATGATTGTTACACTTTTAGTTATCACAGTTGTATCCAGAACTTTAAATAATTGTATCTCTTGTGTCAGAGTTCACCATACCATGGTTCAGTTACTTTACAACACAATTTAACAAGATGAAATATTCTTTCTGCTCTGTTATTACAATACAGTTTGTGGCAATTATTCTTTAAAATCACCACCGTAACTGTTGATTTGTACGCTTGTGTCAAGATTTAAATAATTCCCTTTTTGTAAAAGTCCACAGAGACTGGTTCAATGCACGATGGGTAAGTCGAATTATTCTTCTTTAATGTGTTATTACAATACAGTTTGCGATAATTTCACTTTACATTTTAGCATTATATGCTCTTCATAGCTATGTTTCAAACTAAGTTTTAGACACAAATTTAAGCCCTGACAGATGTCTAGAACCATTACACCTATTAGATATTATGATGCAATAATAATTAAAAGAAGAAGAAAAACTCTGAAGGTTCTAGTGACATGATGCAATAATATAACAATTACCAATTCACTATAATTGAGCTACACAATATATGATTCATAAACAATTATTTAAAAAGCTTGCCATTAATCATTACTTTTGAAAAATTACTAAATTTAAGACTCAGAGAGGGGTTATGGTTTATAGCATTAAAGCTAGAATAAAAAAAATCACTTCTGTGTAAGGCTTGATCTGTTAACTTAGGAACAAAAACTTTACTACCAAAATACTCGCCTTAGTAGTGTTCAACCACGAAGTTGCCTAGTTTAAGTGTTAACTTCATGCATATACCACACTAAACAACTTTACAGTGACAAGTAAGTTTCAATGGGTCTTCTTTGCCATCTCTATCGACAGAACTTGTGAAAATCGTAGAGAAAATGCCTCAGTAGATTTGAAGAAACAATTTTGAATTGTGCAACATATGCAGCTACTACCATGTTTTGTTTGGAAGAATATGGGTTTTACTCTCTCATAGCTAGAAAACTAGTACAAATGTTAAATTTAAAATGTATACTTAAAACATACTACCCTTAGTCTGTTTACTTATAATTAAACACAAAGTTACATTATGCGTTATCTGTGCTCTGACCACCAAGAGTGTCAAAAACTTGTTTTCTAGTACTTTACGCCCTCAGACTTACTGCTGTGCAACTGGGATACACCCGTAGTCAGTGGGCATTTTAATATTTAACTTCTTTCAATATGAAGATTCTGAAATGAACACCCATTTCATTATTGAGCAGTTTGAGATAAATAGCAGTTGAATGAATGTGTAGTAGAATCAAGTTTATCTTCCAGTCAGATTGTTTCTGATTATCTTGCATACTGTTCCCTAGCCACATGGATCCTTTTTGTGTTTGTGGATTATCACTTGCCCACTTTGCTTACCATGACTGGTATATGAACTATTACAAGTTCCTTCTTCTCCAAGTTGCTCCATATTTTTTATTTTCCAATACATTTAAGTATGTAAATTAACCTCATTTTGAATATTCCAAATCCCTGATCTCAACACATTTTTGTGATCTAAGCATATGAATATTTTGTCAGAAATGTCAAAATGTATTTTTGATACATGCCTTTCCACCTGAACTTTATACTGACTGTAGTTTTCACAACTTGCTTGCATATTCAAAATAACTTACTCCACCTCTCTATAAGCAAAAACTAAAATTACAGTAATATCAAGTGATTAGTTACTTTCTAGAAAAATTGATCATTTAAGAAATTTAGGAGACCAAATTTTGTTTCTAATATTGAGAGGGGAATTATTAAGATATTTAATTCTATTTGAGTTCTTTAAAGACAATATTTTCTGTCATGCAAAATATAAAAAAAATGGTTTTTAGTAGAATTTTTGAAAATACCCAATGGACTTTCTTTCCTTCCAGGTTGCTAGGTAGTTGTTTACTAAAGTCATCAGAAAATGCAATACTTATTGGAAGATTATTCAATAAGATCAAGCACTCATCAACAAGATTAGTTTATAGTCATGAGAAGTTCAAGATAAATTCTAAGCAACAACATTTCTGCCACCTATTGGAGAGTAAAGAAAAATCCACTTTAGTGTTACAAGACTACCCACCAGTTAGTTTTACATAAACTTAATAAATGTTTACATCTAAGAAAAAAGAAGCCATTAGTACAAAGATAATAAAGGTGTATTAATATATTTATTTTCTGAATAGGTAATTTACACAACAGTTTATACACAAACAATAGTTACTATCTGGAGAGCATATATACTGTACACTTCAGTAAGGCAATAAATATTAGATATTAGTACAAACTTGAAGCATTGGGCACTTATGTTTTATCAATATGTTTTTGAGTAAAACAAGTTTTGTACTTGGTAAATTACATTACTCATTCTGGTGTAAATTAAACCCAAATTCTATTTATAATAATCAGCAAAGTATTGACAGATTGAACTGTATTACTCAATATCCAATCCTCTCTAAACTCAAACACAAGAAAATCTTGAGTAACGTCTTTTATCTTGCATATGTATTCTGTGCACAATTTATGCTTATAGTATTCCAATACAATCATAGAAATATAATTTTACAAATGTTTTCTTTTATGTAAAAAAAAGTTGAGCAATTAAAAATATTTTTCACTATTAAAGAATTTAGGATTATGGTTGGAGTAGAGAAATATGAATTTATGCAATCTTTGTTACCATTATTACTAAATATTATGTACTCGTCATATTATGTGACAACTCCAACTTAAATACCATGAAAACAAGTTTCTGAATTTTGAAATTGTCAATAATAATATTACCTTGCTAAAATTAAGAATTGGGATAGACACTAATAAAACATTCAAAACTCTGTAATGAAAAGTTCTTTCACGTTTTGTTAGTTTTACTCCTTTTTGCATGTTTACTGGAAATCATATGCTACTACTGCAGTTATCATTGATCCCCAGTTATTCGTAGTAAACTGTAAAATGTTTTCTTTTTTAATATGGGTAGAAAATGTCACTTATCATTATGTTTAGGAAAAGTTCATAAAAAACAACTTACTAATTACACGTACTTGAATCCGATAAATAGAATATTTACCCTTTGAATTAAAAAGTCATTTTTGTCATAATTGATTACAAATACTTAACTATAAAAGTAATTTCTATCATATTATCCTTGATAATTAGTGATAATTTATTTCAAAAATCATACTAATAATGAAATGTTTAAGGTACTGAGGTGGTTAGGTGTAAATATGAAGTTTTATTATATTTCACTTGAAACTGATTTTTGTTTTTTTATTAACATTAATATAACTGTACAAACATTAAAGATAAAAAATAATGATGGTTAATAATATTAAGTTGAAATGAAAAATAGACATTTAAAATTATCAGTAACTCTAGTTTTTTTTTTCTTTTCCCACTGTGTAGTTTTGCATTATCTCTGCCCTGCTCACCTTGGGTAAATGAACACCAAATGTAAGCAATGTAAAACTGAAAACTTACCACTGATCCAAAAGAGAACTTACAAGTAACTATAAAATGTTTTTGATTTTCGTTCTCCAATAAACTACACTTTTTCTTTATATAAGGCATTATCCAGTATTAAATGTTTTTCCTTGTTGTAGTTTCAAACTATTTTGAAAACAAGTTATGCCAACAACTCTGGATATGAGTGAAAAATAAGCCTCTTAACAGTAAAATATGAATAATTAGTGATGGAATAGTTATAATTATTTCAGTTATATCAGTATCATTTAAATGCCACTAACAGTAAGTTATTTTGGAGTAACAGTCTAACAGAAGTTAACAGAAAATTTGACATTCAAAAAATTAGTCTTATTTAGTTCTATACATTTTTGTAACTTACTGAAAAAATTCTGATAAATAAAAAATAGTAAGATATATTAATAATTTTCTTTTTCACATTGGTTTCTTTTTACTTTTTAAAGACCCGTATTTGCTGGCACACATTCATCAAACTTAATATTCACACAGATTGTGCCATTCAGCCACTTCCTAGTGAGTGGCTATCTGTGAATATTTTCACCATAATGCAACTTTAAATAAATTTCAGTAGATGTTTGATGAGCAGTGAACTGCAGTCCCTTGTAAGAAAAAATATTGTAGTTATAATTATTTGACAAAAAAGAATATTGAAACATTTCATTATTAATTTAATCTGTAGTTTTCTATCTTTACAATGTGATTACTAAACATACCTAAGTGATCCCTTTAGCAAACCAAAGCCCAATAATGATTTTACTTGTAACTTTTTATTGCCACAGAGCAATTCTTTAAGAAATTGTTGTTATCTATGGCTGAATGTCATGGATTGCTAATAAGGAGACAATTCAGATCATATACAAAATATTATTAACCTTAGCAATAATGAATATCAAACTGAACTTACTGTAAGAACTTACAAATTGTAATACACCATACAATGAGTACATGAAGCATGATACTGCTACACAATGCATGAAGGCTAACACTGTTTTGGGGATAAAATAATATTTTTAACACAAAATCATGTATAGATCTTCAACATAACAAAAAAATATATATACATGTTTCAGGTCAGGCTGTTGTTTCTCACTCTTAGCAGTATTAAGCAACATTTCATCCTAGGGAGATCAAGTTTTGAAGTTTGGAAAATTCATTTATTCATTCTGAACTTTTTTTTGCCAAGTAAAATTGGTGACAGAACTAATTAAAAATTGTCTGAAAAATCACTGAGAACATAATGCTTAAAAGGAATATACAACTTTAATAATAGATGCTATACAGAGGATGTTTGGAAATTTAAAAATGGTCCCTTTCCTAATTGGCACAATGCAGGCTAAGAAGGTAAGTAATGATGATAATGATGGTGAACATGTTCATGAATGTGGTGGTGTTCATGCCTTTGAATTACCACTTTTGGGGAGTGAGAATTACTGTTTGTATTTTCCTTAGATACTCCAAGGTTTGTTTTTTCTGAACAGTTATTCATTTGTTGCATAATTCGAAGTCTTTCTCGTTCCCGGTGCCTGTGCCTGTGATGATGGTTTGGAGATGTTTCTGCAGTGGTTAATCCACCTTTTGCCCGTAGTTTGATTTTGGGAGAGTACAAAATGTTTGAGTGTAAATGATCATATACATCAAATGATTTAGATCGTCTGTGATGAAGCTTTCGTTCCCAGTCAAATTTTTCTTCAGGAAGCAAGTCACAAAGGTCAAAATTTAAGTTCATGAGATTGTCTTTATGATCAGAAAACACATGGCTGTGAAATAGTCGAGTTGCAGTGTTGGCATCATGAGACTTTGACCTCTGATGACTACAGTGGTTAAACTTTTTATTGCAGTGATTTTCTGTAACCTCCTGATTAGTTTGTGTTCTTGGGCCAAGATTTTTGTCATAAAGTCTGTGTGAAAATGGATAGCAATTGTCATTTCGTAGTTTCCCAATGGCAGCTAAGTCCAAATAATGATTACATCGATCACAACATTCAAGCATGTGATTTCTACAACCATGATGATGTCTATGACGACGTTTTTGTCTAGGATCCTCCCCACTGTTTTTCTTATTCTGACAATATTGTTTCCTGATTTTAAAAAAATAAAATTTTTTTTAATAAACTGTACAATTAACACATGAAAGATTTGCACCATTAGCTTTATGAAAATATTTACAAGACATAAAATAAAAGTTGCTATTGTAATGTCAATTATCAGTTAGTGCATGACTGATGGTTTCCTGTAATCAAAACACACTTTTCATCAATAACAAAAATGATGCAAAGTGTCAGTTTATAGAAACACTTCAACTATTAAAATGTACAACCAATACCCACTTGCTTTTCTCAGAACAATCCAAGCAAATCTTTTCTACACTCTCCTGTATCATCTTCATCATGTCTTGTCTCTGCAAGGAACTAGATCGAAAACCTTGCTGGGACCTGGGATTAGCCTGAAAACACATATTTGGTTTTGTTTCAGATAGTTGTGATGGGAAGCTGTTGACTCCAAGTGAAACATCATCGCACTTAGCCCTTAAATTTTCTCTTTCACCTGAAGAAGATGACAGATAAGTGGTACAGGTATTAACACTGTTGTTACTGCATTGTTTGGATACATTTCCTGTAATTTTTATACTATCTGGCTCTTTCGTCATTGTTGTTTTAGGCTGGTGAAACGTATTGTCTTTTTCTTCTGTTATTTCAGAATCTGGTGAGATTGCTAGCTTGACCTTGATGGTCTGATTTCCAGAAGGAGGGAGCTTGAATGACTTTCCAAGGGTGTCATGAATAGATCGAACAAGTCCTGCAATATCCTAGAGAAAACAAAGAAATAATTAATAGGATGTCTACACCAATAAAAATTACTGACAGGTCTTAGCTCACTTTACCTGTTTTTTTCATCCTTAAAAATTTACTTTGTACAACTGAAACTTATCTAACAACTTGAAAAATAAGGATTTTGATGCATCTTTCAAGTTCACTTTCCACTTATAATACAAGAGAAACCCATGTAGTGAAATGGTCTCAACTAAAACAACATAGAAATAATATCCAGAAAATGTTATGACTTCCCCAGAAATTATTTAAAGACAACTTATAATGGTAGAAGTAACAATTAAGAAAAACTTTTGTATGTGTTGGAAAACCATGAAGTTACAAATGATAGCTACACATGCACAAGACATACTTAACAAACATTTTCCATGAGTAAAAGCTGGTTATAAGCAGCTACTTTGCAGGGATGTTCTATCAACTATCAAGAGTAATGAAGTGTGATTAATAAGAATATACATTATGTAGTAAGTTAATATATTCATTTTCTTGAAATATGCCACACCAAGAAACTGTATGATTTATCTTATTTTAAGCCTATTTGTTCTTGTGTATTAAATAGGCTCACAAAATTAGCATTTTTTTTCTTTTACTAATTGTATACCTTCTCAGTAACACAAAAGATAATCTCAAGATTTATAGTAGTAAAATCTGTGTTTGATGCCCATGGTGAGTACAACATAGATAATCTATTGTGTAGATCTGTGGTTAGCAAATAATATTAATCATACATAAAAATAATATTAAAATCTCATATGATCAATTAGTACTTGCAACAATTCAACAAAACAAATGAACTTTTGCCATAAAATTTCTTTTCCAATAATGAAATTGACAACAAGTTAAAAACAAAACAAGCCAAACAGCTTATTTGGTATTTGAAATTTTAATCAAACAAACATAAACTACATTCACTCAGGCCCAGGGTTTAAAGGCCTTTCTTGTGATTCATATGATCCCATTGTACGATTAAAGTTCATCTATTATCCCCATTTACTTCTATAGTTACCACGAGGGAAGAGTCCATGCCCCAAAATACACTTCGTTAGAATACCTTCTCACATCTGAGCAAGTGTGCCACATTTGGTATGATTAGTTTGCAAGTAAAGGTACGACAAGTTTTAAGCCAAGCACCTTTGGATTTCGAGGGAGTCAAGACACAGAATCAGAAGTCAGATTTAGGTTCAGCATCTACGAAAACCTACTCCCAGAATCCCATCATACCTAAATGAATTTCCAGACATGTTTTAGCTTACCTTGGTAAGGCTACACCATGTAGATAAGAACACCCACTGGGCCATCCTTAAGTCTACCCAACATGATTGGTTCTGTTAGTTAAAATAGTATTGGAGGAGTTCACAGACAAAGAAACAAATTCACAAACACACCTGTAGAACTGAAAGTAACACAATATTGTGAAAAATACTATTTAAAACTCTTACATCCTTAGTGACATTCTTGTGCCCATCCAAGTTGTACAGTGTGAATGAAAACTCTTGCTTCTCTAGATCTCCCTCAGATATATCACATGAAGTTTTCTGCAAAGTAAGTACTTGCATGAATTTAATGCTACATAATCTAGAAAAACAGTTATGTTATATATTTAATACATATATTGCTTATAACAAATTATGTTTTATTTCACTTGACTGTTCAGTATTAATATATTACCCACACACAGACAAATATATTTTTGTGCTTGAGCTTTTCCTACAGTTTTAAAAATAATACAATTAAAACAATAACATGCATAAATCACATGCTCATTGTCTTTTTCAACCAACTGAACAAAAGAAATATATTGAATAACATAGCTTGTTTTACTAAAATGCATACCTATGCATCTCCAAAATTATTTAAATTAGATAATTATTTGTTAACATTAAATCTTACTCTTAAAAAAACAAAACATAGTACAGATGATAGATCTCATTTACTTCAATGCACAATCTTAGCGACTCTGAAAAGCATCATACTTGCATGTTAACATTTTCCTCACCATGTATTATGGGCAGAATAATAATGTGCTCATCCAAGTACCTGTAAACAAGAAGTCAGAGAGCCAACACATGTAGCTTGGCTGGGACATGTTCAGACTGTACCTAGTGCACATTTCAACTCATCCATCAGTTATTATTGGATGAAAGAAGTAGCAAAAGAAGTGCATTTAAATTATTATTACATGCTATCCTCAACTCTACCATTGGACTCTGGACTGATACCAGTTGAAGAAAGAAGGACACAGCATTTAGATCATAAAGTGTGTTATAATAAGAATACACATGTTAACTTGACTAGACAGCCATCTGCTGCAGGAAGAGGGCATGATCTGTTAGTATATGCTGACTCCAATGAATTGAAGATAGCTGCAAGAGGGCACACATGTATAAAGTTTGCTCACCTCAATTCTGTTGAACTCTACTGGTTGGCACTCTTTATTCTAGTCCCATTTGTTAGGTCAAAATCAGTAAGAGTTATCCACAGTTCACCATCACAGTGGCTAAGTACTAGTAAGTGCTAAGGGTCTCCTTAACTCAACTTGAAAAAAAGCGGAGGTGAATTCATGGTAGGGAGACCCAGAGAAAATACCTAGACACCCATTGGTTCTGTCCCAGCCAGAAATGTCTTTTACTGGAGACAGTGCAGTGGGTGACTATATAATCTTATTTTGAAAAAAGCCAGCAAGCACATGCCATTGCAGCAGGCAGAGTACTCACTGGTGCTGACTTTTTCCAGGATAGCCCATGGAATAGGTATGGTCTGGATCATGCAGTAGTTGTATCAGAATATACCACTAGGACACCTCAGGTGGTCTAGCAGAACAACCCATTTCAACAGTGGACATATAATGGAGCCAGAGCAGATGATATGAGTGCTTTCCATTATCCTGGCTCAATGCAGTATTTTGAGAAATAAGTGTAGTCTGGAAGGCATCACCAGCCACCTGGCAGGATCCTGAAGGCAAATGATATAAGAAGAAGGACAATGTACTCACCTGTCTAAAGATGGTAGGTAGACTGAAGGATAGGAAATGGAGGTAAGCAGTAAAGTTCATAAATGTGTGAAATAAAATGGAGATAGGAACAGTCAACTTCCCAACCAGCTGCACTCTCAGGAAGGAAAGCCCAGATAGGATAAAGTACAATATAAGAACAATGGAAAAGGACACAAAATGGGAATGGGGTGGGGATATCTGTGAATAGGATTGGGAAGGAAACATTGTAGTATTGTGAAAGGTGTTAGACAAGACAGACCAGTAACAGGTAATGGAGGAAAAGGCTAAACCTATGTATAACAGCCAGGTTAAAAAGGAAGAAAGATTATCTGTGGTAAGAAGGTCAGGAGGAGGAGGACAGATAAACCACTGTAAAAAACTTATAATGGTAGATGGACCAAGCAGAAAGATGACAAGAATGAAAAAGGAAAAGGTAACCTGCTTAGAAAGTCTGACTGTATGGGGGATAGACTAAACAAATCCCAAACTTTGAAAGTGGATGGACAGGTTTCCTTGATGAAACAGTTATGTATGAATTTGAAGCAAGAGAGAGGGTATGGTTAATAGGGAAATGGGTGTATGGATCTCAAAATGGATGGAACCAGCATTAAGCTGTTCAAAGAGGCACAATCAAGAGGACACAGCAAGGAATGTAGCAAATCTAGGACAGGATTTTTGTGAAGCAACTGTGAGAGGAAAGGCCAATAATAAGCTGCCAGTCCCTGGTTGTTTTGAGTACTATGAAGAGACAAAAGTAAAACTCCAATAAAGGGTCAAACACTGTCTCTGTGCCTTGTTTGTGTAACAGATCTGGCACTACTTATTCCAGATGCCAAGAGAGATAGGATCTGAAGGAGGAGGAAAGTGAACTGGGTGAGGATTGAGAGGGGAAAGGAAGAATTGTAGGGAATCAGTAATTGCAGAAAAAAGTAATCCATCTCTCTGCAGAGGTGTTCCCCATAGATATGCAAACTGCAATGAGTCACCACAAAATTCTAATCTACTTGGTAATCATATATGAGCCCACTGATACAGAACTTTGAAAGTCTAGTAAGTGGTAAAGAAAGGAGAAAATTTGGAATTTAAAGGTACTAGGACAAGGTACAGGAGTGGGATGAGGATTTAGAACAGTCAAGTAATCAAGGATGTAAGCAAGGATTGATGATGAGCAGCTTCTGCCTATGATTTAATTGAATCAAGAATACCTTCAAAAATATAAGAATGAAGAAATGAGGTAAGGTGGAAGTCACACGAAAAGGAGGAAGAAAGTTAACACAGAAAAGGAAAGTACCCCTATTCAAAAATTCTCAATAACAAATGATCCAAGTGAGCAGACAAAGTGCAGAAGTAGTATTATTGGCAACAAAAGAAAAGGAAATGGAACAAGAATCACCAGCAAAGTCATCTAGGGGTTAGTGAAGTGTCTCTGACATTGGGTGTGGAAGGGAAAGGTAATGAAGCAAAGAAATTAGGATCAGGTAAAAGTGAGAGAATTAGAGACTGGAGAGAAAAAACAATCCCAAGGGGTCTGATTTCCTAACTGGTAAAAGATTGTAAAGTTGTAACTGAACAAAAGGTTATGGGTTGGAATAAGTGTATGTCAGGATAAAAAAATCATAAAGGTGAAGAGGGTGAGGTATATAGTCGTAGGAACGTAGTTGGTCTAAAAGGTAGTCACATGAACCTTAATGAGAAGGCAGAAAACACAAAATTAGTTTGGATTGTGAAAGAGGGAACTAGAAGAGTCATGAGACACAGGGGTAAGAGTTAAAACAGAACTTACCTGAGCTATAAGGTCACAATAATGTGGGGAAGTTTGAATATTCTTCTCAACAAGAATAGAGGTCCCAAAGGCATAACCAGGAAATGGAAACAAATTTTAAACTTGTTTTCCTTTTCATTCTTCCCTTCAAAATGAGGAGAAGGCACTCCAGATGAGTGGACAGATACCAAACCTCTTGGCTGCATAATGAAACCCATTACTCTATGCACAAATGACCGTCACCTTATTCATGTTCAAGATAGATCCAGTAGCCATGTTTGAAACTTGACCTGTATGACGAAATTCCTCACTTACACAAGAAGTTGAAGAATCCACATGAATGTCAGAATTCATATTTTGAAAAGATAAAGGAAAAATTCCTTTAATTTACTGCAGGTCTTGGTAAATTATAAAAAGAAAATTCACGTCCAACACGTTCAGTGCCAAAGAAAAGAATCAGAAGGGTTTTACCGCATAATAATATAATAATGTTATTATATACTAGCACAACTCAAAAGAAATCTCATGCGTTTTGGTTGGAGTTTCTTAAACACTAGTGACATGCATATACATAAAGCAGATGGAACAGAGAAGATAGCTTTCTGTCTGAAGTGGTGTGTATCATAATGGAAATTACAGAACATGTGTTAAAAATCAGATAGTTATGTTTCAATACTCACAGAATTGCTTTCACTCTTATTATTTGCTCAAGATTAGCCTTATTTGGTATTGTTAGAAAGTCCATTTAGACAACGTAAAACTGCAAATATGGTGATTTTAATATCTGTTTATCTGTGTTTTAACCAAGATGCTGTGAACTTCGCTAAATTCTTAAACATGAATACTTTTTTCTGGTAATTTCTTTATTCACCTTAGTCAAAAATATCCTTCTTAACAAGTACTAGATCAATGAATTGATAAATCATTTACAATATACAATGTTAAAACACATCAAAGAACTAGGAACTCCCATTATGGTTTTCTCTTCCACTTTATGTAAAAAAAAAAAAATCCAGCATAGTTCTGATTATGTACATATTTATTAAGCCCATCTCTAAACCTCCTTAAATTTACAATATCCACCATGCCTAAATGAAACCAGTTCCAAGGGCCAATCACTCTGTTAGAAAAGTCCAAGCTGCAGATGGCTACACCCTGACAAAATTTGTATTTCCATCCTTTTTTTTCCTCTTATCTTCACTATTAACTACCAAACAATAATGCATTGGTATTATCAGTTCCTTTACATTAGTGAACACCTCAATCATTCCTTTTCCGACTTTTCTATGTTAAAGAGTAACATTTTTCAGAAGTTAAACTTAACCTGTCTTCTTATGACAGACAGCCTTTTCATCCCAAGTACTATTCTAGTAGCCCTCCTTGAAATAATTTAATGTCCTTTTGAAGGTAAGGAGCCCAAGATGGAAACACTATTACAAATGAAGGCTAACCTACACAAATGATAATCTCTTTACTTATATTCAATATTTCTGTAGATATAACCTATAGTTGAATGCACTCTACCACTAGCAATAACACTACTTAGATGGCTTATGAGACTAGTCAATCAGAACACTAAATATTTTTCTTCTTCTATAATGCTGTTGTTAAGGTTATTCCCATCACAATTATATTTATTATTTGAATTATAAAACCCACATGCATTACCTTGCATTTAATATATTTAAAAACCATCTGCCAGTTATTCATCTAAATCACCAGATGATCTATTATTTTTTAATGTAGCAGCATTCCTCTCTCTAACACCAAGCAACACCCAAGATCTAAGTGACCTAATTGCTGATTATCCAGCAAAATTGTAAACTTGGTTAAATGACTTTGCAAGAAGCTTCTATCAGACTTTCAAAAACTTTTCAAACCACTAATGCATAACTAATAGGCCTATAGTTACTTGGATAATTTTTATCACTTCTTTTAAAATACAAGTAACGTTAGCCAACTTTGAATCCTCTGACACACTCCAATGAATCGCTTTGATTATTTTTCATTGGTTTCAATAAAGTACTACTTATTTAACCCACCTGTGGAGTTACCCATGTTTAAGTCATCAGGAAATTTCATTAAGGTTATTACAGTATTGAAATAAACTAATTGCACAAGAAACAGAAACTGTTATGATCATATCTAAGTTTATTAAATCAAATGTGCACTAAAATTACTGAGTTGTATTTAAGTACCATAGTAACACAATAAAGGATTTACTAGTATCCATTTAAAGAGAAATATTTATCTAATTTTTCTGAACTGGTGGAATAAGTTTATTAATTGTAATAATAAAACTTACATATGATAAATAAAAATAGAAGTGTATGCATGCAACAGAGCATACCTTTAAAATGAAATTAGTACCAGCTAAGATCAAAGTTAATTTCAATGCAGTTAGAGTACTTTACTTTTCATTGTCATATTTTTTATGAAATTCTACAAAACATTAGTCTGTGAAAAAAACACTAACTTTCACTGAGTTTTTCTTTAACTGTTAACAAGCTGTATTTTTAACTTTTTTATTCATAAGTAAAGGTCACTGATACACTTGAATACTTCATGTAATGTGTGGGTGAAAATATACAATGTGCATTTAAGATATGTCTGTAGAAACTCTCTCTTCATCTGACTAACACCACATTATTACATACAGTCTATCTGTTCTTAGTAAACCATTAGCTCCAAATGCTCAAGATATAGACTTACAAGATCCAACAATCAACTATTTGTGTAATATTGCCAATGCAAAAAAAAAAAAAAAAAGAACATTGGCAATGCATTTCTTGATAAATTTTGTTACTCTAATATCATGTACATCAATTATAGCAATACTATACTTTCATGTGATGTTATATTTTTATAATCATTCTTAGAACATAATGGGTCTTTGTTGAGCTACCAGGGCAAATGACCAGCTGTTCTTTAAGTCAGCCTCAATCTACCCATTTTAACTTACAGTAAACACCTACGTCATACAACAGTCTTAATGTAGTTAATATCAAGGACGTTTTCAAGTGTTTTTACTGATATTAGATAATTATTTCTGGAAGAAAATGTACGGTTTATTTAGGTAGTTTCTATCTTGTAGTTAGTTACAAAGAATGTGAGGTAGTTATTTTATAGTTACAATATATTAAGAATGCAATATTGGTAAAACTCAAGAGCAAAAATAAATATTTTGGACTGAAACTAATGGCAGACTAACCTGAAAAATGTACAACAGAACACGTAACAGGTGATTTATCAAGTTAATAATCTGCTGAAATGTAAATACCATTCCAACCATATAGCTGACATACTTTCAAAATGGAATTTATACTGCCTTAGCACTCAAACAAGCTGTGAATAATTGTTTAAAACAGCAATAATTGTAATTAAACTGATTTATGCCATAGAAGTTTGAGTAAAACTTACATTTGCACAAAATTTAGTCTTCTCTTCCTTTTCACTCTTTTCTTCTTCTGCCTTTTCTTCCATGCTGTATTTTTTTATCTTCTCTGCAAGTATTGCTTGGTGTGGGAGATTTGCTGCAATAAGTAGACTATATTTGTATGATTTTATAAATTAAATTTACCATATTTGATGTCACTGTTGCTACTGTATTATTTCTAGTTATAATTAATATTCAAATTTTACATTCCAACTCTTTTAGTCTTCAAGTTACACCAAAAGCCACTTCTTAAACAGCACATAAGGTTAATAAAAAACTTTTATCTTGAAAATGGATTTTTGCAAAGTCCATTATATTTAAAACTAGATATATCAAACACACATTATATTCACCATTTGCAGGCGAATCTGTGAAATCAAACGAACTATCTTATTGTTTTAAATAACATTTTCAAAGTTCGAGTTAACATTTCTTCTCTTTTATATAACATATCAAAAGGGTTAAACTGTTTTCAAGAACTAACGCAACCATTGATTTTGATATTGCAATTTATGTTTGTGTTTTAAATGCAAAACTAAACAATGGCTATCTGTAGTTTACATCGTAGGTATAGAACCTCGATTTTTTTATTCACGAGCTCTTAAGCTTACGAATACCGCTGAAATAGTGTAATATTCCATACTCTCAGTTCTCAGTATGAAAAAATACTGTATTACGAAAGAAAGAAAAATGGGCTATTCTAAAAACTAGGTCAAAAATAAATCGGTGAGAAAGCGGTTGAGCAAGGCCTTAGGAAATAAAAAGAGGAAAAGCCAAGTGTTCATTTACCTTAAAATTTTGCAAGCACATGAAAGACTTCCGCCATCAGATATCTGGGAGCGGGGTGCGTGAATGAAGAAACTTAACAAAATGATACAAAGGCTCGCCGACCGGCTAAAGCTCGCAAGTGGATTAGTTCTTTCATTTTAAACACAACTACTCACAAGAGAGATAGTAGTTCAGGTACATATTTAAGTGTATTAGAGCTTTAAGAGGTTAAAATAACCGCACGACAATATTGTTATGAAACGTCATATCAAATGTGACCATCAACTTCTGAATCCGACTTTGCACGTAGGCACACATTTAGCTTTTTGTTTGTTTGTTTATTCATTCAAAGATAACGATTTGTACTGTTTTCTTAGCGCATTATATTTCGCAGAATGAACCGACATTGTACATTTTCATAATGTTGAGAACTCTAGTCCAAATATATAAATAAACTGTTCTTATAAAAAACAAAGTAATCTGTAACGTTTGGACATAAAACACTCAAAACATAACTTGGGCTTTTATCATTTTAACAATTTTATTATTGTTGTTCTGGATAAATAATTTTCAATATAAACACCGGAAATGAACCAAAGCTTTTTCTTTGTGTGCTTTGTTTTGAATTTCTCGCAAAGCTACACGAGGGCTATCTGCGCTAGCCGTCTCTAATTTAGCAATGTAAGACTAGAGGGAAGGCAGTTAATCATCACCACCTACCACCAACTACTGAGCTACTCTTTTACCAACGGATAGTGGGATTGACGGTAACATCATAACGGCTCCACGCTCGAAAGGGCGAGAATGTTTGGTGTGACGGAGATTGAAGCCTGTGACCCTCAGATGGCAAATTCAGCGCCCTAAGCACCTAGCCATGCCGGGCCGAACCAAATCAATCGTGCTTAATATAATAGTTGAGCATTTTTTTAACAAAAGTATTCTATTTTGTTGATATAAAATAATAACAAATAACCAATGTTTAAATACAGCTGCTTTCTAGTTTGTTAGTTTTTTTCTTCAAATTCCACTACAGTAATTCAGAGTACTCTCTGAATTATTACATTTTGTCATTTACTCTTCCAAGATTTTATGCATGTATACTTGCCTACCTTTTAATATTCTGTAATGTAATCAGTATTCTATTTATATTATTGGTAAACTTACACTGTTATCTTACCTTGTAAGGTGGTCCTTTTATCTTCTCGAAGTTCTATTTGGTTATGCACAGTATCATTAGTTATAGGCAGGGACATCTCCTATAGGGACAGAAACTACAGTGAGTGAAGCATAACTTCAAGAATGAATGTATACGTGAATATTATATTAATAAAACACATATTGTATTATAAATTCAAACTTATATAGGTTTACCACACAACAATCTTTTCAAGTAATGTAGTTAATCAAATTCAACTCTAGAAACTAATATTTCACGTTACGTAAAACATCGACTTAGTCGCGTAAACGATTTGACACACAAAAGAGACCCGGTGTGGTCAGGTGGTTAGGGCGCTCGACTAGCATTCTGAAGGTTGCAGGATCGAATTCCTATCACACCGAATGTGCTTGCCCTTTAAGCCGTGGGCACGCTATAATGTCGCGGTCAATCCCACTATTCGTTGGTAAAACAGTAGCCCAGAGTTGGCGGTGGGTGGTGATGACTAGTTGCCTTCCCTCTAGTCTTACACTAATAAATTAAGGACGGACAGCGCAGATAACCCTCGAAATTCAAAAACAAACAAACAAACAAACAAAAAGTACAACAGAAGAAAGCTGCTAGTAACAACGTTTATTCATATATAAGTAAAGGTGAATGTCATGATAACATGCAAATAGCTCGATTGCAATTTATAGCTGTCAAACAGACTCTTTTCCACTTAAAACGTATTACACCAGAAATACATCCACTTTCGAGACTTCTAATGGTTGTTGAATAAATAAAAATGTTTGAGTACTTGGTGTGCTACTTTGTCTTTGAAACGTCGACAAAAGATGACTTTCGGTCGTACTGTGAAATATACATAATATAAAATAAAAAAAACAAGAAAACTGAGAGAATTCTTCTTCACAAATAAACGATTAAAAACACAGAACTATTATCTGTAGTTAAGCATAAATTTTAGTGTTATAAACTTTTTGATTTGTTTTGAATTTCGCGCAAAGCTACACGTGGATTATCTGCGCTAGCCGTCCCCAATTTTGCGGTTTAAGACAACAGGGAAGGCAGCTAATCATTACCACCCACTGCCAACTGTTGGGCTAATCTTTTACCAACGAATAGTGGGATTGACTGTCACATAATAACGCCCCCACGGCTGAAAGGGCGAGCATGTTTGATGTGACTGGGATTCGATCCCGCGACACTCAGATACGAGTCGAGTGCCTTAACCACCTTGACCATACCGGGCCATAAGCTTTCTGACTTACAGTTATGCCACTTGGAAACCATAAACGATCAGAAGTGTTCCCTGGCCCGCATGGCCAGATGGTTTTATAGCACTCGACTCGTAATCTGAGGGGACGGCTAGTGTAGATAGTCCTCGTGTAGCTTTGCGCGAAATTCAAACCAAACCGAACCGAAACAAACCGAAAGTGTTCCCTATAAATTGAGTTTGCATTCATGATTAATTTTACAATACAATCTTCGAACCAAAATTTTTTTCGTCGCTAGCACGGTGGCAGAAGACAAGTCATGCACTTAGAACGTAACATATCCAAAAAGAAAATATCAATATTTACATTTCCACCAACCAATTCAAACTTAAACTCAAGTTTGTTAATATTCTTATTATTCGAATACTGAGAATGAAATTCATAATGCATCAAATGAAACAGAATTAGGATATGTCAACTTTTCCTCATGTCTAAGTTAAGACATTCGGGATATATGAAAATAACTTTTTTCAAGGAACCCCAGTAACACAGTGGTATTTTTGCGGGACTTATACTACTAGAAACCAGATTTCGATATCCGTGGTGGGCAGAGCACAAATAGCCCTTCGTGGAGCTTTTTGCTTAATAATAAACAAAACTTTTCATTCAGGAACCATTCCACACTTCAGTACAACATGTATATTCAACTGTTGTAACCAAACTCCCAAGACAGAGACATCTATTGCGTAATAATTTCTTAAGCCACGCAGGAAAACATACTGTTTGGATCATATCCTTGCGTTGAGAATATTATTTTTTGTTCATTTTCATTCTAGATCAAGCAGTCGGCCGCGGTCAGGGTGACAAAATTAAAGGAAAAGGGAAATTAAGGGACCGAGGGTTTATATCAAGGCCAATCGCTTGGAACCATTTTCTCGCGTGACCTGCTGGCTCTTCCGAGTAGGAAACACGCCTTAATTACAGGGAGCGGTTTCTCCTACCTGGTCTGTTTTTACTGCAGAGAACAGTGGCGGTGAAAACTGAACGTCTGTACAGATTTACATCTTGTAATGCCTAGCGGGTTCAGTATCAAACTATAGATAATTATTTTTCAGTATAGCGACCCCCCTCCCCAACATACACAATGTTTTAGTGTATTTTCCAATTCTATTGTTACAATTTAGTTTCAACTGTATATAGCGTGCTTCTGTAGTATGTAATATACGCCTGAATCAACTGTATTTTTGAATTGATAAGGCTATACGAACAACTACGAAACAATACTGGCATGCGTGACCGCTACAACATTTTTCATTTACAAGAGGCAAAAAAAAAAAGTCTTCTTTAAGATACGCCGCCTCACGCACGACAAGTCGCGTAGGCGCCAAACTGCAGACTATAGTGTTAATGGCTGCTTTTAGTTGAACACCATGTAACAAAACACATAGAAAGACGACTGTTTATTTTATATTCATGCCAATCATGAGTATATTGATGAAATCTCATCGTAGAACCAATCTTATCACCAAGACGAAGTTAATGTCAAATGTAACGTACGCGTTCCTCTGGCGTCAAAAGGTAACGTACTTAGATCCAAATATATAAAATCTGAAATGCACAGATATCAAAGTAATTGACTCTTATTCACATCAGTAGTAAAAAAAGGCGTATTTTTCAAGTAAATAAATTATCTCTAAACGGCTCTTTTCACAGTGTTAATTTATAACTGAAACAAGCTGACCAAACACATTCAAATACCACAACACTTAACTTAAAATTTCAAGTTTGAAAACTTATGACTAAAGAGAAAGACAATATCGAATCCGTAACCAACTGTCTCGTGTGAAGTCAGAAAGTTTTGGTAGATATGTTAAAGATTTTTTGTTTATTCATGGATAGGTTAAATATGTGCTTACGTTAAACTCAAATCTATCTATACAATAACTCCTTTTATCGCACTCTCCCCTTCCAACTAACTCAGCAGCTACAAAACTTACTCTTAAGAACAATATATGTACAAAAACCAAAACAAACGTGAAAATATTCGTTTATATTAATAAATACTTTTATACGCCGAGGAGTTATAAAACTGGTATTACTTGTTTCAGATATTAACACAAAGCTTCACAAAAGGTATCAGTGCTAGTACTCATAATTTGGAACTGACAGACGAGAGGGAAAGAACCTAGTCAATAGCGCTCACCGCCAACGTTAGGGATACTCTACTCGAAAAGTGAGATTTCAGTGCCACTTTTATAACACACCAACAGCCCCAACGCGTGAGTTCAAAGTTTCGACAACACGATGAAAACCATGAATTTCTGGATTTATAATCAGCAGTGCAAACTATTAAGGCACGGCCAACCCGATGTTGAGATGGATAAAAGTTTAAAGTGTCGAGATAATATATGGAACAATCTAAAACGCTTGGGAAGCATATGTTATATACATACACACGTACTAACAAACTGACGCTTTGAAAAGACAAAAAAAAAGAATATATTAATTGCATAAAAAGTTTATGTGCTTATTGTGAATTACAAAACCACACAATGCAATATTTGTGCTTTTCTCACTGCGAGTATCTAAGACCGATTTTTAGAATTATAAGCCACTGAGCCATCGGGGAGGCAATTATAAAAATAAAAGGTATCAAGTTTGTTGTGAACAGATTGCGTAATAACAACCAAACAGCGTTGGGAATACCCTATCTTTGCAACCGATTATCATTCAACAAGTAGGACCTACGTGCTTTAACCCTCAGTGTCCCAAATCTAACCACGTAATCTTTGTTGTGTGCACGGTAGTTTCCTCTTAATAATGTGAATAAAATACACCCACTACATCATGACAGCTAAAGTAAGTAATTTGTAAGAATAATTTTGCAAAAGATTTGGCCTGGAAGGACTAACGTTTTAGGTGATTGAAGTTACTTATCTAAGCATTTCCAGTTTATAAATTGTTTGACATTATTTATTATGTTTATTTTAGGCATTAAAAAATAATGCTAAATATTGCAACTTATAAGAACAGATGTGGCAATTGTGTTTTCATTATGATTGTGTGAGGCATACAAAAATCACTAAATATAAGGAGAACGTAACTATAATTTGGGTCCTATCGCGCAGTTATCTACAATTAAATTGTACTTTTTCATTTTTATAATATGTAAAAAATATTATTTTATATTTATCTAGTCAAAACGCGAAATTGTTATTGGTATATTCGCTTCAGTGTTTATATTGCTAATTTTTATTGGCCACATACGCTTGATGCATTATTGTTTTATACATATTTATAGATGTGCCTGTTAAAGTGTTAAAAGTTACTGAATGAGCAAATTTTAGTCGGTTAATGACTCAGTTTGTTAATTGTAACTTCTAGTAGTGGTCTACCAATTAGCTGGCGCACATAACCAAGTTGCTTTGCGCCATAAAACGCCAAACCCACCCACTCACCCATTCAATTAACTACCTGAATGTTGAGAATACTATTTGTGTTTCTAATGAGAAATAAAGGTACACAACTGACAAATAAACAGAATGCATGTTACATGAAATTAATTTATGAAGTTAAACCTATCGGGGAATGTTGATAATGCTATATGTTGAATTTGTGATGAAATAAAACATTGTTATCATTACGTGGGCTGAACTTTCCTTTATTCTTTTCAGCAAACGGGACCAGTTTAAGGCTGGGGCTGGTGGAGCTGCAGTTCTAGGACCACTAAAAAAAAGAGGCCCAAGACGATCAGCAAAATCATCAAAAAGACGTGTATTAGAAAATATACGTATTCCCGCATCAAGAGTGGATTTCAGCGTTTAAAAAATAAATCTGAAAACGCATGCGCCCTAGTCATTTGTGATAGACTTGCATTTATTAAAAAAAAAAAAACACGTTATTGTTTGTTTGTTTTGAATTTCGCGCAAAGCTACACGAGAGCTATCTGTGCTAGCCGACCCTAATTTTGCAGTGTAAGACTAGAGGGAAGGCAGCTAGTCTTCACCACCCACCTCCAACTCTTGGGCTACTCTTTTACTAACGATTAGTGGGACTGACCGTCACTTATAACGCCCTCACGGCTGAAAGAGCGAACATGTTTGGTGTGACGGGAATTCGAACCCGCGACACTCAGATTAAGAGTCGAGTGCCTTAATCACCTGGCCATGCCGGGCCTACACGTTACTGAGACGTACAGTTTGAGCTAATCCCTTAAATAAAATATTAATGAGCGACTAGAGCTGCAAGGAATGGGAAAATGATGAAATTTGTCCGTTTAGCTTTCGTGTGTGCATCCTTATAGCAAAAACTCATCGGGCTATCTGCCGTTTTTACCGAAGAGAATCGAACCACTGATGTTAGTGTTGTATATCTGAAGACTTACCACTGTCCCACCGGAGCATGTTTAGCGTACGAAAGCTAAGTCACGTCTTTGAGTACGTATCTGTCAGCAGTGGTTACAGAAGTGGTGTTCCGAAGTTCAAACCCCGCCATTTTCGATGCGAAGTGCCCTCAATATGCAACATTGTTTTTGAACTTCCTAAAATTTGAGAAATTAGTCATTATCAAACTTTAAAAATAACTCATTAATAAATTTCATTAGGTCATTTTTCCCTGTGCGTGGAAATCCTACCCTTAAAGTAAACTGAAATTGACTTTACAGATGTATTACGAGCTGTAAACTGAATTTCCCAAAAGTGTCAAGAAAATCATTCGCGTTCATCATGCGTTATTTTTCGTCTAATCACATTTTAAATTGGCAGGAAACCAGAACCTGTTACAATGTTGAATGTAGTTGTGAACAGCCCCCCGCTAGTACAGCGGTATGTCTCCGGATTTACCACGCTAAAATCAGGGGTTCGATTCCCCTCGGTGGGCTGAGCAGATAGCCCTTTGTGGCTTTGCTATACGAAAAACACACACACACACACACTTGTGAACAGACTCAGGCTCATCAACTGTCTATTTGAATGGACAGATCCGTCTAAACCCTGTTTTGAAAAATGCCTGTGATAGTTTTTATCAGTTCATTAGTGTTATAAGAACAGGTCATTTACTGCTAACAGGTAAACTTGTCATTTTACAGAATGAAACTTAGTATACTAATGCATGACATACATTAATATGGCCTTGGAACGGTTCAGATGTTGCACTCGTGTTCGGGGTTACAAGCCACGACCCTCATGTAGTAATAAACACAGTATTTCACCGTGCTATAATATTAGCAGCCGTGACGGAAGTAGGAAGATGTCCTAAACGTTCTTGATTGTGCCGATGCACGCAAGAATACACTTAAAAAACAGTAAAAAATATAAGCAAGACTGTAAAATTCACATTGGACAAAGAGTGAAAAAGAGATAGATGTTATGTTAATGGACAAACAAAAATTTGTTATGAACAGGAATTTTCAGAATAAACAAATTTTATATTAAAAGTATTATGTCCAATTGTTGGTGTTTGAAAAAGAAAAATTAAAGCAACGTCCAGTACGTTCGTGTCCACATATGGATGTAGTTCCACTAGATTACCTTAATGTGTTGATTTGGCCACAAATAAGAAAAAAAAACTGATGTAGTTAGTGATGAATTTATCCCTTGTAGGACGTATATAAAAATGTTCAGACAAATAAAAGAAACTAACCCAACTCCACTTTTTCAGATCAATAATCAAATAAACCCTTACGAAGACAAATGTGTCTTAGGAGCACATTAGGCATATAATGCTTCACGAGTTTAAAAAAGGCAATAGTGCAGCAGAAACTACACAAAACATTCAAGGTGTTTATGGTGCGGAGTCTCTCAATGAAAAAAAAATGTCGAAGGTAGTTTTCAGAAGTTCAGATCAGGTGACTACAGCTTAAGTGATTTTTCACGTTCAGGTCGTCCTGTTGAGTTTAATGATGACTTGCTACTGGCTGGACTTGATGAAGATTGTGCTGTAACTAGCAAAGAAGCTTAATTCAACCCACTCAACGATTCACTGTCATCTGCAACAGCTTGGAAAGGTGTCAAAACTTGGAAAATGGGTCTCCCATGATTTGACAAAAGCCAACTTAGAGCAAGCGTGGACATTTGCACTTCTCTGTATTCTCATAAACGTAACTCACCTTTTTTTGACAGGTTAGTGACTGGAAAAAAATTTATATATTATAAAAATGTTAAGTGCCACAGACAATGGCTCAGTCCAGATAAACTGGTTAAAGCACAGCCCCAAATGGACCTCCATCCTAGGAAAGTCTTGTTAAGCATTTGGTGGGATATTGTTGGTGTGATCCACTAAGTTGCTGCCACTCAATGTAACAATTACATCAGACTTCTACTGTCAACAGGTAGAGCGCTTGAATGTTGCACTGAAAGAAAAGAGGCCTACTCTGATTAATTGTAAAGGTGTTGTGTTACACCAGGATAACCCACGGACCCATACAGCGAGGATCATATCTACAAAGATGAAGAGCTAGACTGTGAAAAACTTCATCCTCCTTATTCTCCATATCTTGCCCGTCTGATTATTATCTATTTCGAAGTTTGCAGAACTATCTTGATGGAAAAAAGCTTGGAACACATGAAGATGTCAAAATACACTCTTTACATTCCTTTCCTCCAAACTCCAAGAATTTTATAGAATTGCATCGTTGGCAGGAAGTAATTAATAATAATAGAACACACATTATTGATTAAATAACATTAAAAGCGTTTGAAATTTTTCCTTTTTTCCTGAACCTAAAATTGGACATTACTTAAGGGATGACCTGATATAAAACCCTACTGGAACGTTCGTGTAAAAAGCATCTTAAAAAGTAACGACTTTCAAATAAGACTTCAAAATCTTTACTCTTTGCTGCTAAGGCTGTGCACATCTATAAATGCACACACACAAAACATGTTAGATTTAAAATTATATATGAGGGGAAGGAGTTAAAAAATCAACACATGATATTAAATTTCATTACAGATATTCATAGAATAAATTCTTTTAAAGACACGCAGGTTTATTTAAAACGATGTTTCAGAAGTATGTGTTTTATTTTAAAAAGCTGCTTTTATACTGGTAAAGTTTTATATTCGCTTATTAAAGGTTGCATCTTAGTCTACGCATATAATTGCCCGTTGCTATGCATTATGTATAAAGAAGTTAGTTATACAGAAAGTATAAATGCTCACTATATTTTCAAACAACTCTCCATAACAATCTCCAGCTGCAGCATAACACACATCCTGAACTCATGCAACCAAATAGTCAGTAGCTACAGTAAATCATCATGAATGGTATAACATAGCTGCTAGCTATGTTTATTATCATTACAGTGTTTGAAATGAGCTACTATATGAAATAATACTTTACACATAGTTGAGCATAAAATGCCAGCAAACAAGATAAAAACTGGAAACCTAAATACCTGCAAATAGTAGTCGTAAAAAGTACGCAAACATGGCTAAAAATACCTTAAACATTATTTACTCAAGTTGAAATTCCTGTTTTCACTCCATCAAATGAAATTATAGGTAACAGCAGAGTCAGAACAGTTGTTTGTAACTTGATTAAATAATATCAACAATTATATCAGTCTTGTTTCTTTATTTTTTACGATCCACATTTGCAGATTTTTAAATTCTCAGCTTTTTATATTTATCTTGTATACACATAAACCAAACTCAATAATTCTCAGTGTCTCTTTCTACGTACTATATCCAAACAAGATGTTGGTAATTACTGTTGTCTTAAACAGATCTGTTCTCCTTAAACAGTAAACATTTTCCAATGTCAATACGCTCATCCACAGACTACCAGTTGCCAATAACTTGACATAGCTCAACCTTTGCCTTCCCTGGATTTTTTCTTCTTTTGGTCTTTCCACTTACGATCAAACTTTCAAATTATAATTATTGTTTCCTCATAACGTGTTCGAGAAAATCCAACTGCCTTTTTCTAATGTTAGTTAGCAGCCTACTCCTGCAACTTGACAAACTATCTACATTTGAGGCCTGAATTGTTCGACTTACCTTCAAGATGCGCCTTAAGAACCACGAATCAAATGTTTCAATTCTCTCTTCCATACTTGGCATTTCTGATCAACATTCTGATGTGTACATGGGAATTAGTATACCATAGCAATCCAAGACTAAATTTCGTGACCAAAGAAAGTTTGCAGTTTCAGTATCTTTTTCATGTTCAGAAATGCGTCTTTATCCATTCCTATTCTGTTTTATTTCATGATCATATTTATCAACTGATGTTATCCAGTTTCCCAAGTAGTTGAATTTATCGGCCTGCCTTATCTTTTCCTTGGCCCGGCAAGGCCAGGTGATTAAGGAACTTGACTTGTAATCTGAGAATCGCGGGTTCGAATCCCCGTCACACCAAACATGCTCGCCCTTTCAACCGTGAGGACGTTATAACGTTACGGTCAATCCCACTATTCGTTGGAAAAAGAGTAGCCCACGAGTTGGCGGTGGATGGTGATGACTAGCTGCCCTCCCTCTAGTCTTACACTGTTGTCTGCCAGCAATCAGCTCTGGTAAATCCTCAATTTCCCTCAGAATTTTCTTACTGTAAAAATAAACCATGTAAAGTGAGAAGTCTTTGCCTCTCTTAATTTGGATGAAAGCACATCATCCATTTTCTATCCTCGCTGCAGCAGTTTAGTCTTAATAGAGGTTTCTTAAACTTCTTTACCATTAATATCCAGTATTTGTATTAATTCCACATGCTTGACTTTATTAAAAGTTCTGATATGATGAACGAAACAATTAAAAGGTCCTTCTTTATTTCTAAGTAAAACTCTGTAAAATTGCAATAACGTACAATCATCAAAACCTTATTATTTGTACCCGGATAACTGCTTTAATATGCTACAATTTTCTCGCAATCAGGTCAGTATATACAAGTCGTCAAAAATTTCCTTACGACTAACTCAGACAAAAAACTAAAATTCTTATACCGATTTTTAACAAACGTTCAACCTCCAACAAGTGCCTGAAACTCGTTCTTCTAGAATCTGTAATATAAGCAGTATAAAAGATGAGTCATTCTTTCTACATTTTCTAGCAAGCCATGAGAACAGGAGCATTAGGGTGACTCATATCAATCGATACTTTTACAAGAATGACCTAAAGGGAAATGGATAAGCCAAACATCCTAGGGTCAAATATAAACTACTTGCTATAAAATGGCTCATTAATTCCACACACCCATATCCAAAAAAACTAATTTGGTCTGTTCGAGCCGTTTCTAGTTTCTGGACAGAATGGTTGAAAAAATCTCTAAATGTCAGCAAGTCTTAAAATTTCCAAGAAGTCTAAAAAAAGCAACATTTTTATATAATTACATTTCTCTAATTAGATCATGTAACTTGATGAGTCTCATGTTGATAATCTAAGAAATAATATAGATTAAATCGATCGTTCAATTTATCCTACAATACATTAAACTAATTTTTTGATTTAAACCATACACATAAGTTTATTTTATGATTAATTTATTAAGTTCATTTCTTATGTAAAATTAAGGGTTCAATCACCGAAGAGGACATGGTGCAGGTACTAAATTGTGTAATTTTGCGCTAAAACAAATTCATTTGTGTCAAAGTTGCGTTAGCTTAGGTGCTTATAAGCGTTGCTTTACTCTAACCAGTTTCGAGCATTTCATATGTACACAGCGAATCAAAATATTTCTAAAACTGTACTAGAAAAGAAAAGCAAAAGCCCTGTAATTGGGCCAATGTTGTAATATATTTTAATGTACCACAAGTGCCGTTTTCAAGATAAAAATACAAGTTTTTCCCTGAGTATTTTCCTTGCTATAATATCCTGTCATATTTATGGATATTGCAGACTCACAAGACATTTTAATTATGCCTTGAAATAAATAAACTATTTTACCCTGCTGTGGGATTAAATTATGAAGATCGTTATTAATAGTAACAGGTAAAGAGATTTAGTGAAAGAAAACGACAATTCTTGAATTTAAAACACGTATATGAAAATAGCATGTTTACATTGCTTTGGCTACGAACTTTCGGGGAATGAACGATTAAATATTTTAGTGTTAAAAAACGTTGGCTCACCGGAAACAAGTGGCCTGACTCAAATAAACGACAGCTAGAGCTGTAACGGTAGAGATTTTGGCCTGACCTACAGCTGGCAACTCGCCAATTTGGACGAGTAGGCAGCAAGACACGGTATGCTTTGATCTTTCCGCAACACAAGAACCTCATACAAGGTCGTGCAGAGGTCTTTCAAATGATCGTAGAAAATCTCCACGAAGTTTTACAGGCGTAGTTTTCCGCTTTAGTGATGAACAGAATCATACAAATCAACTTCGAATTACAAACACTGAATTTTACGGTAAAGTTCCATACGTCAGTGAAATGTGCCTGCAATTTTATTCCGGACTAGTATCAAACGGATAGGAAAACAAGTGTCAGTAATTTTTTAAAGAATAAAAAAGTTTGGAATCTACTTTTTCGTTCACACCTTATCTTTAAAACATACAATAAAATGGTATACGTATAATATGGAACAACTTTAGCTCTTTAACTGGTAGTGGTATGTACAATCGGACAGCAAAAAAAAACTCTCTATATATCTAAATTAATTAAATAATTTAAACCTCATTTTGTGGAGAATATATTTTATACAACTTGGTTTCTTTTTTCTTTTAAAGTTGTTTAAAATTACTCGCACTTTATAGAATCGTTTCATTGTTTTTGATGCTTTTCAGCTCTTCTTATTTTCAATTTGCGTATTGACGTCTTGTGTGTGTGTGTTTTCGTATAGCAAAGCCATATCGGGCTATCTAGTGAGTCCACCGAAGGGAATTGAGTCCCTGATTTTAGGGTTGGAAATCTGTAGGCTTACCGCTGTACCAGCGGGGTATATGACGTACTGAAAGTATTTTAATGTGTAATGCATTAACATACAAGGAGAAAAGCCCTCTCCCACTAGTAGTGCGGTAAGTCAACGGATTTACAATGCTAAAATAAGGGGTTCGATTTTCCTCGGTGGGCTCACAGATAGCCCGATGTGATTTTGCTATAAGAAAACACACACACACAAGGAGATAAGAAGTAAAGTAAATATTAGAACAGCTGAAGACTAGCGAAAACAACGTAACTGATTCTGTAAATAACAAATAATTTCAAATACATGTAAAAGCTGAAAAAAACAATAAAACAAGTTGTTGTATGAAATATATAGACCTATATAAAGCGATCGTAATCACCAAAAGGGACAGGCATGACTCTCACTACATATATTCTTAAGAGTTTCACAGTAGACAATTTTTATCCTTTATCCATGCTATCACATTTGAATAAGTTATGGATCTTGAAAATATTCACAGGATACATCACACTCATTTGTCTGCTTTGCATGTCGAAAACATAAAGTTTGAATGCTAACGGCTTCGATATCCTCAGCAAATAAATAGAGAAGTACATGAAAAAGAAATGAAAATTTTATGTTGTTTATGAGTTGGTATCCAAACTTACATTTGTCATGGAAATATAGTACTAAAAATCGCACGAAAACCGTGCGTGTGTATTGAAATCAATCGTCAAGGTAAAGCATGCGTAATTAAACTAGTATACTGACAAAAGTGGTGTTTTTCAATATACAAGAAAATTTACAGTAATGTCTGACTACACGACAACGCTTTATCCCACACAAACAAACAGAACAAAAAAAAATTGAAAATAAAGGACTACAATAACACCGCTATCAGGTTAATCGTTTCTATAGGGTACAGAACTACGTGCCATTACCTTTGGCTTATCTAAAGCTGATTTGGTCGTATATCTCTTAAGATGTCTAGGTACACAAGGCGGTAGGCTTTAACAGAGGTTTAAGAGTGTACCATTGGATTAAGAATTAAGACTTTCGCCGACTCTCTACACTATGATGAGATAAATATAAGAAGAAAAAGAAAACATTAAACTGAAGGTTTAACTGATACAACATTTTTGCTATTTCTTTGCAAAGCACATTACAAACGAAAGGGAACAGACATATTAACCGCCATGAAGATAGAAATTAGTAGATCAAAATACCATCGATTCACTGGTCACCTGAGGTACATGAGGAAAGAAAGTAAGACATTTTAGGAATCCGATTAATGATTAAAACATCACGTTATTTATTATTCTTCAGTACTAAATCATAACAATTAAATCTGAGTAAAACGTGCCTTCCCATGGCACATTGGATCTTATGCTGAACGTTGACTAAATTGAAAAAAAAACACCTCAGGCCCGGCAAGACCATGAGGTTAGGGCGCTCGAATAGTAATCTGAGGGTATAGCGTTCGAAACCCCATCAGGCCAAACATGCTTGCCCTTTGAGTCTTGGGGACGTTATTATGTGACTCTTAGTTCTTGGTAAAGGAGTAGTTCAACAGCTGTCTTCACTCTAGTCTTACACTGTTAAATTAAGAACGGCTAGCGCAGATAACCCTCGTGGAACTTTGTACGAAATTCAAGAAGCAAACACAAAAACCCTCATAAACAACAGAAAAAACCCATGGATAAATCTATCACAATATTATTTTTTAATAGTTCTGTTCAAGAGGTGGTAACGTATACTTTCAAAAGAAAGCATACACAGAATATTTACAGCAAGAGTTAGTCTGAACTATTATTAAATAAAAATATCCTGTATTTGTCAGAAGTTAAGTGTTTAATGTTAAAACACTAATCGTCAGATCTTCAAAATAAGTAGGAAACAATAGGGAAAATCTTAAACAACGCAATCCAGGCTAAAGGTTAAAAACTGATTTTTTGACAGGCGATTAAAATTTACATAATTCATGTATTTCAAGCTAAAATAGAGGGAATTGGATTATCTTCTTGGAATAACGATCAGGGAACCAGCATATCCAAGTGTTACGTGCAAGTCGGATCATGCCCACATAGCACAAAGAGGGGGCCCTCGTGCTCCGGGCTACTAATCAAAGCGCTTGGACCGCCAGCTTATCATGATACACGATGGCAGGCTGAGGAGAAGTGGGCAGGCTCGAATTACTGCTAGGGTAAAAACCTTGCACAAGAAGAAATATCACGTTTTCGATTCATTACCTCACATAATGAGAAACAACAAAAAAGAAGCGTTTTATGCAAACAGTAAAATGTATTAATAGCAAAAACGGATTTTAGAAATCTTACATATTTATGAATAGAGCCTAAAATGTGAGCATAATATGTAAACTAAACTAAATGATAACTTATAGGTCAACTAAATATGCGTATCAAATATCTTATGCATATTCAGATCACTTTCCATGTAAAGTGAATGTTGGATCATGTTCTAAAGAAAGCTCATTCAGAATGGATTTAAAACGGCTTTAATGACAAGCAGTTTAAGAAAAAAGAACAACTGCGGAACAAAATTATAATTTTTATAGATTAAAATACACTGAGCAAATTGACAAACTTACAGGTTTACACGGGGTTTGACAATACATATTCTCGTTATCCTGTGTTTAAATTTTCCTATCAAACAAAATTAGTCTTCAATAGTTGTGATTTATAATTCACATTGACACAAAGGTGTATGAAAAGTTCTGATTCTCATGTCAACATCAAGATGTGTGTAAATTTTTGTTTCTCATATTAACACCAAGGTGCCTGTATATTTTGGTTCGCAGATTAACACAAGAGTTTTATGAAAAGTTTTCATTGCCACACTAACACGAAGGTTACTGTAAGTTTTTGGTTCTAATATTAACACCAAGGTTTCCGTAAGTTTTTAATTCTCACGTGAACACCAAAATGTCTCTAAAGTTTTGGTTCTCAAATTAACACTAAAGTGTCTAAGTTTTTTGTTCTCACAGTAAACCGACGTGCCTTTAAAATTTTGGTTCTTAAATGCCGAAGTATTAAATAACAAATATTCTAATATTTCACTACGTGAGGCAGGAAGTTTCATTTCACCATTTCCTAAGGCAAGCATGTGCATTTGGCGAGAAACGCCTTTCGTTAGGAAATAGTGGCGTCTGACGGCTTACTGGTTGTCGTAAAATCGCTCTTATTTACATACCAGAGTTGCTTTAGCACGATCACTCCGCGCAAACGGCAGATGGAACAGGGAGATAGCCGCAAGTATATGTTGCTGCACTGCCGGTTTCTTTTGAAGAAGACGCTCCCTGTACAACCCCCATGTCATTCCCCATTCCTTAGGCTTCTATACGCCATTTAACGCTCGTGTAGTGGAAACTGAAGAGAATGGCACCCTTCACCGGCCCTGAGTAAGGAGGTGATGCGTGACAGCAACCAACCCGCAGGGCATGTACAACGAACAGAAAGGAAAGCATCATGTCACGGAAATGTGCCTGAGTAGGTGAAATCACCTGGTGTAAAAACTTTTCTGTAAACACGTGTAACCTCAATCACGAAACTACAGTGTATTATAGATCACAAGATTGCGCGAAGTTTGCTAGTTCACACATTTTATAATTCAGTGTTTGATATAAAATGGCCTACTCGGTGGTGTATAAGCATAACTAGTGTAACATAAAAGCATATCTCACGTAACTTCATAACTTTATTACCATACTCGTAGAAGGTACAGAGATTGACGATAATTACAGGATGCTACAAAAAATCAAATTAAATAGTTAATGAAGTCATTTCGTATTTATGCGACCTAAACTGATTAAAATTATGTATCACATTGAAATGACAGGTATATAACGATTTATTAGAAAACAGTTTAAATGTAATTGTATTGATACCTGAATCCCACGCTTTTGACACAGTGGTAATACCAAGGATTAAAGTAAAAGCCAGATCCTTCACTAAAAAAAAACTAAATTAAACACTATTTATATCTAATAATATGTACAGTACTTTGTTTATTTTCTAAAGTGAGAACTTATAATAGGTATCACGTTGAATCATCTTTGAAAACTGTAAAATTATATATAATTTTGCATATGTCGACATCTTTAATTTTTATCACACATTGATTCTCAGTATAAACTTCGAGACCGACGCCTCGAATAAGAAACGATACAACGCAGTTTTAACATAATAGATTACTAGATTTAGGTAAAACCATTTAAGAAAGTGAAATATTAAGCACATATAATCGAAATAAGAAATGAACTACTAGCTGTAGGAACACTATACTGTTTTAACCGTACAGGCCTACAAGGTCTACGTAGGAACACTATGCTGTTTTAGACGTACAGACCTACAAGGTGTAGAAACACTATACTGTTTTAAGCGTACAGGCCTACAAGGTGTAGGAACACTATACTGTTTTAACCGTACAGGCCTACAAGCTGTAGTAACACGATACTGTTTTAACCTACCGAAGGAGATCTGCTTCTGTCATGATTACCAGTAATATGGTTAACAGCTTTTAGCTTTTCAGCATCGTCGTCTGTTTGGCACAGGGGATTAAAGTGTGCATTCACCAAAAAACATTCCCCTGAAATTGTGAGAAACACAATTATGAATAAAATAAGTATAGGCGGCCAAAGTTTTAGAAGTGTTAGAAAACTATCAACTTTCAACAGCAAAATTTTAGCAAAGTCAGAAATATGGCAACTTGCAACACCAACTTATTCCAAATTCAAAAGTATATCGTCGATTTTTTTTTTTTCAATTTTATTGGCATACATTCATATAACTTTATGGTGCAAATGTTACAGAGCTTTGGCTTTGTCATTACTATTACTGCATTACCAAAAATGTTTTATTTCTTATAAGTTATAATTTAACAAATAATAGTAAAATGTAAAAATAACATCCTTTATAGTTGAGAAATCAAAATGAATAATGGTTTTTAAGTTTAAGAATAATATTTTTGTAAAGTTCAATCTCTCTCCCGATATACATAAATTATTTTCTTAAGACTTATCATTCTTTGAAACACCTGTTTATTTATAGTATAATTAATTCCGAGTTTCACTTCATTCAATACACTTTTCTTACACACAACACATACCATGCTTGCTCTGCATTTTTCCCATATCATTACACGTTGGTGGTACATAAGGATATACAACAGATCCACAATCCACTTGTTATCACAGCATACTCAACATGAATTAGTGATTTCCATCGTAAATACACCATCACAGAACATATTTCAGTTCTCTTTAACATTTAACTTCAATCACATTAACTTCCACAGTGTGCAGAGCGCAGGGGGCGGAGCCCACTATCTTTATTGTAGCCAATCAGTGTGTGGTTGGAATATTCCATCACAGAATGTAGAGGGTACCGAGAATTTTGAACGTAGGAGCAGGAAATGAATGGCGCCAGTCACGCTTCACGTGTTGGAAGAACTCAAACCGAGAGTGGGCGGATGGCATTGCGTCACGGTCTCCAACCACAGAACAAGAATGTGCTTAGGGTTTCTTGTATGAACTTCAATGTCTTATAAAAGTAACTCTTCAGTTATTTTTCCTTATAGCAAATAAAGGTATATGTAAATTAAAATTAAAAGTATTATACGTTACAAAAACCAGATCTTTGAGGTATGTAAAAGCGTGATCAGTTAGCATATGGGTTAGAGGCTTACTTCAGGTTATATCCTAAATATAGGGTTTCTTACAGCAGAGTGTTAGTGTAGACAGCCTCCGGTAACAGAGAGCCTAATTATTTGGCAGGGCTGTGGCTGTTCGGAAGGGCTGTCTGGGCTGACAAAAGTTAGTTGCTGGTAGCGGCGTCTCAAAGCCTGCTCTACAGCCGACCCCGGTGCCTGTTTTGCGGCGGTAGCTTTGATGTTACGAACACCACTGGCGCTTCGTCTCATAAGTAGGGTGCAAAGCACTCGAACGGCGCTGGCCTCAAAAGGCCTTTTCAAAGCCCCCATGGCTATAGTTAAAATGTGGCCATATTTTTCAGTGGTGCAGCATTTAGTTCCCAGCACGTGCCACTCGAGCATAGTTTCCAACAGAAAAGGAAAGAAAGAAAATGGATGAAAGGAAACATACCGGTTTTTCTATACGCTTGAACGCTTGTTTTTGTTGTGAATATAACTGATCTAGAAAAAGTTTAAAACGTATTACTGTCCTTCTTTTATATATTGAAAGGAATTCTTTACAGGGTGCACTGACTTCAAATGTTCTGCTTCTACATGCACATACATTTTTTAAAGATTACAAGCAGGGCACCTATAAACCACTTGTAAAAATCAGCCGAGTTCTCAGTTTTGTGAAACAAGTGCAGTAAAGTTCTATGCTGTGTAAAGACACGTATTGACTCTTTTATTGTGGAAAAACTTAGTTCTTATTGTCTTTGAACTAGACCAGTTTTACGTTAATAGCCAGAATTCTCGTAAATGCCTAAACGCTCTCATACAGTATTTGTGAGGAAACAAATGAACCAAAATGTGTGTAAATTGAGAATAAATATAAATTGTTATCAATCAGTTCTTCCTAGATTGCCTCCTTATCCAGAAGACAATTTGAAAATAACAAATGAAACGCGAAGACTTCACGTTCAACACACGTTTATGACGCGTGGGTGCTAAACGTAAACTGCAGCTAGTGATATTACGACGTTTTCTTTATTTTTTAGAAGCAAAATCGCTACACACGGGGGCTCGTACTCTGATTCTTCCCGACAATTACCCGAATTCACAGAATAGAAAACCATGATCGATATCATACTGAAACGCCGAAAATCCCAGCGCCCATGGGCCAGGGCCAGAATCTTTTAATCACTTAGGGACGCCTCCGCTTAAAGTTACTTTCACAAATATTTGATGTACGATTTCTGTGTCACACAATATAAGAATGACACTTTTCTGTTTTATTACTGATATGTAATAAATAATATGACATTATAGTTCTTCACCTTTGTGATGGATGTCAACCTGAATAGTGTCTGTCTTTCCATCAATTTTGTTAAGTGTTTGTGACAATGTCATCTGTCGATGAGAGAGGTGCTGACGTAACTGTGTTGTAATACAGAGCTGTCAAAATCCATGTTTGGCTGAATGTGGACAGTCGTCTATCTTAAAGCAATATCTTTCCTAAGGTTTGTATTTGTATGACTGTATGTGAATGTGTATAGTCGTTTATCTGAAGTGATATCTTTACTTACATTTTTCGTTGTTCGAGTTCACGTTCAGTTGAATTTGGATAGTCATTTATTTCAGGTGATATCTTTATTGAGATCGGTCTTTGTTTTAGTGTATGTTCGGTTGAATATGAATAGTCACCTATCTGAGGTAATATCTTTACGTAGATCTGCTTTTGTTTGGTTGTATGTTGGACTGATTATGGATAATCATGTATTTGATGTCACAGCTTTACTTAGGTTTGTCTGTTTGACTGTATGCTTGGCTGTATGTGGATAATCGCCTATTTGATGGGGCATCTGTACTTATGTCTCTTTGGTTTACTATTTTCTGCTGAACGTGTACAGTTATCTATCTGATATTTTATCTTTAATCAAGTCTGTCTTTGAATGTGTACTCAACTAAATGTGATATTTTTAATTAGTTGGAGCTCTTTACGATTCCATGTTCGGCTGAAAGTAGGTATTCATCTATTTGAGATAATATCTTCATTTAAGCTGCAATATTTTATTTCAGGTGATATCTTTACATAAAATGAATAGTTGTTGATTGTAAAATCAGGCAGAATTGAATCAGATGTGATAATTTTACTTAGGTCTGTTTATGTTTGACTGCCTGTTTGGTTGAATTTGGATAGTCATTTATTTAACGTGATTACTTTACTTAGGTCTGTCTGTCTGTCTGTCTGTCTTTGACTTTGTATTTGGCTGAATTATGGATAGTCATTTATCTGACGTTATGTTTTCTTGTAGATTTGTCTTTGACTGTACGTTTGGCTGAATGTAGAAAGTAATTTACCTCAGGTAATATCTTTACTCAGGTCGGTTTTTATTTCACTTTATGTTCTGCTGAAAGAGAATAATCATCTTGCTGACGTGACATCTTTATTCAGGTCAGTGTTTGTTTCAGTTAGAAGGCCGATACTCATTTATCTGATGTGATATCCTTCGTAAGAAAGGTATTGTTTGATTGCATGCTCGCTGGATATGGATAGTAATTTATCTAACATAATATCCTTTCTCAAGACGGTCTTCATTTGAATTAGAAAAATCATTTATGTGAGCTGTTATCTTTACTTGGGTCGCTCTTTTTGATTGCAAATTGTGATGAATGTGGATAATCGTTTATCTGACGTAATATCAGCACTTAGGTCGGTCTTTAACAGTATGTTCGAGTTAATGTGGATAATCTTATATCTTCCCTTAAGTCCATCTTTCATTGATTGTATATTTGGTTAAATGTGGATAGTCATTTACCTGACGTGATTGTTTGTTTTTTTGTTTTTTAATTTCGCGCAAAGCCACACAAGGGCTATCTGCCCTTGCCGTCCCTAATTTAGCAGTGTAAGGTTGGAGGAAAGGCAGCTAGTCATCACCACCCACCGCCGATTCTTGGGCTACTCTTTTACTAACGAATAATGAGATTGACCGTAATATTATAACGCCCCTACGGTTGAAAAGGTGAGGGTGTTTGGTGTGACGAGAATCCTATCCCGCGATCTTCAGATTCCGAGTCGAGCATCCTAACCGCCTGACCATGTCTGATGTGATATCTTAATTTAGGTAGGACATTGTTTGACTGCATGTTCTGCTGGAAGCGAGTAATCGTTTTGCTTTAATGACATCTCTTCTTACTTTAATCGGTCTTGATTGATTGTAAGTTCTTCTGAATGTGTATAGCCTTCTATCTGACGTGATGTATCTGTCAGTGTCTTGCTGTATGTTCGGTTGGAAGTAAATAATAATTTATTTTAGGTGATATTTGTTATTAAAGACTGTCTATATTTGATTGTATATTCGATTACACGTGGATAGTCATTTATCTAATGTAATATATTCACTTAGATCGGTTTTTGGTTTAGTGCAATTTGGCCAAATGTCAACAGTTATCCATGTGGCATGGTATCTTTATTTAGGTCTGATTTTTTTATTTTTTTTTTACTGTACGTTTGTATGATTTTAGGCTATCTTTTATATGACGTGATTTTTTTCACTTATGTTTGTCAAGTTGTGATTCTATGTTTGGGTGAATGTACGTGATCATTTCTACCTGGTGATAATTTTTCTTATTTTGATCGAAGTTTTACTCTATATTTAGCTGAATGTGTAAGGTGATTTCGCTCTAGCGATATCTTTTACTTAGTGTTTGTTTGGTTGCTTGACTTGGTGTCTAGTTAAATATGCATAATCACCTACTTAACGTGATATCTTCACTTAGGTCAGTATTTGCTTGACTTTGTGATTGGCTAAACGTTGATAGTAATTTATGGGACAATATAAACTCATATTTGTCAGTCCTTCTTGTACAGGATGTTCGACTGAATGTGTATAATAATTTTTACTTAGTTCTGTCGTCATTTACTGTATTTTCAGCTGAATGTGATAGTCACCCGTCTTATGTGATACATTTATTTAGGTAGGTCTTTACGTGGCTCGATGCTCAGACGAATGTGGATAGTTATATATCTAATATGATATATTTTTTTAGGTCTGTGTTTGTTTCACTGTATTTTCAGCGAAAAGTGGGTATTCATTTATTTGCAGTGTTCGGCTGAATACAGATAATCCTCTATCTAATGAGATATTTTCTCTTAGGTATTTCTGTTTCTGAGTGTGTATTTGCTTAATGGGGATAGTATTTAATTTGGGATGACATGTTTACTTAAGTCAGTCGCTGGTTTAATGAAACAATGCTTATCTGATGTGATATCTTCACATAAGTTTGTGTAGTTTTACTTGTGTGTTCGGCTGAATGTTAATAGTCATTTATCTGACGAGATATTTTCACATATTTCAGTGTTTGTTTTACTGTGAGTTTGTCTCTTTCACATGTTTTTAGTTGAATGTGGATAATCATTTATCTGATGTATTATCTTTATCTAGGGCTGTTTTTGACTTGATGTTCCGTGTCAGATATAAAATATTTATTTTGTGTCTATTATTCATTGATATAGAGGCTATCAAATATTGTGTGCAGTCGACTAATATCGAGGCTATAGAGATTTCTAGAAGATCTAAGTGATAGATGAATAAATAACGGCGACCACATGAGTGGAAACAGAGAGAAGAAGTAAAGTCACGCGAAAGAAAAGATCGCTCAGAGAAAAGTTAAATAGCAAGTTAACCATCCTGGATGTGAAGAGCTTAACAATTTTGAAGGAGATAAGGAAACTACATTGTCTCTTCAAAAGGTGTCTTAAAGTAATTGAACTTGTCTAAGTTGATCTTGACAAAGAGGCAGACGATTATTGGGATTATGAGAGAAACAGATGATTTTTTTAAAGTTCAGGATACAACCACAGAAACTCAATGACAACGTAAGTGAATTGTTCACAGATAATATAACGATAAGAAATTGGGGAAAATAACTTAGGTTGTCAACTGATAAAAATATTTTTCAGGAAGTTCATATAATTTCAGCAATGCCACTTTTAATTTTTCATAGTTCATGGCATCGTCTGACATCATTTTTGCATTTAAGCCTTATACTGTGAGAAGTGATCTGAGTCAGAATTCCCAGTCGCTTTTGTCCCACTTCTCACTTTAGGAGTTCATTTATATATCTCCAGGAAAGCATCCATGTCAACTTTCTTTTCATCAAATCTGGAAAACTTGGGTTGGCTGGCCATGACGTCATTATTATTTTTGGGTCCTTCTTCTTTCTGTTGAGTGAGTTCGGCAATCTCAGTTTGTGCTCTTATTCTCTCTATTTCTAATTTCTCCTATTTCTATTTTTTCTTCTTTCTCAATTTATGCTCTTATTCTTTCTTTCTGTCTCTCTTTATTTTCATGTATTAATGAACTTATTTATGGCATGGTGAAAGAAAACATACCAACTTTGGAACAGTACCTGAAAGGAAGTCATGTATAAGACAAAGAGGAAAACACACAAAAAACAGACGGCTGGAAAGAAGTATTGACTTTTCTATATAAAAACAGTTTTACTGTTTACTCCAAATTCAAAAACAATCAGAAATACTTCTTTAACAAGAAGACCAAGATGAAATAACAATCAGTGATGTCGAAAAAACCCACTTGTAGAAAAATATATATGCAAAAACGGCTCGTTTGGGTTGAGAAAATATTTTACATAGAAGAGCGAACAACGTTTCGACCTTCTTCGGTCATCATCAGGTTCACAAAGAAAGAGTAACTGACCGGAAGCTGACCACATGTTTGGAAGGGGTTGTGTAACTGAATGTCGGAATGTAGAGGGCGGTGTTAGATATTTGAATATATAATTTTATTTTATTATATTTAATATAGGTATAAAGGCGTTCCTTTATATTGGTTTATTTTGAATTTAAGTTGTTGTATAAGTAAGGCTTCTTTAATTTTGCGTTTGTTTATGTTTGTTTCTTTATTTAGTATTTGAGTGTTTTCTATGGTTATGTTGTGTTTATTTGACTTGCAGTGTTCGAAAACGTGTGAAGGTGACTTATATATTCAAACATCTAACACCGCCCTTTACATTCCGACATTCAGTTACACAACCCCTTCCAAACATGTGGCCAGCTTCCGGTCAGTTACCTCTTTCTTTGTGAACCTGACGATGACCGAAGAAGGTCGAAACGTTGTTCGCTCTTCTATGTAAAATATTTTCTCAACCCAAACGAGCCGTTTTTTGCATATATAAGAAGACCAAGAGCTAACGTTTTAAGGTCGGGCAGAAAGTTCTTTTAGTTCTTCTTCCCACAGTCAACAGTAAACTCACCTGGCAGTAGAAGAGCCTTTTACTGTGTAGGAAGTGGTCAACAGAATGCACTATAAAGTGAGAGTGGATGGAACAAACATGGTAGACCACGCCAATCTGTTGAATAGATACTTCGAGAAAGATGTAAAAATTGACATGGTAAGTATGGCTGTTATAAAACAGAATATGAAAACATAAACTTCGTTATAGAAGATAAGAATCTACTAGACCTAAGAGCACTAGGTTGAGATGAGACTTACAAAGATGTCAACATCAGTGAAGAACTCACCAGTAAAAAGAAGAAACAGGAACAAATTATATTGTATCATTATACAGATAGATTAAGAAATATATACACTAGACAACAGAAAATGAAGATTAAGAAAAGGGGTATTGTCATGGTGAAACCCTACTGGAGGACCTATGTGAGAAGAGACCAACAAAAGAACTGTCAATGTTTTTAGAATGTATGAAAATATTTCGTATATGACTTTAAACGAGTCTTTGTATACAGTGAAAAAATATTGTAAATATTTCTCTTTGAAGAGCGGTTTATGTCAGATATAAAAACTGTTTAGTACAGCTAGTATTATTAATTGCTTTATCTTGTGTTTGTAATTCATTAACGTTGAAGCTCTCAAACGTTATCAGCAATCCATTGATATCGAGGCTATAGGGGTTTCAAAAAAGGTCTAAGTATTGGAAGTGTAAATAACGGCGGCTAGACGAACAGAAGAGAGGAAAGTAAAGTAGCGTGAGAGAGAAGATCAGTCAGATAAAAGAATTAAAGTTAACCATTTTGGAAATGAAACACTTAATGGTTGATATATTATATTAATATTAGCAATTTTGAAAGAGATAAGGAGAATAAGCAGTTTCGTCAAAAAATGTTATAAATTTATTGAGCCCACCTAAGCGGACTTTGATCAAAGGATGCTACTGCATTGACATGAGAACATAAGTGAACTGTACATGGATACTACAACGATAAGAAATATAGAAACTAGCCTAAGTGGACTTTTGATAAGAAAACTGAATAGTGTTCAAGATGCAACTACGACCTCCATACTGCAAATAATTTTTGTAAATATGTTTAACTTTTTTTCGAACATACACATATGTATATATATGTATATACGTAGTATTTTAAGAAATAAGTGGAATGCATGTTTGTTTATTATCAAATTTATCCCCGATAAGTCATAAACACCTGCTGCAGGTATAGAGGCTTTAAAGAGGCTATAATTCAACATACCCATATACTTACTTTAATATATAAAATAAAAAACTAAGTTTCTGACATTCGGCATAATTTGTATAGTCATGAATATGACGTGATATCTTTACTTACATTAGCCTTTGTTTCACTTTATGTTCTCCTGAAAGTGAATATTGATCTATCTGAGATTATATGCTTACTACAGTCAATCTTCGTTACAGCGTATGTTTGATTGAATGTGAATAGTCATCTTTCTGACGTCATATCTCCATTTAGTTTTGTCAGTATGATTCAGTTTTCGGTAAAATTCAGATAATCATCTGCATGACATAATATCTTTTTGTATGTAGGTCATCGTTTGATTGTATGTGCCGTTGAATGTGGGTAATCCTCTAACTAAGTTGATATCTTCAATTAGGTTTGTCATTTTTATTCTATGTTTGTCTGAATGTGACTAATCATCTGTTTGGTTTGGTATCTTCACTGAGTTGTATCTGTTCGTTGCTATTTTCGGCTGAATGTCGATCGTTTCTATCTGACATAATAATCATTTATCTGATTTGATATTTTTACATAGATCAGCATT
Organism: Tachypleus tridentatus; assembly: GCF_004210375.1. Lineage (NCBI taxonomy): Eukaryota > Metazoa > Arthropoda > Merostomata > Xiphosura > Limulidae > Tachypleus > Tachypleus tridentatus. The sequence continues at coordinate 154,521,015 of NC_134831.1, forward strand.
TCTTTTGTTTTTCTAAATGTGGATAGTCAATAGTTGTGATATCTTTAACTACGGAGATTTAAGCAGTATTCCACATCTTGAACAGTTGGAAGATGGAAACAAGATTGAACAAGATAACTCTGTTAGTTTTTAGTTTGGTAAGGACAAAAGGAAAGTTTAAAGAAAGGTAAGATTCCTGGGCCAGATAATTTTTCCCCGAGGGTTTCAAAGGAGACGAAGGACAGGGTATGTGAGCCACTTGCCACAGTTTTTGTATCATGAACAAAATACCAACAGATTGGGAATTAACTAAGGTCACTCTATCTTCACGGGAGGTAATATAAGTTGCACCAGTATTTATCGGCCTATTAATCATACATCAGTTGTGAGAAAGTTTTGGAAAATCTGATGAAAGACACTTTGGAAATTCATTTAACAAAGTTTAGAATTTTCTCGGATAGTCAACCTGTTTTCACTAAGGAAAAATCTTTAGACATGTTTTAAAATGTTATTTCATGCGTTGATAAAGGTAAAGGTGTATATTTGATGTATTTGGATTTTCAGAAAGCATTTGACAAAGTGCCACATAAAAGACCTGAAAAGAAACTTATCTCAATATGTGAGGGGATGAGTTAACTAATTGAATAGAAGAGTGGCTGGATGGAAGAAAGCAGAGGGTTGCTTTAAATGGAGTTCAGTTAAACTGGATTAATGTTGTTAGTGGTGTACCTCAGGGCTCAGTCTTAGGACTCTTGCTCTTTTTTATTTACATTAATGACATTGATGATAGAATATTCAATAAATTATTTAAATTTGCTGAAGGTGTCAAGGCCTTGGGTGTTACTGGTTGTGAAGAGGATGCTGTTACTTCACAAAAGGATTTGGATCATTTAGTGAGTTGGGTAAGTAAATGACAGATGAGTTTTAATTAGGATAAGTGCAAGATATTGCACGTGGATCATCATAATTTGGATATAAATAACCTTAAGAGTGTCATGAAGTAAAGGTTCTTGGTCTAATGGTTGATCAGTCTCCCATCCAAGCAGTGTGCTGTTGCTGGATCTAGGGCAAATAGGAGTTTAGATTGCATTTACCGAAACACTGAATGTAACTTCAAAGAGACTATAATTTCATTGTACATGTTACTGGTTATTCCACAATACTCCAGTGTTCAGTTTTGGGCTCCTTTCCTTAGGAAAGACATTGATTTTTTTAGAAAATATTCTGAAGAGGGCTACTAAAATGGTACCTTTGTCATACGAGGAGAGATCGGGATCCTTAAAATGGTTTTTCTTGAAAACAGTAGAGTGAGAGGGAATTTGATTGAAGTGTTTGAGATTGTAAAAGGTAATGCTAATGTTGGTACATCAAGAGTTTTTATACATAACGAGAATTATGGAAGTAGGAGACACAAATATAGATCTATAGTCTATACGAAGTAAAAGCCATTTTCAGCTAAGATAGTTTTATTTTTTCAAATAGGGTTATTGGCCTATTAAAGGGTACATTTGAATAAGTTTAAAAGAAAGCTGGATAGTTATATGAATTATAAGGGCTGTTTAATTGATCTAATATTCTTAGTATGGCTTTGAGGATAGAACAGCTGAGATGGGCCAATAGGTCCCTTGTTGTCCCTGAAAATTGTGTATTCTTAATAATGATGTGTGTGTTACTACTTAGAATATTCCAGTACACATTGGACTGCAGTTTGTTCAGCTACTGGGAAAAGACACTTAGCCTATTGTGAATATAGATTTCTGGCAAAAAAAGTGGCAACTTTGGAGAGTCGCTCGTCGACTTTTGTTATATCCTTCTTTGTGATTTTGTGAATTAATCTAGATGATCAACTCAGACTGTACACTTAGAGCTTAGAAACTTATATTCTAAGTTGCAACTTTACTTATCTTTTTCGGACTTTCCTCTGAGCAACACACACCATTATTCAAAATTTCTACCCTAATACTACTAATTTAAATAATTTCCATAAGTTAGCTATGGCTCAACATACTCCTTAAAGCTCATGAATTTTGTAGTGTTATAGAATACATGGATAGTTTAAGAACCTCAGAGGATGTTTGTTTGTTTTGGAATTTCGCACAAAGCTACTCGAGGGCTATCTGTGCTAGCCGTCCCTAATTTAGCAGTGTAAGACTAGAGGGAAGGCAGCTAGTCATCACCACCCACCGCCAACTCTTGGGCTACTCTTTTATCAACGAATAGTGGGATTGACCGTCACATTATAACGCCCCCACGGCTGGGAGGGCGAGCATGTTTGGCGCGATGCGGGCGCGAACCCGCGACCCTCAGATTACGAGTCACACGCCTTACGCGCTAGGCCATGCCAGGCCCCACCTCAGAGGAACAAGACCTGTTTTGTAGTGGATGTGCCATGTCTTTGTAGGCCATATTATTTGTTTAAAACGTTTATTTTTGTAGCTATAATGGTTCGTATTATTACTCTAGATGATAAATTTCTGTATTAAAATTACTACACTATGTCACTCAGTTTCTACATTATATTATATTCGTTTAACTTACTGTCTCAAACTTGGCCGAAATTACTGAGGCTATTTAAAATTGTAACACTGCTTATATTCCATCACTATTTATATGCATCCAATTTGGAGAGTTCGTGATGATGAGAAACTCACTTGAAGTAAAAGTGATTCTTAGGGGGCTGATATGGGTATTAACATTTTTACTAATAAAGCAGAAAACAACGATTTGATCTTCTTAGACCATCTTCAGTGGTAATGTTATTATTACTTACATCTGTATTCAGACTCAGTGTGCAATATGGCCATGAATGAGCTTGCACCTTTATCTCTTCATCGAAGGCTGGAACATCTAAAAATTGTCAGTTGTCACTTGTTCTACACAGTGACATGTTGAAAGTCTCTCACTAAGTAGTCTAGGGCCTCCTTTCTTTGTGTCATTAAAAAGCAGTAGTATTGAAGATACTTTTAAGTTATCTGGTTTAAAATAGTTTGGGCAACAATAGAATGAAGGCCCATAGACTTGTGTAAATAACAAACAACAATATTGAGTTTTTTATACACAAACACTGATAAAATACTGTGGTATCACTATCATTGGCTGCCTTCTTAGCTAATTTGAATACTTCGATTACTGGAGCAGAAGGAGTTGAAGACATTTCTTTACAAGTAATACATGGATAGTAAATAGTGTTTTAAGTGTCAATTCATTTGTTGTAGCAGAAAGTGGAAACACACAAGACTAAGTGTGTAGTATAGCATGGAATGACACTTTAACACCCAAAAATAGTAGATTCCACTCATCCAGTGTCTGATGTTTAAGGTTGGGAGGTGTCTGCTAAAGAGAAAGTTTAGGCAGAGAATGCATTATTTTATTAGACAATTTTGGAGATTGCAACAACCTTAGAAGTTTCTGGATGCTGTCTTGAGCTGCTATCACAGATCTTTATCATACCAAATGAATTACATCACATACATGAAATATTGAAACACAAGTGTAATTTATAGATGGGTGAGTGGAATGTCTTAAGAGCTTAAATAGAGTTTGATCTGTGTGAATGTGCAATTTGACTTTTGCTCTATTCATTTTTGACGATAAGAGTCTATAATAGTTGGAAATATATGCTATTATTATTATTCAGAGATGAGTGATAGATTTGATATAAAAGAGTTATTTGTAGTAACTGTTTTCCAAATATTGTGAGGTGTAACGTATTTGTTTTCAGTTCTAGTTGATAATAGTTTGGTCTTATAGTTTTGTTTTACTAGTATTGATTTTACTGAAAGTGGAAGTTAAATGGCATATGAATGTTCCTTTATTCTTTGTTTTATTATCTTGCTGGTCTCTCTGATAGAAGTTTCACTGTATAAAAATGGAATTTTGTAGAAAATTTTGAGCTTCACTTATCTGATTTTTGTTTTTGTTGACATATTACTTTAAACTTTTGCCAGATCTGAAGTTTACTTGCATGTTAGATTTCTTACATATCATTCTAAGATTGTATATATTCCTTGAATGGAATAATGATTGTGGCTAGGCGAGCGATATATGTTTTTTATATGGAACTCACGAAGTTATTTGAATGACCATTTGCTTGTCAAACTTTGCAGAAGAGTTCTTTTTTCTTTTTGAATTCAATTGTCATCAAAGATTTTGATGACGTAATTGAAAAAAACAGTTTACAATACTTCTTTTAATGAAGTAAAGATGATTAAACTCGGAGTGTAGACACTTGTCAGTGTGAATGAATTTTTCTGTAGATAAATATAATAGATAATGTTTACGTTTATGAAAGAGGATGTCTAGTAAAGGAAGAGAACCATTTGGTTCAGTTTGCATAGTGAAGTAGGTGTTTTGATGAGACATTGAAAGGAATCTGTAACGTGTTTAGGATACGAGGCCAAACGATAAATGTATCATCAGTGTATCTTTTCAACAGGTGTGGTTTTAATGAAGAATAACTTAGGGTTTTATATTCTAAATGTGGTTGATGAGAAAGAATATTCAATAGACAGACAATCCGTTTGTTTAAAGAAGGCATCTTGAAATTAAAAATAAGTATTTTTAGTGTAATGTGTGGATAGTTTAATGATGGTGTTAACATTTAGGATGATTCATAGTTTGAAGGTGGTATAGCAATTATACAATTGCTGTCATATTTACTTGAAACATTTCATAAACTGCAAGATCCAGAAAAGTTCTGGAAGTGCTAGCGTCTACAAAAAAACCCAAAAAAACTGGTATCTTTTTATTTTCACGCACATGTATAGACTCACATCTAGTTTGGAATAAACTGAACTGGACACCGTACAAACAAAAGAGACAAGCTAGCGACTTTGTCCATTCATGTTATTGGAAGAACCAAATACAATATTTTCTAGTTCAAAGTAGTCTGAGCTATTGTTTTTCTTCTAACCTCCTCCTGTTTTCTGGCAAAAAGGGATAAGTTTCTCTTCTAGTATCCAAAGAGTCTATAATTAATACAAACAACACCCAGTCCTTCATGTCCAAAATATCATATATATAGATCTAATCCGTTAACATTGATACGTCATAGATAATCTGGGTACTTTCTGGCTACTCTTTTAGAAATGGTGCAACTATAATATGACAGTGCTAATGGTAATTATATCGGGTGTCCTAAAAATATACACATTTTAATGTAGTCCAAAAAATTAAAATCTGGTGGTTACCAAAGAGAACGTATTTATTTAAAGGCTAATGAGAAATTTTTGTGCTCTCATAATTCCTTTTTAAACTACATATTCAACGTAGGCTCCATGTTTACCGATAAAAGCCTGTATTTAGGGAATATTTGTAGGAAGACGTTTCCAAATCTCTCAGCGGACATTGTTCTTGAGCTCATTAATAGCCTGAGGCCTAGAGCTAGTATAAATTCTGTTGTTTAGATAGCCCAATAAAACGAAATCTGGAGGTGAAAGATCATGTGAACATGGAGGCCTTTCTACGTCCTCATGAAGAGAAATCAGTCGGTCTGGAACTTTTCCACTTAGGTAACACCTTGTTTTCATGGCTGTATGAAGAGTTGCCATATCCTGCTGGAACCATAATGTTCTCATGCAGATATTCCTATTCCTTCGCCGATACTGTTTATGTAGTTCAGGAGGGTAACATTTCTCAATTTGATGATAGTTAACTTGGTTAACATTGAGAGTGTAAACGTTTTACAATAGCATCAGCTTATTTAAAGTGAGTTTGTCATTACTGCATGACAAGCAAAGAAATTCTATCAGTTGTGGTCTACATCAAACATTATATTACAACTAGTTGTGTAAATGAACCCCATAATTCGAGTTAACAGCGCTTTTTAAACGTTTCTCACCAATTTTCAACAGTCCGAATGCGTGACATATAACAACATTACAAGAATGATTCATAATTGTGTGAGAAAGTAGCGGTTTTCATTGACTCATTCACTGAACACTTTTATATATTAACACTACAGCAACAATAAAAGAAGACTTTACAGGAAGTGTCAATAGAGCTGGATACTACAGCTTATAAATAAAAACTAGAAGGGACGAGTGAAGGCTTCTAATCTACTTTTGACACTACTTGGGAATGAATAAGGTAAAATGTAACCACAATGATGTGGCAAATGTAGACCAAGCGCAATCTCTGATACATCTGTGATCAGTTACAGTCAGTTATAATAACTACAATGGGTTTGTCACATGAACATCATGTGAGTGTTCAATCTCCTTAATTATTCCTACTTGGTTCATACACCAAAAGATACAGAAATCTGGAAGGGCAAGTATAAATTCTCTTGAATGACTATGATCAACAGAAACATGGAGCTTGGCCTTTAATGCATCCAGTGACCTTGAGGTTTGTGAAGCAAACTATTATCCCAATTGGCATGATGCAAGATTAGGGAGATTTTAGAGAATATCTTGGAGAAAAGCTCCAGAAGTAAATTTACATTTTTTACAATATGTAAAAAAGATTGTATTGACAATAAAATCTTTGAGAGGAAGTTGTAGCTTTTCCATTTCTGAGAATAACCCATATATATACCAGAAAGAAAGGAAATTGATATGTGCTACCTATTATCAATTAAATTACTAAGCAGCTTGAAGCACATATACTCACCAGCGCTGTATCTTCGGATTATTTCAACACCGTGTCTAAGCATTGGTTAACCAACTTTGGAGTTTCAAATGAAATATATCTTGAAAATGGCCCTAAGTATAATTATCTGTTTTTTGCTTGCAGATTTTGCGGACTGACGAAAACCACATCGTTCACGTTAAAATGGTATAACTTAGAGAGCTGTATGGACAACTAACACTACTTTCCAAGTTTGTAAGCCTGGTTCAGACTACGTGGGATGAATATCACCTGTGTAATGATGTTATACAGAGCAACAAAGTAACATTTGACTGGTTTTTTATCAAGTTAAATACAAGAAATGTACGTACAGTAAGAAACTGATGTTATTTCATGAAAATAAATGCATTAGAACTAAAACTGAAACTTATAGATGTTACATTCACAAATACAAATGTATTGAACAAGTAAGTTATAAGACTACAATGGGTTTGAAAATAAGTATTCGGCTGAATAACAAATCAAACACAGTGACACAAACACAGGTGTAAAAGGAATAAATGAAATATTTATTAAACACAACAAGTTTGTTTTGTTTGTTTGTTTGTTTGTTTTGATTTCGCGCAAAGCTACTTGGCTATCCGCTTTTTGTTGAATTTCTCGCAAAGCTACACGAGGGCTATCTGTGCTAGTCGTCCCTAATTTAACAGTGTACGATTAGAGGGAAAGCAACTAGTCATCACCACCCATCGCCAACTCTTGGGCTACTCTTTTAGATAGTAAGATTGATCATCACTTTATAACGTCCCCACAGATGAGAGGGCGAGTATGTTTGGTTTGAAAGAGATTCGAACCCGCGACCCTCGGATTACGAGTCGAGTGCCTGAACCACCTGGCCTTGCCGGGCCAAACACAACAAGATGCTGGTATTCTATTTTTAAACTACTAGTTGTATGTGTGTGTTTCTCTCATAGCAGAGCCACATCAGGCAGTCTGCTGTGTCCCTCGAGGGGAAATACTAGTTGACCAATTTCTGTTGTCAAAGAGACTTCAATGGTTGTTGGGGTGGGGGTAGGAAACTGATCTGCAGTTAAACAAGACAGTGTCCTAGTATGATATCCCAGAATTCTAGAATAGAGTACTTACGTCAAAGATCATAGTTATATTATAATTTAAGGGAAATAAACGCTATTGTTTGTAACATGTGAGTGTTCAATCTCCTTAATTATTCCTACGTGGTTCATACACCAAAAGATACAGAAATCTGGAAGGGCAAGTATAAATTCTCTTGAATGACTTCTCTGGTATTTAACTTTAGTCTAAAACAGTGACTAGAGAAATAAAGAGCTAACTACATTCTCTACACAAACGCGTCAACTAAACACAAAAAGCCTGCATGTATGTGTTTTCAAAACTTCATCCGAGTATTTCTAAATTAAGATAAATTTAATTTCTGAGTTATCTTATTTGAACAGTTTTGAATTGCTACACAACTCACTTTTTATTTCAGATCCTCCATAGACCTGAAAATTAACCTGAATTCAAGTATCTCTAGATCAGCTGTAGCTTCTGTAATCACTTTAGATTACACGTATGATGTCATGATATTTACATATGGGACAAATAAAGGAAAATTTTATTAAAGCAAAGGGTCTCTAAAAGTATAATATTACAAAATAAACTCAAAGTAAAAAACCTAAACATGATTAGTTAGCTAGTTTTAGATTTCGCGCAAAGCTACAAGAAGCCGCCCTAATTAAGCAGTGAAGACCAGACGGAAGGCAACTAATTATCACCACTCATCGCCAACGCTTCGGCTACTTTTTCCCAACGAATAGTAGGATTCATTCTAACATTATAATGCTCTTACAGCTGAAATAGCGAGCATATTTGATGGAACGGAGATTCGAACTCGTGACTCTCAAATTTCCATCGAATGCCCTAACCACTCGGCTGTGCCAGGGTCCTTAAACATGATAAATTATAAATAAACTTGAAAGAATAATTATGCAGAATGTTGAATCAAAACTAATTAAAACTCAAACTAAGATAAACATAAAATAGATTACATTTTAGATACAAGACCTTAAACATTGTATGCTTAATAAATCTGTACCATACACGAGAAACAAAAATAATCATAGTATTAATTAAAACAAAACACAGATTTTGGGATACAGTACCAAATAAACCAACAATACTTGCTGTTTAGCACAAAGCTACACAATAAACTATCTATGATGTGCTCACCACGGATTCTAATGTTATAAGCCCACATATGTACCCCGCTGAGCAACTAGTGGCTAAAATCAAAACACAAACTTGAGATTACTTAGAGATAATGCAGATTTGATATAAAGCAAAATATAGCAGAACAAACATATACTAATAAGAACAAAGCAAAACAGTTTGTTTCGCAGCAAAGCTACTTGGGGGCTCTTTGCGCCAGCCTTCCCTAATTTAGCAGTGTAAGACTAGAGAGAAGGCAGCTAGTAATCACCGCCAACTCTTGAGCTACTCTTTTACCAACGAATAGTGGGATTGATCGTCACGTTATAACGCCCTCACGGGTGAAAGGCCCACCGAGGCGAATAGAACCCCTGATTTTAGCGTTGTAAACTCGTGGACATACCTCTGTACTAGTGGGGGCAATTCAGAAAGAAAGAAACCAAAATTAAACATAAAATGATTTAGAACTTAAAGTAGGGATTGAAACAAGTAGAAAATTTAGGAATCAAAAGACGTAAAACAGGATGTAACAAATCCAGTCATTTTAAAGTAAAATAGGATGTACCAAATCCAGTCATTTTAAAGTGAAACAGGATGTAAGAAATCCAGTCATTTTAAAGTGAAACAGAATGTAACAAATCCAGTCATTTTAAAGTAAAACAGGGTGTAAAAAATCCAGTCATTTTAAAGTGAAATAGGATGTAACAACTCCAGTCATTTTGAAGTAAAACAGGATGTAACAAATTATAACAAAAAATTAAACATGTAAAATGACAGTAGAATTAAAACTAAATTACAGACAATATCGCTAAGCTAATTTCATGTTGGCCGCAATACTTTAACCCACACTCTACCTTATGCAGTACCAACTGTTTCATATTGAGTCTTAAGTGCTGATGTTGTAGAATCTACCAGCTTCATTGAATTGAGATTCTTAAAGAAACTGAACTGATTGGTGGGATTCTGCTAATCTAAGTGATTCACTAACACAGTGTGTAAACTCTGAACTGATCTCTTGGATTCACCCCGGTCTGTTATTGTTGGCTGACGTCAAAGGCAGTTTTCTTTTCCTACATCTAGCAGGTAGCCATGTCGCAATTCTGTAGCCTCTTTTTTTAAGACTTGGCCAAATCATTTCTAGATTCTTATATGAGCTTAAAAAAAAAAAAACAGTATAGAGTCCAACAACAGTCTCTATTTCTACATCGAATACTCCGTGGGCCTTTGCTGGTGGCATTAAATTTGTACAAACGTAGCTCCAAAATACAGTCATGATGATGGCTTCCAGTCGCTTCAAGCTACTTCCTTTTGATGCAGCCTCGCTTTGAGGTCCTGGGCATTGAGAAAAAGTCCTCCTTGATTGTATCCAGGGCTTGAATTATATTTTTCACGATTTTCTTATGCATCGTGGCGCATGCTGACCATCTTACAATGGATAGATTTTTGACAACATTACATTTAGAAGTGCGTAAGTAAAACGTTAGTACACCCTACTCATTTGTGGACTCAGAGAAACTTGTATAATTACTGAATGGTTCCGAAGAAAAAAATCATAATCAAATAGCATTCAGCAGCATTTATTACCCAAAGATTTAAATAATGTGCTGAGTAGGGTATATACACAGATAAGGAGGTTATTTCTTTGATTAAACTTGAAGACCATAATAAGTAACACACATTTTGCTAGCATTGCCGTAAGACTGTCTTTTACAATCCAGTAAGTCAAGTTAGTAAAATTTCAGTGTACTGGTGTCTCCTCCGAATAACGTCTCCCACCCTTATACACAGGGCTTGAAATAAATTTAGAAATCTTTACTAAAAATTCGAATAATGGAGGATAGTTGGTGCATTCATGATATACATTTTCTTGAGTTAACGCTTTTAAAATAATATTTAGCGGTCTTCAGTTCTAACAACTTGACTGCCATAGCTTCAATGCACTCTTAACGTACATATTTATCTCCGTTAAAAAAATGAAAAAAATGATAGCACTTTTACAATTTACAACAAAACATTTACTATAAATGTTTAAAAACAAACCTTACCAGATGTTTTTATTGTCTATTGCAGAGATTAACAAATATTTTGTTGAGTGTAATTAGGAGTGTGTGGGTGTTTTTCTTATAGCAAAGCCACATGAGGCTATCTGCTTATCAAACCCCTGATATTAGAGTTGTAAATCCGTAGACTTACCGCTGTACTAGCGGGAGGAGAGTATGATCAGGAAACAATTTCGGAAATAGAAAAATTTAACTAAGATATCAATGATGGTTTAAATATTAAAGTTTAATTATAAAAAATATTCTTAATCGACTATGTTTTTTCGAACTTAATATTAAAAATAGACTTTAGAGAATGGAAACTAATAAAACTTTTAGCATAAAAGTATTTGATTAATATAAAAAGAATACTCTAATCAGATATATTTTTGACAAATTACAATAAGAGTATTAATAAAACAAAATGTGAAAAATTTAACAAATATATTTTGCTTTTAATAAATCAAATAAGACTTTGTTATAAAACCTCTAAGACCTCTTCCTCCCTCTAGCACAGTTGTTGTAATCATCGTGCTAAATAAATTATATGTGAAGACTGTACACCGTTTACAGTCTCTAGTTACAACAACTCTTTTCAAAGCCATGCCCATTCACATACCACTTGTAGCATTTTGTATCGGAATATATACATTTCCTCGCCTGGTATGAGTACTTCTAAACATCAAAAAAAAAAAAAACAGTTCCGTATATAGCGGCACATTCATTTCACTAATTCATGACAACAGTGTTAGACATAAATACCCTAATTAATGTTTTTATTATAAAGTAGTTAAATGATACTTGTATTTAAAGGTTAGCATAAGGTGGCCTGTTGCTACTCTTGAAATATATCTTAAGTGGGGAGAGGTACTTGAGAAGTATTTTCATCATGTATGATGTAGCGAGACCGTGAAGTCGGTAACTCGTTGTTATTCAGAATTTTCTTGAAAATAATTCTTTGAGTAACGTAAGAGCCTATCTGTATTATAATGTAAGAGCCTATCGTTTATTATCTGTATATTTGCGTATTTGTGTAAGAAAGTTAACCTTATGCTTCTTGATACTTTATATGCTGCAGCGAGTATCGAGTGTTGAATTAGTTCAAATTGTCTTTTGATTAGGGTTGGTGAAATGTTTATACATGCTGAACTGGCATATTAGATTACTAGTCGTGTGTATTGTTTGTATATTTTAATAATGTTCTTGACATAATTTTATGTATCTCCATTTTGTGGTTTGAATCTGGTTAATATAGTTTTTCCAACTTGATTTATAATCATATGTGACACCTAGAAATTTAGATGACGTGGAAGTCTAGAGGAGAGATCCATTCATATACTTTTTGGGTGGGTTTCTTAGTACTTTTGTTTTGTTGGAAAATAAGACTGTTTGTTTCTAATGAGCGTTGATTTTGATTTAATGTTTTTGACAATACTTTACTATTTGATTTGATAAGGTTTGTAGGTTTGTGTTCTCACATTAATACTGAATTTTCTGTTGTATAAAACGTTAAATGGCCAGCAAATAATTCTTTGCAGTTGGTCCATTTAACACATTCTCAACCTGAAGCCATTGTGTCAAACAGTTTCAAATGCTTCCTCAATATAGATAGAGCATGCGAAAGTGCATTCATATTTGTTAAAAGTTTAGGTGATTGTTTCTTTTAATCTGACTAAATGTTCAGTCGTTTGCAGAGACGTTCTGAAGCCATCTTGTACTTAAGGTAATTTTGAATGATTTTCCAGAAAGGTATTTAGTTTTATACTTATATTTCGTTATAAGACCTTTCCAGTACAGCTGGACAGGCTGATTGGTAGATAGGTTTCTTGTGTATTCGTTCTTTAGGGAACATGTTGTCAAGAGACTGGTATGTTCCTCGATTTAGGGGATGAGTTAAAAGTGCAACTAGAGGACAAAAATACCTGAGTTCATTTTTTGACGAGTATGGCCTGTCTGATATCATTAGTAAGTCCAGTACTTCATTGGTGGAAGTTGACATAAAGCCATGATACATGAAGACAGAAGTTAGAGAGGTGGTGTGGTGTATTTATTATAATACTTTCATTTTTATATCGATGTTTGTTTCAGTTAAGCATGTTTATAAATCCATGTAACTTATACTGTTAAATATGTATTGAAAAATTACCGTCTATTCATTAAAATTGCAGAAGATTTTCGAGTGTAAGAATCAACATTGTGTATATGTATCTAAATGCCACTATTTCTGCCTTAGCTGAAATTTCTAGAATCTCGTTTAACGCCTTTAAAACAAACCAATGCAATGCACGGAAAGGCAGTATATATTGTTGGTTTGCAGTATATATTATTAGACGTAACTAACTGTTCAAAGAATAATACGTGGCGATCCCAAAGTTAGTGACAGTTTCTACTTTCTAACCAGTGATGACATTACTAGGACAATGATGTTATCATTTTTTTTTCACAGTATAAGTGTACATATGATCATCTTTGACACATGTTCGAGATCGAGTTTATGAGTTACTTTTAATTTTTCGTGAACTTTTAATTGAAAATATATGAGTAATCAGTAAGTCATTTATTCAGTATTTTTAGTTGTAACAAAAATGAATTACTAGACAAGTGACATAAAGATGAAAGAGTATTTTTGTTTGGTATAACTAACGTGGTGATTGGTGTTCTCCAATACATTATACACAGTTAATATACTCTCTGTGTAATAGTTATGACATTGATTATCAATGTAATAAATCCTGATGAAAATGTTTATGTAAGTAAAACCTTTGTCGTATTTTTCATTTACAAAGTGTTATAAAATAAATTCATCACTGCTGATAGATAGATCACAACTAGTCATTGTCAATGATTTGAAATCCTCGTCTAATATTTAGAAGTAATGCTTCTAAACACGAAACAATGAAAATAATACAGAAATTTTACATATTTAAATAAGACAGATCTCTCTCTCATTTTTTTCTAAGTCAATTGATACAGGCTGTTAGTATATCGGGCATGGTATGCAATAATACACTGCTGGCCAAAATCTTAAGGTTAATGAACATAAAGAAAAAAATATGCATTTTGCGTTGTTAGACTCAACCACTTATTTGAGTAAGGTTTCGAAAAATGAAAATAAGAAAAGGGAAACAAATCTTTTAACATTTAAAAAGGAAAATGTGAACACTATGAAATTAGCCTAAATACTAGCTGGTTAAAAGTTTAAGATCATACCAAAAAGAAGTCCTAAACTGGGTAGGAAGTGCCCAACAAGAGGTCTCAGTAGTGAGTTGCATGGCTGTCATTGCAAATAATTGCAAACATTCGTTTTGGCATGGTCGATATAAGCGTTTGCAAAATGCTGGCTGGAATGTTATTCTAAGTGGTGAAAATGGCTTCACTAAGAATCATGCACTGTTTGGAATTGGAGTTTTAAACTCTGAGTAAATTTCATGGCTGATTTAGTTTTCAAATGTTTTATGTAAATTTTAAAATAAAGAAAACTTTTATTACTCATCTAAATTAGTAAATGAGTATTAATTAGAGTTTGTTATTATTAAGTTATTATACTATCTGTTACTCGTATAAGGTGAATATTAGTTATAGTTTATTATTACAAAAATTATTATCGTAACCAATGTTTGTGTTACATGCACTGAATTGTTATCAAAAACTTTAATCATTTGGTCCTTGGACTAACCATGTAGCATTGTTTATTCTAGACATTTGATTTTCTACATGAGTTGTAATCTCATTCAAACATGTTACATTAACTAATGTTTTTCACAATTTATTATATCGCTGAAAATCTTTAAACACTTGGTTAATAATTAAAAGAGTAAGCTTTAATTAAAATGTCATACTTTTAAAATAAGAAGTTTAATTAATTAATAAATTGGCATTAAGTTTTGTTTTAAGAAAAATTAATTATAATTGATTTAATGAATTAATTATAAATTAATTAGTGTTAAGTATCCTTTTTATAACGATTTAATTATAAATAACTTAATAATTATAGAATTATTGTGCGAACTATGAACACCTAGTAACATGTTCACTACTTTGTGGTAATATGATTTAATTATTAATTAATTAGCATTTACTGTCCTTTTCGTGTTAACTAATTAGTTAGTGTTAACCACTCTTTTTAGGGTAATTTATTCATAAATCACTTTATGAGTTAGACTTAATTGTCCTTTTTAGGAACAATTTAATTCGTTACAAACCTCGCTTCCTTGTTTTTTTCTTCTTGTATGTGTAAATTGTTGTGATACGTACTTGGAAGGAGTGGTGTATAGTGTTTGATTTTGTGCGATATGCTCATTTGCATTATTAAAGTGTATTTTGAAGGTATTATGTTAGTGGTTTTTGACTTTCTATATGTTTGTATATTCTGTGTCGTTATTATATGTTAGTGGTGAATATGGGTTTTGTTCGTTGTGAATGTTTGTTCATTGTTTTAAGTATTTTCAGAATACTTTGGGAACATTAAAATCATTTAATTTTAGTCCCATCTGTTTTTTTTAAAGGGTTTTAATTTCATTTTGTGTTTTATTTTTTAATGTATTGCTTTGTGCTTTAAGGAGTAGGTATCTTGTGTTATGATTAATGTTTATAATGTAGCACTTGGTTGCCAAGTGTTATTTGGCTGATATTATTTGTGTTTTGATATCGCTGTTTCTGCTGATTTTATGATGCATTCTGTAATTCTGTATCATTCTGATTCGCAGCTTTGTTTAATGTAGTAATTTAATTTGTTTAATGTATTAACACATTCTATTCAATCTGCTTTTTAGTAATTAAATTTCGGTTGGTAGATTTTTTGGGAGCGAGATCAAAGAATTACCATATAGGTAAGTGATCACTATCCAGTTCATAGAGTACTTCAAAACTGGCACATTTATTTGCAGTTAAAATCTGGATGTATTATTGCAGTGTTCAAGATATCGTAAGTGGTATACATAAAACTTGCGTATGTTGGAGTAGCATCATTTAGTAATATCGAAGTTTAGTGATTTGATTCCATTTCTTGCCGTCATTCTACAACCTTAAGTATTATATTTTATTGTTAAGATTGTCAACCTTGTTTGAGCTGCCTTTCTTATTCGAGTTTCCACCATGACTGTAGCAGCCTGCCTTATTTAAGTGGTCTAACCAGTATAAAGATAAAACCACTTCACATATATTTGGATTATGTATTTTGATTATTGAACAACACCTTATCTCACCTTCTGAAACAAGTTCAGCGTAACGTAAATAAATAAGTAAAATCACGTCTGATCTTACAAATTAATCTACACTTATATTCATCTGATAAACACAAAAAAATGACGTTATAAGTTACAGGAAATTCGTGTGTGACAGCTATAGATTAAACACAAACATTCTTCAGAAACAGTTCAATTCCACAATAAAATTAATTCCCTATCCAAAACTACTAGAAATAAATAAATACACTATATTTTCTTTCTTTATGAGCAAACGAGTAATCGTGATCTCACTTTACAAAGCCAGGCCCCTGTGGCACAGCGGCATCTCTACGGATTTAAACGCTAGAAACTGGGTTTTAATACCTGTGGTGAGAAAATCGCAGATACCTCATTGTGTAGCTTTGTGCTGAACTACAAACAAATAATTATAAAGTCAGAAAATTTATGAATATTTAATATGTCAGTCTTGTTCTGCTAATACCAAAGATAACAACTGGTCAAATTGTTTTATATCAATTTTAATATAGATTATCGTGACTTTTTTACCCTCTCAGTGGGTCAGTGGCAAGTTAACATACTTACACTGGTGAAATTTGGGGTTCGTTTCTCTGTAGTAGAGAGCGCAGATGGACTATTGTGCAGCTTTGCGTTAAAACAACAACAATGACAATTTTCTTAGTGGAAAATCACATGCTGACATATATTTCAGTTCTCAGCTAAACTGAGCGTATTCCTCATTTAAAACAAATAAACATGGACCTCATCGAATTTTTCTTTTAGTGTTCCTGATTTCTGCAGCATTTATTAAATGTAGAACATACCAGTATTTAAGCTAAGTTGTTATGTGATTGAAAAATCGTGCTCTAGAAGTGTCTGGGATGGCTTATCGGTAGCACTCTTACCAGCTCAAACTAAATCGAAAGGTAGCATGAAATATAATCACAGATGGAAATGACTTTTCCTGTCATAATTAACTATTCACATTAGATTTCATTATGCCAACTACGTATCTAAACACACCAGATACAATGTAATGTAATTAAAATAAAAAAAGGACAGCAAAATTACTTCAGCAATAATTTCATAGCAAACAGCTTAGTGCTGCCATCTCTGATTTGAAAAATCTGTTATATCACGTAAAAATGAAGCATCGCTACTGTGTTTCGAAGGAATAGAATTTAATTTGTCAAACGCACAGGAATGGACTATAACATGACACAATACAAGGTGATATCGGTTGACATGTGTAGTATACAAATATTGCATATCTCATTCTCTTATAGCTTATATTTTATCTTTAGAGTTATATACAGTTCAAAAGTAATAAATCTGGCCAGTTTAAATTGTAGCTGTTACTTCAAGTAGCAAGATTCAGTCATGTCAGCTACCTGATATAATGGGATCGTTCTTTCGTAACGTACGTTACATTATGTATAAGGTACCGCTACGTAACTGTCAAAGAGAGCATAGATACTACTGGGTTATTGTGATCCAGTGCTGGGTTTGATCAGCTATAGGAAAAGGTGAACTGAAATGTAGTTTTTGTATTTTCAAAAAAAAAAAAAAAGAAGATTTGTTTATATCTTAGGAAGTCAAGCATGTTATATAAGTTTCACATTCTGTTCCCGCATCTTAAAATACCAGCTGAGTAGGTGTTTTATGTTCTGTTTGTCTTCAAATACGGTTTATTTTTATTTACCAAAGTTCAAATACAGTTTTATTTCAATTAAATTTAATTCAATACCATTTTATTTTTTCCTTATTTTAACTTTAACTAATATACATTAGAACTCTATTAGTATGATCAACACATAATCATTTTGATCATCAGTTAATGAAATTTTGGTGTGGTCTTTTCTAGACCAAATCTTATTTCATTCCTCATACTAAAAATCATTAAGTCTGTCCTTCCACAAACTAAGTAAAAAAATCTTATGTTACATATTTAATTAAATTCAGAAAGTTGCTATAGATAAGGGTACGCCAGCATTTGCCACAGAACGTAATAAGAATGTTTAGAAACTAATGATTGAAAGTAATATTACAATCAAAACTTGAAATAAACTGTCATTGCTCTCGGATTTTATCTGTCAACCTCAGCGGTTCTAGCTGTGTTTAGTTTCTAAATATTGTGTATTCTACACTGCAGAAATTATGCTTTAACATCTTTATAGATGACATAGATAGTTAATTAAAGTATCACAGTAAATTTAGGCTCGCTAATTTGCAAAATAAATGGTATAAATCCTTTTCTGCCATGCAGATCCTATGACTACCTTAACTGCTGATTATTAATACCATACTCATTTGTAGTTAAACAGTCATTTCATTAGCTGTTAATATATAACTTGCATGTGTAAATACACCATTCTTGCATCTGTAAATGCTCCAGTTCTATTGTCACGAACATCAGCATCCAGGATGATGAGACAGTTTTGACGAGGATAAGGTCTTCTGATGGTTTAGGGAGTAGAATTCCTGCAAACATTTGCCTCTATATGAAAATCGCAAGAATCATTAGTCAATGAAATTAGTGGTATGACTACCCTAACAGAACTTACTGCAGACAGTTAAATAGCAAAATGTAAAACCTAAAAGCAACAGATATCTCATTTGATCTCAGACTAAGTTCAGTTTTTAAACACTGCAATCTTCACAACTTCAATGGATACTCGATCTTATTTACAATATGGAAAATCTACTTTGTGTGTGTTAGCACATTCTTACTTTTTTTTTCAATTTCAAGTCTGTATTTGTGATTCGCTAAAAAAATCATTCTAAGGTTTTCACTGGTGCCATGAAATATGCAAACAAAACCAAAATGGGATACAGATAAATATTTTTCCAATTACAACCCACTCAGTGTAAGCTTCTTGAAAGTCACAGATAAAGATGATGTGGATTTTACACAACTATTATCCAGTTCTGAAAGAGTAAGTTGGGGCCCATTTTCGTCATCCAGTTTAGGTTGACTGTAGCTGAAAGCCAGATTCACTACATTAAATAAATTAGATACTTTTCAATGAATTTAGATATTCATAGTTTCAATTTTTTCACAATTGCTAGTAGTTTATGATCAAACACATTTTGAAGGTTATATTACGCTGTTATTTAGCATATGCTCCATTTCAGTAGTGGTTATGACACTGGCGCTACAGGACATCCTGCATAACAGATGATATGTAACTTGTGTTACAAGGCATCATACATGGTGGTTAATATGTCCTGGTTGCTCCAAAGCAGTTAGCATGGCGATTGACTCATGTCAACTGTAGGTGTTGACGAGGTACTGTTATCCTAACCAAATGGTTGTATGGTCCTAAAAGCACATAAGCAAACGTTTTGAGCAAATCAGCGAGCTACTGTCACTGTTCGGAATTCAAATTTTTGTGTTTTTTATCCAGCGACCTCAGGAACTTTAGAACAAACTACAGCCACTGCAGATCCAGTTATATTAGCAACATCAACTTCTGATACCATTCCAGTTGAAATAGCTGACTGCCTGTAATTACAAAAAAGTAGAACACTGGCAGTAGTCCAAATAATAACTGTTCGAGCAAATGCATCATTATTGCTGAAAAAATTAGTATGTTTTATGTGTCTGATCTATCATAAAATAAGCAAAGTTTTTGCTCAGAACTAAATATCAAATAACAGTAAGTAACACTCAAGCTATATCTGAGTCCTTCAGTTCAATCATGAAGCTACGGCTCAGACACTTGAGTTGTCTACTTATAATCAGAATCATCATGAAGAACAAAATAATAAACGTCAGCCAATGCATCACAAGCAGAGACAAAGATACGTAATGTATTTAATTTTACTGTTTAGCAAAATATCAAAATATTTTAAAATTGTTATTATTTTGAAATCTGATGTACATAAATACACATATATAAGGAAAAGATCTTCTGTTACAATTTACTATTATTTTAAATCTGATCTGTTGAAAAACACAGTATGTCATAAGCATTCTTTATTTCTTTCTTTAAATTTAAACTCATAAAAAATCGAAAGTACAAAAAACATCACTAGTAAAAAAAATTTCTTGACCCGAGCCTACAAGCATGCAAATAACATGCCAAACCTTTTTTATCATATACTAAACATAATATGAATTTTGCCTAAAGTTTCTAAATGCTATCTGAATTAGCAATTCCTAACTTTGTAGTGACAGACTAGAAAGACGGCAGCTAGTCAACATCACTCACTGCCAACTTTTAGGCCACTCTTACCAGATCGAACAGTAGAATTTGACTATCACTCTTACAACACATCTTGGCTCAAAATCCAGAGTGTGATTTTTGTGATGGTAATAGATCGTAAACCATAGTACGTCAGGTTCACAATCTGACACACTAGCCACTGTTTCAAGATTGGCCCTCGAGAAACACAACATTAGAGTCTGAACGAAACGACAGAGGATATTAAAACAAGGAAAATATAAACACAATAAAGTTTGTATCTTTTTGGATATTAGTGCAAAGCTGCTCAAGTGTTAATTGACCGTATCTGTCTCTAATGTTTATAGAGGGAAGTCAACTAGGTAACAACATCCAACCACATTTCTTGGGTTAAGAATTACTAGTCGAGCATCTGAATTTGACCTTATATTTAAAATGCTCTTACAATTCAGAAATATAGTATGTGATTTTTTTCTTGGCATTGCGAAAAATATATAAATACAGAATGGGAAAGAAGCAGGTGAGAATTGAGATATTGTTGACAGTGTTTCTCAACAAAATGTAAAAATCAAGTGTAAATCCTGTTAAAGAAAACCAACTCCAGTGCTGAACCGTGCTGGAAGAAGGGATAAAATTCTGCCGGTATTCACTGGCACTGAGTACCATAATTTATTTTTTTAAGGCAGCACTAGTACCGAGTCTTATTTGAGTTGCTTTGTCGTTTTTCATGTTAACATGTAGATTTTTTCTTCCTTAAAAAGTGGTCCATTTCGTCCAGCTCTATACCCATTTTTTTTAGAATTAACATTAAGGGTACAATTTTTGGCAATTCTGATTCACACAAAATAGATAAGTAGCGCATCTGGTTCGGAATACTAACTGTAATGTCCCCAAAGGCACAGCGGTATGTTTGCGGAGTTACAACGCTAGAAACCGGGTTTCGATATCCTTGGTAGGCATAGTACAGATAGCTCATTGTGTAGTTTTGGGCTTAATATCAAACAAATGAATTGTAACGGCTAGTATATAATTCCGTGTTTGAATATTGTCAAAATGTCATATTAAGATTCTTGTTTCTTCTGAGATTTACGTGTGTTTCTGATTATTATTAATATTTTTTCAAAATAAACAGTTTGGGGAATGTTGCTTTAAAGAATTAAATGTTGAATTATTAGATGAACTTCAATATTTTAGGATTCTTTGTTGTTGTTTTTTAACGGATTTGTTTATTTGTTTGGAATTAAGCACAAAACTACACAAAGGGCTATCTGTGTTCTGCCCATCAAGGGTATCAAAACCCGGTTTTTAGCGGTGTGAGTCCATAGACTTACAGTTGTGCCACTTGGGGGGTACTAATGCATTTACTATTATATTTTCATTTTAGTATCAATGTTTGTTTTAATTAAATATATATTTAGAAATACTTGTAACGTATATTGTTAAAGTAAATGTGTATTACAAAAGTCCCATCTGTTCCCTAAATGTAAGGAAGTTTTTGGAATGTAAGAATCAATAATGTACTATGTGTGTATATAAAATACCAGTGATTGCCAGTATTATTGCCAACTGAAATTTGGAGAACCTCACCTAATCATACTATAATGGAATTCTTGCTTTGAATGATACTGGAAAAAATTTTGTCACGTGATTTGTAACCACCAACTTTGCGAACGTTTTATCCTGTGTGCATGTAGATTTGCAACAGATGTCACTATCTTACCGTTTAGCCTCCGTTTCCTGTCACGGAGAACTTTATTTTTCTTCATTCTCAAGTTGTAGATATGACGTCAGAAATACATTACACGCAGATCTAACGCACTTTCGCCATCTATATAAACATAATAGTACTGTCTGTTGTATGTCCATTTAAATACTTCACAGGGTGTGGATTGATTTTCGTATGGAGGTTCATTATTTCCATGAGGAATTACACACAAAATTTCAAATTTGCGGTTTATGCGAGGTTTTCTTACCACTACTTTCTCCCTGTCGATGGATCTTCACCAAATTTGGCATGAGGGTTTATTGGGTCCATGAGAAGATACATTCAAATTTACGGTTTCACATTTTATGTTTTGCTGTTTTTATGGGCGATTTGGTTTGTTTTGTTTTTTAAATTATTCATAAAAGAAACAACTTTTCTTGTCCTAAGAAGATAACCTTTCATTAATCATGAATTTACATAACTTCCGTCCAGGATACGGGTACCTCAGCTAGTGATCATAAAATGTAACCAACGCAATGAGGGGAGACAGTTTAATAATATTGTTAGCTGACTACATTGAGTATTCTATAAATCTCTAGAGCTATAATTGTGATAAACGCTTATTAATCGGAAAATTACAGATTTTTGACTAAGAACGATTATAGATTTCGAACATTACAAACCACTTAACTTCTGTTAAAAGACAAAACCTCTGTGACTGAACTGTAATGCACGCAAAATTATCCATTGTGAAACAACAACACAGGAAAAAATATTTATCTAAATAAGAACGTTATAAGCACCAAGACAAATACAGTAAAAAGCGAGTTCCGTTCGATAGTATTTAAACCAAATAACGAACCTTTTGAAACGTGATAACAAGTACCTGGGATGTTTAGTACAGTTTTCATTGTCCAAGAAGTTTTGAATACAGTTAAAACCATTGTTTAATGAAACAACTATTATAACATTATTCATTAATATGTCAGTTTTTACCACAAACATTATTTCAATTAATCCATTATTTAAATGGAGCAAATATTGGAGTATAGCCCCTTCTGCTATTTGTTGTTACTTTATGTATAAAACAAATTGCTTTTCATTAGGTCTTTGGTATTCGCGCCTTAGTTCTTCACACGTCTTGAAAACGTGATGTAAAGTTTTTCATAAATTTTGTTCAAGACAGTTTGTGTTTTAATTGCTTATAATTTTCGCTCTTATATTTAATCTTTACGTCATATGTTTTGCATTTTCTGATGTTTTATATGTAAAATAATTATTGATAATTCATTTCTATAATTAATATATTGTATAACATATATTCACACTGAAAAGATGCTTATTTATATCTCTAAGTAATATATAATAATTTTATGTTTAGCTTTGCAAGTTGATTTGAAAAAGTTTGTGTATTTCGCAGAGTTCAAAAGAAAATAAATACATTAGGCTATACAGACTTGACAGCCGTTATCATAAAAGGACTTTTAATTATAGACATAACTTTTACTGTTTATCATTAGAGAATATACTTTACAACAATAATATAAAATCACAGACTTGACAAGTGTTCTGAAACATTTATTAACAAAATTACTAGATACACTACTATACTATTCGTGAAATAATTTTAGTTTATAAAATACGTTTAAATTACGTTTCATACAACTTCTTACATTTATGCATTATGCCTGTATTACTATTTGTTCAGTTCAGTGTGTAAGATTTTTGATATAGTTTATTAAGAAAAAGTCAGGGTATAATTCTTGTATTTCACTGTGTTCATTGTACTTTACAATAAAATTAATTTATACTCACTAATCAGCATGATTTAAATGTGTCTAACAAACAACAACTGGGCCCAAGTCCAGGCAGTTTTGGGAAAATATAATTATCTAACGTTGAAAATTAATTAACAAAAAGCAATTTAATTCTATTCTGTTCAGACTAAATGTCAAATGTTCTAGCTTAGTCATTTATGATAAATTACCCTCCATCAATATCAGTTTCTAACAAATATGTTTCACCATCTAAAACAAGTCTTCATTTGTATTTTCTTGTATATACACTCATGATTCATCATAGCTCAATATGTTTTAAGCAGATATAATTAATATATTTAATTTAATTAAATCATCACATGTATTCATACACTAAAACATTTATTAATAAAACTTCAATAATTATATTACTTATATGCTAGTTATAAAAGCTAGAAATATTTTATAAAATACTGACTTACAGCTCAGTATTATAACATCTGCAATATAAACCTGTATTAGCATGTTATTAGCAAATAAAATAATTTTTCTAACGAAACATTCTCCAAAGTGATTCAAAATAGTATAATAATAAAAAATTCCTTTATTTAAAAATTCCACAAAAGATATCATACACTTGAAATACACAATTAATTTAACTATTGTTCTAACTGGTGTGTTTCACCATGATTTAATATAAGATTGTCAATATATATAAGTAAAACCACAGATTTTAGAAGTATCACACATAGTGAAACATTTATCAGCAAAACTTAAAGTTAGAAAAGGACTACTTTTCCCAAGATTTATACGTCCTACTTTCGACAACTGTAAGAATAAAATAGGTGAAATAAATGTGGTAACAATTAAAAATTACTGAGAGAATACTTAAATTATATTGCTTTTACTATTTATACGACAAAAGTAAACATTCTTTCACATTCCATAAATCTGTCACTTTTACTTTATAATGTCTATAATTACAAAATTTATATTTCACAATCAAAATAAGTTATATATGTATATTGTATTTTAGGTATAACTTAATTCGCTTTCCAAAATCTTGAGGCCAATGAACATAAAGAAAAAATATGCATTTTGCGTTGTTAGACTCAACCACTTATTTGAGTAGAGCTTCGAAAGATTAAAATGAGAAAAGGGAAAATAAAAAAAAATGTTTTAGCATTTAATAGGGAAAATGTTAACACTATGAAATTAGCCTAAATACTAGCTGGTCAAAAGTTTAAGATCATACTGAAACGAAGCGTTAATCGGTAAAAACGTAACGAAAGGCTAAAAAGTTGACAGAGTTTGAACGTGGCAGAATTGTTGAGCTGCAAAAGCAAGGTCTCTCAACGTGCCATCGCTGGTGAGATTGGGCGTAGTAAAACTGCTGTTGCAAATTTCTTAAAAGACCCTGAGGGATACGGAACGAGAATTTCAAGTACTCAGCCCAAGAAAATTTCATAGGTGTTGAGCAGGAGGATTTGACGGGTTATCTGGCAAGACACCAGCCGATCGTCGAACAGATTAAGGCCCATACGGACGCAGAATGCAGTTTAAGAACAATAAGACGGTATCTACGAGAGAAAAGCTTTAAAAACCGTAAACATCTTCAAAGGCCACGCCTCCTTCTACACCACGAAACAGATCGGTTAAAACTTTGCTGAGAAGCACCAAACATGGGACGTAAAAAAGTGGACGAAGGTTTTGTTCTCTGATGAGAAAAAATTTAACCAGGAAGGTCTAGATGGCTTCCAACGTTACTGGTACGATAAGGATATCCCACCGGAGACATTTTCTACACGACACAGTGGAGGAGGTTCCGTCATAATCTGGAGTCTTTCTCCTTTCATGGAACAATGGAGCTTCAGGCTATACAGGGGCGTCAAACAGCAGCTGGCTACACTGGTATGTTGGAGAGAGCATCCTTACTGACTGAAGGCCCTTGCTTGTGTGGAAATGATTGTATCTTTCAGCAGGACAACGCTGCAATCCACAATGCCCGCAAGACAAAGGACTCTTTCATGGCGAATAACGTGGTTCTTTTGAACCATCCAGCGTGTTCGCCCGAACTGAACCACATTGAAAATGTTTGTGGGTGGATGGCAAGGGATGTCTACAGAAATGGACGTTAATTCCAAACAGTGCATGATCTTCGTGAAACCATCTTCACCACTTGGAATAACATTCCAGCCAGCATTCTGCAAACGCTTATATCGATCATGCCAAAGAGAATGTTTGAAGTTATTTGTAATGATGGCCGTGCAACTCACTACTGAGACCTCTTGTTGAGCATTTCCTACCTTGTTTAGAACTTCTTTTTGGTATGGTTTTAATATTTAACCAGCTAGTATTTAGGCTAATTTCATAGTGTTCATATGTTCCATATTAAATGCTAAAAAGTTTTTTATTTTTATTTTCTTAGTTTTATCTTTCGAAGCTCTACTCAAATAAGTGGTTGAGTCTAACAACGCAAAATGCATATTTTTTCTTTATGTTCATTAACCTTAAGATTTTGGGCAGCAGTGTATATCATTACACTATGTAATACAAATTTTTTTCTTGTATAATATGTGTTATGTCTTAATTGCTTGTGTTGTAAAAGTTCAGAAAATGGCCGTTATTTTTGTTATTTAGTATGTGTTATTTCCTTTCCTTTTGTGACCTGGATAATGAAACTTAGAAATTAACTTATTTTCTATGTAATACGGGCAAATTTGCACATTTTCATTCACATAAGGTCTGAATAAAACAACATATGAATCAAGATTTACACGTATTTATACTTAAGTTATACAAAAATGTCTAGAAGTGAGTGGTTTTTCAAGAGTTGCGGCTGTAATGTAAATCACTTTCACGTATCACCCCCAAACATAGTCTCCCATCATGTTTTCGTTATACGCTTCCAGGTCATAAAGGCAAAGTTTGAAGAGAAAAATAGGTCTTTTCCATTTACTTTACGCATAAGCAATTGAAAAATAATACCTTCTGCCCAGGAACAAGAAAAAGTAAAAATTATGTGACATAGTGTTATTTGTAATAACCGTTATCATGAATTATATTATTGCTTGTACATGAAAATATATTTATTTTAATAAATAAAACCGTGTGCATGAATCTTGTTGGCAAATATCACATATTTGATATATATCGACATGTAATTAACTTCTAAGTACTAATTACAATTTAACTCAGTCTGTTTGAAATCATAACACGTAACGTAATAAATTGGAAGCTCATCCGAGATAAATTATCTTACATAGTACGTTTTAAGGACAGTATGGCTTAATTGTGAAGAAAATAGTATGAACAGATGACAGAATATAGGTAAAGGTCAAAGGTACGAACAGAGAATTGACTCTGCCAAATATGGCTGATGTTGCTAGGGTCGTTGTTGCGATCTAGTGTGACTTCGTTTAATTTGATTATTTCTATAGATTCTAAATACTCTGCTTCTCTTTAAGTGTTGGGTTGGTGTAGGAAAATAATTTTGTCTTAAAGTATTTTGTGACCTGTTTAGTATTAATGATATTCCACAAAATGTTATCTGGAACTCACTTCAATTCATGTGACCTTGGTGTTCTTTACGTAATATTTCTAAGAAACATGCCGTTTGTGCTATGTATTTCTTTCCACATTCTCATGGGATACTGTATATGCCCTGTTTTGCTCTTTGAACAGGGATTCTTTCGAGTTAGGCAATGAAAAGTTAATTTTATGTGAAGGTTTTACAGTTTTATAATTTCGTTAGCAGTTTTAATACAAAATAAAACAAATGAACTTTGTTATATTTTGATGTTGCTGACACGTGAAAGCTATTGATAACATAACATTTTTTACTGTTTTCAAGTTTGATACAAGCTTTTTGTATGCTATTGAGGTTGAAACCTTTATGTTCTTAAGGTAGTTTCATTCAGTTAATAAGTCTTCTTTGTAGGTGTAGAGTTGCATAACACATCTTACGTAGGTGGAACAGAAGAATATTTTTTATGATGGTCATGGTTAGATCTTGTGTGGAGACGTGATGATGGAAGGGAGATTCCTGTATATACTGGTGGTGAATTTATTATTTTGGTTTTCTTATATTCACACCTAAAACAGTGAAACAACTGTTCGATTCTTTGTCATGTGTGAAAATTATGATATTGGGTCTAAATATATTTAAGAATTAAATTAAATGAAGTTGCGTTTTTTTACTGTGTCGCTTTCTTATTCAAGAATGCAACATTTAAACGCAGTGCAACGTTTGGAAAAAGAAAACGACAGATTTTCTAAAACCTTTTCATATCGTTATTTCAATATTGAGAAGCTGTTTCCATGAAATGCTTACATTAATTCTTTTCATTATTATCCACTTTACTCTTCTTAGATAGGTCCATTTCTCTTCATTTAGCTCTGTCTTCAGCTGCTCTCTTCATCTGTCTATGATTCATTTTTTGTTAGCATCATCCTTGTCATTTCTCTTGATCCTCACTTGAGGAATCTTTTCTCGATCACCATCAGATGATTCCATCTCAAGACGTAGCCAATCGACATTTTATCTTATTATTAATGTATATATATATACAATTTAATTATATTATAAATGTGCTCCTAAAACTATAAATTTTATCCAGTACTTACTCCGCAAGTTTTGCCAATTGTATTGTTATTTACTACATGAAATAATACATTTTATTTGGGATGATATCTTTACTGTAGTCCAGCTATTCAATATATATATAAACTTCTCGTTCTTGATATTCTTTGGATCAAAAATACAGGTTATCCTGTGGCAGATCGTGTAAAATTACATAATTTATATAAAAAGTGAATAAACCTATCCAATTATTATCATATATATATTAGCTATATTCATAAAATGGTTAACATTTTTAAAGCTTAGTTTGTGTTTGAATTTCACGCAAAACTGCACGAGGGTTATCTGCGCTATCCGCCCCTAATTTTGCAGTGTAAGACTAGAGGGAAGGCAGCTAGTCATCACCACCCACCGCCAACTCTTGGGCTACTCTTTTACTATCGAATACTGAGATTGATCGTCACATTATAACACTCCCACGGCTGAGAGAGTGAACACGTTTGGTGCGACGGGGATTCGAACCCGCGACCCTCAGATTACGAGTCGAACGCCTTAACAAACCTGGTCATGCCGGGCCTTACAGCTTAGAATAATACATAAGTTTTAATAAATATTTAAGTACGTTGAAGGAAATTCAATATTTTACTGGACATCTCACTAATTAGAATTATTACTCTACGTGGAAATGAAAAGCGGAATTTTTAAACGCACACAACAAGGAAGAAATTTTTATTTTGTCCTGCGACCCTAACTACGTGACCGTCAACATTAGTGTTTTTAGTTGTGTCTGTCTGAAAATATTAATTAGCTTTCGTGTGAGAAAGGGTGGCGAGTTCCCGGTTAATGAATCCACATCTCATTTACACCAAAGAAAGGGAAGTTGAATTGTTTGCTTGAACAACTCTCTGAGCCTGAATTAAAAGAAAAAAAAAATGAACATTATTAAAAATTTACGTTAACCATTGAGATTTGACATGTGGTATAGTCTTGTATCATATTTTTACTCTTCGTTCTTTACAGTGTGGCGTGGCCATCCACAATTCCACAACTAAGTTATACAACATACAATTGTTTATCCCTCAAGAAATCAAAGTAACTCTTTATATAACTACTCCATCAACAATACACGTACAAAACCAAAATGTAACACAAATATAGAACTAATATCAAATGATTAACAAATCATTCAAACCCATTCAGTGATGTTATAAAATAATGAATTACCATTAAATAGAGGTACGATGCGGAAATATAAACAAAAACATTACTGAAATTCATTCTCTTTTTACTAGAGGGGACTAACAGCTCTTACAAAAAATAATAAACCATAAAAGAATCTAGAAACTAAAATTGCAAATAAGCATTATGCAAGCGATAGAAACTTCAGAAATTCTTAATGTGAATGTGTATACATTACAAAGGTAAGCTTAACGTAAAAAATTCAAATACAGAAAATGCATATACAAATGTTGACAAAATTAGATGCTACTTAATAATAATCTAGATCTATCTTCCTAAATACTGCTTGACTCCAAATAACCTATTGCAGCTGTATATTTCAGATCAGGACCACTAAGAGATATTTCTGAGAGTGGAAAGTTAAACATACAGTAGTGACCTCAAGAGCTCATATGCTGACTCAGCATTAAGCAATGAATCTTCATACATAAGTTCCTTTCGCAAAAGTAATATCTACTACAGGCATGGGAGGTAATACAGAAAACTGTAGCATCAGATATATCAAAAAAGAAGTGATTCGCCATTAGTTCATACCAATATTTAACAGTCGTACAGGATTGAACTGGACAAGAAAGACAGGTTGAAACAATTAAAATAGCAGGAATGGTTAATAATTTGATATCAAGTAGCAAGTGCAGTATCAAACAAATTATAAGAGTTAAAGTCAGTACGTGCAGCTTAGTTCCAGTAGAAAAGAAACAGAAAAGCAAGACCGCAAGTTAGATACTAACGAATGATTTAGACTAAACTCTACATAGACACAGACTTGATCCTTCCAATTGTAGAATTTCATTACCAGCTGAATCTCACTTCCTTTGAAACTTTCTTCAGCTGGAAGCTCAGTACAGAGAAGAATAACTATAGCTTACAAAGAGTGTTACTTTTTACATCTGCTGTTCCACACACAGTTTGAATTTTCATGAATGATAACTCATCTTGCACTGAAAAATATGTAAAACGTATTCAAAAACTGCTGTTTTGGAAATATCTCACATAATCGTATAGATTATTTGCGAAATCGAGTTGCATGGTATGTCTCGTGATACACTTTATGAATTTTATTTTGCACAAGTAATTCCACCAAATCCACTCTAATTTCCTTTGAAACTAAGTCATCCTCCTGTGAACACTATTGCAACACGGGGTAACATGAGCGTGTTTGTCACTCTCATCTATTTCATAAAATTCAATATATGCTGTATATTTAAATGTAAGAACTGAAATATTCTCACACTCTTACTAATAAATATAACTGTTTTGTCAAGTAATGTCTGTTTGTTTATTTAGAATCAGGCACAAAACTATAAAATGGGCTCTCTGTGTTTTGACCACTACAGATATCGAAACCGGGTTTCTAGCAGCGTCAGTCCGTAGACATATCGCTGTACAACTGGGGGGGGGGGGGAAGCAATTAATGTCTGATAGGCCAGTTGACAAAATTATCTTCGTAAGTCATTGTCTTAACATTGTAATAAAATATTTGCATTCCTATTCATGTGGTTGTGTTATCAGTGATTGATTAACTTGAAGTAAACAAACCATATAAGTGACTGTGTCAAATTTCATATATGTTGGCAAAAACCTTTACTCAAACACATTTATTCAGAAACATTAATTAATATACATGTATGTTTTTAGCTGTAGTACATTACTAAATGTACTAATCGTTCTTAACAGATTACCTCAGATATATATGACATTACTACAGTAATTTTTATAGGCTACTTTCGTATTTTTTGTTTTTGTTTCTTTGTTTTCGAACTTTGCGCAAAGCTACCGAAGGTTATCTGCGCTAGCTGTCCCTAATTTAGCAGTGTAAGAGTATAAAAAGTCAGCTAGCCATCACCACCCACAGCCAACTCTTGGGCAAGTTCTTTTACCAAAGAATTGTGGGATTGACCGTAACTTTATAACGCTCCCACGGCTGAAAGAGCGAGCATGTTTGGCGTGACGGGTATTCAGCCCATGACCCTCAGATTACGAGGAGACCGTCCTAACCACCTGACCATGCGGGGCCAGTATGCAACTTTCGTAACCTACCTATCAATAGTCAGCCTTATAATGTGCTACTACCTGAATGGTGAAACTTAAAAAGTATTTTATAAGATTTAAGAAATAAATAAACCCTGGTAAAATTTTAATTAACTAGACTATTGAGCTAAAATTCTAGTTTACAGAATTAATATTCCACTTCAAATAAACTTCAGATAAAGCAATCATCCACGGTAAGTAGACATTGTTCAGAACAACAACATAAACCACAAACCACTGGAAAGCTATTGCTTTACACAAATTTAACCACATTAATTAGCTTCACAACAAAGTAAACACGGGTCACTTTAGCGAAACAAGATTTACACGCACACAGAGGAATCATATACAGTTCAGTACAAAGTAGTTTTTGAAATAGAGAACCATGTGGACTGTCTCTTGGAATATTGCTGCTCCTTTAATAAGAGCATATAATTTTCACAGCAACATTAGACTACCTGTTTTAAACTGGAAAATCACTCAGTTGTTTGGAAAGCACGGATCATAGGTTATAGGTCCTTTTCAGCCATCGTTTATTCAACCAAACAACTATTCTATCCGAGAATTATTTAGTGGATTATATTGGAGTAAACCATTCTCAATTACTTGGAAATTAAGGGTTACATCTCTTTTCAGTTCTTTGATATCTCGATGAAACAACTTTTCTAGTTGCCATAATTGAATGGCTAATGACACTATCTAATGCAATCATTGTTATATGAAATGGCACCAAATATATTTGAAACTGTCTCATAACCCCTTTCAACCATTGTTTTCTAGATAGGTCCACACAGTGATAAGCGGCAATATAAGAATACGTGAACGACAGCAGACATCGGACTATATGTGAACAACTGTAGTGGTGACAAGTATATTGTAGATATTACCGCCATGCTATAAAACTTTGTTCACTGACTTTTATATGTTGATGGACAGGGATGAACAGCTAGGACTCAAAGAATGCGATAAGTTTGTAAGATAACAACAAGATCTAGAGAAAGAAGTACATCAATAAGAAGGAAAGAATAAAAGGAGAGAAAGGAGGGAGGGGAAATAGATGAAGGTTCTCATTAGAAGTTCAAATATCAAACATGACATTGTAGGAACTGTATTAAAGTTTGTGGCATGTCAACAGTGATAACTTACAAGATCGTCAAGTGTATAGATGGTCTTGAAGAACTAGTAGGCTCACTAATATATGAACAGTTTGTAATCACGTGCTCAACTGATTTTTCACTGTTCCTAAAAGAGAAGCATAGAAGGTTGTAGGTGAGATGATTAAGCTGGTATATGGAAGCTCATGAAGGCTGTATAACTTGCAACTGCATGAATAGCCAGTTAACCCTATGACTATTGGCTATTATAGGCGCCATTTTAAAATTCGTTTTTTTTTGTTTGGTATTCCATTACATTTAAAATGTAATTAAACTACTTTACTATCGACATATGTTAATGAAAGCAACATTAAAAAATATGTTATAACACGAATGTTTATGTTATCTAAGTTTTAATTACTTTGTTTCAAAGAAAACCTTTCAAAAATATTTAAACTACAGTTTTCTTGTTACGTGATCCAAGCATTTTGAAACATTTTGACTTTAGCAGCCACATAAGGTGATAATTTACAGGAGTTTCTTCTACATGCTAATTACGTGTGTTTGACATAATTTATATATGAAATCTAATGTACTACAGCTCTATTTACTGGGAAAGAGAAGTATATTTTCCAATCCTCTATGATTACCACGCAAACATTCTATATTTCGCCTTGAGATCTATAATGTACAAGTAATTAGTTTACAGAAGTGTGTGTAGCCGTTAAAAAAAGAGATGAGATTATACTATATTCTACAAATGGTTAATTTAAAATTGGTGTGCATGTATGATGGCTTTTTACTGAATTACACTATAGTTAAGAGACCGTTATATTGTTTTTAGGTTTTACTTGTATATTTTAGTTAATTATGTATGATGTACGTTTTAGAAATCATATTTAAATGGGCTAATAATTTTTATAAGCTCAACTTGTTGCCTGGATTTTGTAAAGTCATGAACATATATAAGCACCATCTTGTTTTGACAATGCTTCTCTGTGAAGAGTCGGCCCGGCATGGCCAAGTGTGTTAAGGCGTTCGATTCGTAATCCGATGGTCACGGGATCGAATACTGGTCGCACCAAACATGCTCGCCTTCCCAGCCGTGGGGGCGTTATAAATTAACGGTCAATCCCACTATTCGTTGGTAAAAGTGTAGCTCAAGAGTTGGCGGTGGGTGGCGATGACCAGCTGCCTTCCCTCTAGTCTTACACTGCTAAATTAGGGACGGCTAGCGCAGATAGCCTTCACGTAGCTTATCGCGAAATTAAAAAAAACAACCAAAACTGTGAAGAGTCTATTGAAATACCTTTATAAAGCCAAGTGGGCATCAATAAATTATTTGGACATAAAAACATTAGACAAGGTATTTAAAAGGAAAATGCAATAAATAAAACTAAACTATAAGTGAAAGGATAAAAAACATGAAATTATGTATATAAGAAAAATATGACTATTCCAATGTATTTCTAAATATTTCCATTTGTTAATTTTTAACATTTCATTGTACCATACGTTGACGATAATAGATAGACTTAATGATACAACAGAGAAAATAAAATATAAAATATAAGTATTTACCTTAAAAAGTTTTGATATTCATTTATGATGTTGTAGAGATTATACAAATGAAATATGAAAACTGTAAGGTAAAAATAGTATTTTTAAACTTTATATAAAAGTCACTTTGGTGATCTATTCAAATTGTAAGTGCAAATAACTACAATAAATAAGGAATTTTCTATTAGAAGTAGCAAAAAAATAATTTTTTTTTTCTAAAACTACATTCTTTCAGAAACGTTCTTGTCAAAGTTTAAATAATTTCATCCGTTAACGTTATTTTTGGAACGAAATATGACTAGAGTGACGTTACCTGATAAACAATTTGTAGTTAGTAGTTATACAGTTAAAATTGAAACCATCAACATACAGAAGGGAGAAGAGATTCTATGCTTCTTATAACATGAGGCACATTGCGAGTGACTGTAAATGTATCACCAACAAGGAACTGCAACAAGTTGGTGATGTAAAGAAACAAGAAAATAGTGACTGTCACCATGAATACTGCCAGAAGATACAGAATAGAAACAACTCATCAAAATTACCACAAAAAAGAAGTGTTGTCGCCATGATTAAACTGTGGATGATTGAGGTCACATCAAGTTAGCAAACAGATTAACAGCACTGGTGGTGATTCAAACATGTGACATACATTTGGAAGTGCCTAAAAAGCACAGGTGAAGGTTGTGTCAGGAACAATAAAGTGAAACTCTCTTAGAACACAAGTTGCAGTATGCAGCACTGAGAATTAGCTTAGTAACTAAAGCTGATATAATGGGCAAGATACAGTTGTGCTGATTGATGGGAGTGTGAGAAGGCTTCCTATAAACAGAATAGAGGTGGATACTCCATAATATGTGGGAAACTTTGAGGCCATGTGTATGGAGGAACCAATCTACGACTTGGTGATTGGCAGTATAAACTTGGATGAAATAGTCATAGTGTAGATTGATGATGTATCTGCAGTCACCACAAAATCTAATAAAAAGAGACAAGAAGATCTTGTAAGTCTAGAAAGGTGACATGTCAAAGGCAGGTTCACAGGAACTGAAGGAAGCACAGAAGAAAGACCCTTCACTGCATATACTTTGGAACAGTGCCCAGAAGAAAGTTTAGAACAAGACAGAAGAATAGGGACATACGGAATAGAGGCTCAGAAGGAAGTAATATACTGGATCTATCAAGGCAGTTCTACTGGGGAAACTATACAGGTCATAGTATCAACAAAATATCAGATTCAAGTGAGGAAGTTTGCTTTTTATTTGATTGTGGTAAAATATCCAGGAGCACAAAAGAGCAGACAGAGTCACCAGCAACTTCCATTAGTTGAGAGTCATCAGATATGTGACCAGATTCTACAGGTCATGTGACAACTGTCAAATGACAGTTCTTAGAGGAAATGTTGTCAAGGTGTCACTGGGTGAGATGCCTGTCATATAATATCAGTTCAGTAGAGTAGGTGTGGATTTGGCCGGACCACTAACACCTGTATGTAACAAGAACAACTTGCAACATTTTATCCATCAGCCACAATATTGTTGAAGGTACAGCATAGAGAATAGTAGAATCCATTCTGAAAGTATCATGCAGAGTAGGCTTTCCAACACATGTTCTGAGTGACATAGGAACCCAGATTTCCTCAGAACTGATGTAAGAGATGTGTAAATTCATCAGCACCAGGCAGCTATTTGCCACCCCATAATCTCCAGATGCAATGGACTCCACGAGAAAGTAAATGAAATCTTGGAGAGAATTGTAAAGAAAATGCGCCAGGGGAGACTACGTGACTGGAACAGGAACCTACATGTAGTATTATTTGCTTACCAAAAAGTACCTTTGAATTATGTAAGAATAGTACAAGGTCTGCTGCAGATACTAAAAGAACTATGAACAGGAGAAAGAGTCAAAAGTGAGTAACACATACTTGTAACACGTTTGTCAACTCCCTTGAGAAAGTTAGCATGTAGCTCAAGGTAGTCAGAAGCACTTGTGTGACAAAAAAGCCAAGATGTGACATTTCAAGGACAAACAATCGATATGCTATCAACATGCAACGATAAACTCATCATACAATCGAAATAACCTTTTAAAGTGCGGTAAGTTGTTAATAGAGTGGACTAAAAGATAAAAGTAGATGAGAAGATCAAAATTCACCATGCCAAGCTGTTGAAAAAGTACTTCAGGAGGAAAGAAGACCTAACTGAAGCAGCTATTGAAGCACAGAAGAACATTGCAGGTGTGGCTATAATAGATGGAGAACTAGGAGACAGCTACTTTGCAAAACAAAATGAAGACCTACTAAACCTAAAACTGCTGGGTAGATATCAGACATACAAAGATATCAACATCACATGAAGTGACGGCCAAGCAGAATAAACAGCTACAAGTTATACTGTGTTAATTTGCAGGTGTATTCACAAATAGACCTTGTACAACACAATATTAAAAAAAACGACCAGGGATCCAGTCAAAATAAGCCCTATCAAATGGCCTATGTGATAAGAGAAATGATGATCAAGCAAAAGATCGAAACAATAATAGAAACCGGAATCATTAAGCCTTAGAATTCATCCTACTGATCTGGAAGCTGAACCTCATAATGATGCTCGACTGTGACCATATGAGCAGCCTAGAGACTATTATGGCGAAAATGGATGGGTTCAAGTTTTTTTTCCAAGATTCACCTAAGTAAAGGTTATCGGCAAATTCTGATAAAGATAGGATCTAAATAGAATGCAGCCTTTTGACACCAGATGAATACCACCACTTCAAGGAGATTCGCTTTTGGGTTAGTCAACTCAGCAGCAATGTTCAACTACATGATGGGAAAGTTGTTGCACAAAACCACAAACGACAAGAGTTATGTCGACAACATCCTGACTCATACAATTAGATGGAAAGACTGCCTGAAGAAACACAAAGAGCTATTTTGGATGAGTGAGGGCAGCAGGTCTGACCATCAGATCATCTAAGTACTACATTAGCTATTTTGTGCTGGACATTGTTGGACACAAGGGGAGCAACCTACTGATAGCCATGGAAGTTAACCCACATAAAACGTTCACCAACTCCAACGACCAAATAAGCATGAAAAAATACCTCAATAGGTTTAACTACAGCAGATGACACTTCAGACATTGTAGAACATATTAGAAAGTTTGTTAATTCTTAGAATGCCAGACTTCAACAAACCATTCATCCTAGGGGCCAATGCATCAGACATTGGAAATGGAAAAGTAATTCTGCAGGAATATTAACATGAACTGTTTTTTATAATGTACATCAGTAAAAAGCTGTTGAAGAGTGAGGAGAACTACTCTGTGGTTGAATGAGAGTGTATTTACTATCTTGAAATTTCATAACTACCTGAGAAGAAGATTATCATACAGATTGACCACCATTCGTTACATACGTTTAGCAGTGCAAAACTAACAGTATAAAAATCATGAGGTGGGTATTGTATCTCCAAAGCTTCCAGTTCCATATTGAAGACATCAAGAGTGCTGCAAATGTTGCTGCAGGCTGTATGAGTAGATTGTGTGCATGAGCTGAAAATATTCTTTGTGCACAGTATACAAAATACATACAATATTTTTCCTTAAAAGAGGTTTATTGTTAGATAATCACAACTGTTTGAATTTAAGTTTGATGTAAGTGTTAAATTTAGTAATTTTCAGAAGCTATAGTTTACCACAGATTTGTTTTTGTAATTACGAATGAATTATGCGTTGTATTGTTCAGTTGTTTTGAATTGATGCCTGTTGTATTATTGTGTCATGGTACTATTAGTTTTCTCTTTATTTTGATTGAGTGTTTTTGCATCATAATGTTTTATAGTGTGTAGAACATTCAAGGCCTTGGTCAGGTTATAACTACTTGTACAAAATTTAGTTTGAATTAGCAAGACATAATTAGAGACAGATAGGTAGATGAATTTAGCCTGCGTGATTGTGAGTTTAGCCATAAAGAGTGCATAATGATGACTTTTAAAGTGAAGCTGTTACAGATGGTATTGTAATAAGAGAATAAAGAAGAAATAACTTATCTTTTCAATTGTGTTCTGAAGTAACTGAACGAATCTGTGTTGACTTTGATGAAAAAAGAAACAATTATTAAAAGCTCTGGATACAACTGCGGTATTAAATTCGTAATGTTGAATATATAAATTTGCCAAACTAGGCTTAAAATTGGTTTCCGTCTTAACACTGTTTCCTATCTAAATAGTCTGTTTCAGTCACAAAAACATGTAGATAATCAACCTGAAATGGAAATGATTGAGGCTAAAAAGACAAAGTGTTATTTATACTATTTTTCCCCTTTTCTTTAAAAGTTGAGACCGGGAATTCACGATAAGCAACTATTGCACTATGAATCACGTTGATAACTGAATGTAAATCGAACCTGAGCGTGATAACTCCCCCCTAAATAAAAAAAAAAGATTTAAACAACAACAGCAAACAAACAAACAAGTAATTAAAGAAAGATACATTGGGAATAATTAGAAATACAATGATTTTAAGAAATTATAAGTATATAAGTTTTACCTTAAGGATAATATGTAGGTAAGTGGGTACTTATAAAAAAGCAAATTATGCTAATGCAATAGTAAATTAAACAAA
Organism: Tachypleus tridentatus; assembly: GCF_004210375.1. Classification (NCBI taxonomy): domain Eukaryota; kingdom Metazoa; phylum Arthropoda; class Merostomata; order Xiphosura; family Limulidae; genus Tachypleus; species Tachypleus tridentatus. The sequence continues at coordinate 154,559,789 of NC_134831.1, forward strand.
CAAACTATTTCTAAGCATAGTGATATTTATTGTTGTATGTTTTACACATGTAACGACAGTACCTCACCTTTTTCATCTATTACACAAAAATAAAGTTACAAAGTTTATCCCCTTGATGTGGATTCCTGTACGTGGTGAGGGGACCTCCCAGAGAAGGTTCTGTTCTTACAGTTTTCCTCCTCTGGGATCTAAACATCCACCTACGTGTTTGCCATGCGTGGTACCCTGTGAAGGGTAAGAGAGAATTCTGGTGGTTGAGGGGTCTAACTCCAACACACCACTTTGGCCTTGAAAGGTCACACGGGCGGTCTTGGGATGGTCCCCAGGACCAATCGGCTAGTCCATTTGGGCCAGGGTCAACTGAGTACCAGCATAGGACGTCCACAACGGGTAAGGCGGACATTGTGCCTGACACTGGTGTTCAGGTATAGTGCTCACAAAACCTCGGCGTCGCTGCAGTGCCCTTAAGGCACTGTAGTGCGTCCCTTTGTAGGGCTTTATGGTGAGTGGGATCAGTGGGCACCGAAAATTTTTCTATTTATTATGGATACTCTTAAAACAAAAAAAAAAAACACAACTTGAAAACATCGAGAAAAATCCGACTACTGGAAAACGACCATGCATTGATGAATCTGTACGGCCTAACTCACCACTTAATATTGCATTCCTTAAGTGACAAACCTCTAGAGCAGATGTCCCCATTTTTTCTTCATAAGGGCTTAGAAGGGCTTGCTGGCTCCCCTAAATCGGTAAAAAGCTAGTTCGGGAGACATCTTAGTGGAAACATCTTCATCACAGCATTCCAAACTCCTCCTGACATAAAAGACCTTGGGGACATACCCATTGAGGTTACTCTTCATTCCACTTTGAATACTTCCAGAGGAGTCATAGATAAAAGAGATTTAAAGACTGTTCTCAAATCGGAGATCCTCGCATGTCTCACCAGCCAAGGTGTCATAGCAGTACGCCGAATTTTCACTCGAAAAGATGGAATTCTGGAACCAACAAAAGTTCTAATACTAACATTTACAGCATCCCGTCCTCCTACCACAATAAAAGCAGGATATCTCAATTGTAAGTTGCGACATTGTAATCCAAATCCTGTACGATGTTTCCATTGTAAACGATGTGATCATTCAAAACAATCTTGCCGTGGTTTCTTGACCTGTGCCCGTTGTGGTGGTAAAGACCATAATGCCTCCGAATGCCAACTCGAACCACATTGTGTAAACTGTAATGGTATGCATCATTCTTATTTTACCTCCTGCCCTAAATGGGCAGAAGAAAAAGAAGTACAACGTCTCAAGACAGTTAACAATCTCACTTACACAGAGGATCGAAAATTATTATTATCTATTCCGTCCAGAACTTATGCTGCTGTAACCCGTTCTACTACTACAGTAGGAGTCTAAACAGACCTTACCCTATCCCCTACACAATCTTCACCAGCAAATCTTAATGAAACACTCCCCAAAATCAACACAGTTCAAGAATCAGTGTCTCCTTCCATCTCTGTCCTGACCACACCTTCCAGTCATTGCCGAACTTCAACTTCTTTAAGTCAAGATGTTTCCATGGGGTCTCTCTCTCTTGACACCCCCAAAATTAAACAAACCATTCGTCTGCGCCCTCAATCATTAGTACGTGTACCGATAAATTCAGACCGGACCAGTCAAGCTAGAACAGGATCTATAGAGGGCGATAGACCCACATCCAATAAGGAAAAAAAAAACGCGGTTGTAAGCAGAAGGACTCTTTACCGTCTTTTCCTCTGAAGTAATTACACATGGCCACACTCATCCAATGGAACTGTCGAGGTTTACAATCAAATACGACTTGCATCAAAGATCTGATTGATTTTTATCACCCAATATGTCTTTCTTTGCAGGAAACATTTCTACAGCCTGCAAATACAGTTTCTATCCGACATTATTCATTATACCCAAATGATGGGCTATGTGTACGACAGGGACATAAGGAGTTGCATTGTTGGTTGATCAGCATGTACTCACTCGGTCCCTGTCATTGACCATACCCTTGGAGGCTGTAGCCATCCGTATCTCCTTGGGTTGTACCATCATTATTTGCTCTCTATACCTTACACCTGAAACACATTATAATCAATCAAACCTCGATACCCTCATTGAGCAACTGCCAACCCCCTTTTTACTCTTGGGTGATTTAAATAGGCATAATCCCCTCTGGGGTGGCTCCCGTATTGATATGAGAGAGCGCGCCATAGATCATATGCTCCTGAACCACAACCTTGCTCTATTCAATACTGGCACTTCCGCATATTTTTATGCACCCAGTCAGTCATTTTACAGCTATAGATCGTTCTGTCTGTTTCCCTTCGCTACTCACTCACTTTTCCTAGAAGGTTGACATCAATCCACGAGATAGTGATCATTTTCCCATCATATTACGAGAGATTGGCCGTGATCAGTACCACCCGACCCATGTACCTCGGTGGAAATTGATTCAGGTCAACTGGCCTTCTTTCACTACTCTCTCGAAACTTGATACTGCCATCTTAAGTAAATCATTCACATATGACTGTATAGCAGCAGTAACCAACAGTATTATGCAAAGCTGCTACTCGATGCATCCCTAAAACCTCGACATGTTCCCACGGCATCTCCACCTTTGGTGGAATTCTGCTTGTTCTATAACACGAAAAACTCAGAAATGTGCTTGTGATAAATTTCGAAGATACCCCACGCTCTCAAACCGCATTGCATTTCAGCAAGCCCGTGCACACGCTTGGCAAGTTAGATGTCAAAGCCAGAAGGAATCTTGGATTAAATACACCTCCAGCATTTCTTCAACCACCATCACAAAAGTTATATGGGATAAGATCCAAAGAGTGAGTGGAAGATATACTTTTGCCCTTCTCTCTATCTTAATATCCGATGGCCACGAAGTTACAGATGCACAGAGCATTGCCAATATTCTTGGGGACTTCTTCTCTTGTGTATCTAGCTCTTCAAACCTATCCTTTTCCTTTTTAACCATTAAAACACAGGCGGAGCATCTGCCTCTTTCCTTTTCAACTTCCCATTCCTATGACTACAATTGCCCTCTTACACTGATGGAACTCAAACTTGCAATTCATCGGTCTGGCAATACATCAGTTGGACCTGATAATATGCATTATAAGATGTTACGCCACCTTTCCCAGTACTCTCTTACTATTCTCCGAGCTGTCTTTAATCGGATATGGCAGGAAAATGTTTATCCAGATGCTTGGCTACAAGCTATCATACTCCCTATTCTGAAACCTGGGAAGGATCCAACGATTCCTTCGAATTACCGTCCAATTACTTTAACAAATTGTCTTAGTAAGATCTTAGCGAGAATAATCAATGCCCGCCTCGTTTGGTTTCTTGAATCAAACAACCTCCTTTCACCTACTTAGTGTGGGTTCCGAAGACAACGCTCTACGATAGACCACTTAATTCACCTTGAAACATCAATCAGAGAAGTCTTTTTAAGGCGACAACATCTTGTTACTGTTTTTCTCGATTTAGAAAAAGCTTACAATACAACATGGAGATATGACATCTTACGAAACCTTCACTCATATCGATTGCGTGGCAACTTACCACTTTTCATCAAGTAATTCTTAATGAAGCGCCGATTCCACGTCCGTGTGAGCTCAACACTTTCTCATTTTTTCCCACAGGAACTTGGAGTCCCTCAGGGCTGTATTCTGAGTGTCACACTTTTCATTATAAAGATTAATGTCATCAATGTCCAACCATCACAACAGGGTATTCCAATACCCGTTCCCTTGGCTGTGGTGTCTTTGGCTTCCTTTCGTCCATGAGGCAAAGTTATTAGGTCATATATTTTATTGTAAATTAAATTTTATATCGCATATCAAGCAACTTCGTATCAAATGTCTAAAAGCATTGAACATTCTCCGTGCCCTCTCTTCTACTTCTTGGGGAGCAGATTGATACTCCGTGCTCAAACTTTATTGTGCCCTCGTCCAATCCAAACTTGACTATAGGTCTGTGGTTTATGGTTCTTCCAGAACCTCAACAATGAAAATGTTGGATCCCGTCGATCACCAGGGGCTTCGGCTTTGTATTGGAGCTTTTCGTACTTCTCCCGTGCAAAGTTCTCTCGTGTATGTGGAATCTCATGAGCCCCCTGTATATATTCGCCGTTTGCAACTGTCTCTAATGTATGCTTCCAAACTTCGATGCTTACCACAGCACCCTACCTGGAGTTGTGTTTTCCAACCATAATGGACAACAATTTTTAATCGCAGAAAATCTGTCATTGTTCCTTTTAGTCTCCGTATCCAGGTACAATTAGAAGAATTGGATTTATCCTTGAATAACATTGCAGTGTCTTCAAATCAGCCTATTCCACCATGGCAAATTACTGTCCGAGAGCTGTAATCTATCTTTGAGTCATCTGAGGAAAGCAGATACACCCGATTAGAAATATCGCTCTTTCTTTGCTGAACTTCTTTCATATGATCCATCCATTCCCATATATACAGATGGTTCCAAATCGGGTAACTCAGTGGGCTCTGCCATGGTTTGTGACAGTTCGATTGTGGCACACAGACTGCCCCCTATAGTTTCTGTTTTCACTGCCGAATTGTATGCTATCTCTCTTGTCCTAAATCATATTGAACTAATGCAATATACAAATTGTACAATATATACGGGCTCACCCAACTGTCTATTGGCCCTGGAATCATTCCATGATAGTCACCACCCTCTTCTCATCAATATCGAAAACAAACTGACCCATCTTTCTCTCTCATCTGTCTCCGTCAATTCTTTTGGGTACCAGATCATGTTGGTATTTGTGGGTTTGTCTGTTCTGGATCTATCATCCCAATACCCATTCCATACATGAATGGTCCAGTTATCAAATCCAGACTGTACACTAGATGGCAGGCTTCCTGGAATGAGCAACACAATAACAAACTTTTTCAAATCAAACATTCTCTAGGTCTTTGGCCATCTTGCTTCTATAAGTATTGAAGAGAGGAGGTTGTTTTGTCAAGGCTTCGCATTGGTCACAGTTTTTTTAACCCACCACTTCCTTTTATCTGGTACTGCTGCACCAATGTGCTGTCTATGTGGCACTCAGATCATTATCATCCACATTTTATTATCATGCTGTTGTTACAACCTAGAATGATGGCACCATTTTAAAGATATTTGTAAGGCACGTTTACCCTTGACTTTGGCCCATGTTATAGGTGATACTGCCCATCTCACTCAAGTTTTTACATTTTTAAAAGCCATTAGTCTTTTACACTTAATTTAAGGTTTTTTATCAGACCATATAGTGTTTTAGCATGATTTCTTTTACATATTTTAATGTTTTAACACAATTTCTTTTACACATTTCAATTTTTATTTTGACTTGAACCCAGGACTGGAAAGGCCAACTTCAGGTAACTGACTGCAAATTCAATCTTGATGCTTCAGTCTTCCTGGCAAGTCTTAATTTTACACATTTTAGTTTTTATTTTTATTTTGAACTGAACCCAGGACTGGAAAGGCCAACTTTAGGTGACTAAGAGCAAGGGTGTACTTCTTGCTTCAGTCTTCCTGGCAGTTCCTAATTTTACATATTTTACTTTTTACCTTAATTGCCCTATACCTGTACTGTACCACATCTTGTCTGGCACACATAGCCTTGTAGCTTTGTGTCAATAAACATTGAATATCTACAAAGTTTATATGCAAATGATGCTTGGGAATACTAAGTTTGCAGGTTGAAGGCATCTTATCATGTAAAAATGTTGAAATTTTACGAGCCATCTCTACAACTTAAGGAAATTGTAAGTGCTGGTCAAGCAGGAGAAAAACTACTCAGTTGAAGTTTGCTGACATTGCCAAATCACTGTTATGGTTTAGGGATAAATCTTCTAGTTTTATAATTTTAATAGTTCTTAAATAATCAGGTTTCTTTTAATTTTGGGGTCATTTAGGAGAATTTGTTTCAAAGTATCCACTAGTCAGATTTGAACTGATAAACTGTAGGAAGATTTAAAAAAAATATCTTCTAAAAATGTGACCTTGATGTTCTTTATGTCTGATTTCTAAATCACAGGAGTTCATCCAATTCATATTTTACCACATTCTTAGTTAACTACGTAGTTAAGATTATTAGATCCTTGTGAGTAATGCCTTGCAAGCTGACCCTAATGGCCCGACATGGCCAAGTGGTTAAAACACTCGACTCGTAATCCGAGGGTCGCAGGCTTGAATCTCCGTCACACTAAACATGCTCACCCTTTCAGCCGTGGGTGCATTATAATGTGGCAGTCAATCCCACTATTCGTTGGTAAAAGAGTAGCCCAAGAGTTGACGGTGGGTGGTGATGACTAGCTGTCTTCTCTCGAGTCTTACACTGCTAAATTAGGGACGGTTAGCGCAGATAGCCCTCGTCTAACTTTGCGCGAAATTCATAATAAACCAAACAAAAACAAATTTATTCTAATATACGCAAACTCAAGACTTAACATTTGTTGCAGCTTAGGAATAACTAAGTGCAAAACCGTGCGAAATGGCCCTGAAGAAAGCTAAATTAAAACGCTTAAAGTCACGTAATAAATATGAGTGAATTTATACTGAAAAAGTTTGTTTGTTTGTTTGGAATTAAGCACAAAGCTACACAATGAGCTATCTGTGCTCTGCCCACCACAGATATCGAAACCCGGTTTTTAGTATGTAAGTCCACAGACATATTACTGTGCCACTGGGGGGGCATACCGAAAAATACTAACAATAAACCACTAACACTTACAGAGATACATCGGGAACTTGTGTAATTTAACCTCAAGGATGGCTAACAGAAGTCTGCTAATGCTCGCAAAATGGGTTCGATAAACTCCAAGTTACTTGTCGTAAAGGCAAGTCAAAAATAGACCAATAACAATCACGCCTGATTTGCTTATTCTGAAAAGTTTTTAAAAGTACGTATCTAACGGTTACAATGTTGCGAAATCTCAGGAGAAAAATAAACGGTACTACATTTCGAAACTGCGTTTTTATGGCTTGTTCTCAAGACGCCTAGTAGCACAACGTAATATAATCTGTTAAGTGGGTGGACTAGAAAGTTCACAGAGGTTGGCGTGTTTTCTTGTTGAACAGGGATGAGTCTAGGATGATTATAAAATTGTAACGATGTGGACTATTAATTGACAAAGTCAATTAGTGAAAGCACTTCCACGACAGTTTTACTGTGTGTTGAAGTCAACTATTACAAAAAGTGGCTTCCAGATAAAATCATCCCCCACAAAACGCGACTCAAAAAATAATAAAGTTACTATTAAAATCAATAGGATCGATTCCACTTATTCTAATCAAACTTGTTAATATTTATCATAATAATGCCTATAAGTTTAAATTTAAGCTAATAATATCACTAACTATAGACGTTAGTAAATTTTTATATTTTAATACTTCTCTACCGCTAATTTTGGTCCAAAGTAACAACTCATTAGAAACAGTTAGATTTTAAACTGAATTTTGTAGCCAAAGATAAAGAATAAAAATGATTAAAAACATAAAAGTTTGTTGTTTCCTTATTCTAACATTAATTTTGTTTTTATTTATTTTTTTAATAACTTCCATCGTATTATGGCCCAATTGCATGAAAATAGGCTCACATTGGCAATGTAACTGTAAATTTGTTCCGCAGGACCATGCCTCTCAATCCTGGTTTCAGCCCCCAGTGGCACAACTGTGTAACTACTGACTTACAACGCTAGAAGCCGAGTTTAACTACAAACAAACCAAACCTACCTTCTCTCGAGCTTCAATTCGAACTTTGCTCCTATCTAAGTATATAAATACAATATGTATTCACAGACACTTATGAATAACCGAATGTAAAACTGACCATAGGAATGGATATTAAGAGACAGCTAATGCTAACAAACTTCTTCAAGCTGACCCTAAGGAAGATTGAAAAGAAGCTAACACTGAATCACACATCAGTTTAATAAACATATTCTTTAGGACGACTAAAAACTGTCACAGACAACAGAATGTAAATTTATCTTGTTAAATATGAATCTAGAACAAAAATGAGCATAAACCAACAACCGTACACACTCGCACAACCATTACCGTATTCTAGATTAATCCACACACGCTTTCTCCTCTCTTCTACCCTCACCTCAAAATAGTAAAGCCCATATTTCATGAGCTTACGTGAAGCCAAGCGCTCCAATCCACCTTTCATAAGAGCTCAGTAAACAGTTGTATTTGCTAGTTGTACAGATTACTTAGCAAATAGCGGCTAATTTGTTACCATAGGTTTCTTTACAACAGCTATTGTGCTTGTTTAAATAAATATATGCAGTGTGTTTCCACTTCTAACAAGGTAAGGTTTAGCATGGTGAAACTGAAAGGTTGTTTGAACCATTGCATCCTGCCAATGAGATGATATGTCCCACAGTATCTGTCGTAGACTGATTTTTTGTGCTGTAGGGAACAACTCGGTAAAAATTAGCTGACAACTGAACGAAATGTGGAATTGAAGAGAAAAAAGATACTGTAAAAGTTCAAACCTTTGTAACATAAAACCTGTTTCTACGATGAGATTAACGGGAGACAATATCTACCTTTCCTTTGATTAAACACTTTGGAAGTTAGTACACTTTGTGCTATCTAACTAACGCATGTTTACATGTTTGTTGATCTGAATGTGGACTAAAATATCTATTTTCGTTTTATAAATTAATAGAAACACTTTGGATATATTTCGTAGTAATGACTGACACAAGTACAATTTCAAAAAATACTAGTCCTTTTACTCATAGAAGAAGCCGGTCTAATTCTATACCTGATAGTTCTCTAAATACCAATGTATCACCGCAGGTACAGCCAAAAAAAGGATCATCTCCTCTATCGTTTCAGAAGAACATTCTACCAGGTTCAGGTGAGACAACTCTGCGCAGATCTCCCTCACCACTCCCATACCTTCGAAACTATGTTCAGCTCATCAACCAAGAGGTTGACCAGGAAAAGAATAATTTCACTTGTAGACAAAGGTCACCAGATGCCATCAGTCTACGTCCAGAATCAGCTGCAAAGAACGAACCACATAGTCCAAAATTTAGGCTTCAAACTAACAAGTTCACACCTCGGCATAGCCGATCGTATTCTTTCAGAACCATGCGACGTCCGACTTCGCAACAACTGGCAGAAGAAGAGCAATTCCGACCCCGGGGAGCCACAATGCCCTCAGATAGACGGAGCTATCTCCGGGAGAAAAGGCAGCAGCGCTTACACGAACGGAGTGCTAGCCCTAACTTCAAACCAATGGAACATGCAGAAAATGTGGATCAAGATTTCTACAGGCTTCGTAATTTCAGCACTACATCAAAGGGTGGTGTCATCAATCGAGGTGATCAGGTTCGCTTACGGTCCCGTAGCAGTAATAGCATGGCCTCCAATCACACCTACCCGTCTTGTACCTCCACGGCCACATCCTGTTCATCAGGACCGGGAGCTCGCTGTACCCACTTTAAGGTCCTGTTGCTTGGAGCCACTGGTGTAGGCAAGAGTTCTATTGTTACACAATTCATGTCGTCAGAATACATGAATACGTATGATACATCCCAAGGTAAATACAGTGTTTTAGCTTTGGTTGATCTTGTCTTTAGTTTTTGTTTTCTCTTCAGCTATTTGGTTATTTCTTCTTTTAATTGAGACTTGACTTCCCGTACCTTGGTGCTTTTAGTATCATATAAGATTGACTGTTAGATTCCATTATCTGATTACAATAACCTCGAGAGCTGGAGGTGAGTACTGCTAATTATCTGTCTTTACTCTATTCTATTAAATAAAAAAAACCTCGCGGATGGCTAGCACGGGTACTTCTTGTATGACCAGTAGAATAACTCCACATAACATCAATTTGTTTACAGTCATAGGAAGTAAAAATCTGATAAACTTTAATATTTTGTGCATACTCATAATATTTTCTCAAAAATTCATTGAATCTACTGAAACAATTCCACGCGATAATGCTACCTACTTCCACAAGAATAAACTGGCTCTTTACTTCCATAGCCTATTTTCATATAAATAATGAGAAGAACAGTTTTACTTTTATGAGGATCTCAAGAACAGAACGTTAATCAGCTTCTTCACACGAATATCTAAACACTTTAATTCAAAGCAGTGCCTTAGTGAGCAGTTTCTATTACTTACATTCAAAAAATGATCCTGAAGCTATTTAGGCTAGAAAGATCCTATAGAACTTGCAGACTTATATTCTCCTTTTTACAATACTAATTAAGTAATAAGATATAGTGACTTCACAAGAATAATTGCACATTCAGTTATAATTCTCTAAGAGGAGTATTTCGATAAATAATTACATTAGAAGTCTTCCGAGTAACACCAGTAAAGTATCTACAGCACTAGAACAAACTCAATACCAGTTACTTTCGTTGAATACTTGGAAGAAATATTGTATCACTTACTTTGAGGAAAATAATAAAACGTGTTTTTTTAGATCCAGAAAATTCAGAAACCAATAGTTTCATAGCTTTATCGAGTAAAATAAGAATCTTACTTATGCAGCAATAGGGTTTAATTCCATTACATTACATAGACAAACATTTTTATAATTTGCCTTCGCAATAATGGTCAACAAAATAATTATTTCGCCTGTTTCCACAAGGATACATGAACACTGAGCTATCAGTTACTTTCACAAAGACATTGGAATATGAAATTATATTGCTTACTTCATCAAAAATATGTGTAAAATAGATCACATTATTTACTCTAGAAAGAATATTATATTTGTGCAGCTTTGTTCCTTTCTTTCTCAGGAGTAGTTGTAAGATCATATATATTGAAGTATGTAGCTATGTCGATCACCTTCTCAGAAAGATATGTAAAGTCGAATATATTAGTCATTTTGTTGCTTCCTCTTCAAGAAATAAACATTAGATCCTTTATATCGTTTACTTGCAGAAATAAAATGCATTTTACTTTCTCAGCAAATAATGTAAGATGTTGTATATTACCTAGTTTCTCAAGAATTTTGGAAAGCACATCTATGTTCTTCCTTTTGGATAAACAGATTGAATACAAATTATATTAGTTACTGAAAGAGCTATTATATAATCTATTTTCACTAAAACATTTGATTGTGTAGTTGTGGCAATTTCTTACTTAGGAACATATATAAGATCACTTACTGTAGCAACGTTCACAAGAATAGTGAAACACACAACTAATTTTGAGACATGCATCTATGTTGTTTTCGTTCTCAAGAACAGCTTATAATATCTACTTTCAGATGAATATTAGAACACATATATTCCTTTCTTTTCTTAAGAATAAATGCAAAATGAGTTGTATCATTTACTTTCACAAGAATGGTGAAATGTACACCTATTTTAATTGCTTTGTCTGGAACACTTGCAAAATCAGTTACATATAATTCATATTTACAAGAACACTGGGATACGTAGCTATGTCACTTTAATAAGAATAGATGCAATATCAGCTACTTTCGTGTAAATATTGGATATAACACTGTTGTCTGCTTTCGCAAGAACATATATAAAATGCTATATCAGCTACATCTACATGAATATTACAATTTGTTTCTTTCTCAGTAAATAAAATGCTACTACTTACTACTTTTCTTAATTTCTCTGAAACAACTGCAAAACCAGATATGTAATTTATGTTCACCAAAAACATTGCAATAAACGGAATCCTCTTTTAGGAACAATTTCTTTTCAATATGCAACTATGCTGCTTTCTTAGAAGCAGATGCAAGATCAGTTATGCTAGCTATTTTCACAAGAATATTGCATATTTTCTTCAAAAATGCAAGACCAATCGAATTAGTCAGTTTTACAGTATAAGTTATAGTAAGTAATTTGACAAGAATGTAAAAAAGTTGAAATATACTTCTATGTTGCTTACTTCATGAGGTACAGATGCAAGATAAATTACATGATCTATTTTCATAGGAATAACTAAATGTACATATCATGGGTTTTGCTTTCTTCGAAACACGTGCAAAATCAGTTTTCTATTATTTTCCAGCCAAAGTACCTGGTTTTGCCCGGGTTATTAGGTTGATATTTTACTGGCCGATTGTGTGTATTTTGAACCTATTTTAGATATGAAATACAGTTAAAAATCTTTTTAAAAATTTCGTTTTTCCCAGAAACCTATAGAAGATATTTCCTGATTTTGAAAAATAAAATGCAAAATTCGTAATAAAATTTTATTAAATAACGATATATTTTTAGTTTTCGTATACAAACCCTCATATGAATCCAAGGGAAATTAAAATTAATATTCAACTTTATTGTCCTTTATGCGCCACAAATCTTTAACTGTTTATTATGTCATTTCACCACTTTTATTTACTTAAACTTTTACTAGTATTCTGAGGGTCTGTTTCATGAGTCCTTGGAGGTCCTGATGCCTTTGTTTCCCTCCATGTTGCTTTTGACTGGCTAAGAAATGTTTAGCACCATACAAAAAACAAACAAAACAGTATTTGGCAGAAAACTTCCACATATATTCTTCATTCACTTAGTGAAAATTTAAAAAAAAGTATATTTCTCTATAGACATTCAGAAAGCAGAATTATGGGGCATAGACGCTACAGGAAAAAAACTGGACAAACATTTTGAGTCAAATCTAAAACATTCAAAATTCTCTTATTATGTATTCAAAATTTCAGGTCTCTATGTTCTTTTTTCTTGGAGTTATGGTGGTCGCGCACAAACACACACCGAGTCTTTTTTTTTTAAATAAATTAGTGAAAGTAACCAGCTTTGCTCGGATTATTAGGTTGATATATTCTAAATGACTATGTTATAGATAATTACAGATGCCAATATACGTCGCGTTAATTAACCTATATAAATGCCATTGTGGGTCACGTCACGCTTGATTTTAAACTTAACATATTTCTGAATTGAAACATTTTCTGCTATATCACCGACAATTTTAATAAAAACAAACTTCTTTAATCAACAGAGATACTAAATTAAGAAATCATTAAATATGTTTTTTCCAGTTTTGTAGTTTATACATTACACTTTATACTTTCAGTATATAGTCTAAAAATAATATTAAGTTATACTTTTGTTGCTAAGCGATATGATATAAAATCCATTGTTGGAACCCACTGTTATCAAAATGGACTGTTTTTTATATATATTAGAAGTTATTATATAAAAACCAGTTATGTTTTATGTAGTTTTTCGCTAGCTTGCTTCATTAAAAAGAGATGCGCGAGTTCATGCGTGCATTCATGTGAATAAGATATGTAATAATACACAGGTGCTCACCCTCAGAATTTACTTAGTATGAGTGTAAAATATCAGGTGTATAAGAGTTTTCCTCTTAAAATTATGGCGGGCACATTTCTTTTCTATGTGGATTTTCATCTAAAAATCATGTGCATGCATTTACGGATGTGGATAATTAATAATATCCATTTGTGAACCCTCAGGATCCGCTTATCATGGGTGCAAATTTTCAGGATTGTAGGTTCTTTCTTCTTGGAGCTACGCTAGTCACACCTACACATGTGCGCATGCACATAAGTGTATGTGTCTCTCTGTGATTTTTATTTGTAATATAAAAATACTTCTTTTTCTGTGTTTTTTGCTTGGCTGACTCGATAAAAAGATGCACATGCGAGCACACGCGTGGACAAAATAAGTAATAATACCCAGTTACACACCTTCAGGGACAACACAGTACGGATCTAGATTTTATGGTATTTTCTTTTAGAGGTATGGCGGTCACGCACACACATAGACCCACTTTTATATATATATACAAGTTACTCAAAACCTGTCTGTGTTAGTCGTCCTTAATTATGAAGTTGTTTGTTTGTTTTTCTTATAGCAAAGCCACATTGGGCTGTCTGTAAGTTCAGCGAAAAGAATCGAACCGCTGATTACAGCGTTGTAAATCCGTATACTTACCGCTGTGCTATCAGGGGCAGTTCTGAAGTAATAGATTAGAGAAAGATAACTCTAACAACATTTTGAAACTTGTGAGCTTAAAGCTAGTTGGTAATAATTTGGTGTAAATATTCATCTTCCTGATGTCTTCGATGAGGTTTGTTCATGGTTCACAAACAACTTGGAACGTTTCAAACCACTTTAATTTACAGCGCAAATAAAACCACACTTTACAAAGCCCACTCACGCTGAATACCCGCCATCAGATACATGATTTCCACAAGAATGAATTACCAAGGAATAGCTCAAATTACTTTATAATCGTAATTCTTTCTATATCGTTGCTAGAGTTACAAATTCCAACTAACCTTTAACTGTTTGGTGCAATGTAGTTCAGTTTCAGTACACTCTTAAATTTAATAAAATTACATAATGTATGATACAGTAGATGTGTCTAAACTGAAATATTTTAGTCAAATGTAACTGAATAAGAATGTCATATCTCTTTAACTAACCTGTGTTAAATGAGAAACCTTTGTTTCAAGAATCGATTATTTTTATTTCTTCTCGGATTTATTTCGTGTGTTTGTAAGTAAGTTAAAGTTGTGTAAACATAATATACACATTCTACTCACTCCAGTAATTTGCATTTGCTGCACATTAGTAACTGTACTCTCTTTGAATCTTTGAATTACATTGAGTCATGTTTATTCCCGTGTTTGAACATCCTATTTTGTTTGGTTAGTACCATGTTAAAATTTCATATCTGTAATATATTTTAAACTACGATATCGTAACTAAAACATATCCTTAAAAAACTGGTCCTGTTTTATATAATTTAGAGAAAGTACGCAAGAAACTTCCAGAGACGTTAACTTTCACTGAAAACTCGCCGCTTGCATACGAGATTTGACGTTATATTTGATAATTGTAAACAAATTCTTAATCAGCGTGGGTGGTATTTCTTTTTTCTTTGGAAGCATAGTTTGTATGTTTGTTTTTTGAATTTCGCGCAAAGCTACTCGAGGGCTATCTGCGCTAGCCGTTCCCTAATTTAGCAGTGTAAGACTAGAGAGAAGGCAGCTAGTCATCACCAACCCACCGCCAACTCTTGGGCTACTCTTTTACCAACGAGTAGTGGGATTGACCGTCACATTATAACGCCCCCACGGCTGAAAGGGCGAGCATGTTTGGTGCGACCGGGATTCGAACCCGCGACCCTCGGATAAGGAGTCGAACGCCTTAACACACTTGGCCATGCCGGGCCCTGGAAGCATAAATACATTTTATTTTCCGAAGCTGAGTATACTTTACGTCAAAACTTTATTTGAATTCCGATAAATGATTAAAAGGTAAAGACAGAATTGATGAATTTACTTTTTCATTCTGTATTATTCGGTTAATCTCTTCTTTCTTTTTGAATTTTTAGATTAACAGAATATAAAAAAAATTCAATTATGAGGTGTTGTAAAATTATTCGCGATAAATAACAGGCCCAAAGTATTTTTAATTTAGAAATAAAATATCGCCACGATAAGTGTACACTTGAGAAATATCTACTAAAAGTTATGGATGTATGGTTATTATCACGAATTAAAAATAATCCTTTCTTCTCGAATTCACAGCTGGTACAGCGGTAAGCATTCGGATTTACAATGATAAAATCAGCGGTTCGACTTCCCTAGGTGGACTCAGCAGACAGCCCGATGTGGCTTTGTCATAACAAAACACACACACATTCTTTCTCCTGGAATATTAATAACACCAAACTTATATTTATCTCGTAGTTTATTACCTTGGACAAATTGACAAAAGCTAGAACAGCATTGAATTGACATTATGTTTTAATTTTAAGACTATTTCAAAAAATGTAACACAAACGACACAAACTTTTAAAATTCTCCTAATAGCTGATTCCTTGTATTTGACTTAATTGTGCACTCCGTGCTACGCTACTCAGAAGCTATCTACACTAGACCCTGAATTTGAACTGATAGACCACTCTTAAAATATTTTTGTCCCGCCAAATATGAATGTCATTGTTCAAAATTATAAGGCACCCGCAACACCCTGTTACGAACATGATTTTTTTTTCTTTTAGGCAATAACGGGAGGCGTAAGATAGACCTACAGACTGGTACCCTGAGCCCATTCAACTCCCAGACTCTAACTATTCGTTCTACGATAAAAGCTCACCTAAGATTATTCACCTAGAAAGATTGTTGTTGGCGTGCTTTACTAAAACCGTAAAGAAAGACTAAGAAATGCGATGGTTTCAGGGATTGCTTTTACTTTACCAAGAAGGAAAAGATTCTGTGTTTCTTATAGCAAAGCCACATTTGGCTATCTGCTGAGTCCACCTAGAGGAATCGAACCCCTTGATTTTAGTGTTGTAAATCTATAGACTTACTGTTGTACAGGCAGGAAACAGAATCAAAGGACAAGACAATTGCGATGCACGTTAAACGTTATTTTTTCCAGCTTAAAGTCGGTGTAAAAATTAAGAGGTCTTCAATTTGTTTTTATAACAGGCGTATTAAGATAAGTAAAAATGAAAAACGTTAAATTCCAGGACGAATATATTGCATTTCTAGCTTGAAAAATCATTAGATCACCTTACACTGAAGTCGTTTCACTGAAATTATTTTTGTGATGGTACCCAGTTTTTAAAATATATTTATACGGAAAGCATAAGCATGTAGTATACAACATGTCCAACAACCATGAAAGTGGAAATAGATGTGGGTTACGGATTGGTACATATTATGTGCATTTTAAGTACAGCAGATATACTAATGGCAGTTCTATAATAGCTAAATCCTCACACTTAGGTATTTTCGAAAAACAATAATTAGAGAAAATCACTATTTTTGTATTTTTATCCATTTATGAATGCTCTTCGCTGTTGTATTTCTAAAGCAATTTTTTATACATTTCCATTTATGTTTTGCGTTTTATTTATTTAACCCGCTCTTTTCATTTGTGTTTTATGTTGTATGATTTCTCCTCATATCACTTTATCTAACCAGATAACTGGCTGTTTTACTATCTACCCAGATAACTGGCTGTATTACTATCTTCCCAGATATCTGGCTGTTTTATTATCAATCCACTTTTCTACTTTTGATAGTTTAGAGTTTTATTACCTACGAGGTCTGTTCAAAAAATACGCGGACTGACGTCATAAAACAAAATGTACTTTATTTAGAAGTTACAGGTCTGGGACCCCTTCAAAGTACTCTCCTCCCCAACGCACACACTTATCCCAACGGTGTTTCCACTTGTTGAAAAAGTCCTGGTACGCTTATTTTGTAATGTCCTCCAGCTGCTTCGTCGCATTTGCCTTAATCTCGGGAATCGTCTCAAATCTTCTTCCTTTCAAGGGTCTTTTGAGTTTGGGGAACAAGAAAAAATCGCAAGGAGCAAGGTCAGGTGAGTAGGGGGGGTGGGGAAGAACAGTGATCGAGTGTTTGGCCAAAAACTCACGAGTTCTGAGGGCTGAATTTCGCAGCAACGCGGTGCATCTTCACTTTTTCGGTCAAAATCTCGTAACAAGATCCAACTGATATCCCACACTCTTCAGCAAGCTCCCTGACAGTCAGACGTCGATTTGCCCGCACCAGGGTGTTGATTTTGTCGACGTGTGGGTCGTCAGTTGACGTGGAAGGACGTCCAGGACGCTCATCATCTTCAATGGACTGTCGACCATCCTTAAAACGTTCATGCCACTTGAAACATGCCGTACGCTTCATTGCAACATCACCGTAAGCCGTGTTAAGCATAGCAAAAGTTTCAGTCGCAGATTTTCCAAGTTTAACACAAAATTTCACAGGAAGTCGTTGCTCCTTCAGGTCATTCATTCTGAAATCCGCCAAACGAAAAAATCGCACTTCACTTAAAACCGCGTAGCTAATACACAAATGAAGATATCTGCAATCGAGAAATGGCGTCGTAATCAGCTGATCTGTGCGAACCTAGCGACACCAAGCGAATTCTCCTGGAACCAACTGGAGCCGCGCAATTCAAACAGTCCGCGTATTTTTTGAACAACCATCGTATTCATGCTGATAGTTTAATCTTTTTCATAAAAGTTTCAATTAATTTAATCTGAATATAATCTTCTTTCAGTGTGATATAATATTTTATTTAACATTAATATTTTTATATTAGTATAAATTATAAGTTCAACACAAAAAATATTTTCGATTGTTGGATCTAGGTGAACGTGTTCTTATAAGGGTAGTATTTTAAAAACTTTGAAATTTCATTGCAAAAATAGGACAAAATGACATAGAGAAAAATATCAGCAGATATTTTTCCGGGAATACAATTCCCTAGTGTTTGAGCGTCTGCGTCAGAATTACATCAAAAGTTATTTATTTTAGCACGGTATATACATTTCTGCTTCTACGTGTGGATATTGTCAATTCATTTTGATCAACTGTTAAATTATTTAAAACTCCCTCAACCTCATACGACAGCAACTGTTATGGTGTTAACGTTTTTTTCTAAACTGACAAAGCATTAATATAGTTAATTCCGATTATCATAATACATTAATATTAGGGTTATTATACTTCTAACACTATAGTCCCTTATAATTTTTTCAATAAGAAACAGAGTGTATGATAATATTTCAACCACACTATTTCCATAATATCTACTGCCTACAACGCGTTGCGCACTTTCGCTCAAACATAGGTTGTCAGACAAAAGCTGGGTGATTAGTGGTATCTGACAAACGAAAATTGATGGGCACATTAATCGATTAGTTTCCGACAACCAATACAGGTAAAAAACGGTTATGTGCTGTCTTCTTTTTCGACCAACTACTACTTTATTTTAACACGGCATAAATTTGTTTGTTTGTTTATGTAATTTACAAATTACTCTCGATTTCAGATGATAGACCTCTTGACAAAGTCAAGATTTGTGCATTCGGGGAAAAAAAGTTTGTTAAGAATAGATTTTCTAACAACTGGTATGGGCATTTTATACTTAGTGGATAGATTTTTAATATCGACTAAATACCGTCACGCGATCACCATAGTGTTTCAAATATGCAGCAAGCCCAAAATATCTTCTGTAAACAAAATAAATCGATAGCTAAATAATGAAAATATGCTTCTCTCTCATAATAAGAGGTAATTTTTTTATTCAAAACATGTCACGATTACAATTACAAATACTAAAGTAACCAATTAAACGGTTTATTCATGTACGCTGTTTCAATATGTTAGATATTATAATGTATCTCGGACCAGTCTCCGATTTATTTTGTTACTTGCGTTATGTATTACAATTTCAGCTGGAATTTCAATTTTAATTTAGAAGTTAATTGAATGTTGATATGCATTACATTTATAATATTTGCCAACAAGATTAATGAACATATTTTTTTTATAACACAAATATATTTTAATATACGAATAACAATACAATTTATAGTAACGGTTATTATAAACAGTTATTATAAATGTTACAAACTCACAAATAGTATTCAGTCTTCTATCAGGTCTAGAATATTTTACTTACCGTCCACGTCCACCACGAGAGAATTAATTGTGAGTAGATATTGTTAAATTTTGCTTAAGCTAGCTAGCTCTTTAATCTTGGCTGATCTCACACCGCCTACAAGCTGACTTTAATGGACGAAGATATTTAATGTCCTCATAGAAATATTAAGTCCGAAGTTAATTGGGTTGTAATGTTCGAAATCTATAAACGTCCCTGATCAAATTGCGTAGTAGTTTACGATTAATAAGCGTTTGTCATAGTTATAGCTTTCGAAGCTCAAAGTATTCTGCCTGTAGTAACTAAATACTATTCCATCACTGTCTCTCGGCGCGTCGACTTATATACTTTATGGCTAGATTCTTGAATATTTGTTTTTCTCTGAATTTCGCGCAAAGCTACACGAGGGCTATCTGCACTAGCAGTCCCTAATTTAGCAGTGTAAGACGAGAGGGAAGACAGCTAGTCATCACCACCCACCGCCAACTTTTGGGCTACTCTTTTAGATAGTAAGATTGACCATCACTTTATAACGTCCCCACAGATGAGAGGGCGAGTATGTTTGGTGTGACAGCGATTCGAACCCGCGACCCTCAGATTACGAGTCGAGTGCCTTAACCACGTGGCCATATTCATAGTGAATTAGTGCATATATATTCATAGTGAATTAGTACATATATATTCATATCCTCTGTCTCGATTTTTGTAGAAAATTATCTAATCATGTTAAATGAATGTAATTATGAAACATGTTTATAAGGAAGGGGAAATAATATAAATATTCTCTGCGTTAATGGATGCTATAGAATTGTCAATAGAGAAATAGTTTCTCTCATATAGTTTAGTACATTGAAACATGTGCTTTGAAAAAGTGCATTTCGTTATTCTAACTACTTTATTCTTCATGAACCATTTCTTATAATTAAAAGCTGGAAGCTACTGCAGTTCTAACAGTCTTCATTTTTCTTAATTTGGATTTCTTGTTGTATTAAATGTGTTAGCAGCATTGTAGATCTCCCGAATCAATAGATTCTCACTATACATTTTATTTTTGATATCGGAAAATGAGCAGTATTTCCCTACTTTTTCTTCGATTCCTTCTGTGATAACCCTTACAAAATAAGTTACTATACAGATCAGAAAAAAATAAAAATAGTTTCGGCTTGAAGTTTAAACTGCATAACGCAATGCCTTCTTCCTCCATCACTCTCTAAAAATACGTAATATTTCCTCTGTAAAATGAAAACTCAATATTAAAGATAAACATTCGAGCTATCGTTATATGCATGTATATGCAAATACACTTATTTGATACGGGTAAACTTGACTAATGAAGGAAGAACTGGAAAACGAGAGCTTAAATTATTCTGTATACTAAATAATACAGTTCTGTTTCCAGATAAACATAGTATCTTAATAGCATTAAATGAAATACAGTGAATTTTTCATTGTGGATTAAACTTGTTTACTCCAGAATTCTTGCATTGAGGATCGTGCTTTTATGGTTTATAAACCTGTGTACTGAGAAGCCAGTTTTCCTATTGTAGTTTTCTTTGCTGCATTAAGGACCATATGAATCTATTATTTACGATCAGGTTTTTCATTCCTGGTAATGATGCTTTCAGAAATAGTTTAAGACATGTTGAACTCTAAAAAAGTGATATGAGTATGCTTCCGATACATCAGAAAAAAAAAGCTGGTTCTTTGATTAAATCAGAATAACTGAAAGATACAAAAATCTTGTTTTTTTCGTTTTCTGTTGTTGTTATGTGAGCATGTTTGGAAGAAATAGACAAAAACTCAGTTCTTTGATTATATGAGAATGCTACAAATGCTTGTTTGTTTTGAATATCGCACAAAGCTACTCGAGGGCCATCTGCGCTAGCCGTCCCTAATTTAGCAGTGTAAGATTAGAGGGATGTTTGTTTGTTTGTTTTGGAGGCCGTCCCTAGCAGTGTAAGACTAGAGGGAAGGCAGCTCATCACCACCCACCGCCAACTCTTTAGAATAGTGGGATTGACCGTACTTATATCGCCCCACGGCTGGGAGGGCGAGCATGTTTACCAGCGAATATTACGTCGCATTGTTCGTCACATTATACTGTTTACGCCGTCACATTATAACGCCCCCACGGCTGAAAGGTCGAGCATGTTTGGTGCGACCGGGATTCGAACCCGCGACCCTCAGATTTCGAGTCAAACGCCTTAACCCACCTGTCCATGCAAGATACGAAAATCTTGGTTCTTTCGTTATAGTAGCATTTTTCTAAGACAAGACACGAAAATCTCGGACTTCATGAGTATAGGAACATGTTTCTTAGACGAGAGACCAAAAACTTTGTTTAATGAAGGGTTAGATGACCACGTTCCCAATTCTAGAGACGAAAATTCAGCTCAGAGATGATAGCATGTTTTCTTGAATGTATTTAGGAAAATAAAGAAGTCAAGTTGCACTTCAACAATGTAATTCAACTTTTTAATGCGCTTTGCAAGTATTCACAACAGAAAATGCTCGTCCTTCCAGTTGTAGGAGCTTCATAATATATCAACCAATCCCACTATTACGCTGAAGAGTTAGCAGTGGATGGTGTTAACTAACTGCCTTAACCCTAGTCTATCACTGCTAAATTTAGGATGAGTAATTCAGACAGCCATTTACTAGTTGTGTGCGAAATTAAAACTTTTTTTTATATTTGTCTGGCCGAATATTGTTCTTTTTGTCTGAACGTAAGGTGAGAGAAATATTCTATGAGATATCTTGTGAATCTTAAAAGGTATTATGTTTCTGGTGTTCATTTTTTTAATTATATAAAGTTGTGGTATTTCAACTAGAAATGTTCATTGCATTTTATTTGAGTCATTGTTATGTCGCACGAAATACATACAGGGTGGCCCATAAGTCCCTACCCATCCATATATCTCAGGTATCCAGTGTATCTGTGTACTATCCCTCATTCTCGCGGCATAATATTATGCACAGTACGTTCTTTAAGTGTAAATGGGCTTACATCGGCCATATTTCTTTTTTTAAAAAAAGAAACAAATTTATAATACATGCGTAATTGAATATAACATAATAACATATGGATGGTATGGGCTTATGGGCCACCCTGTAATAACGTGTTTGGCTATTCATGACAATAAAGTGCACCGTAATCGTTGTTGTGTTGTTTTGATTTGTAAGTGAAAAAAATTATTTTGTTGCCTCGGAAATTTTATGTTATCGATTAGTGACAAATGTAAATATTATTTAGTTTTCCAGACACATTTCTGTTATATTTTGAATATTTTTATTATTGCTTGTTACAATTATATTAAAAGAGTATTTTATAACGATTGTTATGTTTATCATACATATCCCGGCAGGCCTGATGAACCTTGGTGCGGGTGAAAAGCATTGTCTGCACTGAATATAGATGTAGTGTGTTTGGCATGTTATCCCATTGTTCTTTACCTTCACTCATAAGTTCTTATTTCTTCTGCTGCAAGTTCCGTGGTATTATGTAAGTAACCATAGGACAACCTCAACAAATAAACAATATATACATAGCAATTCCATTTATCTGCTAATGTTGTACATGATGAATTTTTTATGAAAATAAAGGGAGCCGGTAAGTGTTCGCATAGCATGTAGGTAGGTACCTTTCACTTATATTTTTCTATATGTTATTGTATAAATAAACATCAATCACTGTATAGAATTAATGTCAGCAAACAATGTATTTTCGACTTTCTTTTGTTAAAGTAAATACACGTACTTATATATAAGCAAGACGCGCACTTCTTAATAGATTCAAAAAACAGATAGCACTTGTCGATTTGAAATAACAATCATTTATTAATCTCTAGAATTTGGATACTTTTCTGTTGTATGGTTATTTTAATCTGTTTGAACATCGTAATCTCTAAAGAACTGCTCCGATAATCTATGCGAAAGATGAAATAACAGTTATTTCATTTGGCTAGTCCACAAAAACTTTGAAAGCTCGGTAGCACGTGTTACGTATGTAATAAAATGTATCCAATCATGTAAAGCCCACTTTTCAAGGTTATTAATTAGCGTCGCTTTCAACTGTAAACTTTCTGTATATAATTCCTGTACATACACCTTTTTATAATTTGATCAGGTTTTTAGTGGATTACCTTTGAATTTATCTGTAGCTGCAAACAAGCTGCTTAATGTGGTTTGTTTAACTCAAAACGAAGCGATAGAAATTACAAATTTCACACAGCTTTATAATATCATGAATGAATTGCACTATGTTGCCCCGAGTTTTGACTTTTCTAGTCCCTGTGGAAAACAGGTCTTAAAATAAAATTTGAAATAAGTCAATTCTAGTTATTGATTTGATTGCATAGATAGTAAATAACAATAAAAACTAACTTATTTTATTGCACTATATGGAGTAAAAATAATAATTGAAATTAGTAATCTATGATTTAAGGGAAAACGAAAATAAATACGATAACGATACTTAAGATAAACAGCATTGTTTATTTTTAACAGTAGGAGACACAGATGAGTGTTTCGAATTTTATAGGTTTCGTCTTTTGTATTTAAAGCAAAATAAAAGAATTACAGTAGAGTAGTAACAAGAAAAAGCAACACTGAACATATTTTAAAATGTGCAATTTAAAAGAAGACTTCAAAATAGTCATTGTTGGTGAAAGTTGTTTGATATGGAGAGATTCTTTAATCTGTTATTACAAATAACTATTGGCCTTGGAAAGGATATTGAAATTTGATAGTTTGAGTTCATGTCCTGTGCTACGTATTATAGTTTATCTCAGACGAGTCTCAGATGTATTATTTTACCTAACGTTAGGTATTACGATTTCAGATAGCCTGAAATTTTAATCTTATTTTAGAAGTTAATTGAGTGTCAGTATCTTTCAGATTTATGATATTTGTCAACAAGATTGATACACTCAATTTCTTTCTTACTACAAATATATTTTAATATAAAACCAGCACTACAATTTCAAATAACGGTTATTAGAAATAATGATTTACATACAACAGTTTCACAAACTTACAGACAATAATGAGTCTTATGTTTGATCTGGGAATGAATCTTTTATCGATGGTCCAGGTCCACGACGGGCAAGTTAATTCTGAGTTGATATTGCTACACTTCGCTTAAGCTAGTTAGCTGTCTATTCTTGGTTGGCATCACACTGCTTACAAGTTGACTTTTTACAGAGGAGAACAGATATCTAATATGTTCTCGTAGAAATACTAACGACCGAAGTTAATTTACTGAAGTAGGACGATTCATAATGTTCGAAGCCTATAAACGTTCCTGGTGAGATTCTGTAGTTTTCCGATTAATAAGCATTTATCACAATTAGAACTTCCGAGGCCTATATTATATTGTTGTAGCTGATCAATAATATTCTATAAAATGTCTCTTGGCGCGTTTATTTATAATCTTTGGCTGAAGTTTTAGAAAGTTTAGTAGGCCTAACAATATTCAAAGATAGGCTTGTGCTTTCGTGAAATATGTATTGTTGATTCTTACTCTCGAGAATCTTCTGATATTTAGAGAACAGGCGGGAGTTGCGCAATACACATTTGAGAATATACATTACATGCATTTCTAAATATATATTGAACTGAAGCCAACGTCAATGTTGAAATAAATATATCATGGTAAAGACGTTACACCTGTTTTTTCATGATTTTTGCGTATAAAGGAAACGTGGGGTTTACTCAACTTTTCTGTGTGTTTTCTTGGAAATTTTCATATGTTTATTGGCTCTTAACAAGTAGAAAGCGTTTGGTTTTGACAATATAGGAGGCCTTATTATCTCCACCACGTAAAAATACACAAGTTATGAACAAGTAGAAATTGGGAGAAGGTACAAAATGCTTAACTTTAAGAAAGTATACAAAACTTACTTAACTCTAAGAAGTCAATTTAAACGCGTAATTCGTATTTACTGTCCCCAAGTTGATTTCAGATTAGTTTTTAAACCCACATCACACATACAGGATTGTTTCTATACTATGAAACAATAGTATAGAAGACTATTTGTTTCATAGTCTTCTATGAGAAGACTATAAATGTCTATTTCAGATAGACATTTATTGTGTACGCTTGTGGGCGTACGTTTAAAATTAGCAAACTCTAATGACGCTGAATTGCGCGACAACAAACTCATAACCAACACAAAAATAACAACCAAAACTAAGGCTAAATGACATTGTTGACTTAAAATATAAACAAAAATAATGATACATTTATTTTTACGAAATTTATAATTCCATTCCTACATTGAGTTTTCCAATAGTTTTCTAAAATGTCCTTAGCTCTTTGTTTTACCATAACAGTACAGACCACTTTTTAGAAACAGATCCTCTTACCCACATGTATATTATTTAAGATTACATCAGTGAAATCATGGACACAGTGTATTAAGATTTACTGGTATTTTAAAGCCATACGTTCAGATCGGTCCAGACAGACAACTGCTGATTCCCTTTCTTTAGCTGCCAGTGAAATACAATGACGTAAAAAATTGGACAAACCGTAGGAACGTAGAGAACCAAAGTGTACTAAAAGTCTTCGTTTATGAGTTTTAACTTAACGTCACAGCATAACTAACTGTTTGTGTAAGATGAATGTCGTGTACCTTAGTCACTTCGATAATGATTGCAATTCTCTATATAATTTCAAATATTCTTAATATAAAAAATATACGAAAATATTGTTCATTTAAAAACACCTTTTGGAGTCACAGTCGTTAAACAAGAGATAGTCAAATGCTGGAGAACGAGGGCGTTTAAAAAAACATCATTCGTTCAATCACTTCAGTAGGCTTGTGAGCGTACCTTTAACATAACGGCATGTTTGCGGGCTCATACTGCTAGAAGCTGGGTTTTAATACTTTTGGTGGGTAGAGCTCAGATAGACATTTATTGTGTAGCTTTGTGCTTAATTCAAAATAAACTCGTGGCTTTAAATTTATTGCACCTAAAATTTTTACAGGTAATTCAGTGTGTTTGTACGTGTTTCTACTTGAAAAATAAACATCTTAAGTAATTTATTATTGATTTTTTGTAATCTATTTTTACTTTCTTCTGCAAGAGAAATGTTCGATTTAAAGGTAAATCATTTTTTCATTCCTTTTTGAATTTCTGTTTTGATATATTTTCCTTGTAATAAAAGTTTTCCAACCAGTTTTCTTTCAGTATTTTCCCGCCACTTTATGCTTTTGTTTCTACCTTCAACATGTATTTTATATTACCCTTTCTAATCCATGTCTTAATATCCTTTTGGATTTCTATAAATACTCTTAACAAATTTTTTAAAATACTTTTTTGCCTTTCTTTGCTCACAGTCTTAACAACTTCGAAAACCATGTCTTGTTGATTATGGTAATAAACAACACTATTCTACATGTATTAGTACGAATCAACTCCTAGTAGAAAAAAGTATAAACTTAATTAAATTTTAGAGAAACCAAAGTACGTGTACGACAGAGTCATAACAAAGTCGTGTCGGAATAAGTGGTCTACAACGCGATGTAAAGTGATAACAATTATTAGTGTATTTTATCTGGTGCATTCTGAAACCATTTGTCAGGGTTTGATCACAGATTAAGGAGAGCAAGCAGGATTTTATTAATAATGAAGTTTAAGTTATACAGACACAAAAGCAGAAGGTTTTAAAGGGAGGTTCTAGTATGTGAGATCAAAAGCTAATACATATTATGCAAAACATGCTAATATAAAGAATAGATGCTACGAGATTAAATCTGGAAGTATTTTGCATGAAATATATCTTGAACAATATAGCTGTTCACATCCACAAACATCCAATGAAAAGCCAACAAATCATCATTCCATTGTAACATTGGATGGGGGATAGACTTAAATTAGCATAAATATCTATGTCTTGTTATAGTAAAAACTGTACTTTTTACACGGAGAGTAGTTATTAATTGTTGAATTATATTAATAAATTATATTACAACTGCGATAATCAACAGGGTAACGAACATTTGTAGAAACGTTTGTTTTGTTGTAATATATTATTTTAAAACGAGTGTATTGTAGTGCTGTTTATTTGTTGTTGAAATTTATTGCCAACAAGTCAAATATAACTACTGTAAATAATCTGGCCTACAAAACCAAGAGCAGAAATTACAAAATGTCAACAGAAGCCTTTGCATGTCTGATTTGACTTTGGGAAAAGTAACTAGATTAACCATAATTAAACCGATGATTAAGAAGATTATTGTACAAAATTACATTAAAGCAGTTTAGACAAACCACCGTATTATCGTACATCATTTTCAAATATTGTAGCAAACTGTTTATGGAACGCAGTCGTCTGTAAAGCGGAAGTGACTTTCAAAACACCCATTATTTAGCAAAAGCACGTGGCGTGTGATAAAATAACTGTCAATCAGACAGATATTTAGGAAACCTGGATTCAAAACTGTAAAGTATGTACAGACTACATGAGCATAGCCCAAATTATTTTAAAGTGAAAAATTCACTAAAAAGAAGGTAGCTAGCCAATAGCATTCACCGCCAGCTCTTGAGTTATTTTTTCTATCTGATAATAGAAGTTGACTGTCACTGTTACAACATATTCAAGGCTTCAAAGTGCAAAGTGCGTTTTCGTGGCAATGAGACTCAATTCGTGAACTCTTGGATTTACAGTCTAAGTAAGTTAACCATTAGACCACGCCTGGTCCTTATGAGAAGGAGAAATATTTATTTTATAGATGGTAATGCAACAGTTATTTGAACTATTTCCAGCGTTTTTCATAAAATATTATAGTACACTGCCCCCTGATATTTTATATTCTACAAGCCTAGTCTGTATCCCCATCAGACTGCACCGTTAAATAAGACTATTTCGTAATTTACTTGTTGTACGACTACTTTCCTGCTCTATATAAAACTTGTACAAGATTGAATTTCCTATTATCAAACATCTCAAAAATTTGTAAGCTTTCAGTCAAAGTTTCAAGAAAAATACGACATATATACTCAAGTTGCTGAAGGTATATAGCCTGGAAGCCACGACGTATATCTATACATCTATACACGTGTTGTTTTGTTTAATTTCGCACATAGCTGCTCAAAAGCTATCTGTGCTAGCCGTCCCTAATTTAGCAGTGTAAGGCTAGAGGGAAGGGCTAGTGATCACCACTCACCGCCAACTCTTGGGCTACTCTTTTACCAACGAATAGTGGGATTGACTGTCACATTATAACGCCCCCACGACTCAAAGGGCGAGCATGTTTGGCGCGACGGGGATGCGAACTCGCGACCCTCAGATTACGAGTCACACACCTTAGCACACTTGGCCATGCCAAGCCTCTATACAAGTGGTCAGAACAGCTAACTGTATAGAACACATGTGAAACAATGGGCTGCAGTCAATCAGTGTTCTGAAATCTATAGTATATACATATTGTTACGTATTATAATCGATTTCGGACGAGTATTCGATTGATTTATTATGTTACATATTACTATTTCAAATAACCGAAATTTTGAATTTTAATCTAGAAGTTAATAAAATATTAATATGTATCAAATTTTTTAACACAAGTATATTTTAATATACAAACATAAAAACAATACAAATTAAAATAACGGTTATTATTAATAGTTACTACAAATTATGGTTAATATACAAGATTTTATAAACTTACAAACTATACTGAGTTTTATATTTGGTCTAGAATCGAATATTTTATCGATAATTCAAGTCCACGGCTAGCAAATTAATTTTGAGTTGATATTGTTACGCCACACTTAAGCTAACGCTGTGTTTTTCTTCACTGGCTAAACACTGGATACAAGCTGACTCCTTCCAGCAAAGATATTTAATGTCCTTGTAAAAATAATAGCATCCAAAATTATTCACTGAAATTGAACGATTTCTAATGTTCTAAATGTATAACGTTCCTGGTCGTATTCTGTAGTTTTCCGACTGATAGACCTTAATCACAATTATAATTCAATACAATCTATTGACTGTAGCTGTCCAATAATGTTTTCTTCCCTTCGGCTAGGCGCTAAACACGCGAGTTTGTAAAACTTTTGACAATATTCTTGTGCGCTTGCGTCAACACGTACTGTTGATTTTTACACTTTCAAGAACTCCCTACAAATTTCGAGAACAGGCGGGACTTGTACAGTGAAGAACATACGTCACATGCAAAAAATAAAACTGTAAATCCGTTAGATTGAAATGTTATTATTTTTTGTTGTATACATGTAAGTAATACGTTTTACACCTGAGTATTTTCTCATTGTAGAAATGTAACGTTTAACAGGCTCGTAGAGAAGTTGCATGCTAGACAAATGTTTAACTGGATTACTTCATTTACTGCTTATGAACCTACACTGGTAAACGGAAAAAAGTTATTGACATCCTACATGTTCATATAGGTTTCTATAAAAGTGGTAACATACATAGTTGCTACAGTATCTATCGTCAGGTAATAATAAAACCCTTTACAGGTTATAGACGTGATTGATATGAGTTTTAAGCTTCAGAATAATCTAAAATATTAAATGGGATAACACCACGTGGAGTACGTGAATTATTTTTATTAAAACTAGTTAATGGTTTTTATCATACCATGATAATATGAAAATGTTTCAATACCACGAAAGAGAAAATAGTTCTCGTTCAATTTAAGCACACATACCACGCTTTCATAATTTGAAGTTTTGCCATAAAACAGTTAACAAATAATCTTTGTATTTTCGGTTGCTATGACAAATCAAGTTGTCAAATATTACTCTTGTCATTGGAACCGCAAATTTCAACGCCGACTAATTTGCAAACATTATTGTTGACATTGACTGAAAACAACCTTTTTTGTCATCAGAATTTTATTAGTGATACAAGTCTTTTAGTATTATACAAACTATTTTTGTTTGAGAAAATAGTTTTGAAATAATATTTAAATAATTACGTTTTTCATTAAAGAAAGAAGTCTTTGTTGTAATAAATATTACTGTAAAACTTTTTTATGTAAATTTTCAATATAAGTTTTAGAATTTATGCTTAATTAGACATATATTCCAGCAGATGACGAACTTGAGAAAACTATCTTCCTGCTTCTGGATGGAGAGGAGTACGAGTTGTCCTTATTTAATCAACACGCTCTTGCTACACTTACGGTAAAGTATTGGTTGAATAATTTGATGTGGTGGTCTGGAGGCACTAGCATATTTTTTCCATTTTTTTTTTTTTCAATATTTTCGTGGCTACCGATCTCACAAAAATGATTTATTTTCTAATTTTTGTTTCTATCGACTTGGTACGTATAATGATCAGTCAATAATTCAATTGTCCTCCATTATTGTCTCACTAGTTTATAGAGAACAAATACCGTTGCGTTATTAGGGACTTCTTTTTTTTTCATCAAGTTTTGAATTTGTTTATACTTATTCAAGTCAGAGTTGAGATTCAACATATATTCCACTGGATAGTATATCATAACCATTATTAACTGCTAGTGAGATATAAATATTGGCAAGTAGCTTTGATGTTAAGTGCTTCAGAGCTTGCCTTCAAGTTGTAATGTTAAAGAACGAAATTCTGTTGAAGAGCTTTAAAATTGAGTCACAATCTAATATGTTCAGATATTTTAAAACTAAGAATCATAATAATCCCCATGAACTTAAGGTTTAAAATTTACCCGAATATTTTGTAGTTACAAATTAACTTATTTAGGAACACAAATAATTTATATTAAAGACTTATTCAGCAACTGAAAAGTTAAAACTTCTGAGTATATTTAACGCACTGAGATTGAATATTCGAATATTTTAAAGTAGTTCCAAAATTATGCTGTAACATTCGGTTAAGAATTCTTAAGAAAAAGTAGTTGGAAATCTGTTCAAACACCATCAGATAACTCGATCATAAACTGTTTAGAAAGTTATATATTGAAAAAAAAGGAATATATTTAAAACTCTGGGATTTAAACATTATAGTATGTTAATAAATTCCAATATTAATTAATCTTTACCTTTTTAAAAATATTAATAATATTTGTTTTGGTTTTAATAATAGGTTTTCCATAATTCAGCTACGCAGATTTCGAAAATGATATTCATTTATTTCTATCACGTAAGTGGGAAAACTAAAAAACACTCTTACTTTGATGAAATTATTATTTCGTTTACCACATGGACATTTTTTTTTATTATTATGCGTGTTTCTCGTGGGTTCTAGAACGATCGATAAGACTCTCACGTCGCGATTGGTCTAGAGAAATATACTCTTCAAAAAAAGAAACGCAAAAGGGATATCTTTATTTTAAAGAGAAATATATGTAATAACGTTACAAGCTCAGAGTATGTGATGTTACACGTGTTAAGGCACTGATTGTCAGACCAAAATGACAATAAACGTTGTGCACTTTGAAAACGGAGGAAAACATCAGATTTTTCGCCAAAACGCATTCGTGTCCAATAAATTTGTTTGAGAGATCTGCATGTTCTGCAAGTGCAACATGTGCAAAATCCCTATAAAAGTGACGGGTTCTCGGTTTCCATAGCTCAAATGTTAAGCCACCGACATGTAATACAGTTACGCCAAGACTGACTGAAGCACAACGCAACAACGCCATTGGTCACTTGGAAGCGGACGAAAATCGATCAGATGTTACCAGAGCTGTGAATGTCCACCCAAGCACCATCACAAGGCTATCGAATCGTCACCAACAACATGGATCAACTCGTGACCGTCCACGATTTGGCAGACCTCTTGTGACCACGCCCGCACAAGATCGCAACATTTGGTTACGTCACCTTCGGGATAGGACCACCACTGCGACGTCTACTGCCTCAACCATACCAGGGCTGCTTAGGATTTCCGATCAGACCGTACGCAACCGTCGACGAGATTCTTAAGCCCCATGTGCAACCCATCATGGTGAACGTCAACGACGTTTACAAACATGACAACGCCCGTCCTCACACAGCCCGACTCACCACTGTCTTCTTGAGACACCACAACATCAACGTTCTTCCCTGACCCTCCAGATCACCAGATTTAAACCCCATCGAACATCTTTGGGACAAGTTGGACCGACATCTGCGACGACGACAACCTTAATCGCAGACTCTACCTCAGCTTGCAGCAGCTTTGCAGGCTGAGTGGACAGCCATTCCACAGGATGTGATTCGTCATCTCATCACTTCCATGGGCAGGAGATGCCAAGCAGTTATTGATGCTCACGGGGGGCATACTCGTTATTGACGTTGAGTGACGTTAAACGTCAACTAGTGAGCGTGGACTTCGCCTTTGCAGACTTTGGATGTTCAGCAGTGAATGTGCAAAGTTTCACACATGTCCTACAGAACTACCCGGAATAAACTTGTTAACAATATGTCTCAAATTTTGCCTTTTGCGTTTCTTTTTTTGAAGAGTATATATTGCCAGTGGTTGTCAACATTATAAGCATAACAAAACATGGCTCATTTTCGACAAAAATTACTTAATTATGTTTAAGTACAGATGACGTTTTATAAAAAAAAATCTTTGTTTTGAATTTCGCGCAAAGCTACACGAGGACTCTCTGCGCTAGCCGTCCCTAATTTAAGAGTGTAAAACTAGAAAGAAGGCAGTTAGTTATCACCACCCACCGCCAACTCTTAGGCTATTCTTTTACCAACGAATAATGTGATTAACCATAATATTATAACGTCCTCACGGCTGAAAGGGCGAATATGTTTGGTGCGATGGGGATTCGAACCCGCGACCTTCAGATTACGAGTCAAATGCCTTAACCACCTACCCATGCTGGGTCCCCTGAAGAGATTCGACCAGCCTAGTAGGCTTATGTTAACTATAAATCCATATACGTAGCTCACAGTGGATAGTAATCATTATAATAAAAAATAAACAAAATTAAAATTATAAATAGTAAAAACTCGTAAATAAAAGTCTATATTAAATACTCTAATTAACATTGTGGTAGGAATTTAACTTATTTATACTAATATAAGAACCACATACACCATGGTAAAAGATAAAGATTGTTCGACCAGCTTAGTAGATGTTGGTTGGTCTTAAAACTATGAACTAAACAAAAACGTGAAACTTTCATAATAACAATAATACACTGATGTTTAAAAATTGTTATTTGTACTTACCCTAATTCTGATTTGTAAATTGCTTACAAAAAATTACATTGCACAAACCTAATCTTTTTCACTCCACGACAATTGTTCATGCAGTATTATATTGCAAATATAACTACTCTTTATTATATCCCAGCGGCGTAATAAGATTTACTGGCACTGGATATAGCAGATAAAGCAAATGTAGTGTAATTGACATATTTTCATGCATTCTTCTCTATTTCCACTCAACAATTCGTAAAATTATTATAATTAATAAAAAATAAACTTAGTAAACCGCTCATACAATCATTTAAAACCGAAAGAGTTGCCCCTTTCTATAAAAACAGCGTCATCACTTCCATGGCACCTGGAAGCTCCTGTTACCGTTGTTCATTTCATTACAAAACAATTGTGGGAGGTTACAAATCCCCGTCTCTCAAGCATCTCCTGCTCTGCATACATCTATCTTTATTGCAATATTAATGGTTCTAAAACTATTCAGAAACTCTAAGATTTAAGTGTTATAACTTGTCTTTTTTTTTTTTTTTAAATTAAGAACGTGATTTGTTTAAAGCTCTTTCAGAAATCCTGAGATTAAAAATCATGAGATGCAAAGGAATCTTGATTACAGGGCCATAATATATTAATATATTCATGTGTCCGAAAATTAAAGATTTATAATATATATTAAAACCTTAGAGAAAGAATAAGAATTTTTTTAGAATTCCTGAGCATACTGCATTCACATTTGTAGAAACTCAGAGCTTACGGAGTAATAGACGTTTCAAAGTTCTGAACTTGAAAAGAAATAACTTGTTCAAACGACCGAGATTAGTTGTACAATATTTCAAAAAATCTAGAGATGAGGTTCTTGACCTTTTAAACAGCTGTGAAATAAAAATAATTCAGTAAGAAATTAGTTCTACCCTCTTCAGAAATCTTAGTCTGTGGCAACTTTTCTGAAAAAGTTAGATGCTTTAAGGTTACAGAGATGTAGCTGGTTCGTAAACCATAGGATTATTCAGTATGTTTTAAAAATAATAACTTTATGATACTTTAAGTTACTCTTAAATATTCGTGTTTTAATAGCTTTGAAGTAGTATAAATGTAAAGGGAATTAATCTTGAACTTCGTTCTGTACCTAAATCGGTGTAATTTGCTTAACAAGGAAATAAAACAACAACATTTATTTCAAACATTATTATTGCACATTTGCTTTAACAAAAAAAATGTTATTTCTTTACACATCTCTTTCTGGCTTACGTATTAATGTTTTGCTAGATTTAGTATTCTACATTTAAAATATTATAAAAACCAATTTTAGTTTGTTTGTTTGGGAATTTCGCACAAAGCTACTCGAGGGCTATCTGTGCTAGCCGTCCCTAATTTAGCAGTGTAAGACTAGAAGGAAGGCAGCTAGTCATCACCACCCACCGCCAACTCTTGGGCTACTCTTTTACCAACGAATAGTGGGATTGACCGTCACATTATACACCCCCACGGCTCGGAGGGCGAGCATGTTTAGCGCGACGCAGGCGCAAACCAGCGACCCTCGGATTACGAGTCGCACGCCTTACGCGCTTGGCCATGCCAGGCCTACCAATTTTAGAGACGAACTGAAGTTAGTGAATGATGACAACTTGAAAATTCTTTTGGTTAATGGGTCAGAACTGTAGTTCAACATGCAAAATTACCAATAGCTTCTGCTGTGAGCTTGAAACGAGCTCACTACTAAAGTTATAAATAATAAATAAAGTATTAAATAATGTAGTTACTAGTATGTAATATCATAAAACAAAATGCATCTTGTAACGATTTAAATTCACTGATTCTTCAGTTGATACTCTCCTTGTTATCGATGTTTTCGAACACTATCTATATAGTATCTCGCAAGGATTGTCCAGTTTAGCCTAAGATCAAAATAAAAATGAACAACGCAAAATCATCTTCATAAGAAAAAACATTATAACCAATATCATTAATGAAATTAATTTTGAAGAAAGAATTTAATATATCTTAATTACAAACAATAAAAACTAGCTATTTTGCTTCTTGTACCTTTATGTAGTAGAACGTTTTTAAAATGTATAAGGATTTATTTTTAATATGTAAGAATACCTTAGTGTCTAACATTAATAACGAACATCATAGAAACGGAACAATTTACTTTTATAAATGACATATACTTCGTTAAATGTTCTTAATATCCGTTATTTGGGATGTAGTACGATAGTTGATAAAGAGAAGCACATGTAGCTCGCAGACAATGTCATAAATCAAAAATAAAATGTCGAATGATAATATGAAAACGAAGAATTAGATAGTTTGGGTAAATACGAAATACTAAAAGATGCAATGTAAAGATGAGATAAAAACAATTATAAAGAAGGATACCTAAGTCAGTACAGACTTGGAAAGATGGGACGTAAATGAAACAACAAGCAAATAAGTCACATAAAAGGAAGTCGCGATCAATTTTTAGAAGGAGAAAAACTGCGTTTAATAGATTCCAAAGATAGATAGTAGCAAAACATTTTAGACCTCGGTTTCTTCCATGCATATCAGTCTGTAGGAGCTTCGTTACCTATGTACATAGTGAGACATATGGTAAACAGATCGATAAGAAGGAACAGTGTGAAGACAAGGATAAACACCTCTTGATACGTCTGGGTTTTCATAAAATGGGAGCAAATTAGCAAAACTCCTGTATCACTGTTTATCTTGTTTGCTATTACCTTCTTGGCAGTACGTTTGTTCATAGAAACCTTCATCTAGGGTATACATTCCAATAGGCTTTTACTGCTCGTCTTTCTACATTATGTTTGATTCATTAACAGAGGTTTTGACAAGAAATGAATGTTTGAGTTCAATCAGTAACACAAGTCAAAATTTGTTGTACTTGTTTCTGATATTTTGCCCATTTTTAAATAAAACAACAACAGTGTATGAATAATTAGACCAATGTTATTCTTCTTGATTTTTATTAACAGCGGGACAACGTCCATTATTTAAAAAAATTATTCCATTTAACGGAATGCTGGACGTGCCGGCACTGTTATTGGTTATTCACTACAAGTTTTACATGATACCATTAAAGTATTTTAGAACTTATCTAAAATTGAACCTAAACTGGTATACAGTGGGGTGCTTGCAATCCATGTTAACAATACAAGGATGAGTAACTACACTTTTGTATCACCTCTTCTTTAATAACTAATTTATATTTATGTGAAATGCCTGGTTATGGACTACTGTCCAGTTGCAAAATTTTAACTGCAGGATGCTTTAAGGTTGACCCTTCTTCTTCACATGCTTTCCAAATTCAATCACAGCTGACTTTCAAGGATCCGTTTGATCATCCTAAGGCGTACGAGTTTATATAAATCGTCTACGAAAGGTACACCATGCATTTATTTGTACTTGTACTTTGTGAAGAAACTGGCTTGTTGACTTGGACGTTTGCTAGATGCTTTGTTTTCATAGAACCATATATTACTAACAGCCAACCTATGCATGTTTGTTTGTTTTGGAATTTCGCACAAAGCTACTCGAGGGCTATCTGTGCTAGCCGTCCCTAATTTAACAGTGTAAGACTAGAGGGAAGGCAGCTAGTCATCACCACCCACCGCCAACTCTTGGGCTACTCTTTTACTAACGAATAGTGGGATTGACCGTCAGATTATAACGCTCCCACGGATGAAAGGGCGAGCATGTTTGGCGCGACTGGGATGCGAACCCGCGACCCTCGGATTACGAGTTAACACGCCTTAACACGCTTGGCCATGCCGGGCCACCAATACATAAATGATGCTTACTGTCGGTCTAGTTGTGTTTACAATGTGCCTGATAACAGTATTGTTCGTGTCTCAGATCCCCAGTTTCACTTAACATTAGAGTTATAACTTTCAACATTGGGAAAATGTCGTGATGTACTATGGACCATTTTTTGCAATGTTGTATCTCCAGCAGGATGCTTCTCAATTGCCTACTTTATCAGGCATTTTAGTAAAAGTACATTTCGTTCAATGTGATGGCTTGCCTCCATTTGTTCCATTGCATATTCTTCTCATACAGGTTTGGACAGGTAGGGATTTTTTGTTACGTATTTTGGATAAATTTATGAACATAACCCTGATGCTGTTTTGTAGACCTGAATCCGTTTGAATTATCTTGTTTGCAGTTTGTAGGTATGACTTATCCAGTTTGCATTTTCCAGAGATTATTATAATATAGCTTCAGTGGACTGTGGCGTTCTTGTACATTTTATCTTTCTGTGCTACATCTAATGTGTAAATTGATAGCTGGTAGTAGAGTAGTTGGTTGAAATCCGTGGATCTTTTTAACTTCCTACTTATTTATGGAGTAGTTTAAAATATATCAGTCCTTATAACTTGTTAGTTGTTTGTGGAATAGTTTGTTGAAATATATCCATTCTTATAACTTGTTAGCTGGTTGTAAAGTAGTCGTTCGAAATACATCAGTCCTTATAACTCGTTAGTTGATTGTGGAGGAGTTTATTCAAACATATCATTCCTTAGTTTACTTATATAGTCCAACATTACAGATATTTATTTCTTTAAAATGCTAACATTTCGTACCTTGCATGCTTATAAAATACTGTAGGATAAAAGAACTTCTATTATTTAACTCTTCAAAAAGAAGTCAAGTTGATACGCCATCTACTGTTGTAAATCACTACCGTCGACTGAAATGTAGTAATAGAGTTAGAGCTTATAATATATGTAATATGTTTTTAGGGTACTTCTGGACTTTTTCATCACTAGCTTCTGGTTAAAACTGTTATGTCAGTAGACTCATTTGCTTCTGATGTGTTAACCTTGTTATTTTCAGGTTCAATGGTTTCTTATAAGTAAGAATACTAACTACTATCACACGAGGTTTTGCAGAAAATATATTATGTAATTGAATTCTGGCCTGCCTGAACTGAGGAAAGATACTAAAAACAAGTTATACTGTGAAATAAAACAATTCCCTTACTCAACAGCCCACAAACACAAGACAAACAATTATATCCCTATCAGACGTGTGCAGAAAGAGAAGAGGTAAGCAATAGCAGAGAGAGAATTAGTTACTATTTATTTATTAAAGTCAAATCTTTTAGGTTACACTTTCTACATATTCAATTCCATCAACATAATAATCAAATATTTTTAAAAATCTAGACAACTAATCCAACCAGAGAACCCATTCTCCAACAACACATTTCATGGCAAAATTCAGAAAAAAAAACAATGGAGAACGTCAAAATATTTTAGTGGACAACAATGAGCAATTGCATTTCAAAGCTGGTTACCTGCATGCTACATACTTAACCACTATATTAATACACGTGCAAAAAACGTTTTGAAAGTTTGTGTAAAAGAGAAATGCTCTTTTGAAACTAAAAATGAAACACCTGGTATGTTTCACACAATACCTGTGCTTTCAGGCAATAACTAACTTTATATTTAAATTAAACGAAGTAAAATATAACATGAAGAATTTTTACGACGATTATATATTACACTTGTAATGAAACATTTCGAATCTCTAGAAGTGATATTGAGATTATGCATTTTTTTCAGTGTTAAATGTTTGAAATAAGTAAGTTCTGTACTTTACATTCTCATTTGAAGTTCTCTTGGGAGATATGTCAGAATTCACCGTACTAACTTGAGATATAAAGAATACATAATTAAATCACGTATAAATAAGAGTAATCAATTCTTTTACTAAAATATCCAGTAAGAGTAATTATTTTATGGAAAAAAATGATTATTGCTTATAAACTTTGAACCTAATGTTATATAAAATATTTTGCTTTTACATTTTTTTACGTGCATTAATCTGACTTCGTTAGAAACGTGATAAATATGGATGTTTTTGTCAAACTACAGGATCCTGAAGAGGACGCAACGAGTGCTGTTGATGCTTACATAGTAGTGTACTCTGTGACTGATAGAGAAACTTTTGAAGTAGCTGTGGATATTCTGTTTTCACTCCGAGAACGAGGCTACACAGCAACGAGAGCAGTGATTCTTGTTGGCAACAAATCGGATCTCGTACGTTCGAAGACAATACCAACAGATGGTAAGTTTTTTAGATACCTGAGGGAAAACTTGATTAGCGTCGGGCGCCAGTCTGAATAATGACTACTTCTTTTTATATATTTTTATCAGTATCAGAGATTCACTGATAAACTGCCTACTGAAGTGCAACGATTTCCATTTTCTCGAACCTTTGCTTATTGCAACGCTGTTATTTTTAGAAACATTAATATGAAAATTACCGATGGGATACGTATCGACTACTAACACAATTTTCAAGATTATTTATGCACCAACATACTTGTCAGTCTTGATCATGAGGTACATAATAACACATAGATCACACATAATTAAACAAAACCTTCATAAATGCTACAATTAATCATTACCACTATGTACTGCTAAGGTCTCTCTTAATGAAAAATGAATAACGTCTGCTTCTTGTTACTATGGTCATTTTTAACAGTGAGTTTTTAATAGGCTTAATCATAAAATATGAGAACCCTATCGGTAATAAACGGTATATTAACAAGACTGTAATACGAGGGTTAAACATTGAATAACAAACGCAACTTTCTCTATAGCAGGACGTAACACTGTTTCTCAGAATATTTAATTAATGTAAAATCCAAGTACTTTCTTCACTTTTCTGTTTCTATTTCTAGGTTACAAGTTGAGAGCTCGATTTAGTATAAACATGGATGTTTAGCATTAAGAACTTGATGTTAAATTAGCCCATTTACGTCATTCGTCGAATGCCTTCATCTCAGACAACTAAGTTGGTAAAAAAATGGTAGATGAAATCGATAGGCATAATATATTAATATCTAATTCTAACTAAAACCTTCAAGGTTTCTTCCTGCACATTATTTTCAGTGTAACAGATTTATTTATTCCAAGACTTTGTTCAGAAGCAGCTACAAATAAAATGGTAAAATGATATTATTTTTTTAAATAAATATCACATACTTTATATGCCTAGTGTTGGTGCTAGTACTACGTTTTGCACACTTAGAATACGTATAGTGATAAGTCTAGTGATTTTTTCAGCTTCATGATTTTATTCT
The DNA here is from genome assembly GCF_004210375.1 of Tachypleus tridentatus. NCBI lineage: Eukaryota > Metazoa > Arthropoda > Merostomata > Xiphosura > Limulidae > Tachypleus > Tachypleus tridentatus. Next base: position 154,600,486 of record NC_134831.1, read on the forward strand.
TATGACAGGACAAATGTTGTAGATCTTATTTTTGAATAATAAAGACATAACTAAGCCTAATCTGTGGAAACATTTTACTACGATGTTCAACAAGTATTTTTATAATAGGTTCGAAAATCATTGGGCGTTCGTTATTAACAAAAAGCCAACTGCATCATTATAGTTAAGTAGCTTGTCAAGGTCTCTTATTGCTCCTTTTTCAATAATAAGACTATGCAAATATAATAATAATAATAAATAACTATCTTTATAGTTAAATAACTCGTCAGGCCATTTTTGGCTATTCTTAATTATTAATAGCAAAATAAAATAAGTTATAGAAATATTTATATGAAGTTTGAAGGCTCAAGCTTAGAGAGCAAAATAATAGGAATAACGTTACAAAATGTTTTAAACGCAGAACAACAGTTTGATAAATAATTATTTTAATACTAACACAATTTATTCATTCTAAGACTATTCAGGAAACCTTAGCATCACTATCAATTTGATAATAATTCTAATTATCAAAAATGAAATAAGAATGTAATACCAAATTTAGTATTTTCAGTATTTACTTTAATTGATATCTTGGGATATATTGTAATCTTGATCGACCAAATATGTTGAAAAGTTAATATTTTCTTTTTGTTGTTGTTCTTCTTATTTTAATTGAAGTACAAATATTTCAAATTTTGATATCTTAATGGACGTGGATCAAGAGGAATGTTTTAAAATTTAAAAGTGAGATTAACCTTATGAACATAATCAACTATTTTGAGAATAACAATCCACTTGTGCTTATCAGGTTTAATGTCATTGAGAAAAATAGCTATATTGGGTATATCAGGTTTAATGACATTGAGAATAATAGCTATATTGGGTATATCAGGTTTGGTGACTTTGAGTAAAAGCACCTTACTGCCTGTATCAGGTTAAGTAGTATTAAGTCTTTCACAGCTTAATACACTGTTAAAGAACTAATCAGCTAGTGATTTTATTCTGTGGTTGTATTTTCAAAAGAAACCTAAGTGTTTACATGTGCTTTAATATTTTAAAATCTTATTTCACTTTTATTCATGTTGTTTCTTAAGTTATTAAACGAAAACCTGAAAGTGTTAGAAAATTGACTAAACTTAGGAGGTAAACAACAGATGTAGAACCTCTACCTGAAGATGATTTAACTAATACTGTGAGAGATATATGAAGATGTTAATAGAAGTAATAAGAGAACCACCCTCTAGATTTAGACCCATTTTATACCATTATAGATTTTATTGATTTTTCGTGCTTTATTACTTTCCTAGTACGTGAACGTTAATTACGTCCTTCACAGTAAATCTTAAGTTTTAGTCCATCTTACGACTGGCATACCCTGAATGTTAGGGAGCTCAACTCGCCATATAAGGGTTGTGGGCTCCAATCTTGTTACTTAACACACTCGTCCTTTCAGTTGTAGGACTTTTATATAAAGCGACGGCCATTCCACTTTTCATTGGTGAAAGAGACCAAGAGTTGGCAGTGGATGATATTGACTCACTGTTTTCTCTCTGTTTTGTCACTTCCAAATTATGGAGGACTAGTCTAGGTCGAAAAGTTTTGCACAAAATAAATCAAACACCCAAATATTCCATCTTTTTTTTTTTTTTTTTCATTTTTAGTAATGCAGTTTTGTAGAGAAAAACGTGTTTTGATACTTTTCAGTACTGATATTGTAATTAATGTCCAATCTGAGGATACAGGAAACAGAAGACTTGGCTACTCTTCTGGATCACCAAACATGCAGAATAACTCTCAAGCCGACAACTTTTAAAATACAGAAGGAAAGCTTTGGAGGATATCAGTTATTATTTCTACGTATATACTATCGCATCAAAATAAAACTGATAAATCGTTGGCACAGCAATATGTCTGCGGACTTACAACACTAGAAACCATGTTTCGATACTCGTGGTGGGCAGACTACAGATAGCCCATTGTGTCACTTTGTGCTTATCTTCAAACAAACAAAGATTGAAATATTATTTGCTTTCCACGGCGGGTTAACAGAAAAATATCATATCTGGTGAGCTCTTTTGTTGAGCTAAGTAAAAGTCTGTACGGGTCGAATTTTTACAGGTTTAGCCATTGTAGTATGACGGCTATTGGCCCGAGCCCGGTGAGTACTTACATAATATTGCCCAATCCAGCCAACTACCCGAATTTCTTCACATAAAACGAGACTTTTGTTCGAAGTTTAAATAAAATATTGTTCACATGGTCGGATAACTATGGGAAGATCTATATGGCTTGTTTTTATGTTTCAGTCTGCCAAGCTAGAAAACAAAAAAGGTTATAATATAAATAATAATAATAATATGATTGCTATTCAATTTGACCGATTTTAACAACTGATACAAAAGAATCGTGAAACAGTATTTGTCGGATCGCAAACTTTCTTAAAACGGTGCCTTTGCTACCGAGCGTAAAAATTATGAAACTGATACAAATGTATTGTTTGGTTCTATCTATGATGTAGGTCACCACTTTTTAAAAAATACTTTTGATTTTTGAAATATTTTTATACAAATTTTACCAAAGGCACCTCATCCAAGCGCGATTCAGCTTGAATCGTAACTTTTTTATTACTCGGCCGGATCCCGTCCTGTAGGCTAGGCCTGGGTCCGTGTAGACCTCCAGAGCGAAAGAAAGTGTTGGCAGCGGCAAAATAGACAATGTACAGTTGAAATCTATTCTGTAGTTTCCTTAAGAAAAACGACATTCGGCTTGTAAAAAAAAAAACAGTGACTTATACTGTTCTCTGTCTGGATATGATATTATATTATAGATATGTTAATACTTCTGAACTCAATAAATTTGTCGAACATCTTTTTACGATTTACCCATACAAAAGAAGAAATTGAATACAAAAGTTTTCGAAAAGATCCACATTTTTTTTCTGGAGAGAAAACATACAGTGGAGATGTTCATTGAAAAATTAAATCCTACACTGACCATGACCACAGCCTGTTGATCTCAAAAACGCTGATTTCATCCATTTTTTTTTCTTGTAAATGTCTCCCATCAATTTTCAAGTAACATTGTGTTTTTCATTATATTCAGGTAGTTCAGAAATTAAAGTAGTTGGTCTTTGTACTGAAGTAAGTTTTTAATGTGAAGGCTAAGTCTGAAATGTGATTGTATAATTAAAATACTAGTCCATTAAATCACAAACAAGACAGATTACCTTGCAAAAACTAAAAATTAGGTTTATGTTCTTGAATAAGATAACCTGAGTGCATGTGCGCCGCATGATTGTAACTTATATCTTAGCAAGTGATGGCTGAATTATCAATATAATAAAATTAATAAATAGATATAAATGTATAATTATATCACATTTTAGCTATTTAGATTAAATATTTGTCTTTTAGAGTTATACTTCGTAGTCGTTCTAGAAATACAAAAGGATAATTTATATTTACTTTCTAATTTTTTATGGTGGTTACGAGATCAGTCAAATCTATCAAACACTCACAGATATATTGATTTCATAGTGAACATGACAGATAAAATAGAAAGTTTTTATAAAAAAGCATTTGGCAGTTATCTGTAGGTTATAAAGATTCTCATGTGAAATTTGTAAATTTTCTTATGCATAAAAGTATACGTAATCTTTAAATGAAAATTACTCTGTGTGTTGCCTAGTCAACATTCTGAAAACAAATGGAGAAAGTTTAGTTAAAATATCTTACTATTTAATTTAATCCGTAATTAAAGAGTTAAAAGAGAACAATAAATAAAGAAGTACAACAAACAATTTTCTCTTCAAGTTACAATCTTTGTATTGTAAAACTGCTAGTTTTAGTTGTTAAACCTTAAGAAATTTCGCACGTGGAAGATATGAAATTAATTTTTTTTAGGTTTCATAAATGCATTTGAATAACCAAAAATAATAAATTTCTATATCGATACCATAGAAATCCATTATAATTTATTTAGTGCAGTATTAGAGCTGTATATGGGTAAAAAAAAATAAAAATAGGTTAAAAGACTAAACTTACCAGCACGAAGAAAGAAAGGATGCTGTTATATTTGAAAATGACTGGGAAAAAACAAACGTTTGATGGAAATTCTGAACTTTTAATTGGTTATCCACATGTGATATATAGAATTAAGTGTATATATATATATATATATATAAGGGACCACTTCTAAAATTGAAGGAAGTGAACAGGGAACACTGCATTTGATTCAGTACATTTGTGATATCTCATTATATAGGAAAGATAGGAGATTTTTATTTGATATTATTGCTTTCAAATATCAGTAATTTGAGTTCCTAATTTGTATAAAACTATAGACTTTGTATTTTGATATCAGAGACATCCAATATGAATCAACGCTACATTTAACATACCATGTCACACACAAAAATTGATATTTAGATGTGTTCAATAATGTTCTTTTAAATTAAGAAATTAAATAATGCACAGTTTATAAAATCGAATTATAATCTACAGTTTGATACCAAACCTAATGACATAAATTCATAAAATAGTAGTTGAATAAAATTTTGAATGTGAGTCAATAAACGCGATGACATGGCCTTTGATCCGTAATCACAAATTTGGTTTCGTATTGACTAATGCCCTTGTTAACCTGAAGATGACCCAGGAAGGTCGAAACGTTGTTCTCTACTTATCAATAAAAGTGTTAATACCAATACCAGCCGTTCTGAAATACATGACTAATGCTCTGTCACGCTGTAACAGCTATGCATGTATATATTAACAGCTTGGTTTAATTTGTCATAATGGTCTTTTTTGGTTGTAGATTAAAAGCTTTGTCTAGTAATTTGTGTTATGCTGTTTTGATTCTAGATTAAGTTTGGTCTAATATTTCATAATGCCATTTTTCAGTTGTATATTAAATGCTTGGTTTAGTGTTGCATAATGCTCTTTAATGGTTATATATTGATAAGTTGGTATACTATGTCATAATGCTGATTCACAGTTACAGACTAACAGCCTGGTCTGCTGTGTCTTAATGCTGTTTCTTCATTTTGGTTTAAAGGCTTTGTCTAGTGTTTCATGATGCTTTCATAAATAGTTATTAGTTTATACGTATTTAAATCCGAATTGAAGCTTTTAGTGTCGAAAATCTATTTGATTCACAACACAGTCATTTGTGATAAGTTCCAATAATTTTAAACTGGTCGTGAGTTATTGGAATGTCACTACATACTGACATATGCTTGAGAATGTTTGACACTTTTACACGTAAAGTAAACGACGTTCCTTGATTCTTTCCACCAATCTTCTTGAAGTAAATCCTGAAAATACTCTAGAACACTCAGAACATTTATGCGTGTTGATTGCTTCGAACAATTTTATTTACCCACTATGTCTTTAAACAAAAAATAGTTTCTTGTTCTGATGGTGGCCTCAAGGATGGCTTAAAGTTCTACTGGTGGACAAACATTTCACAGTACAGTCTTAAGTAGTTTCTTATTTTCAAGTGTTACATAAATTATCCTGGACGAGTCTCCCATTTTTTACGTTACATACGTCATGTATTACATTAAAAAAAGCCGAAAATTTTAATTTTAATTTAGATGGTAATTAAATATCGATATGCATCAACTTTATTATATTTGACAACAATATTGACACAGCCAGTTTTCTGTCGTATCACAGGGCCCGGCATGGCCAAGCGTGTTAAGGCGTGCTACTCGTAATCTGAGGGTCGCGGGTTCGTACCCCCTTCGCGCCAAACATGTTCGCCCTTTCTAGCCGTTGGGGCGTTATAATGTGACGGTCAATTCCATTTTTCTTTGGTAAAAGAGTAGCCCAAGAGTTGGCGGTGGGTGGTGATGACTAGCTGCCTTCCCTCTTGTCTTACACTCCTAAATTAGGGATGGCTAGCACAGATAGCCCTCGAGTAGCTTTGTGCGCAATTCAAAAAACAAACAAACAAACCCTCTTATCACAAATATACTTTAATATACAAACAACAATAAAATTTATAACAACGGTTATTATAAATAATGACTTACATATAAAAGATTTACAAACAATAGTGAATCTTTTACCTGGGAAGGTCATAACAACTTTCAAAATTTCATAACGGTGTGCTTTTAGAACACAATTTGATAAACTACAGCCCTGTCCTCAGAGGTTTTACATTTTCTTATGAACACACCATTTTAAAAAAGCAACCATTTGGAACTTTTTCCAGTTCATTCTTTGAGAGTGCATATTTTGATAGTGAAGAGATATGCAGAGCTTCTTCTTGTTCCGTGATCAGTGTGTTTTAGAAAGCAGAACTTCACCAAATGAATCAGATCTCTCACGTCAATCATTGCCACTCATCAAAGACTCGTCAGTAGGAAAATCATTTACAAGATCCCTGTCGAATAAAAAAATATCTGAGTTAAATCCATGAAGTCATCCTTTGAACACGTGTCTATCATTTCTCTTTGGTTTAATTCACAGCACACGAGGGAAATATGTCTGGATTCTTCTCAATAGCATCATTCTGAGAAGAATTATAACCATCTGGGTTAGACAACAACTTTTCCTTAGCCGTATCGTTTCCCAACAGTAACGATGCACCTTTAATTGGCAGAGTAGGTCTTATCCCAACTACAATTGGTCTCGAAACCAGGTCTGATGCTAAACGAATGTTATGAAAAGGAACAGTGACAAGACAACCTCAACACCCTGAGCAATAAAAGACTCACCAGAAGAACTCAAATCTAAAGGCAATATACACCCTAACAACAATAATTGAGTCACCCCAGTATCACATAAATTACGTATGGGTATGGGATTAGCAGGGTCATTTCTCAACGACATGGAACCAACAGACACAAAAGTTGTAAATTCCTTCCTAAATACATCAGCCTTTATATCAGTAGTCAAATCAACAATATTGGGAGATCTGGTGAAACTACGTTCATATGTGGACACGAATATCTTGCATGTTCCAACAATAGGACATAACATTACCAGTTTTTTTACAAAAATGGCAGATAGGCCTTGATGATTTTCGTAAAGTTTTATCCAGTCTGTAAAAAGATTTCGAACTAGGGAAGCTGGACTCCTGAGAAGAAACCTGAACTTTATTGGACTGTAAAGATGCAGATTTTTGTCTAAATGGTAGAAATATCTTTTAATGAAAGGTACATTTTTTGTGTTAAGGTGTAATTATCGGAAGGAGCAGCTGCTTCCTTTAGTGTTTCAACTTTATTTTCATCCAAGTAAATTTTGAGATTGTCACTTGTACAGTGCTTAACTTCCTCAATGAGACATAATTGTCTTAGTTTGTCAAAACTGTTGCCAATATGCATAAAATTATACCATCGATTAAAATAAACTTTTTTTTTTCTTCCTGAGCGAGTTCCATATAAGTTTGGCTATCTTGCTTGCGATAACCTCGAAAGTTTTGGCGATAAACTCTCATAATTAACTTAGAGAATAACTGCTTTAACCTTATCATAACCCATACAATTTTCTAGAGAGAGTGTTATAACCTTCTTTTGCTTTACCAGTTAAAACACTCTTTAATAATAATAATCATTTTTTTTGGTGGGCCATTCCATGGTTTGGGCAACCTTCTCAAAATGTTGGAAGCATTTATCAACTTCGTTATCATTAAATGGTGGTACTTTAAATACATCAATTAAGTTCAAAGTTGTCATTTTGCCGTGGTCGATCGCAGTTGAGTGTAATTTCCACTTCTTTCAGCCTAATGTTTTTTCTCGGCTTCGAAACGGGCTTGTTCAGCCTCAACACATTTATTTTCTCTTTCAGAATGTATCTCAGAACGGCTGGTATGGGTATTAACACTTATTGATAAGAAGAGAACAAGGTTTCGACCTTCATAGATCATCTTCAGGTTAAAAAAAAATTTGCAAGTAACCGTTGTCGGACACATGTCTTAGGGACGAGAGTATAAACGGGTACAGGATTGTAGGGGGCGATGCAGTTGGATGTTAAGTTATTAATTAGTACAGATACAGAGTGTTTTCTATGGTTATGCTGTGTGAATTTGATTTGCAGTGTTCAAAAACGTGTTTCTTTTGTTTTTTAATCTGGTTTCCATTTTTCTGTTTGTTTCTTTAATATAGAAGTCGTGGCAGTTGTTGCATTGCATTTTATAAATTATGTTGGTGTTGTGTTTGTTAGTGTAGTTTTTACATAGTATAGACCTTAGTTTTGTGCCTGGTTTTTGAATAAATTTAGTGTTTACTGGAATGTTGTGTTTTGTTATAAGTTTTTTTTCTAAATGTTGGTTATTTTTTTCACTGATGTCGGGAACATATGGTATGCAGCAGTATAAGGTTTTGTAGTTTGTTGTATCTTGGAATTTATTGTTGTTTGTTTGTTGTTGGTCTAGGGGTGTGCGTATAATTTTTTTCAACGGTTTTTTGAGGAAATTTGTTGATGTTAATGAAGTGTTTTATTGTATTGATTTCATCGTTAATTTTATCGGATGAGCATAGTTCTGTGGCTGTGTTTATTTGGTTTCTTAATATGTTAAGTTTTTGTTTTGTTTCATGTGCTGAGTCCCAGGGAATGTATAATCCAGTATGGGTGATTTTTCTCTGGATTTCTGTTTCGAATTGTGTATCAGTTCTAGTGATCTTGAGGTTAAGAAATGCTATATGGTTAGTTTTTCCTGTTTACAGGTGAACTTAATGTTGGGATGTATCGAGTTTCTTCAGTCACGTTAACTGATTCTCTGTGCACTTATCCTTAATATTCTTGACTTCAACAAGATGTAGCTCACACTTTACATATAAAGCCACCCTCACCTTTCTTTACTACTTTGTTCCTATTGAACAACCTATAACCATGTAGTTCAAAACATTCCGTCATCAAAATTGTCTATATTTAACCATGTTTCAGCTATTCTCATTATATCAAAGTATTCTGTAACTACCAGTTCCCAAAGGTCGTCTATCTTATTTCTTATACTTCTAGCATTACAATAGTAACAAATTAGCCTCTTCTTATAACTACTGATTTCCTATGCTAAACTTTCCTTTACATTTCAGTTTTATTTCATTTAGTTTATCTTTGCCCTCACCACTATCCAATCCTAGTTTAAAACTTCCATTACAGCTAAGTTAACAGCCTTTGCAAATATGCTGGACCCTTTCCTACTTAAGTGTAAACCATCCATTCAAAAAATTTCCTCTTCTCACTGAACTGATCCCACAAGTCGAAACAGCTAACTTGCTCATTCTTATATATTAATTTCAGCCAAGCATTTAGCCTGAGTGACTACTCAAAGTTTCCTCTCCACAGTTAGTTCTTGGAAGTATCCCAGACACAATTATGGTATTTATCTTTAAATACTTTTTATCACCCCTCGTACTTATTAAATAGCTTCTCTGACTTGCTTTTCCTTATATTATTAGCCCCTATGTGCACAACAAAGACTGCATAGTTACCAGTTTCCTTCGTAATATCTCTTGCCTTGTTAGTTATGTCTTCCGCCTCTGCCTCAGGATATATGCTACCCTGAGGTACATAATCTAACTATTTTCTCCCGATTTACCCAGAGACTATTATACCCACATGCTATGTCAAGGATTCGCCTATAGCCGTAATCTCTTTAAGTTCATCCTGTTCATTTTGCTTTCTCTTCTTCTAGTGGCTCCTAGTCTACATTCTTTTCCCTCGCGAACTCAGCAGATAGCCTGATGTGGCTTTGCTGTAAGAAAACACATCTACAACTAGTCTACATAAGCCAAGCTCAACAGAATAGGGTCTTTGCAATTAAGTTCATTATTTTTAATCCTAATGCTATCCTTTCTAAATTCCTGAATGTCATTGTTAATCTTAGCTTATGCCTTCCTTGCATGCAAAAGCAATATTCCTCTTGAAGACTTGCTCTCATTTCCCACAGTCTATATTTCTCTTTATGTATTTCCTCAACTTTAATTAGGATAGCCTCTAACTTTTCCACCAACCTGCAGACTCTACATATAAAATGAACATCCTCACTATTAATTTCCTTAAAAGTGCATAGTAATTCAGAGTTCTCAGACAAAACCAATCACGCCTTTCACACATAACAAACTGGAAATGCTTAATCTTTATTCTTTGACAGAGATGTGCTTCCCAAGTTTTTAGCAGCTTTTCACTTTAGAAACTTCCAACACCTATTGTTGGTTTGAGGGCAAAATCAAATCCTCTTCAATAAAATTGTATTGTTTTTAACACTTCAATTCTCAGTGTGGCTAAATAAGATAATTATAAGCATTATTCTGTTTGTGTTGTAACTTCTTCCAGTACAGATTTCCCTTGCCGTTTTTTTTTATTTGAATAAACCCACCGTGTTATTTTTAAATTCACTTCAGATTTTGCTCAAGATTGGAAAAATTAAACTCTCATATACTAAAGTTTCGCAATATTTATAACAAATTGAGGCCTCTCTAGATCTGGTAAAGAGGAACCCAAAATACAGAGTCATGTTTTCTGACTCTGTTTGAAATTACTATTTTCATGGGTTTACTATTCGGAATAGATTTAGAGTCATTATTATCATCTTCCCTTTATTCTTCGAATTTTCAAACAAGAAATTAGCCAATAATCGTTGAAAATTTAACCTTAAGTTTGAATTACTCTTTTACAGACAAATCCTCAAACTTTGTCACGTAAGAAGCGATGTACATGTAAAAAATAAACTTAAACAGAAGATTTAACGCTGCTAATGCTTTTCTACAACTCACAAAAACAGTAGGTCTCACTGCAAATGATATTTTATTATAGCAGTTCATTATTATAATCCCTCACTATGATGGCACTGGTCTCAAGACCCATCAAAGTCTTGTCATACACAACATTTGGGCAGAAGACCACTGTTAAGAACCACTGGCCTGGTCCATCGTATCTTTTTGGTTTTTGCCACTTTCATCGAGATTGTGTTACAGTCTTAAGTGGTTTCCCTTCATTAAGCTATGCCAATGGTGAAGGGACCTTACACATCATGGAGCCTCTTAACATCAAATTTTCAAGTATAAACTGAATTTGAATCAGTAACTCATTAGTAAGTTAGCTACATACCGTGTTTCTCCGATAATAAGACCTACCCATAAAATAAGACCTAGTGTGATTTTTGGGGATAGTTTTAATATAAGCCCTACCCTTAAAATAAGCCCTAGTTAAGAGTGGCAGGAAGAGAAAAGAAATAAAAATAATTAATTTATTAATTAGTTTAATAGTTAGTTAATTAGTTTGTTTAAGTATTAATCAGTTAGTTTAATAGTTTAATAATAGTTTATTTTAAATGGTTAGTTTAATAGGTTTACTTTATAACTTCATTTTTTTTAATATATCAAAATAAGACATCCCCCGAAAATAAGCCCTAGTGTCATATTTTGGAGTGAAAATCAATATAAGCCCTGTCTTATTTTCGGAGAAACACGGTAGTAGGCCGTGAGTAAACATTATATCAAAACTTCTTTTGTCATTGTGCCACTTTCTTGAAATTAAACTATAACACCAAAACGGCAAGAGTAAATTGTCACTGCAATTTTTACAAAATGAAATATCATGTAATTAATGAGTATTTGTGAGTTTACTTTATTTCTCTGCTTAAGATTATTGCCTTTATTGAACGACATATATACGTATTACCTAAAATGAATGTATATTCTGATATTTCTTTCTTCCCCTAGTTTGTTATAATATGACCACATGGAAATTTTTCGTTATAGAATTCTACCACTGTGCTCAGAAAGCAATGAGTACAAAATTATTTGAATATTGAAATGTTAATGCTAGTTGTTTATCTCCAATTATAATATGGCATAGGTTGACGATCAAAATGTGACCATTCTTCTGAACAGTCTAGCTGTTCAGGCACTGATACTTTGTCTTTTTCAGACTTACTGTAAACAGCTGCGAAAGTATTCAAAACATATTCTGTGATGTCACCCCAGCTATGCAGCTTAGTCTCATCAAGTAGAGGATCATCCAAATTTCACAAGAGATGCAGTGTTTCTTGGTCTTGTATCTCACTGTTTCACACAACCAGAAATAATCTCAAAATGTACAGTAATTCTCCAAATCCGAATCTTCTTCACATAGTGAAACCATAGTTTCCTGTAAGCCACCTGTATCATATATGGATTAGCTGCACACCCTCAGTAGCTCAGAAGTAAGACCATACAGTCCAATCTTATAAAAATCAAAATAATGAAAGTGCTAGATCAGGAATATTTGTGTGAATGGATAGAACTACATTCCACCCTAACTTCTCAATTGCCGTTGTTATACGACAAAGAGCATGGATTATAGCACGTTGTTCACAGTCAATATTTCCTGTAGATGTCGTTTTATTTTGGAGATTACTAGTTACAAATCACTTATCTTGGAAATGCGTAACACATAATGTCGCTAGTAAAGAATGAAGTTTGACCTATCAGCATCATCAATCACGGTTACAGTGTTGTCACGCTTAGCATAAGGGCAAACAATTATTTCTTCCTGAACACTCGCCTTATTAATATATGGCAGTAAATATTTATTATTGGCAGGAAAAGCACTATTCAACAAAAAACTGGGTTTCATTTATCTTTACTATGAAAATAATAGTATAATTATTTCTTTCTTGAAAATTATTTAATATTTGAAATGTTTTTGATTGTGATACTCATAACCTTTCTCAGAATGAAATCACAATTACACTAGTTTTTGTATGGGCGTCTATTTTATTTTAAGGTTATTACCTCAGGGAAATAATATCTATATATTTTACAAGCATTTCGCTTAAACATTATCCTTCATACAATCTAAATGTCCCACAGTGGCACAGTGGAATGTCTGTGGGCTTATAACGCTAGAAACCAAGTTTTTATACCCGTAGTATGTAGAGCACAGATAGCCCACTGTGTAGCCTTGTTGGCCCGGCATGGCCAAGCGTGTTAAGTGTTAAGATTACCAGCGACTGGTAATCTGAGGGTCGCTGGTTCGCATCCCCGTCGCGCCACACATGCTCGCCCTTTCAGCCGTGGGGGCGTTATAATGTGACGGTCAATCCCATTATTCGTTGGTAAAAGAGTAGCCCAAGAGTTGGCGGTGGGTGGTGATGACTAGCTGCCTTCCCTCTAGTCTTACACTGCTAAATTAGGGACGGCTAGCACAGATAGCCCTCGAGTAGCTTTGTGCGAAATTCGAAAACAAACAAACTGTGTAGCCTTGTACTTCAATACAAACATACATACATTTTAATGTTTTGTTTTTAATTTTTTCCAGAGGGCAAGTCTGTAGCCATATCCTATGAGTGTAAGTTCATGGAGATTTCAGCAGCAATCAGTCACATGACAGATGAGTTGTTAGTGGGCATTGTCAGACAGATCCGTCTTAAAATCCAGCAATTGAAAGACCTTAACCACTTTTCTCCACCCAGTAGAAGGCGAAAATCTCGAGGTAAAGGATCCCTGTACGGTACCAGGAGGCGAGCGAAAGATTTGCTGAACAAGCTGTTAGGAAAAAGAAACTGCAGGTCGAAGTCATGTGATAACCTCCATGTCTAATAGTTATGTTGTAATTGGTTTATTTCAACTTTCAACATTTATTGATGTGATGTTAGCTGCTTTAACAATTAGATCGTGCGATCAGAATTTTCAAACAAATGACTTCACATTTAATGTTTCATGTAAACTGAAAATAAAAAACATATCAACTTTTTTATATCAACAGAATAAGTGCGATCAGAAAATTTTGAAACCGAATTCCTCTTAAAGATATCATTATATATAATAGTAACCAGTACATACCACAGGATTAAAGCATGTCTTCTGTATAACAGCTTTCTTCGACCAGTGTTGTTAAAGCAGTCTTCTCTGTGATGTTTTTATATTCAACGTCCTTCACTTTAATGGCTTTCAATAAAAGTCTTTAAAAACATTCTTAAATAAAATATATTTACTACAACAGTAGTTCATGTAGAAATCACAAACAAAACGATACAACAACACTTTGCAGTAGAGTTCACACTAATACAATAATCTTTACATCATCAATCAAACGATACTTTAGTTTCTAGTATAACTCTCCAGTACAAAAGTCTATAATACAACAGTATTTTATTCAACAACGGAATAACTTTCACAAGAATACTTTATAATATAATAGACTTTAGTACAACAGCATTTTATAGAGCAACAGTCAACAAAACAATACAACAGTTTCCTCCAGAAGTTCTCTAATTCTTGTTTGTTTCTGAATTTCGCGCAAAGCTACTCGAGGACTATCTGCGCTTGCCGTCCCTAATTTAGCAGTGTAAGACTAGAGGAAAGGCAGCTAGTCATCACCACCCACTGCCAACTCTTGGGCTACTCTTTTACCAACAAATATAACGCCCCCATGGCTGAAAAGGCGAGCTTGTTTGGTGCGACGGAGATGTGAACCCGTGACCATCAGATTACGACTCGCACGCCTTAACCCACCTGGCCATGCCGAGCCTTCTCTAATACAACAACAGTATTTTATTCTTTACTACAACAGTATTTTTTATATCATCAATAAAATTATACAAACAGTGCTCACAATAATCTTAATTACAACAGTATTTCCTACAATAATCACGATAAAAAAAGCATTATAACAATTTCTACTAGAACTATCTTTAATTCAATTGTCATTAGGATGGCATTATTTTATAGAGCATCACTCTCCAATACAAGTACCTTCACTACGATAGAAATGTATACAGCAGTCATCAATAAAACAAAACGATAGTTTTCAGTAGAGCTCTCTCTGATACACAGGTTTAGCTGTAACATAGTTTTATCCAGCAATCATCAACAAAGCATTACAATAGTTTATAGTAGAACTCTGTGGAGTTTCGTATTAGCAGTTGTTACTATGGACTGCTAGGTTACTTCTGGAGTGGTTGAAGAGTCGACGTCTCTGAGTAGAAAAAAAAAAAGAGATTGGTATTACCTTTGGGAATAGTACATATGGCATGTGGAAAGGCGTTTCATGAGCTACAAGGGTAGGTAAGGTCGTCCTGAAATGTGGGTTGGAGGAAAATTCATCCCCATCGAAGGATCTGGGTCTTGGTGGGGTCTATAGAAGCCCTGGGTTTACAAATCTTGATAAAGTCAGAGATAAGTATGTCAAGAATTACTGGTGAAAGTGGCGGGGTTATTGGTTTGTTTGTTTTGAATTTCGCGCAAAGCTACACAAGAGCTATCTGTGATAGCCGTCCCTAATTTAGCAGTATAAGACAATAAGGAATGCGCCAACTCTTGAGCTACTTTTTTACCCACAAATAGTGGGATTGCCCGTCACATTATTACGTCCCCACTGTTGAAATGGCGAGCATGTTTGGTATAACAGGGATTCGAACCCGCAACCATGGATTACGAGACCGAAATTAAATAAAATAAAAATTTTGCTCAATATGTATGGCTCTTTATTTGTGTTGCAATTATGATAAAAACACTGACGTAAAAAACAGCGATAGAGGATTAAATTTAGATTTTGTCTTAATATTTGTCTTAATATGTGTTTGAAAACACATTTATATTGGACATTTTATTTTGTGTGGTGTTTTTGTCCTTAGCATTTTTATCACTATCAAGTTCAAGCTTTTTATTCTCTCTCATATTGTACATCATTACTTATTATTCTCTCAACAAATTTTCATTTTTCTGACGTCTGTCGCATCTTTATACTACAAAAGTATAAGTAAGTGTTGCTTTCCGATGTGCAATTTTTAAATTTTCATCCATACTGTGCGTAAACTTAAATATGTAATATGTTTTCCTTCATTGTTAGTAAATTTTGGTATTTTTCCTTTTTATTTCAAAGTGCGCAAAAATTTTGAGGGTTTGTATGATGTGTTTTTTGTTAACAGTGAACATGAGTGTAATGAAAATTTTATCCTACAATAAAGATTGTTATGTGTAGTCCGGATCTTGATACTTCTTTATCCAAGAGTTTTGTAGAGAAACAAAATGTTGAACAACAAAACAACAAGAGCAATCAGAAAGATTACATACCCTCATCCTGCCACTCCTTTTCAAGCCCTTTCTCTTGTATAAAAATGGAGATAGCCAAATAAAACCCAGCTTGATTCTAGCGAGAAAGAAAGTTAAATAACTTAATTCAGTGCATCACCGCATTAAAACAGGGAACTAAAGAAGAATTGCATATTAACTAAGATAATGGATAACACACAGTTTGGTCGGGTATTGCACTCTTGTACCTTTATGAAAACCTAATATTTGCCAAATATTTCAATATAGAACTTGAAACATTCTCTTATTAACATTTATAAAAACAATAGGTATACTGCACTTCCAAGTAACACAATCCAAACCAGTAATCATACTTTACTTCATATCACTAAATATTAAGATTCAATTTAAATTCATTGTTTTCATTCATATTCTGCTTGACAGTTGTTTTATCTGTGTAACTGATTCATTTGTTATACAACATTCATAAACGACTTTGTCCACTGCCTATACGTGTGTGCAACATTGAAAACATATATTTATTCAGTCAAGCATATTACAATATACGTATATCTAAATATATCGCTCATCTTATCGCATACTGATTCTTTAAGACAGGCAGATCGCCTCTGGCAAAAACGTTATCATCATGGTAACGTTCTCAAGGAAATTCCACTAGCCACATCTCAGCAGTTGCAGTGCCATGATGTGCTGCCTTCTCAAAGCCCTTAAACTCAACAAATTTCCTCAGCATCATGAAATAAAAACCACCAGCAGATCTTAGCCAAACTAAGACTTTTGAGCTAAAAATGATTTAAACCAGGATTAATATTCATGTTGTCACAACTGTATAAATCAAAACACAGAGTCAAACAAACTTAAACTAAATTCAATACTTCACAGTAAAAAGCATTTGCCTCCTAGATAGCCACCAGCAATTGAATTAGCAAGGCATTCTATCACCATATGCGAGTCAGTCCACTCACTATAGCTGGCATCAAAGAAAACCAAACGCAGACAAATAGTTTGTTTGTTTATAGTTAAACACAAAGCTACACAAAGGGTTATCTATGCTCTGTCTAGCACGAGTATCAAAACCTGGTTTATATGGTCGTAAGTTCGCAAACATACTGCTGTGCCGCTGAGAGTATCTTATTTTAGATGCATAACAACCAGATTCAATGCCACTTCTTATTGTATGATCAAGCAGTATTTTTAGAATATAACTAGACTTAAGTTGCTAGATGTAATTAAATATATCTACATTTTTTATTCATCATTTACAAAGGCTTCATATTTATTTAAGAAAATAGTTTAGTTATCACTAGCAAGGTAATAGTTTCTTAAGCTAACATGGTATGTGCTATCAAGTCTTTGTTTTCCTTGAACAGAAGTTGCTAATTGTTGTCTTATAAAAATCCCTACTTATTTATGGATATACATTAGTCCATTTATTAGCTGTATATAATCCATTGACAATCTGACAAACATTATTAGTTGGAAAGTATAAAATACTAGTCATTCAAATACAAAATTTGTAATTTTTTAGTGTTACACAGAAAATTATATTTAATCATTTGTTACGAAACTATTATGTAGCTCGTTCTAACTTATCTTTCTTACACACTCACTCATATTTATACTGCACACGCATGTATTGTTTATTACGTATTCATTTTATCAATCATGCAGATGTATAAACACAGAGAAATTTGTAAAAGTTAAAGTCAAAGACAGAGGAAAATTAGAGAAAGAAGTAACTAATTAGGAGGGTAACGGATCCATGGACTTCGTCCTCTGGTGCTGAAACCCTCGCAAGCCAAGACAGTGTAAAGAACAATGCAGCATTTACCCTCAATCGAAAAGATCTGCAAACATTATCACGAATCGAGACAGGAAAAACAATTATGTAGATATTACAACACTCAGTGCTAATGAATTAAATCGAGTGCCTAGAAATAGAAAAAAATAAACTTGAAATAGGAATGAAGAGACGAACCCATTCTTCATATTCGGCTGTAGGACATGGACACAAGTTTCTGACAAAATGAGAGATTTTATTTGTACATCAAAGATTACCTCTTGTTAGTACATGGATACATATTTTGGTGCATTTACGTTGAAACACAATCAAATTCCAAAGAACGAATTGTGCCGAGAATGATCTGTGACCAATCTCTGAAATCAATATTCCCACATGTTCTGATAATCTTAAAGATGTACCTGTGCCTCCGGCCCAGCAGTTGTTCAAGAAAAAATCCTTGTCGATGCTAAAAGCACAAAAAATACACCTCAATCAACAAAATAGGGTAAATGCAATGACGTTTTTGTGCATAAAGTTTTGGTACTTCTTAGAATCATTTGATACCAAAGAAATCATAAATGTCTTTGTTACAAATGCAGCAGAAAGATAGTAGTTTAGTTAAGTACAGACAATATCTTCTATCACTGCTTGACATACTATATGAGTACCAGTGCGATCTAAGCATGTTTGTTTGTGTGTGCATAAATGTATTTATGTTCTATATGATTTGTTGTCCAAATGCAAATTCTGTCTTTCTTAGAACATCACTTTTTCTTTTCAAGAAACGTTAAATATTGTTCGTTAGCTTGTAGACGAGTCTTGCAAATCTGTAAGTATTATTTCTCATTGTTTCCTAAGACAAAACATATCTCGACGTTTATTTCTGCCTTAATATTTAGTTAATATCATAATACGCCCAATAGAAAAATCTAGTTCTAAGTTTATCTGCCCCCACTCATCAGTAGAGGCCAATACTGAAGTTCTGTAACAACAGCCTCAATCCAAAACATCCCAAGTACGAGACAATGAGAAGTTTGGCCTTAACGACGTGCATTCACTTGTTTGTTAATGATTTGAAACATTTATTAATTATATTGGGTGATGGTGGTCTTTTGTTGCAATGGTTTGATAACAATAAACAAACAAAGGAACAGTGTGAAAAGATTGTTTGTAGTAGAATTACAAATGATATAGACTTTTTAAATAAATACCTGTTCTATTTGTATGGCAGTGAATAAATTATTTCAGACATTTTATAATGTTTTTCGTCGTTGAGTGTCCAATTAAATAAAAAACAAAATATTGGTGTTAAAAGATCGTTTATTTCTAGAATTAATTAATGTGATTTTCTGCTAAAATGTTATATATATTGTGACAATGACTTAATAATGACAATAATATACATTATATTATTATTATTTCATATTTTCAATTATACTTACTTCTGAAGTTGTAAAAAAGTTTACTGTCTGTGTAAAAACCCATATAAACGTTTGAATTTATAATTCAATATTTATTGTAGTGTTCTCTTATAAATGGATATTTACACAGAAGCTGTGATAAAATAAACAGTTTAGTAACCATGATTATTTAGGCAAAACCATTGTAATGCAGAAACTTTCTTGCTAAATTGGCGTATTGTATGGTTTACATTTGAATTACTTGAATTGGTTAAACCTAATATGCAACAGTTTGCAGTAACTAATTCATACTATGAAAAACTGCATTTAAAGTAATGTATTATTACAATCATTACTTTAAATTTGAATGTTATCAGCCTTTTAAATATGAGAGGGCTGAGGATTATTTTACAGTAGATGTCTAAGATTTGTTGGCGATAAATTCGAACAATAAATGGATTGCATACAATCAACTTCTTTCAAACTGATGTAAACAAAACAAGTAAGATGTATAAACACATCATACTTCTATCTTATAAAGGTTTGTAAAAAAAACTACCATAATCAACGCTTTTAAAACAATCAGTTTCTGCACTGTTCTCATGAAAATTAAATTATCATTAGATATTAACTCACAAAATAATAACACTTATATTAACCAGTCTAATATATCCAACAGTGTATGCACAACATGATGTCTGGGCTTAAGCTTGTTTTGAAAAAACTAAAACCACAAAATAAATAGATAAATAATTCTTAGTTCAATTCATGCACATTTATTATTCCTGCACCTATATTAAAATGATACCGATACTGGATTGGCAAGTTAGTTTACCTACCAGAGGCGGTGGGGATAGCATAGCAAGAAACTTTATAAAAATCGCAATTACTGGTTATTATTCCCCATTTATAAGTTCAACTACTCATGTAGGAGGAATCATATATTTACTCATTTGTATAGAAGATGTCATATGGGTTCACCTACTTATGTAGAAGGAATTATATATGCTTACACATCCATGAAGAAGGAATATATGTTTTAAACCAAAAGGCAGAATTGATGTTTTTGGAGGTTTTGTTAATCAGTGATTTGCACCTTCCAATGGCACAGTAGTATGTCTGTGGACTTACAACGCTAGAAACCGGGTTTCAATACCTATGGGAATAACACAGATAGCCCATTTTGTAGCTTTATGCTTAGTTTCAACAAACGAGGCAAACAACTAATCTGTGATTTATAAACACCAAATATATTATACACCATTTAATTTTCACACGTTACCTTTTGTCTCTAGTTTGGATTTGTGATGGACAATCATGAAGATCCTGCGGTTGTGGTTTTTGCAGTAAAAGATGCCAGCATATATCTGTTAAAACACTGTAGGTTATTCTTAAAGGAGATCCTTGTGCTGATAATGCTACAGTTGTAACAATATGGCACTATAATATTATAAAATAATTTTCTCTTCCTTGTATTTCAACTTAAATACTTTTTAAAAAAGAAAGGACTACACAATATGTATTTTATAATAGAAATGGCTGGACTTTAAAAATGGACATTATGTCTGATACCTTTCTTCATTAAAACTGGTCCCCCGCTGGGACAACGGTAAGTCTTTGTATTTATAACGCTAAAATTAGGGGTTCGATTCCCCTCGGTGAACAGAGCAGATAGCCCAATGGGGCTTTGCTGTAAGAAAACACACCCACACACACATTAAAATTGATATACTATTCACTTTAAATATATTCTCGTATTCTTCAGTTACTATTGTTTTGCATGGACATTATGTGTCCACACTTGCTGAATTGACAACAAGCTAAGTTTATCGACTAATTATTTGTAAAATTTGCGCGTATTGTACTTTCTATTGCAAAACTGCACCACCAATGCTTTAACGAATTTACTTATTTTTTTGAAAATTACATTTAAGAGTGTTCCAAAAAGTAATGGGTACTTCTTGGTGGAAGCACTCATCATTCTCATCGTTCATTGCACCTAGATTATTTGGAAAGAAGTATAACTGGGAGTGTATGAAGTGCATCTTTAGTAACATCTTAGATTCATTTTTTATAGTTCTTGAGCATATCATCAGCCATCATAGTATAGTTCAACGTGTGAATTTCCAAGAAAAATGTTTGACAACCAGTTTCAATTATTTCCAGGCATTTTAGTTAGATTTTCAGATCTAGCAGAAGCATTTTTCTCTACTCAGAACTTTCACCATTGCTGCAAAAACCTTTAGAAGCTATTTCTCTCCATCTACTATCTCAGGAGGTTGAAGATTAGGTCTCTATAGTACTCTTAGATAAATGCCAGCCAGAAAACCAGAGCTCCAGTAACACGAGATATGCTTGTAGCAGACGAACTCCACTACATGAACTATTTCATAAGATACACAAGCATATGCTTATACTCAGATTGACGCTTGAGGGACTAGAGAGCCATTTCGTAAAGGGAATTTATAGCTGAGCTGAAAGTGAGTTACAGGGTGAAATCTGCAAATAGGGGTTGCTTCACCAGCATTGAAACAATGTGCATTCGTCCAAGAAAAAACATAAATTGAAAAAGCTAATGAATGTCATAGTGCAAGACTTGTTGGTGAGAAATGGTTGTGGCTCACTATTCAGTAACTCTGGGTCCCTTAGAACCAGTGAACTCGACAACTTCCCCATCAAATCATATTGTCCAGCCCAAAGTAGATTATTTGTCTAGCGAAAGATATGAATTCAAATCACATGAGTCCATTGTGGAGGAGTAACAAGTTTTCCCAGTGGGTTAAAGAGAAGTCATTAAAGAATTGGAAGGGGTGCTGTATGTTTTTGGACAGAAACATGATGTAGAATAAACAGATTTGGAGAGCAGCAGTAAGATGCCTGAAACAAGGTATGCATTGCCCTGGGCCTGTTTTAACCAAGTACTCAATAAAAAGGGTTCACTTCACAGCTGCAATTGTTGGCCACAAAACCAACTCCAACCTCATGATCACTGGATTAAGATAAATGAATCATATAAGATCATTATTTTTGATAAACTAATGACTAAAAAAGGAGTTCGATAACCTTGCCTTCTGAGATCCTGCATGATTTTTCAAATAAAAATGTCTACCCTCATCAGAATAACAATGCTTCTTTCAAACTTACTGCAATGTTTATTTTATATGCCTCAAGTAAAAGAATAAGGAAGGAAATGTTTCTCTTCCCCATTTTCTGCTTGAACAAGTTGACCCTCTGACTTATGGGATCCAGAATTAAATGAATGTATGAAAGCACATAAGAAACATGGATGTATTATGATTATATGTTACGAAAGACCATTGTTAGTGCTGTAAGTACTTCTGAAGCAGATCAGGTAATGGCTGAGTTTGTGCCCCAAAAGTTCTATATCAATAACAATTCATAGTTAGTAGGGATTGTATTATAGGCCATATACATGGATTTAAACTACACGTTACATTTTTATTTATTTGTTTTGCTTTGTCCTAACGGGTAGCTTTAGGAAGAGGTACATTTTTCGCAACAGGGAGATTACAACCTTCAATCTACACTCTTGACAATTTATCTGACCAATCAAAGTTCATTTGATTCTCTATTTTCAGTCCTCACAACTTTGCCTATTTAAGGTGAATTTCTTAATTCTTAAAACGTTATTTTCATTTTTTTAATCATCCAGTAATGTTTCAGTGTTTTATGTTGCAAATACTGATCCGATTTTTGAGTTGGGAGGTACTAGTGCTGAGTCATTTCTTTTTTAGTTCGGTGATATTTTGAAGTTCCCAGAGCTGCCTTGCTTGTCTTAGGTTGAATTTATTTTCATTTCTTCAGTGCTGCTGGATAAATATACATTGCTTGGTGATGCAAAATCTAGAAGCAGTGATTTAGGAATAACCCTCCAGACTTCAGTGTCTAAAGTCATCATTTGATCCCTCACAATAAGTAACATTCCCAACACTAAATATCAAGATAGATGAACTAACAGCATCCTAGATGCTAGCTGCACAACCTTTCACTACTTTATTGGAAGCATCCTCCACTAATGTGGAAGAGCAAGCTAAGAACCCCAATAAGTCTAGAAAGAGCAAAACAGACTGGAACTGAGAAACAATAAAATTTCACATTGGAAAATGTTTTGTAGGGAAAATCATCATGATACATTTGCACACCTCTGGAGACATCGCAAAATTTCATATCTGAACAGAAGCTTCCCACATCTTTATCCAGTAAAGTGGGAAGGAGGCGCGGGGATGACAGCTCCTTCAGCTACCTACTCTAATATTACTGTCAGTGGAGACTATCTCGGTGTCAGTTGACACTGCGGCTACGTTGACAAGGGGGTCTAATAAGCTATATCAGCAGTTACCAAGATTAGCACCAACGTATCCATCTTCACCACTCCATTGGCAGTGTTCCCCAGTATGATAAAGAGGGGAGCTATTGAATAGGATAGTACTTAACATTAAACCACAAATGAGGTAATACAATAAATTATGCTGTAGTAGATAATAGTAATAAATACCACTAGCAAGATCAGGCAGTCAAGTGGATGGAGCCTTGGGCATTTTATAATCATGAAGAGGAACATCTACTAAAGTGATAAAAGCTGCCAGTGCAGTTAGAGGAAGAGGTGTGCCCACTCCAAAAGGTTATTGCGTGACCTTATTAATATACTGAAACCCCGCAGCTGCATTAGTGGACTTGCAATGAGAAGTACTTTAGGTGAGCTGATTTATTTTCATCCAACTAAATAATACCTTTCAGATTAAATTACTGGGTGTATATATATATTTTGTATGGCACATATTTGGCATAATTTATTTTATGTTTGTGTGTTTGTATATGTTTAGGATTAAGGTTTGGGTTAGGGATTCCTTGTGAGAGTATGGTGAGCCTCTGTAACAATATTTTAGGTTAATTTTAGAGCTCTGAGTATAGGCAATCCTATATGTTTAGGATTAAGGTTTGGGTTAGGGATTCCTTGTGAGAGTATGGTGAGCCTCTGTAACAATATTTTAGGTTAATTTTAGAGCTCTGAGTACATAAAATTGTGGTTTCAAGTGTTTTGTAACTTTTACATGTGAATTTCTTTGTTCAAAGGGTTTGTTTATTTGTAATTAAACACAAAGCTACACAAAGAGCTGCTTATGCTCTGCCCATCACGGATATCGAAACCCTGGTTCTAGCTTTGTAAGTCTACAGACATACCACTGTTTCACTTGAGGGGGTCTACAAGTGTGTTATATATGTACTTTTTTGTTGTATGTGTAGGCTGTTAGATTATCCCTTCTTAAAGGGATAGGTTGGTTATGAAGAGTTAGCCGTGTTAAAGGATTTTTTTAATTATCAGGTACATTATTTTGGTTAAAGAGATTTTAAGTAAAATGCACATTGTCTTTATTAAGAAATTATCAAGATGATTTTATCGTCAAAGAGTATTTTGTATGTCGATATTTTAATTTGACTAAAGTACGTGAAAGACAATTGTAAGGGTTAGTGCTTTGTTTAGTATTAGCTTGTTTATTTTTATGTATTAGCGGACAAGGAATGGGCAAAATGAGTTAGTTTTACTTCTTGAAAGTAAAGTATGATCTGGCGTTTTGTCTTTTTTATAGTTCTTGAATTAATGATGACTGGATTATAGCCTGGAAAGAAAGGTGAGGGCAGTCTATGGTATTAAGACGTTGTATGTGTTTTAACTCCTTTATTGAAAAGTAAAGTTTTGTTTGCAAACAGTAAATATGAAGTTTTAGTATTATTTATAATTTAATTCGTGCGTGAAGGTTTTTTCTAAATCGTTTATTTTAACTGTAAGAATATTAAGTCCTAAGTATCGGGAAATAAACGTCTTACCACTTTGTTTCATTTGGACGTTTCCAGCCTGTGTTCGTTTTCATAAGTTATTAAGATTGGTGATGAGTTAGTATTCACTTGCTACTAGGTGATTCTCACTAATTTTGTGGTACTGCTGAAGTCCCAAAACGATAAATTTGATGAATATGCTAGACCAGTACTTCCTGACGGAAAATGGCAGAAACAAAATGCTATATTCTTCATAGTTTGTAATTCAAGAACGAATATTTTTATGAAAAACCTACATGTTTTATAAAATGTCACGGAATAAACACTTAACGAATTAGATGAATTACCGGGAAAGCACCAAGAGCCTAAGTGTAGCATATTTATGAACAGGTATACGCTTTATATACATATATGTGAGGCTGGACAATCAGTGTTGAGCTTCATGTTATTGGAGATGTTTGAATTCAGGACTATACTAAAAACATGGTGTGTGATAAGTTATTTATTGGTATTAATGATGAAAGCTGCAAATAGACTAGTCTACAACAAAGTCATAGTAATTTCTTGATCAATGATAACAGAAAATATTAATCTGAACGATTTTATCTGTAGTTTAGAATAGTACGTGAGCAAATTAGCAGCACAAGAACCATAAAAATCAGAGCTTACAAACGAATCAACAAATTCTGTTATCATTGTATTCAACCTCATACTGCATTTGCCTGTACATTCAAAGCATCGATATGTTATAGATACAAAAAGAGCACTTACACCAAGTCTGTCACACTAGCAAGCAAATGTTAGTGTAGTTGATTCTACATGTAGTAAGCAGACCACACATATAGTGTCTCCTGACCTGATTCCTAATAAGAACGTTTCAATCAAGATCCAATGGTTATGCACAAGCTATATCAGAGAAAATTTGTTTATGCTGCCACGTTAGGCTCCACTTCCACCATATGACTCTTACTCGCCAAATTTTTGGCATAATTTTTCTCTCTTTCAAAGTTTATTGTTCCAAATCTAATAGTATTGTTTTTACCTATGCCCATTTCCCACCACTACCGCTAGCATCCAAAGTTGAAGAAAATCTTATCAAGTCATTTCTAAAGTGTAAGGTCATAAGGTAGAAAGATCTGTATTTGATACGTGTACTGTTCAAAGTATGTCGAATTTAGAGCAGTAATGTTCCAACCTTACAACAAAAGTATTGTTTATGAAAATAAATAAATAGTAAATAAATTAATTAAAATAATATGAAAATGTTACAGTATTAAATGCCATATAAAAATCATTCTAAGCATAATATGTGGTGTATTTAACAAATTATATAATTTTAACTTTATCCTGTAACAAATACACGGAAATGACTAAAAATCTACCTATTTAAAATTATCAGCTTTAAAAACACTGAGTAACTTAAAATTTGAGAGGCATAACAACTATAAACCTTTAGTAGCTTCCTTATTCAATAGATTCGAAGTGACACGTCATGAAGGAAAAATGTAGAACAAAGTTCTGGAATTAAGTAGGGAAAAAAGACATTTTCTTCACTTGCAGAAAATCCAGAAAAGCTTGCAACATAATTTTACCTCGATGATTTTGTTAAATCTTGGATTGATTGGTACATAAACAATCTATAGGTACAAAATCAGACAGAGATAGGATAATTTGGTTTACTCAAAGTAAAAATACTTCATTAAAGGAAGTTTTCCAGTTGGCAATAGAACTTGAATTTATTAAAGTCACAATTAAACAAACAAAGGCACCCAACAGAAGTTATGGGATCCTAAGCTCGAGTAGTATGAAAACATCAACTCCATCTAATGATACTCTAAAATAATTGAAAGGTTTAGTTAGACAAAATCCTATAAAAAATAAGAATTACTCTCAAAGAACACCAAAAAGGTAACTTTTATGGGTGTTTGAAATCTGATCATGAAATTCGAGACTGTGAGAAATCAGCAACTATTAACACATTGTGAAGATATGTCTCACAGCTAAATAGAATAAATGGCAAGAAATAGATAACTAAACGTCATTAATATAGGAACTAGTTAGATTTTTGGGACCAGGTTCAGCTGGTAATACGCCATCTTTACCTAATGAGAAAACGTTCCTTATTTGCGAACACTGTCCACGAGTCCATGAGATTATTTATGAAGACCTTGCAATTTTTGATCAATACAAGTTCTATAGTTATAACTGTTTGACATGAGTAGTCAATGAAGGATGGAAACTGCCTTCAGAGATAAAGAAAAAAGAGTGATTGATGTAAACACTTATAAAGTTGCAATGAAAAGGAAGTTGAAAGTTACCATTAATGTAGAAATCGCTTCTACACTTCACGATGTGTGGGTAATTTATATTGACATTTGAAAAAGGTGATGAAAAAACCCCTATTTTAATACCATAAGTCTTCAGGCTTACTTCCACTGAGCCAATGGAGAACTTATCGGAATTACCACATAAACTTTTTTTAAGCATATGATCTTATTTATGTTCTTCGCTGTTATTAGGTTATCATTTTAATGTTGCAGTTATTTCAAATAATATACAAATCTGTAGTAGTTTAATATTTATAAATTGTATTTCTTTGCATCCATTGTCACACAATCAATAAAGCAATAAATGATAAAAAGTCTACACAATAGGATATTTATTTGAATGTCATATGGTCCTTCATTTTAATTTATCTAGTTTGATTATAGCAGGCCAGTAAAAAGTAATAAAAATTACATATAGTAATAATTAATGTAACTGATACAGATAAAATCATTCTTACCTCAAAATAAAACTAAACTTTGAATAAAATAAGATCATAATCATCATACAACAAAAGCCCAAACTCGATATTCCACTGAACCAGGCACTCCATGGCAGAGGAACTGTTTTATAAATGAAGTGTGCACGTAAAAGCTAGAATATTAAAGGTCAAACGTTACTCTTCGGTAAGACAACAGTTACCCAAGAGTTGGCAAATGGGGCCGTTGACCATAAATTAAGATCCAGTTTAAGGAATAATTGTGTGAAGATAGCCCCTGTGTAGCTGCAGCTTCATGTAAATAGTCAACAAACTTATAACATTTTCGGAATGTAGCATCGGAGTTAATAACCATGAACAATTTATCCAGTTACATATGGGTGTCAATAACTATATGTTAACTAAAGCAGCTTAAGATATTTAGTTTATGCTTAGAATTACAACCACACTTTACTTTGGAATATCATGCCTTGAAAAATTGAGAATATACCAGCCAACTATTTAAAATGGAGCACTTCTGTAATATGAGAATATACCAGCCAACTATTTAAAATGGAGCACTTCTGTAATAATACGAAATGTAAGAAAGGCCAGAAAATTAGAAGTTGGTAACAAAGTGTCATATGAGGCTATAACGTATATCTTATACCACCTGTTATTGTTGAAGAATTTGTAACTTTTTCGTTTTGACTATTTCTTTGCAGGTCCATAAAATAATTGTCCATTCTAGTTGCCCTTCTTGTTCTTTATATCAGATAGCATCAACTCTTTCAGTGGGAATGTTTCGGCAATTTTGTTCATTAGTGTAAAAAAGGATCAATGACTGTAATGTCCTTTGCTGGGCTAGTATAATACATTTATTTGTTACAATCTACAAATATTATAAGAAAACCACCAGTCACAAGGTGACACTATTACGCAAAAGTTTCTTACATCAGATAAGATCCTTAGTACTTTCAAAATTTTGCTTAGTTTCAATGCGAAGTTACTCTTATAGATGAGCTCGTCTTGGTTTTTCTGTGCATTCAAGTCGTTAACCCTTGATAACAAGATTATCTGAAAGTATGCTAAGCCCCTTGGTGTTAATCATCACGCAGCTTTGAAGAGTATATTGTCTTATGTGATTTCTTAGCTTATTTAAAGTATGGTTCATACTGCTGAAAGAACATTTAACTCCAGCAATCGAAACCAACACCACCATCAGACGTTCAGTTACTTTTCAAAATTATTGTAACCAGTGTTTGCTTCCCACAAGTAATGAATATGTTTGTCTTGATATTCTTGCTCACTGCGATCTAGTTGACAGAAATCAAGTCAGCTTACACGGCATTAGCACCAGTCCATCAAAGAAGCTAATCACCTCCTTACATTATCATATGTCAAACTGCACAAACTCACATTAACTGGATCGGTTGGAAGGAAATACATACGTTAAGGAGTGTGACTGTTTGATCATTGAACCGATGCTTCATTTGTTCAGCCATGGTGTCAATAAATTTTAAAAGTTTTTGAAGGTTTGACTTTAGTGTTTCCTTTACTTAAATGGGCACATTGAGTCCCCTTATCTTTCATATGAGCTACCATCGACACCACAGGCTGAGGAACTGATGACAGGTTGAGTTTATCTTCTCGTTTTTTTTGTTGTTTTTTTTTAAACTTTGCTGAAATTAGATATTGCACATAAAGCTTCATCTGAAACTACTAGGGTAATAAAAAAACTAGATTTCTGTATTTCCAGCAAAATACTTCTTACTAACGATGCTAAATCTGCACCATCTTTGTGTTTGTGTGTGTTTTTCTTATAGCAAAGCCACATAGGGCTATCTGCTCAGCCCACCGAGGGGAATCGAACCCCTGATTTTAGCGTTGTAAATCCGGAGACATACCGCTGTACTAGCGGGGGGGCTCCAGCTTTGTATAAGTGCTCACAGGCCATCATGACTAACCAGTAGCAAATTAAGACAATAATAATAAGTTTGTAATTGCTGGCCACAACACTTTGACTGATTCTGAAATTTTTAGTTCAGTTCTCTCAGTGGCCTATGCACCTCGTGCAACATGCCTTCTGTAATGAATTTACCGTTGTACATTTATGTTAGAGCTTACATTTCTTTCAGTACAGTTTTCTTTTTTGCATGTGACGTGTATTGTTGATCATGTATTGCGCAAGCTCCACCTGTTTTTCGAAACTTGTAGATAATTCTTGAATAAAGTTCAACAATATACTTTGTGCGTATATAATATTAGTGATTGACAGTATCGCGAGCTTTGGGAAGGTTCTAGAGACTCGTGTGAGTTGTATAAAAGCAGCCATCCGAGAGACAAAATGTGAATATTATTTGATAGCTATAGTTGAATCGTTATAGACCGAGGAAGCTATGATTGTGATTTACGTTTATATTTAATCGGAAAACTACATGATTTGACCAGGAACGTTACAGATTTCGAACATTACAAACCGTTCAACTTCAGTGAATTACTTTGGGCGTTGTTATTTCTATTAAATATCTGCTGGAAGGAGTGAAATTCTAGCCTGTGTGAGGCTAATGGAGAAAAACGTCATTGGCTTAAGCAAGATACAGCAACATCAAGTCGGAATTAATTTTCTCGACGTGGACTTGGATCGTCGATAAATTATTCATTTCTGGACAGGATATAAGACTCTGTGTTATCTGTAAGTTTTTAAAACTGTTGTATATAAACCATCATTTGTAATAATTATCAGTAATAACCGTTATTATAAATTGTATTGTTTTTATGTTTGTATTTTAAAATATATTTGTGTTAAAAATGGAAATTGTATGCATGAATCTTAATAAATAACATAAATTTGATCAACAGTTAATTAACTATTAAATTCAAATTTTCGGTTACATGAAGTAGTAATACGTTAACATACGTAACTTAATAAATCGGAGACTCGCCAAAAAAATAAATAATAATACGTAACGTTTCACTCTTCGGTTTTTTGAGGAATATTGAATATATGTCTTAGATAACATGAAGAACCCTCTTCACAGACCCGATTTTATTTTTGGCACTGGTTAAGGGTAGATATGAAATATAGCCTTACAATGTACATAAGGAACTCCCAATTCTGCTTTTCTGAAAGTCTCTTATACGTACTACATATATTTCCTGAAAAAATGGCAACATCATCGAAAATAGTAGAAATTATTTTCTTGTATTCCATCTCCTTCTTCATCAACTCTCTGTCAATTGAAATCATGATAATTTTGGAAGTAGTGCTTGTTAGATCGGTAATGCTCAAAACGTTTTATTTTACTTCATCCTAGTCAGTCATATAAGAAATAAAATAACAACTGGCTCAATTCTTGATGCTAATGATTCGTGAATAATTACAAAGTAAAATTTGTTATTTAGTTTTGAGGAGTCACAATTATCTAGAACTTTAGCAGTGCTGGTCAGCAGATAGCAAACCGTTGTTTTGGTTACATATGTCAAACGGCGGCCACTCTGATTTTCCACCCATTGCTTCAGAGAATCGTTTTGTATAATACTAAGATGAGAAATCAAATGTTCATACTTCGTAGTATGTGGGATTTCTTCTTTTGCTAAGACGTAGATTGGCTCTCACAAATGCAGTCATTGCTTTCCTGTTGCGACTACATTCCTAAGTTGATTGTTAAACAAGTAAAATATGAACCAACCTCTCAAGACCTTTTTCCAGTAGCTTATGCATTGCTTGAGCATGATCATGTTTTCCGAATTCAGAATTTTTGTTGAGCGTTTTGGTATTCCCAGTTGCTAAAATTGGTAAATGAAGTTGTTACGAAAAGATCACCCCTTTTATGTAGTGCATCTAAATCATTTTCAAAATTATCTGCAGTACTTGCAAAGCATCTCTCCACAGAATGTATATTTTAAAAAATCGATTTGCATTTCTTTTTCTTCTCATATTTAATCGAAGTTGATGAAGAGGGAGAGGAAGCTGAAACAGTATAAGTTAAGTTGTTATTTTGAACTAAGCACAAAGCTACTCAATGGGCTATCTGTACTTTGCCCACCACGGGTATCGAAACCCGGTGTTTAATGTTGTAAGTCCGCAGACATACCGCTGAGCCACTGGTGGACGTATAAGTTAAGGAATCAACATCATTAGTTCCAAGATTCGGCTGCTTAACCTGTTTGAACCAGTGACTCAACATCAGCACCACTACTCACTATCTGTAGTGTAGACTTCTTTGTGAGAAACTGTAGAATTAATATATGTGATATATTTCACCACATAAATATTGAGGTTAAACATTTAACCACTATGTTGTGTAACGCACAAAACTACCAACTAACGTTAAAACACTACTATACAAATAGTATTTGCATGAGCTTATAAAACATGGGCCATTTTTCTAGAAACGTTCATATGTCTAGCAGTATCTACACACTTCGAGAAATTGGAAGAATGTCTTGGCAATAAGTCTGTGTTTAGCTAATAGTCTGGCATTGATATATGACCCTTTTTGCGATACACAATAGCTAGCTATCAAAATCAAACACACCTTTCTTCTAGAAGTTGCCAAAGTTCTACATTGTTCAGTTTGTTTAATCGTTTGGTGCAGTTGGTCGATGAAGTAATAGTAAATCCCGATACAAAATAATAACAAACCTATAAGCAGAGCATTTCGAAAGGTGGACCTTTCTTCTTCAGGGATAAATTCTAACTCATGCGTCCCGATTTTCATTCGGTTGGAGTATCTTTGTAAGAAAATAAATAAAATAAAATCTGTAAAAAAAAAAAGACAGTGGTAAAAATATTCAGTTTTTCTGGGTTTTTTGTGCTGTTTTTTTTTTCACTGTGGTAGTCCCTTCATACACCCCATGAAATCAGTAATTATTATATTATATGCTTTTAGGCCTGGCATGGCCAAGCGCGTAAGGCGTGCGACTCGTAATCCGAGGGTCGCGGGTTCGCGCCTGCGTCGCGCTAAACATGCTCGCCCTCCCAGCCGTGGGGGTGTATAATGTAACGGTCAATCCCACTATTCGTTGGTAAAAGAGTAGCCCAAGAGTTGGCGGTGGGTGGTGATGACTAGCTGCCTTCCCTCTAGTCTTACACTAGCTAAATTAGGGACGGCTAGCACAGATAGCCCTCGAGTAGCTTTGTGCGAAATTCCAAAACAAACAAACAAATATATGCTCTTAAGTTTTCACACATAAATCTTTGGGGTGTAAAATCTTAAACATATTTTTTATGAAAAAGCCTATAAAGAAATTAGTTAACGTTTCAATACATAATAAAATCAGTCTCTAACTTCAAGTAACTGTTAAAACTACTTTTGTTAGATGTATTATGGGAATATGATAATTTCTGTGTTTAAAGCTGATACACTGATAAATTAATTATTACCACAACAAATATCGAAAAGATTTTGTGTTCGTTAAGCTGCTGTTTGAATTATGTGTTTTACATTTTATGGTGCATCAGACAGTTTATTTTCAAACTGTTTCTGTATTTTCATGAATTATTTCCCTATATTCTGAATAATTCAATCGTTATGTTGCGCCTGTTTCGGATCTCATAATGTGATAGAGAGCGTTGGATTACTCGAGTCATGTTTCACTTTCAATACTATATCTGTCAAAAGTTTATTTGTGCTAATTACATATAGGGTAGCAAGTTTTACGTGTTTATCTTCTTATTGTAAAAGAAAGTACGTAACAACCTTTGGTATTTTTCTCCATATATTACTAATGTAAGTGAAGCTACACATTATGAATTAATCCATACACCTGTAAAATAAGTTATAAGCTTAAGCCTTATGACGTTATGGTTCTCCTCGACTGTGTCGAAAATTACCGGTAACTTACTAATAGTTATACCTTATATATATACTTATAACAGTAAATAAGTAATGGCAAGCGGTTTTTGGTATGATTTTTGCCTGCACTTAATATAAATTGTTACTTCAAATTCTAGCTGTATTTAAAACTCAAGATGATACTACAATATAACTTTATATATTACATAACGAACTACAAAAGTCGTATTCAACAACTCGTAGTCATTGCTGTGTGTGACTCTAGTATAAAACAGTACCAGAGATTCTTCTTCTCAACTAAATTCTACTTTAGCAAAAATAAAAAGAAACCTTGCCTGTTATTTTTCAGAAAATCATTAATTCTCACCTTAAAATTTAAATGCTTTTGAAGTGTCAGCCTCCCCTACTGCCAACATGGCAGATTATTTCATAAGCTCAGTCACACTGTTAACAAATTAAAATTATCTTAGCTAGAGCCTTGCCTATCTTTTTCAGTCTTAATCTTGTGTCCCTTTATCCTGTGGTCTTCAGAATACAGCAGAAAGAAATTGGAGGCTTTTGTCTTGTTGATTCCCTGAATAATCTTGTAACTTCAATAAGATATCTTCTTACCTTCCTTTGAGAATCTCAAGAAAAAATAACCTAATCTATAGTATCTTAACCAACTATTATGTCATATTTCATATGGTCTGATGACCTCTGGCATTAGGTAAAAAGCTTTGATGGCAACTTGAAGTTTACACTTCATCATATAAAACCAGTTAAATACCACTATAAAGATTTTTTTTAAATTTAATTTAAAATGTGTGTGTGTGTGTGTACAATATGATACAATTGACAGTTGTGTTTAAAGTTGAAATAATTATGCCATTACTCATAAATTATCATACACACAGCAAGGAACTAGTTGCTTCTTTCAAGCTATCCTTCCAAACCCACCTTTGAGAAAAGTTTTATGATATAGAGTAATTTACTAAACCTTTCTCTTTTGATCATGCATTATTTGCTAGTCTAGCTTAATAACATGACATAGAACGAATAAGATTGAGTTTTTATAAGAAATTTAAAAAATATATTAATTAGTTAAAAAAGATTAAATATGTATCAGCAAGTTTTCTGTTTTATTATATCGTAAAGAAAGAGAAATACTGAATAACAGATTTACATGAAAACAAGTGCTTTTGTATAATCTGTTCATATTGTCATAAGAGATGAAATGTGTGTGATAACAGTGAAAATTATTTTTGTCATGAAATTGACTGTTGGTCAATCTCAAGTATTTTGTTGACCTTGAGGTGTACGTAGTTTCTATATGTTAATTGTAAGAACTCCTGGTTTAATTGTTAGATTGAGAAACTCACTTATAGCATTGGTTCATCATACTTTCTTGAAAATCTGTTTAGTTTTATAACAATCAGTTAGATGGCAGAAAGCCATTTGGCTAACTTAATTTGCCCTTTCTAGTCCAACAATTTAGTACTCTGTATTATTTTACTGTTGTGAGGTATCATAATTAGAAATAATTTTTCTTTCCATTTTTAATGATTCTATTCAAAAATGTCATATGGACATAATATAATATTACATAGTACACATCATTTTGTTAAACCATGAGAAAGTGTGTAGTATATTACCAGACAAGGAAATCGTTGAATGATAAATTTTAAGAATTTTGTCACACAATAAGGTAGGCACACATTAGATAATTTTTTAGTGTTATTTTAGGCAAAATATTCAAAAGTTTATTTCAGGTCTGGATTTGGGCTAAAGGAAAATCTTGTGACATTTCAAGTTTGCAATTCTGTAATTTGTAATTGCACTGTTGAATGTTGAGACAGGCTACTCAAAGCCAAATTAACCAAGCTTTTTGCAGTTTTAAACAATTGAATTAAATCTCTTTATCCTGCTAATGTATGCTAATAAAAAAGAACAACAAAAAACCTACTTCACTTCTTTCAAACTAGCACTGTATTGTTATTAAAACATTTTAAAATGTTCTTAAGATGCTATTCATATTATTGACATTATTAATCCATTCACTTTGGACTGAGTATAGTATACACAAGTTCATCTACACATTTACACTATAATTTTTGATACCACATGTGTATCTTACAAAATTTAACATTTTTAGTAAAAATTACAAGTTTTTCATATATAAAAAAATCAATTCTTTAATGAAGTATTTTTAGTCTGCTCAGTTTCATATTTTTTTTAAACCTAGTTGCTAAGCTTAACAAATTACAGTGGAATCCTGTGGTATCAATATGGTTATTTATGATTTTTTTTATGTTATTTCACTGAATGTACAAAACTTAATAAAATTTTGATATTCTCCACATGCAAAATTTTAAAGGTTTAGCAATCTATTTCCTGCAGCAACAGAGTACAAAGGTCATCGTCACAAGAGATAATGTTTGCTTTACTTCTTGATTTATTGTTCTGTATTTTAAGAAAAATGTTTAATAGTTTATTTCTAATAGTAATAATCTATGTGCATTTATGTAATGTATAATAATTGAAATGTGACTATATTACAAAATACTAGTCTACTAAAACACAGCCAAGAGAGGGAAGCTAAAGGTCACTTTTACATTGCTGGATATGTAACATGAGTGCATGTGCATCATGTTAATGCAAGTTGTAATGTTAGTTAGGCATAACTGGAAGGTCAATATAAAAAAAACAAACTATATATGTGTGTGTGTGTATAAATATATAACATTACAAGACTTAAGCTACTTAAACTAAACATTTGTATTTTTATATAATAACTAGCCATTCTAGTATGAAAAAGTATAATTTATATTTCATAATTTTTTTATGATGGTTGTGAGGTTGATCAAGTGACAGAAACTGCATAGCTAGAGTATAGAAAATAACAAAATATAAAGTCTTACTGAAGACAAATGTTTGAAATGTATTTATGAGGTTCTAGAGATTACACAAATAATGTCAGATGTTTGGGACAAAGAACAATCTTTTTAATCATAACTTTATAACCACTTTGCACTCAGACTAGTTATAAAACACTTCACAAACAAATCTTTAGTAAAAATATTTCATTGAAAACTTTGATTTTTTTTTTTTTTTACAAAATACTTGTGATCTTTACTAAAAGTCTACCAAATTTTGTGATGAAACACATACTGTATCAAAAACTATAGTGCAAATACTTAATGTGTGTAAATGTGTAAACAAACTCGTATTATACTGAGCATCTAGCTAAAGGGTTAATACAGTCAAGTGAAATCATTACGTCAATGGCTAAAGAAAAGGAAATTAACATAGTGATGGATTAGTCATTCAAGTGACTGAAACAGTGTTATGTTGATGTTAGCATGACTTAACAAAGTTTTAAGGTTATTTATAGACATTTAGTATAAGTAAAAAGAGGTGCTTTTCTCTATACAGGTTGCTAATTAGGCCTTATTTGATATACTGTGTTCAAGTTTGGTTTTATCTAAGAAATAATATAGATTTATTGGTACAGGTCAGAGGAATAAGTTACAAAGATGATTTTGGGGATATTGGGTTATCTTGTGGGAGGATACACTAAACTTTAAAATCCTTTAATGACATGTACCTGGGCTTGGTCTGTTGAACTATCCCCATACTGGAGAAGGAAAATTGACTAAATGTGAATTTAAGATGTGCATGTACACAAAATGTAGCATGTTTTTAGTAAAAATGTACAAGTTTCTTGTACCCAAAAAGTCCGATGAGTTATAAAGGGATTCGCATTCAAGCTGTTTGTTGAATTGACAGCATCAGTCTGACTCAGATGCTGACAAGTAGGAATGCAAGGTGATACTTTTATGAAGAATGGGGATACTTTTATGCATCACATAGTTTGCATATTCCAATTGCATGATGTTTAGAATCTCAAAATGCATATCTATTCTTTTCAGTATCCCTGTATATTGTATCTGTTATTTATTCTCTTCTTCCATGAACTGTTGTTGGGTCAGCAATGTAGGGTAAAATGAATAGTTAATAACTTTGACATCAAATAAGCAGTATCTTGTTGTATGGCACTGTGGTAAAGGTTGTGGCTTGCCCACTTTGATATCCTACCTACATGAATAGGGTTAATTTTTCTTGTGATAAAGAAAGGTAATAAGATATGGGAAATAAGTTTGTTCAATGGATTGAAAATTGTCTGGATGGAAGAAAGCAGTATATTGTAAGAGTTCGGTCATACTAGATTAATGTTGAAAGTTGGATATCTTAGGGTCTAGTGCTGAGACCTTTGCTTGGTTTAATTTACATCAATGTTGTAGGTGAAAGAATGGTCAATAAAGTACTTAAATTTGCTGATTACATTATGTCTTTAATATTGCTGTCTATGATGGATGTTGCTGGTTTACAAGTATATGTATATTTGGCAAGTTGGATGATTAAATGGCTGATGGCTTCCAGTTGTAATAAATGCAAGGTAATGCATATTCATTATCATAAATTTGTGTGTTATGGAAGAAAAGGATGTTATTGTTGTAGTTGATCAGTCTTTTAAGTCATCCAAACAGTGTGCTGTTGCTAATGGTGGAGCAAATAGCATTTGCTTGATTTAACTGTTATGATTAGCAAAGACAACTTTGGAAACTCCAGATATTAGCAGGTTGATCCCTGAGTGGTATATCTAGTTCTTTGAATCAGTCACCTGTTGTACCAGTTTATCAAGATGATGTACAAAGCAACCTTATATTGACATGATATATTACATAATCACTTTAGAAACTCTTCATTGTAAATAGAATGGATTCTCTCAAATTAGAATGCTACAACCTGGCTATTGATATTTCTAGATGAGTAAACATATGTACATATTTCTTTTGTGTAATAGCTATCTTATTTTTTGTGGGTGCAATGTATGTAAACTTTTTGTGTTCATTTGAATTATTTTTTATACATGATTCAACTACAAATATATGTAATGGAGAATACTATTAATGGAATTAAAAGTGATGACACGTCCTCTTTTTTTACATACTTGGCTATAATTGTGTCATAAGTGAGACATTATTACAGGATAAGAGTCGAGTTCCTTTAAGTTTTACTAACTTTACTAGGTTGCCATTAGATGCAATGGATACAAAACATTTAGATGAGTTTAAGAGAAGCTTGATTAATATTTAAATGATAAGGGCTGACTTTTGAGTTATTTTGTTTTTACTTTAGATTCATACAGTTGATTAAACAAGACAGAAGAATGGCCGAAAACAGCATAGCATCAGTTGAACATCTTGAACAGTGTATTAAACAGAATGACCTTTTTCAAGCAGTAAAATTTCTGAGTGATGATAAGCACCTGAACTATTATGCTGAGAAATGTCTGGAAGTTATTCCTGTAATTTTTAGCTACCTTGATAAAGAAAATGACAAATTAAGCTTAAGTTTTATTAATACATGTGAGAATGCCATGGTGGAGATTGCTAAACGAGGTAATGCTAAAGAGCTTTTAATTGGATTTTTGGAACAAGCTGATCGATTTAAAGAAGATGTATGTTTTAGGGCACTTATTAAACCATTGCAGACTGTTTTACAGCAGTTACCAGGTAAAAGAGGGAAGTCATTGGAATGGACTTTAAACATTTTAGGTGCTCATTTAGAATCTTTACCCCTGCCAAAAGACTACAATTTGGAAGGTGATGAAAAAAAACTTCTTGATTTAGATCCATGTGTGCAGAGAATAATCACACAAATATCATTGTACCTACCTTTCTTCAAGCCTTTCGTGGAAGAAGTATCATTAGCAGCTGAGAAACTGCAGTGTATTAGCTACTTAGATAGAGCAATTCATCAAAGACATACCATAACACTGTTTCTGGTGAAACTTTTACATCATCCATTAGGATATCTGGATCTTTCACACACACAGCAAAAGGCCAAGAGTTCTTCACGTGTTTGTGCTGAAGAAATCATTTCATATATAAGTAGACTTCAGGGGAATTTCTTAAATGTTTACCATTTTCTTAGAGAACAGCAAAAGTCTAAACTTTTAGATTCTCATGATGAGCAAAATAGTTCTGTGAGAGAAACTGAGGTAGAACTGACAGTGTCTGAGATTGCTTTAGGTGTTTTTGGCTACATGATATTTGGGGAGAAAGTGAACACTAAAAATATTCCATCTGTATACACACATCTGTATCTTCTTGAAGAAAATGTGAACATTATCTGTGTGCTTCTTGAAAATCCCAAAGAAATGATTTATTACAAAGGGCTAATTCTAGCTCAAGTTTTGTTAGACAAGTTAAAAGTTGCTGAACTATCTTCTAAAGTTCTTGATTTGAATGATTACTTTAGAATGTCAAAAGCTCTTATAAAAGTAATGATCTACTGTTGTGTTGAAGAATATCGACAACTTGCTCGAGTAGTTTTTGAAAATTATTTAAAGAAGCTTGATTTTGAAGGGAATTATAAAATGTTATTTTCACTTGTAAATTCAGAAAAGCATGCAGGGGTGCAGGGTTATCTTATTGGATTATTTAAAGTGAGGGTATTATTGTCACTAGAAGAAAGAGGTAGAGGTTCTTATTTTCTTGGAGTTAGATTAAAGAAGTTTTTAAAAGTAATCACAGTCTTGCCTGAAAAAGTTGAAACAGATCTGTTAGATCACAGTGACTGTATCATTGCATCTCTGAATCTTCTGCGACTTTTGTTTTTGCGAGATAAAAAGAATGATAATTTTACTGGTGTTTGGGATTACCTGAATGAACTTCAGACTGAATTCTTACAACCCTTGCGCACAGCACTTCAACTATCTCGAGCACATTATAAATTGCAGCTTGAGCAAATAGGAGGGAAGCAAAAGAAAATGTCTCTAAGTAAAACTGTGTATGTTGAAGGTCAAACCTTACCAAATCTTCCTGCTAATGATGAGGATATATTAAAGTCTGCACTTCTACAATTTGATGTGATAGAAAGTCTCCTAGTGAGATTGGAAGAAATTTGTGATTTATAATTTTAGTGAACATTGTTTCTCATATGATACCCATATTCTATAGTATTTTATTCTCTACCACCCAAGTTTTTACTTGGAAATACACTTGTATGTGCTCATTACCTTTTCTAATACACTATAGTACTGTTTTTGTATTTGTCTTGTTGATATGATCATTCACCTGCTTCATACATATAATCATTACAGCCTATGATTATGCACTTAAGTGCAAATGATAAACTGATAAATGCTATACTTATATAGCAAATATAAATTAATTCACAGTGAACTATGGTGTTCAAGTATGAATACAATATATTTTTAAAAACAATATAACTGCAAAACATCTTTCAGTTTGAAGAAAATTTAAAACTATTTGTATGATAGGTATTTACCATGTTGGTAAGAATATTGTGACCTGAAAAATATGAAAAACATTTTGGTCCCAACATAGCCCAATAGTCAGCATTTTAGACTGCAAACCCCAAGGATTCATGGCTTACAACCAGTTGCAAAGTCATACCCTATACTTTTGAGTTTTTAATAAAGTATAAAATTTAAAGTCAAGATATTTGGCAGTGGGTGTGCTGTTTGCTAGTTTTACTGTATCTGTTCAAAATTAAAGATGGCAGTGTACAGATAGCCCTGTGTAGCTTTGTGCAAGTATCTGCAACAAACATGCAATCATCAAACTATTTTATCCTGTTTATAGTATATGCAGTATCAGTTTAAGTACATGAAACTCGCTTTTCGTTGGCTGGTCTAACAACTGAAGACCAAGTTTACTATACCAAACAACTAAATCCAACTATGATAACACTACAAGAAAAAGAAACACATGGCAAGACCATGTATCACTTATGCATTCTGAAACTTGTAGATAAAAATAATAATTGAATGTCAGAACGACCAGTTAAGGTGCACGTATAGTAGAACTATTGTGCCATGTGAAAAAACACAGAAAGCAGAGACATTCAAAAGTTGTATACTGGTGGTTTCATTGCTTTATGTAATTCTTTACAAATATTGTAGGCCTAAATTTGATATGAAATGTTTCTTGATTAAAGTAAAAGTGGTTACAAACTTATTTTTATTCATTTTTTATTTATTAACTTTGATGTAAAATCAGTTTTACATTAAAAAATGAAAAGGTTGTATTGTTAAGAGAGGAGTCTTGTGGTAACCCTTCATTTGATTTTTCTCCCAACCTTTAACCCTATCCATCCAGGTATCCTTTTCTGCGCATAACACAAGAATTTATGTCTTATATTTAAACTTTTATTACACTACTTTTCGTTAATGATAAAGCTATTAATATAGCATAATATCGCAGCTAATAATCCTGTTTTTAATATAACTTTTAGGTCGTTAATTTTGTAAGGAAATATTTTTTAAAATCCCGATTGCCCCCTAGTGTGATGGGCTTGACACATTTTCTTAAGGTTTGTTCTCTTCTCTCCTTTGTTATCGCTCCTTAATATGTTCAAAATTTAATGTAAAGTATGCCATAAAAATCCACTTTGGTCATCAAATAGGAAATCGGACCTTTCCAATCGCATCCTCTCTTTCAGGATCTAGTAAAACCCATCTCGTACGTTTAGTTGTATATTACCAATAAAAAACACGTTTTTCACATATCTGTCTATTGAGTACATTATTACCACTTTCAATCAGAGAGCAAATTTGTTTCCCACGAGAAAAGCAACCAGAAACATGGATGACTAACGGTTTTTGTATCGTGAATTGCCTGCGGTTTGTGACGAATAATGACTATACCCAACACAAAAATGTGCAAGAGCGTAAGAGAATATTACAAGAGCAGGAAATTTGAATCGAGTTATGGAAAAAGACAAAAGCAGGTGACTTTGGAAGACTGCAAAGAACAATCATGTGGTTCAGTGCTTAAATATTTAAATGAGGAAAAGCAGATCAGTCTTAAGGTGCTGTTGAGAATGAAATTGAAGATTCGGGAAATGGCTTGTCTCTGAAAGAAGATTCTCATAGCACATCCGTTCACTGTGAGTGTAATAATGCTCTGACACATTCGAAATGTCTACATAAAATCAGGAAGATTCCATTGATGTTAATACATTAAAATCTTATTTTAAGGTGACATCTGTTAGTTACTATCTTTGTAAATAGAATTTACAAATACATGATATAGATAAATTATTTTATCAGAGGATGAACAAAATAGGCGTTTCTCCATATTCCATTACGTTAAAATTATATGCTAAAAGGAAAAACAAGAAAGGCGTTGTTTGGTTTATTGTCCAAGCAAAATTGTTAATTGTTTTGCCTGTCATCTGTTATCATCGAGTGTAACGTTAGTATCTCTTGGCTGTAGTGATAGGAATAACCTCGATAGTCGTCTTAAGACTCAATGGACAATTCAGTTCACGTGCGTGCCTTGGAATGGTTGGAATCAGAAAATAGGCTGAAATGCGAGAAGTCTTGAGATAGCAGGAAAAGCAATGCTTATATGATATTTTGGAGAGACTCTTGGGCATAATTAGGTATTCAGGATCACATGGCATTTACAAGATATAGGATATTTAAAAACAGGAAATATGTGGAAACTTCTTAAATCTTAAGGTTACTGCTAAGTT
The DNA here is from genome assembly GCF_004210375.1 of Tachypleus tridentatus. NCBI lineage: Eukaryota > Metazoa > Arthropoda > Merostomata > Xiphosura > Limulidae > Tachypleus > Tachypleus tridentatus. The sequence continues at coordinate 154,643,528 of NC_134831.1, forward strand.
TGATCTTGTTTTTTGAGACACAACGGATAGAATATAGTAGTTTTCATAATCATTATTTGGAAAAAAAATCAAAATGACTTAATAGCTTTGTTAGATAGGATAGACTATTTTTTTTTTTTGTGTTTTGCAAAGACTGTACATGTTCTTTTCTGGTTCACCCAAAAATGGATTGTGTTAAAAGAAAAAGTAAATATTACTGTCAAGCTTTTGGTCCAAACCAGATTTGAATGCAGAGTAGATCGTGTGAAGGCCGCTCTGTGCCAATTACAAGATATAGCTGATTGCCAAGAAAAACTGTCAGAAGTAATGCAGTTTAATACCAGAAGAAATTTTGCCATACGAATTTGTATCTTCGTTAGTGGTGTGGTACAATATTTTAGTGAAACTGAACCTAATAAGTAAAGTATGGCAACAGTGAAATATGCAGTTGGACACAGCATTGAAACATGTTGAGGAATTTCTATGCTGACCAGATGATAATGGAAGAGTGCCATTGTGACTGCCAATAAGCTGGTGAAATGGGCATTTTGAGCAATTTTAAAGAAATTGGGTACTACGTAAGAAAAATACACTGATCACGAGTATACAGATTAAACTAGTGCTAACCCTGTAGACAACTTCAAAACTGAATCTTTTTAATGTCATCATCAACATGATTCATGCACGTGATGAACCTCTATCTGAAGAGTTAGAAACGTATTACACCAATTGTGGTTTTCTCTACAATATTTCATTTTTAAAGTGCTACTTAAACTGCGAGTCGTCCGACTATGATGTAAATAGCGAATAATTATTTGAGAAACAAAGTGCGTGTGTCACGAGTGAACCCCCAAATATAATCATTCGTGGTTAACCAAAATATATTAGATAATAATTGACGTTTATTCTAGTGTTTGTTTAGCATTAAGAATTATATTAATTTCTGTTGCAATTGCCTCATAGGGCCCGGCATGGCCTAGCGCGTAAGGCGTGCGACTCGTAATCCGAGGGTCGCGGGTTCGCGCCCGTGTCGCGCTAAACATGCTCGCCCTCCCAGCCGTGGGGGTGTATAATGTGACGGTCAATGCCACTATTCGTTGGTAAAGAGTAGCCCAAGAGTTGGCGGTGGGTGGTGATGACTAGCTGCCTTACACTGCTAAATTAAGGACGGCTAGCACAGATAGCCCTCGAGTAGCTTTGTGCGAAATTTCCAAACAAACAAAAAAGCAATTGCCTCAAACAGAAAAATCTTTTTTAAACATAATATTAGTGAAAATGTAAGATTACTTTTTGGCAATTGAGGTCTTGTGCATTGGCCATTTTGTTTATTGAACACAATTCGTCTACGCTGTGATTATTACTATGTTATGGATGAACGTAGAACTATCTAATTCAGAAAAAATGCAATAAAATTGTAATTGTACCTATCCAATAAATTCATGTGATCTTACTGATGTTTTATTTCACTTAATGTGTGGAATTTTTTCTCATGTCAAGAAGCTTCGCTATCTTTATAGCTGCCTCTGTTGTTCGAGACTTAAGTATTTTATTTTGTAATAGCAATTGTTATAAAACAAATTTAATTTCTATGGGAAACAATGTTAACTTTAATTTTGAACATTTCTGCAAAAATGCATGATAGTGAAATAAAAAATAAAATGATATGCAGTAGGTAAGGAATTAGTAACAATAATTTCTAGTTAGTAGTTTATTTTTGTTTTTGGAATTTCGCGCAAAACCACACGAGCGATACCTGAGATAGCCGTCCCTAATTTAGCAGTGTAAGGCGAGAGAGAAGGCAGCTAGTCATCACCACTCACCGCCAACTCTTGTGCTACTCTTTTACCAACGAATAGTGGGATTGAACGAAACATTATAATGTCTTCATGGCTGAAAGGGCGAACATGTCGCACCATTTCCGTAAATTTTGAATGTAGCATGGAGAACAAATTTTTCATTTTAATAATACCAAATAGATGAGTACTTGACAACCATATTACTAATAAATATGTCTCCGGATTTACAACGCTAAAATCAGGGGTTCGATTCCCTCGGTGGGCTCAGCAGATAGCGTGATGTGGCTTTGCTATAAAAAAACTAATAAATAATTACAATGTCATCAATCTTTCAAACTTACTTTTTTCTGTTTTTCTTATAAGTTCATTGCTTATTCAAAATAAACTGTTTTAAAATATTGTAGAAAATATTTTCTGGGTTCATTGTTGTACCTTAATTAACTTGATCATAAAGCCTTAATGGGCAGTTTCCATGTCATATCCCTCTTTTCAGAAGTCACAACCACTAAAGTCTGCAAGATAGCCTTAGAACTCTATATCCGAGACCCTAACCTATCAATAGACATTCCCAGCAACTCATAGATTTCACAACGATGAAGACAAAATTCATGTTCAAAAACCACAATTATATGCAAAAAATGGCCTAAGCATGGACAACCCAGTATCGCCAGTTCTAGCCAATATTTTTATGACACAAGTTGAGATACAAGCAATTAACACAGCATTACATCCACCATTGTATTGGTACAGATATGTAGACGACACGATTGCGGGATTCACATCTACAGAACACACACTTAATTTTTTCAATCACATTAACTCTATACATCCCAACATTAACTTTACATGTGAAGAGGAAGAAAGCAATTAAATGTCATTTCTTAACCTCAAAATTACAAGAACCAATAGACAATTTAAAACAGGAATCCACCGAAAAATCACCTGTAACGGACTATATATACATTCCTTGGGACTCAGCACATGAAACAAAAACTCAACATACTAAGAAATCAAATAAACACAGCCATAAAACTAGGCTCACCAGATAAAATTAACGACGAATTAGACAAAATAAATCAATACTTCATCAACATCAAGTTTCCTCCACAAACCGTAGAAAACATTATACGCACACACCTAGATAAAAAGCAAAATCAACTAACAAAAGTAAATATACCCCACGATTTAAAAATAACGAAACTATATACGGCTGCATACCACATATTCCCGATATCAGCAGAAAAATAACCAACATTTGGCAAAAACTAGCAACAAAATATGACATTCCAGTTAATACCAAATTTATTCAAAAAACAGGCACAAAACTGAGGTCTATATTATGTAAAAACTACACTGACAAACACGACACCAACATTATTTATAAAATATAATGTGATAATTGCCACGACTTCTACATTGGAGAAACAAGTAAAAAATGGAAACCAGATTCAAAGAACACAAAAAGTCATCTTCACACGTTTTCGAACACTGCAAATTAAATAAACACAACATATCCACAGAAAACACCCAAATACTAAATAAAGAAACAAACTCAAAATTAAAGAAGCCTTACTTATACAACAACTCAAGCCCAAAATAAACCAATACAAAGAAACACCTTTATAACTATATTAATAAATAAAATCAAACATCTAAGCACGCCCTCTACCTTCCTTTACTCAATTACACAACCCCCTTCAAAGATGTGGTCAGCTATCGGTCAGTAACTCTTTCTTTCCTTGTGGACCTGACGATAAACGAAGAAGGTCGAAACGTTGTTCGTTCCTCTAGTGCTTTTTCTATCCATATCAGCTGTTTTTAAATATACAATTGTCTCTACAAGTGGGTTTTCTCCTCATCACAAAACCTTGCGTTTGAAAACAATATTTTGGGTCAGAAAAATGTGCATTTAATTGTTACAGTTTGCTTTAAATAAACGAGTTATGGTATTTTTAAGTGTTGTTTGAGAAAAACAAATAATATATTCGACAAAACAATTTTGGTCGTCTAAATAGTTCACTATTGCAGGCCTAACTTGTATAATCACTAAGCATAAAAATCGTTAATTGATATCTTGCTATTGAAGAATGTTACTGTAAGGTTTTAATGGACTAGCTAATGAGATTTTTTTTATCATAAATGTACAGTGTTTTGACAAGTTTTTGTCATCCTCAAAGTACAAGTAGTTTATAGAGATGCACAAGTGTATATACACTGCTCGCCAAAATCTTAAGGGTAATGAACATAAAAATATGCATTTTACGTTCTTAGACTCAACCACTTATTTGAGTAGAGCTTCGAAAGATGAAAATAAGGAAAGGGAAAATAAAAATAAAAAACTTTTTAGCATTTAATACTAATAATAGGGAAAATATGAACACTATGAAATTAGCCTAAATACTAGCTGGTCAAAAGTTTAAGACCATACCAAAAAGAAGTCCTAAACAGGGTAGGAAATGCCTAACAAGAGGTCTCAGTAGTGAGTTGCACAGTCATCATTGCGAATAACTTCAAACATTCGTTTTGGCATGGTCAATATAAACGTTTGCAGAAAGCTGGCTGGAATTTTATTCCATGTGGTGAAGATGGTTTCATGAAGATCATGCACTGTTTGGAATTGACATCTATTTCTACAGACTTCCTTTGCCATCCACCCCCAACATTTTCAACGTGGTTCAGTTTGGGCAAACACTCTGGACGGTCCAAGGTCCAAAAGAATCTCGTTATTCACCATGAAAAAAGTTCTTTGTCCTGCAGGCATTGTGGATTGCAGTATTGTCCTGCTGAAAGATCCAATCATTTCCACACGAGCAAGGACCTTCAGTCAATAAGGATGCTCTCACCAACATGCTAATGTAGCCAGCCGCTGTTTGACGCCCCTATATAATCTGAAGCTTCATTGTTCCATGGAAGGAGAAACACCCCAGATCATGATGGAACCTCCTCCACTGTGTCGTGTAGAAAATGTCTCCGTTGGGATATCCTTATTGTGCCAGTAATGTTGGAAGCCATTTGGACCATCCAGGTTAATTTTTTTCTCATCAGAGAACAAAACCTTCGTCCATTTTTCTATGTCCCATGTTTGGTGCTTCTCAGCAAAGTTTAACAGAGCTGTTTCGTGGTGTGGAAGGAGGCATGGCCTTCGAAGACGTTCACGGTTTTTAAAGCCTTTCTCTCGTAGATGCTGTCTTATTGTTCTTGAGCTGCATTCTGCATCTGTAAGAGCCTTAATCTGGTTTAACAATCAGCTGGTGTCTTGCCGGACAACCCATCGAATCTTCCTGCTCAATGCTGGCGAAATTTTCTTGGGCTGAGTACTTGAAATTTTCGTTCCGTATCCCTCAGGGTCTCTTAAGAAATTTGCAACAGCAGTTTTACTACGCCCAATCTCACCAGTGATGGCACATTGAGAGACCTTGCTTTTACAGCTCCACAATTCTGCCACGTTCAAACTCTGTCAACTTTATAGCCTTTGCGATGTTTTTACCCAATGTAACACAGGAGATGTCAGTGGGAGATGTTGTAGTGGTGGTAAACATGGGATGGTTTTATGTTCAGTTAATCTGGTTTACAGTTTTCTCATATAAAAGTCTGGGCAGTTATTGAATGTTGTGTTATAAATGACACTGGAATTTTATGATTCTGTGTAATTCTTATTTTAAAATTATTTTATTTAGTACCAAGTGTTTGCAAATTTGACATCAACAGGAATTTTATATTTGTGGAAAATTTCTCCACATGCTGATTATTTTAGAGCTGATGTAAGAAATAAATGGTCCAGAAGACTGGTGAATTTGTTACAAAAAAAAGATTACTTCCATCTTATACAGCAACCAACAAGAAGATTAGAACTGTTAAAAAGTATATAGTTGTGTGACCTCTTTGTTTTATACTGCACATATACATACACTCATATATCTGTAAAGTACTTGATCATGGCAAAATCTTGTCAAAACATTGTACATTTATAAAAAGATTTTTCATTACCCATCTTAAAACATTTATTTTTTTTAAAAGTGGGTTTCCCATTATTAAGTTACAAATGCTTAGAATCCCCCTTTCTGAATGTTATTAGTTGAGAACTAATAAACCATTCAAAGATTTCAAGACCTTGAAGGTTGATACTAAAAATGTGATTTTAATCAATAAATTTACAGTTTAATAAAAAGAAATATAAAATAAGTTAAGAATCAGTTAAAAACCTATATGTGCAACGTTTATAATTAAGACACACAGAAATATGATTGAGAATGGAAGTTTAAGTTTTTTTTTCTTCCTCATTAAGATAAGCACCATATAATGCTAAAATATGAAGTCTACAATGTTTCACTGAAATCTCATTTATTTAGAAACTGAATTATATATTTTAATTAATTTTGGAAAATGAATTTCAATTTGTACTTGAATTGATCTGAAATATAATTTTTCATACTACCTTAACTTTCAAAGACATGTTCACTTTCTAGTTAAATACAAGTTGGGCTGCTACAACATAAATGTAAATTTTTGTACTTTAAATATTTTGTTAGGATAGCCATATTGGAGAATTCAATCATTTTATAAATATTTCTTCCTTGTATATTATTATTAGTTTTTCTTAGGAAAAAAAAAAAGAAGTTAAATTCAAGGAAGATATCTGGCATGATAGGAAAATCCTACACATAAAACAAACTGATTTATTTTTACATTGGTACAGGCTATCCAGAGGTGTAAGTTAGTGGAGTAACTAAAGTTAAGTACCTTTAATTATGTATTATTTTTCAGGAGCAACTTTTTAGAAAGTACTTTTATTTTTTAACACATTTAATCTAACTTAAGTAAATTTTAGGAGAAAATATTGTACTTTAAAACTTGACTACAATTTTGCCAAAATCTGTTAAGTGCAAAAGTTCCTTTTATACAGAAAATGCCCAAGAATAAAGGAAATGGTTAGGAGTAGCAGAAAGTAAAGGAATTTAAAGTATCCAGTCATGCATGTGCAGTTTTTTCAGCTGATAATTAATGTCACTCTTGCATCTTATTAACTTTGTATGTGTAGTTAATGATGTCGGAGAAAGAAAACTGACTCTACCTCTGACACTGTAGGTGCTGGCCATCCTTGGTCATACCCAATGAAAATTCTTCAAGTTCAAAAAGATAGTAGGAAATTCTGTCCATTTATAGTGTTTATTCAAAATGGTTGATGTAATGGCTTACATTACATCACCATCAAATTTATGCAAACACGTGGAGATAAGTCTAAAAACTATAGTGTGTGTGTACAAAGTACCTGCTATTATTAATTTTTATTATATAATTAAGAAGATATCTAATGAAGTTTGAACCCAAAAGAATTTTCAAAAAACTTGAAAATTATCAGTTTAATTGGACATTACATATAAGTGATAAAATTGAACATTTTGTTATTATTCACGGAAAATCGGCCCTGATATGTTTAGAAATAAAATGTTAATAGAAAACTGTTTTAGTTTAGGTTGATGTTTTAGCTGTAGACTGTTTGCATTTTTAATTTTTGTTAATTTACTTAATAATAACACTAAAAGATAGTGGAGGACCTTGTCATAGAAAAAGATTCAGGAGTTTGATTAGAATATGCACTAATCCTACTTCAGAATTGTAATCAATTTAATTTTTTATACATTTAATTTCTTAACAGATTACAACTTAATATCATGACCCGGTGTTTGCAAGAGAATTAATGAGGCTAATACAAAGTTGAGAAATAATCAATAAATGCAATGATTCAAGTGCAATACATTGCCACAACTACCAACAGCATCTAGGAAACGCTTATACTGGTGTGATTGCTCAATGGATTGATATTGAAAGGTGTTCTGATGCACTAAATTTCAGGCAGTTGAAGGAGCAACATGCCTATGATATCCTTGTCAACACCTTGAACAATATACATTCAGAGTATTAGACACAGCACAAAATTATCAGGACTACAACTGATAGTCAAATTTTGTGAAAACATTAAAGGTATTTCAAGAAGATAAAGTAGTTTGACTGTTTCAGGACAATGAAGATATTGAAGAACAGATCCAGATATGACAGAAGATTCAGATCATCCAGCAAAATATAGCAGTTTTCAAGGTACTGCTACTCTTCTAGACAAGGAAGATAACATCTTAAATACAAACAAATACTCTTCACATTACCACTTTGCATGCCATCTATTCAACCTGATTGATCAGATCATATTTTGGAAAATGTCAGGCACTGTGGAACAACATTAGTTGATAAGTAGTGGCAACATAATTTTGTTAAAAAGAATGGAAGCTACAGCTGACTTGGTCAAACCAGACAAGGTGGAATTCTACATTCCTGGTTGTTGAGGGGGTCTTTTGCATTAAGCAGGAACAAGGAAAAGATGCCATTAGGAATATATGTTCAACATTCAAGATTAAAATTTATGTAGTAATACATAATTTCCTTGCCTTTGAAATTGCTAGAGTGGCCTTTTTCTTTTTCATTTATTGGATGCACATTATTTTTGTCATGCATCTTGCCACTCATTTATTAGTCAAACTGAACTGTAGATCATGCAAAGGCTTAACATAAGAAAATGATTTTTACTAATCCTTATGGCAAATGATCTGTAAAGCTTAAAGTACAGTTCTATATATTAGAATTGAACTGTATATTAAAGCTTAATGTTAAATAGTAATATTTGTTCATTCTGATTTCAAATGAACAGAGAGCCCTAAGGAATAGCTTTGTACAAATATTCTAGGTACAACTATGTATTATTTTAACAAATATTAATTTGACACTTGCTTCAAGTCCTGTAGAGCTGGTGTTCCTAAGATAACATCATACAGTGATGAAATTGGTGACAAAGGCCCTTGGATATGTTGCAGTATGAAACTCTCATATAGAATGGCGATTTCGTACACCCTATCAACTGTAAGTAGAGATTGACATAGTCTATCATTCTACAAAGCTCTTCTTAAGTCAGGAGTAACAGAAGCAGGTACCATCATAGTGGAAAATTCATAATTCATTAGTGCAGCCATCTTGCTGCCAAAGTTTAAAACTAAATGGACCAGTAAATATTCCTTTTTCTAAAAACATGAGAAATTTAATTTATTACTAGCTTTCCTTGATGTTCTTTCAAGAAAATGCAATCAGCCTTTATAAAATGTGCAAATACTAGTGTACACACATAAAAAAACAACAAAAAACCTTTCTACGCAAAGTATGTCTTGAGATAGTGCATTTATCTTAAAGAAATCTAACTGTATAAAAATGTCCTGTTAAAGAAACACTTTTTACAAATTGAAGATTTTTAGTGTATAATCATACAGGTAGTGTCCTATGCCTATTTACATCAAGAATCATTACTTTAAAAGTTTTTTCAGAGTACAAGCTACTACATATCTTTACCATAAATTATTATTACTACATAGCTTTCTTTCACCATCAGTATATTTTAACACTAAAGGTTAATGCAAAAGTCATCCTGCTCCTCTCACTAACCTCTGTTTTGTATCACGTGCTATAGGTGAAGATTTTATTTGTTTACATTTTTTCTGCCCTTAATCTTTTTATAACCATTATTTCTAATTCCTTCCAATTTACAGGACTGGACTGCATTATGTTTGAGGTGGAGAGTAAATTACCTGAGGCACAGGGAATAGTTGAGAGCTTCAGTGATGAAGAAACCTAAGTGGTGTGTAGGTTGAAGGGGCTAGATGCATACCTGACTAATTTGGTTAACAGCAGTATGGATATATTGAAGTCTTTCTTATTTCTTCTGGACATATTTTTATTAACAAATACACTACTGCCTGCCACTGTTGCCTGTGAACAACTGTTCAATGCTGTTCCAAAGTGAGCAAGACTGGACAGTGGAAGCTTTGAAAATCAATTACTGTTAAAACTTACTTTTTATGCTTCTGAGGGTATCAAAGAAACTCCCTGATTTAGAAACTAAAATAAAATTACAATTTTCACGTTTAGTATCACACGTGTATATATGATCATGAATAAGAGTTTGTTCAACAATCACCTATAACCTCTACATAATGCATTTGTATTTTGTGGAAAACATGATCCACACAGACAAAATGTTTTCAGGATATGCATAAACATGTGCTCTTACAGCCATTCTCACTTCATCTCCACGACAACAAATTATTTCTTCACCCAAAGTAGATCTGAAAAAACCAAAAAGAAACATAATGCAAGAAACGCTTATAAAGACATAGGTGATACAATACATGAATCACAAACAATGAGTAATTGGAGCTAAATGGTTAATTTATCACAAGTGCAATACATTATTGCAGAAAAAAAAGAAAGCTGACAAAGTATTGCAGTGTACTAGCATTTTGCATTTACTTTACATATTGAACAATACATCTTGTTTTTTTATGCTACCATAAATTATTCGTGTAAGTGTGAAACTGTTCCAATTGCCCTATGTTACACCCTACAATTTAGCAAAATTCTCTGATTGCCATCTGACTTTTTCAGTTTTCATATAGTCAACATACATTCTTAATGGTTTTTATATCAGAACTTTATGCAGACCAAACTATGGTTGAGTTTTCTACTGGCACTTTTTCCTTCAATCTATTGTTTCATCATATTTCTTGCATCTTTTGAATCACAGTCTTGCTGTAAGGTCAATCCTTCCTCAATGGATCTTGTTGCTGTGGGAATGATACAACAGATAATAATATGTTGTACCTGTCAGCAATTAGAGTGCTATTAATTCTCTGTAGACTCCAACACAATTTACTGAGATACTGTTCTTCTTTCTGCCTTCAATAAACTATCACTAATGTTGCAAAATTATTTTAATTTTGATTTATCTGTAAAGTGCATATTCTTTCACTCTCAATCATCCCATACTTTTGGAGTCTAACGTACATTTCAGCCTTCTGATTTGATTCTCTCTCCTAAGCAGTGGTTTTTAGGCAGCTGAACATCTACTGATGTCACGTCATTCTACTATTTTTTCTACTGTTCTGGAGTAATATTCACAACTTTACTTAGAACTAGGTCATTGCAAAATTCATAATTGGACTGTTGTGCATCATACAAAAAAACAACAAAAAAGTGAAAATTACTTATCATTAATGATTGACCAATTCTATTATCTAAAATACTAATTTTACATATGATATTAAGAGTTTCCATACAAGTTTTACTATATCTTAACTTAATAGACTACACAGAGTAATTTTTAAACAAACAAAATGTTTGACTTCTAAATCTTTGTCATGTAGCACTTTTGTGCTGAGAGTCACAAGTACATTCACCATACTATTGTACAATAGTGTGGCACTTCCTAATTATATGTTAACTTTTAATGCATGATTGTACTATGCTGTAGTTAATTTTTATGAATATTTTCATAATATTTGCATTTTATATCCATAATTATTTCCAGTAGCACACCTATAATATATTGTTCATACATTCTAAGTAGGCTTTCAAATACCACATTATTATTTCAAATAAGAACCTACAGAATGAACATTAAGGTTGATATTATTTGATACAGTATTATGTAGTTAACACTATCATGACAGGTCAAAGGACGTGTCATCATGTTGGTTGACTTACATTCAACATTTTACTGAACTATTGATTTATGAATTTTATGTCAGTAAGTTTGGTATCAAATTGCAGATTGTAATTCAAATTTTAATATTTTTAATATAACTATTAGAAGAACACACCTAAATATCAATCTTTGTGTGTTAAGTGGTATACTGAATGTATCACTAGTTCAAATTAGATGTTTGTGATGCCAATATATACTATGTCTGTAGTTTCACATGAATTAGGAACTCAAATTACTGATACTGACACACTAGAATAAAACATAAGAACCTCATATCTTTTCTGTGTGTTGAAGTATGGTTTATGTACTCAATCAAATGCATCATTGGTTTCCATTTTTGATAAAAGTCCCTTATATCTACTTAATTCAATATATGACAAGGAAATAATCAATCACAAGCTTGGAAAGAGTTCCTAGCTGCTTTCTCAGCCATTTTAAATTACTAGAAGCCACCTCTTTGAAATTAAGATTTCATGCAGGTAGGTTGTATTTTAAGTCTGCTCAAAATTACTTATTTTTTTAGACAAAATATAGCTTAGTTACTAATCTTGATAAATTATAATGGAATTCTGCAGTATCAATATAGTGATTTGTGAATTTTTGGTTATTTCAAGTATATGTATATATACAGAACCTAAAAAAACATTTAATTTTATACCTTCCACCTGTGAAAACTGAAAAGGCTTAGCAATTTATGTCTAGCAGCAAACAAGTACAAAGATCATCTTAACTAGAAGATATAATTTTTTTGCAATATTTATTGATTTGCTGTTCCATATTTTAAAACAAATTTTAAGAACTTAATTCTAAATAGTAATAACCTATATACATGTGTAATTTATAATAATTCAGCTTGTATTTTACCAAGACAGGTTGTAAAGACTAAAGGTCAGTTTTTTATTATTAGATACAGTAACATGAGTGCACTTGCACATCACCTGTGCACCTTCTATAATGTTAGCCAGGCATGACTGTAAAATCAATAAAATAAAAATACTATATATAAATGTGTAACATTATGCTATTTCAGCTATTTAGTCCAGACATTTATGTTTTTGTGTTATAATCTGTAGTAATTCTAAAATGAAAAAAAAATCATAATTTATATTTATTTCCAAACTTTTAAGGGTGGTTAAAAGATTAGTCAAACAAACCCATATACTTAAGGTAGAGCAAAATTTTAAAAACTATAAAGAGATTACACAAATAACAGTTGAGATATTTGCAATGAAGAATAGTTTTTTAATCAAAACAGACAAGTCACCTTAAACTCAAGCTAATAACAAAACAGATTAAATATTTCCACTAACAAATCTTTAGTAAAAGTAATTAATTAAAAAATCTGATTTTCTGTGTCAAAAGACTTGCAATCTTTATTAAAAGTCTACCAAATTCTGTGAAGGTACACATACTGTATCAAATCTTGTAGTATAAATACTTAGTTCATGCATATTATATCAAGCCCACTGGGATAGTGTTAATTAGGAAACCTACTCAGTAAGCCCAGATTTAGATTTAACTCAAAATATCAGTTTTGATCTCTATAGACAATTAAAATATTAAATAATATGCAACCTTCAACCAACTTTAAAGATCACTAAGTTCACCAAACTTAGGATAGTTTCTTACTGTTATATATATTACTAAAGTTAAAATACCTAAGGGTCACTTTGAAGACTTTCCAGGCATTTGTATGACAAAAATGAACAGGCAATGCTTTGAATGTGTGGCCTTCTGGAACAAGAGAATGGACTGCATCATGAAAATCTTCATGGTAAGCTGGTACTCCTGGTACATAAAATAATTCTTTTAAAAGGCTAATTTGTTCTGATTTTGCAATGAAAAGTATATGACATGATTCCCAAGCTATTACACAGAATTAAAAATATTAGTTACATTAATAGTAACTAATAAATATCCAAAATTGTGCATTGAAATAACCACAATCTTGCAACTATATCTCAAACAATAGTACAAATAATGTGATAAAAATCATGAAACCAAAAATTTAATTTCTAGCCAATCTTTCATGTGCTATAAGTCAGTACCAAGATGATTTTATTTAATACCACACTATTTTGCATCATTAACTTAGGTTGTTTTTTGAATTAAGCACAAAGCTACACAATGGGCTATCTGTGCTCTATCCACCACAGGTATCGAAACCTGGTTTTTAGTGTTGTAAGTTCACAGACATACCGCTGAGCCACTGGGGGCCATTAACTAAAGCATCTCACTCCATAGGATTAATAAAAATAATGTTCCAGATATTTGTATTTTGTAATAGTCACTGCATTCCATCATGAGATAAACTTTAGTTTAATACAACTAAATTATTGTACAGAAGTAACACTAAAATCTCAAACAATTTTTGGCTAATTTTTATTACAGTAATATTCTTTAAGCTCCTTACTAAATTACTTAAATAGTTAACACACACATAATGCAGTGATTTTATAAACAGTGTATTCTGTCTCAAAATATTGATAACAACTCCAAACAAAATTAGTTAGACTATCACTTAAAATTACTACCTTAATCATTTATTATAAAAATATCTACGATTACTGAGCATCTTTTTATCTCTATGTATAAATTATATATTAAACAATTTTCTATATTACACCAATGGTGTACAGGCAATTACTCAACTCTGCACAACCATGAAAATATAACTATGCACAACATAAAATATTTGTATTATGGCTGTATGCTCCAACAAATACACGATCTTGTCATCAAATCTGTAGCAAAACAATGTAAAATTATATCACTTATATACAACATAAATGATGTCATTTTAAAGTAAAAGCATCTTCAGCTATGGCATCCAAAGAATTAGGGATATTCTGTCTATTGGCATAATCAAAATAATAGAAGGGATACTATAAAGCAAGCTACAAATTCTTTAAGGAGTTAGGACTTGAGTGTTGAAATCCACAATGTCCTAGGTCCCACTACCATTTAACATCTATAGCCAGTTGTTGGTCTGATAGTTACTTGTAAAGATAAAGAAACAGAAATTTAATATAATAAACCACTTTAGACTTCTATCAAAAATTATATTACCCAACCTCCACCCTTTGTTTTATAGTTCTAATAATATATGAGTTATAATTATGATACTGTTATAACATACACTATAAACATATCAGTATAATTCTGGTATTCCTATCTGATTTCTGTTTTTATACCTTTAGGGGAAACTATCATGACTACAACCAATTACAGATGGTTAGTGGCATCTGAAATGTTGTGGGTTCTAGCATTCAGATCCTAACACCCTACAAAATCTGTAGTTTGCTTTCTAGGTTTGCACCTATTGTTTTGGTTATGTATGAAATTTGGAATATTCCTAATGCTTTTAGGTACTATGAACACAGACATTGTCACTTTAAAATTATACCATTTATACTTTTCTGTTACAGTTTTCCTGGTGTACATGTTAGTGTTTGTCTATAATAAAAAAAATGTATTTTCACATGATATGTATTTATATTCTCACAGTATTTGTTATTTAAGTTGGAAAAATGATTAACAGTCAAATGACAGCAAATGGTTTTATCTATCACAGTCACATTATGAACAGTACAACTTGTAATATGTGGTCCTGATTAAATGTTATAAACAAATTTTCTTACCACTTCTACCTTGTATTTCATATGTAGATAGAGCAGAAGACAGAACAAAACACAAATTTTCATCCCAGTATGTTGATAAGCCTTTATCCTGAAAATAAGTTTCATACATAAATCATTAAACTTTTTTATAACCACTTATTTTCTATAAATATTTTGCTTATAAGTTTGTTTGTTTTAGATAATTCTACAAAGCTATACAAGAATTATCTGTACTACCCATTCCTAATTTTTAAGGTGAGGACAGATCAGCTGACATGGGAAGATATAAACCATATAATAATGTATATTCTATGATATATATCTTCCCATGTCAGCTGACCTATCTAAATCAGTAAAATGGAGCATTAGAAGCTTAAAAAGTTAAAAAAATGTATAGTAAACAGTAAAAATAATACCTTATGTTTAGTTTTAAATGGTATTTTAACAAGAGTGAAATGTGCAGTATAAAAAATTAGAGGGTATAAAAGCATATATGTTAAAATTAATTACTTTAATATTTTATCAGGAAAAGTTTTACTCTTTTTAAAGAGTTAGTTATTTATGTCTTCCTACATTACTACAAATTCACAGACCAATATGAAGTAATAAGCATTTTTAAGCATGTACACAATATTTTATAATAATCTTGAACATGAATTAGCCATGAATATTTACTAAATTGTCAAACTAACAAGTTTCAATACAATTGAAATAAATAATGGAATTTGGTGAACATTGTACATTCTTAGACTTAAGATATACCAGGTAATGATCTGCATTTGTAAGCTCAATCACAAGAACAAATTTTATGTCAGTATAGGATTAACTTATCTTAAACCTCATACACAGAAAGGATATACACTAAATATTTCTTTATTGAAATAATTTTCCTGATAAATGGGAAATTAAATATTTTTTCCTGTTAGGAATGTAATGTCTTCCACAAGAAGGAAAAAGGCTGAAGATTTTAAATTTTCTGTGGCCAATTGCCACAGTTTCCAAAACTTTTATAATTTTTTTTTTTGCCAGTCAAAACAAAATTATTCCACTGCTGTCTAATGATATAGACGAGTATATGTTACTTAGTTTAACACTTTAATTGAGCAGTAGCACAAAATTAATGTTCTCATTAACATTTCAGATAAATACATTAAGTTAGAAATGCTGATTAGAGTCTGAATTAATAATGATTAAAACAATTATCACTTAAAAATACATATTACTAAATTGAGTTTATATCTAAGATACAAGTTGCATGTGTTTTATTACCCAAAACAAAGTATCATATTATTAAAACGAGACTTCAGACTTACTGCTCTGTGTTCAGTGATTAACACTTTGAGTTGTTCTTCTAAGTCAAGGCTTGCTTTTGACACATCTATGGTAGAAGCTTGCATTGTTGGCCATGAAGGAATTGTTGTGGAAATCAGGGCTATGGCATCAGTAGACATCGACTTCCATTTAGAAGGATCGCTTAGATCAAAACAGCATCTTTCAATTGAATTGGTAGGCTTTTAAAAATAAAACAAAAATATGCAGAAAGTTACAATTTTATAAACAAAAGTAGGATGTTACAAATCTACTTGTACAAACTTAAATTTGAATTTTATTTTTATAATTCAAATTTGATTAATAACATTATTAATCAGGCTTAATATTAGATATTTCATTGCCTAAGCAAGTTTTCAATCTGCCATATACTTTCAGTTATGTTACAAAACCACAGGACTTTAAATCAAATCAACTTAATAAAGTACAAAGAAACATTACAGTAACAGTTAACACATAACTACTGTGCCAGTTCAAAATTTTATAAATAAAACCCCTTATAATTTGGGTAGGGAGCCTCAGAAAGGAGGTGGATAGTAGAGAGATATTGTAAAAGAGTTGTGAAAGTAAAACAAAGGCAGGAAAATTGGGCATGGGTCAGACTTACAGGAGATTTGGGAGCCATACTGCAAACAAGCAAAATGTAACTTAACAACTGTTGGTCTAGAAAAACACAGTCTACATGATGATATGCAAAGGAAAACTGATCCAAAGCACATGGGGGTGAAGTGTGTGAATTCCATCACTTAACTGTGAGGCAGGGGGGGTGATCAAATAGGGACAGAAAGACATGCCAAGTAGTAAGGAAGGACGTGGTTCATAAAAAATAGAGGCAAGGAATAAAAATACCACATACCTGAGAAATAAAATTCAAATAGACTAAGGAGTAAGTTGAACTGACTCCTCAGGCAGAGCATGGGAAGACATAGCAAAACCAGGAGGTGGTTCAAGTCCTCATTTTCCTGAACAGGATCAACATGATTCAGAGGAAGTGAGGCAAGGGGTGGAGACAGAGGTTGCCCCCTGTAATGTTTAATCTCTCAGCAAATAAATGCTGATAAATAACCCACCAAGTTGCCTGCACCTGTGACATACCACTAGTAACAGTTGTGACTCCAAAGTCCTAATATGAACTAAAGAATTCACATGTAAGAAGAATCAAATGTAAGAACCAAAAACTTAAGTGTAAGTAATAATGCAACTGCATAAAACTAGGTTTAAATTAAAGTGAAGAAAAAGTCTGAAAAACTTGGTAGTAAAACAAATTAAAAACCACTTTGTGATTATACTGGGGATGATTGTGAAAACTGAAATAAACAAAGGAATATGTCAACACACACAGGTGTTGCCAAATGAGAAGTGATAGTTCATTAAAGGCATAAAGAGGATGTCACGTGTGCCACACTCCTACTGATGAAAAAGTGACACATGATGATTTACAACAGAGACATGTTGGAATCATTCGATTCCAATGGGGAAGCAGAAGGTTAATAAAATACATTAAAAAGTTTGCAGCATTGAAAAAAATAGCTAATCTTGTTATGAAAGGGAATTACCATATCAGAATTGGTTTTATATGTGAATTTTACAAAACTTATTGAAAATTTTAAATGTACTATACCAAGTTAATTATTTATCTTTATATAAATCATCATTGCTAGAATTCTCGCTCCCATTGGATTTAGCAAATTTGAACCTTTGTTTCACCTTATTCTGATTCCCTTCAGCATGTTGTCGTGTGTCACATCAAAATTGCTGGATATGCAACACTTTTGGGGATTTTAATGATTTTCAGAAATAACTAATAGTAAAATACCTATTAAAATTGAAGGTGCACAAATAAAGTGTACAGTCAGTTTTTCAAGAGATATTATGAAAAAAAATTGTGCATGATTTTCAGGCAAATACAGTAGAACTGTATAAACAACATGAACTATGAAATGGTAACACTGTGATAACTTACCTCTAAAATTATGCACTTCCTTAGACATTTTACAACAAAAACATTTCCATAAAAATTTCTAACAACAGGAGCATTTTCACAACAATTTCCTACAACAGGAATAGTGCTCCAATTCATTCCCCCTCAACTGAAGTCCTGATTTCTTCACCTTTTTTAACTATGCTTCCCATGGCAAAAACTTTGTGAGATGCTATTCCTTCATGTTTTGTTAATTATTATTATATTTTAATATTACTTAACTTTTTCTGCTGTCCTGTAGTTCACATGTCACTTGAGTTTGTTTATGCATTATGTCAACTGTAACACCACTCTCACAGCAAGACAAAATAACTGACACTGGGTAGCTTTGTAGGTTTTGTCACAGTAGCAATCATCATGTATGTTACTTGGTTTCTATATATTAATAAGTGTTGGTGTGGCCAGATGCAAATAAGATGAGCTGAAATTTTGTAGCTATTAAATCTTCCATACTGAGTTGTAATAAGGTCACATGGTATAAAATAAAAGTAGACACATATATGCAAAAAAAGCTGAAGAATGCATCAACCAAATGCTCAAGAATATACAGTTTTAGAATGGATATTGCTTGAAATTTAACTAGAGCTTGACAATTTTGGGGTATATTATTAATCAATAGTTTTTGTATTGTATTTTTATATGGATTTTCTGATAATTTACAAAATTAGATTATTTCCTTTCTCATTATTTTTATTAACTTCTTCTGATAGGTTATATTGTTAAATCAGAGAAATTTGGAACTTAGTTGTGTTGTTTTGTAAAATTCTGGGCCTGACGATTTGGAATTGAGTTTAATTCCTTTTAACTTGTGAATGAATACTCTGTGTTTAAGAGTCCTTGCATCAATGTTTCAATTATTCTTAACATAAAAGAAAATATCTGATACAGCTTAAGAAAAATGCTGTTGTGGTTTTCCACTTACTTTGTTTTATTTTGACAATACTAGGAAACAAATTGACAGTGCTTACCATCATATATATTTTTAAGTTCACATGCTAATAATTTTTTCAGGTATAAGTGTTTTAATTATAAAGGTTTTGTCCCTTTTATCAATTTTTTAAATTTTAGAATAAAAATTCTTATTATAAAATTATTTCATGTGATTCCTGGAAAAGTAAAACAAGAAATTTGCAGTCTTAAAATTGTGAAACTTGCATTTTCTCGTATACTATGGTGGCCTGGTTTCACGAATGCTTTAAAAAATTTTAGCTACAAGTTTTAAAGTATTATGAATGCTGTGCACTCATTGAAACTGATAAAATTTTCTTGTAAATGAAGAGAAACTGCAATATTTTGGTTCCTGCTCTTCAACTGTCTATTATTCTCCTTGTTTATTGTACATGCTTGTAAATAGCAGCTACTTCTATTTCACATGATACAAGTATTTGATTGGCCTTCACAAATGAAAAAAGCACTTCCAAAGTACACTGTAAGATGAGGTAGTAATTTGTATGCATGACAGAGCAATAAACTCCAACAATCAGAGATATGAAAAATGTAATTAAAGAAAAATATAAAAATCACTTTGTAGTCATGTCTTCACACGTTTTACTTTCTGAAATGGCCCCTCTTTTTTGTAAGTAGAGTTTTTTTATTGATTTCTTGGAGTGAAGTGAACACTAAAGTCACACTGAAGTGAATGGTATCAATAACTTAAATGTTTGACCTTGGTGTTAGTAAAGTTTACCACTAGTAACAGTTTTTTAGTAATGATAAAACATTGTACTGTAATTTAAAAGTCATTTATAAAAAAAATTGTGGAAAATGATGAAATCTCATAAAATATAAAGGAAATTCCTTTACATATAAATATGCAGTAAACTTTGATAATGCTAATATGATTAATAAGTATGTGCATACACATTGGAAAATATTACTTCACCAAACAAAGTCATTCAAATAAATGCTCTAACTTGAATCTCAGAGCTACCTAGTTTCAAGCTAATTGCACAATAGTGAAAGTCATTCTCAGATAATCTCATTTCATTTAAAATTTCATGTATCTCTTACATAAACTTATTTTTAATGTTACCATAGCAGTAACACTGATTACTTGGAAGGTTGATTATGATATTGTTGTTGTTAACACTTGTATGGAAATTTTCATAGTTTTCAAACATTTTTATCAATAGGCTTAATATAAAAACAGCCTAGAATCAAATTTAACATAATAATAATTTTGTTGTGAGCTTTAAACCAGACAATTCTTTTTTAATAAATTTCACATTAAGTGAACATCAAGGAAGACACAAGCAAAAGTGGCATACAACCAAAGGTGTAGTTATGACATATAGCTTCTATTACAAAGAAAAAAACACTGTTTTTATATTTATTGATTTCTTTCTTGTCCTACTGGTCAAAATTTATATTCATTGCAGAACAAGTATGATAATATATGTCACCCAGTTATGAACAATACCTAAAGCTCATAACAAATGATAGACACGAGTAGTGAGAGCAAGACTATTATGATATAGCATAGCACTGTTTATTTAAGATAAATTATTTCTATAAGTAAGTTGAATAATAGCTGAAATATCACTTTAAAATATTTATATACTCTATACATATTTATAACTGCTATAAAATTACTTAAACTATTATAATATTCACAACACAAAACTAATCATTAGAGAACTAGAATATTTTATGGATGAACTAATGATACAGGAAAGGCTTTGTTTTGTTTTTTTTCATAAATTTATACGAGGGATATATTCACTGGACGTATGCAATTTTGAACCAACATACAAGAAAGAAGGCAGTTAATCAGCAGTAGCTATCTCCAGTTCTTGGGCTGCTCTACTCAAATAGTGAGATTTGACCATCACTCTCATAATGCACTTATGGCCCAGATTCAGTGTGTTTTTATCTACACTGATATAAACTATGGACTCTTGAATTAACTATCCAGAATGCTAACCACTAAGCTACACCAAGCTCAAAACTAAAATAAATTAAAATAATTGTCATTTGGGAACACTGGTCATGATATAAGTTAAAAGATAATATCTTAACGATGTTCACTATGACCACATTTATGTCCACTATATTCCAAGTGAACTTTTACTGGATTTCATGGACTGAACATATATGTATGTAGTCCCTGCAACTTCACTGACTTCCAATTAAAATACAATACCTACATTTACAACTTACAAAATTAATATATGTTTAAACTTCTGTATAAACTTTTACAATGCTGAATTAATTGGAGCCATTTCTCAGGTAATATTATTTTCATAAACATGCTCTTACACTTAAGCAAGCCTACAAGATGTCAGTAATTTGCAACTGCTTCTCCAGTAGCATATAAAAATGAAATATACTAATAAAACGTTTTTATGCATAATATTAATCAGTTGAAAACTGTTATTTCATTAAGCTTACAAATATGTCTGCAAGACTTACCTGACAATTGGCAAAAAAACCTTGATGATTAAATAAACAGTCAACTGTCTGAAAAGGATGTTTGGGCTTCAGTGTTTTACTGCATTCTTTTTGTGCTGAACAGTGCTTATACCTGTAAGTATTCCAAATGTATGTTTTCTAAAATTATTGCAAACAACTATTTGTGACTACCAAACATTACAATAATATGTCATTAAACACAGAATAACCTAAAGAATGTATGTCTTTATACATGGGGTGGACAAAAAAGAGTGACCCTCCTTGAAAATGTTGTTAGTTTATATCTTTTATTAGAAAAATGTGTAAAAGCATATGTTTTTAGAAGGCACTCTGTGAGATGTATTCAGATATGATCTCAAATCCTAATTTTAACACTAGCTTTTATAAATACCTGAAGTTTTTATGATTTTAGTGACATTTTTTGTAAAAAGTGCTGTAGTTTCTTATATTCTAATTAGCCTACAAAATGATCAAACAAGCTTCTTGGGAATAATTGAATGTAAAAATAAAACTCAAAATAACACAATCATTTTTACAAGTTAATATTTAGTTGGTATTCCCTTGGATTTCAGTACTGTTTCACACTGACATGACATGCTTTCAATGAGTTTGTGCAGATATTCCTGAGTGATTGACTGTCAATCTTCTTTGAGTACTTTAAAAAGTTTATCTCCCATTTTTAGCTTGCAATCTTTAGTTTAACAATGCCAATAAATTTTTAGATATCAGGTAATTGACCTGGCCATCCCATAATATTAATTCTCTCATTTCTACAATATCTTTTAATGATTCCACAAAAACAGTGAAATTTGTTTGATCATTGTGAAGACTAACTGGAATATAAAGATTTAAGAAACTACAGTAGGTACACAACACTTTTCATGAGAAAATGTAACTAAAATCATCAAAAGTTCAGATATCTGTGAAAGCCAGTGTTAAAATTAGGATTTGATATCATATTGGAAGAGATCTTGTTCATTGCCTTCTAAAAACATATAATTTTACATTTGTTTCTGTTATCTAATAAAAGATAAAACAAATTAACAACATACTTTTCAGTAAGGGCCACTTTTTTTTTGTCTACCCCAGTATATCTTGCATTACCATTATTGGTACAGGTTGTCAACTTATTCTCATAAGGGATAATGTCTGTGGTAATAGCACCCAAATTCATTGAAGATATCCCATCTAGGAAGGAGGTTTAGAGTAAGAATTATATAACAACTTTTAAAATAGAGTTTATAGTTTTATTTAATAACTTATAATTCTATTTTATATTTTTTTCATTTCTACTTCAACAAATTTAAGGTTAACTGCCTCCCCACAACTGGCCTTAAACAGTGAAAGGCAGTAAAAGCCGAGAAGTTGTGGTGCAAATTGTTAGTAAGTGTAAGATGAATTCATAAACATTGTGCCAGTGAAAATGATACAAAAACTACAGGAGTAGAACTACCAAGAAGCAACAGTGAATCAAACTGTTGGGAATCCAAAGGAAATGCTAAAGCATGTTGATTAGAAACTCAAGAGGATCAAAGCAAACTAGCCATTAAACCTAACTGTGATAAAAACTGCTGTGTATGAACCTCAATGCCAGGTGAAGGTAAAAACACCAAATAGTTTGAGCCAAGAATTTCACACAAAATGGGAAGGAAAGGCATCACAAGAAACATTCAAAATATGACAAACTTAATGTAATTAAGAGGAAAGGAGTAGAAGGTCATACTTCCTCCCAAATTGCAGGATATGGCCATGTGGCAAAAGAAGGAGCAGGAAGTAGGGTGTAAAAATCATCCTTGAGCTAAATATTCTCACTAACTTAAAGAGGTGCTGATCATTATTGAGAAGAAGGCCCAGGCCTCATGAAAAAAACCTAACTCCTGATGAACCAAGCTTGCATCTCCTTGGCTGATAGTATTGAACCCAAGGCCTGAGTAACAGGAGCTTTTGTGTCCCCAGCATCTTCTGGAGCAGTGATGGTAATCACTGGTAAATCGTAAATTCATAATGACATACCAAAATACAAGAACTAGCAAAGAAAACTTATTTAAAAAAAAAAAAAGGAACAAAGTAGAAAATATCAAGAAAAACTAGTGAAAATGGAATGTAAGTGAGAAACATGTCTGAATCATGCCAGTGGAGAAAATGAGATTTTCATACAGTAGTAAAGGAAGCTAGTTACTCTAGGAGAGTATGTTGTGCTCCTATTGTTGGAGAGTTGTCGCATGCAAATGAGTAGCCCAATCTCATGGGGTATAAAAGCTATTATTTCAAGCAAGAATATTTCTTTTCAATGCATTAGAGATCAGAAGAAAATCAAGAAATGTTAGTGTGTGAAAAAACGTATATATCATATTGAAAGTTTATTGGAAGGCTGACAAGATTTTCCAACTCTATAGCTGTAGCACTGTCAATGACACTATCCATTTTGGAGGAACAGTTAATTAACTAGGTATAAAGCAAGTAGTCAAAGAAGGTTTAATGTTATATACAAAATAAAAATGAAGATGACTGTAATAATTTGTTGGCCAAGATTCCAGGATAAAGCAGAGGTTAGCACAAACGTTACACAAACTGTAATATTAGTAATCTATAGAAATATAATAATACTGTCTGTTGTATTTCCACATAACTACCTCACAGTCTGTGGATGGATCTTCAACAAAACTGGTATAGAGGTTCATTAATCATTAAGACCATGTGAGAGTACATACAAATTTTCACATTTGCATTTTGTGTGTTGCAGGTTTTGTGGGAATTTTTGCATTTTCTACCACTTCACACTCTGCTGACAGGTTTTCACCAAATTTGACAAGAATGCTCGTTTTTAGTTTTGCATTTTGTGGTTTTATGGGCATTTTTACCACTAATTTGCTCCCTATTAATGGATCTTCACCAATTCTGGCATGAATTTTTCTTGGATCCATATTGAAATATGTGCAAATTTGAGGTTCCACATTGTATGTTTTACAGTTTTTATGGGTGTTTTTATAATTACATGTAAGGGAAGCAATTTTTCAAGTCCTAAGATAACCTTTCAGAAATCATAAATTTGCATAACTTCCATTCAGTTTTAAATAAAATAAGATTAACATACTGTTACCTTTCACTAAACGACTATCAAAACATGTAGTCCTTTCCACAAACCACTACCAACCAAACCAGACTTCTATTATACTAAACATGCCAGTATGTACAACTTAATCCCTACAGGATGCTTAAGCAGAAAGGTGACCTTGATGTTGGGTGTTAAACCTGCCAACAAATTCCTGAAAGTGATACGTTGCACAAAGTGCAATCCTTTTATGATCCCTTTAGGCACAGTTTGGTGTGTTGCTTATAACTAAATATGGCTGAGATAAACTGACCTGCCTTTAATTAGAAAAACAACAGAATTTTATTATCCTTCACAAAGATGCCTACAGTAACACATTTAAGCTTAAATGTAAATGTCTGCTAGTGTGCAACAAAGGTTAAATGTTATTTTATGTGTTCATTCTGCATTTTAAACTAGAGATGAAATACAGTAACTGAAATTTGTTATAAGTATTAATAATAATGATACTAGAGAAACTCATTTTGACATATTTGTGATATTCTGGTAGGAAAATTGGTTAATAGTGTTAAGATGGTACCAGACCTTCAAACTCCCTTAAGGACACAGAAGATAATGAAAAGTTTAGTTTAAAGTAACCTTGGAAGTTGTGGAAATTATGGAAGATTTTGATTACACAACCTTTAAAGAATCTTCTTTTTATGTAGTTATCTGCTTTGTATAATGTACTTATTGATTTCCAGTCAATTTTATGACAAGAATATGTCATATATGAAGAACAATGACACTGTTTTGTTTCCATATTTAATATCTTTTTCATATTAAGAAACTCTCTTCTTCTAGTTTTAACTTACACAACCTTTTATACAGGATTAGTATGGTATTGATGATAAACACGTAAATGCTTTGTTTCATGTCCTTAAATGTTGTAATATTTTATGTTTGTTTATTTTAATGGCATCTAGACACTTGTACATGATTCTAAAATTATTCTTCCTAAATATTTTTTAAGGGGCTCAATTTTTATATTTTAGCCAATACAGTGATTGCAAGTTATTACTGGTTGACCTTTAGCTTCATGGAACAAGGAATTTCTTGCCCTAAAATGGCAAGTTTAATAAAAAGTTATAGAAAATGAAGTTCTTACAAAACAAAAATGTGGTGAAATATGTTAAAATGTCTAGTTTCATTATTATTAATACTTATAAAAACAAATTTTAGTTACTATATTTCATCTCTAGTTTAAAATATGGAACTAACACAGCAAAAAAAAAAAAACAACCAATAAAACTAGGTTTTATTTGTATATTTCTTAATTACTGTGAGGGTATTTCATGATTATTAGTGTCATGCATATAACTTAAGTATTTTCAAAAGCAACAAATAAATATGTTTCATTATTACAATGACATATTATTCTATGAAGTATGATTTATATTGTAATTTTTACTGCACTGTTACTTTATGTTTTAACTTACTTTTTGTCAATGTAATATGAATGGTGGTGCAGATTATGAATATGTTGAAGTTTCTTTTTTGGATATGTTAATTTCATATTTATAATAGGCATAATAAGGTATGGTATGAAATTATAAGTGTATTGACATAAAGTAAACATGTTAAATTGTTAACTAAGATAAATAAATTTTGCAACATTTTTGTTTTATTTTTGCAATGCATACATTGAGTGAAGTAGCATACAGAAGAAATGTGGTAGCTAGAGGAAACAAAATTGCAATCAGGCAGATGGAACAAAATGTAACAAGGCAGAAGTAATCACAAGCAATGTTGTACATGATTCATAGGATTTCCAAACTTAAAGTCACTAGATGCATCATAATTTAAAATAAAGCACAAAAGTAGGTCATATCAGCAATCCAGCATTGACAACTTGCACCAATGAATAATTGTGCAAGAACAGAGGTTAAAGAAGTCAGTTCTGTGCTTCTCACTCTGTAGTGGTTTTCTTGGAAGGCAACAGAAAGAAGCATATGTCCAAGTCCCTAAACTATTCTTCTCAAGATTACTTGATACCTATTCATAAACAGTATTTTACTTCTGAGTGGCTATACAACTTGCTTTATGAAGCTACACAAAGTTCTAGACTAGGAAATTCAGAAAACTGTCAACACTCACTGGCTGGTAAAAATTTAAGAAAACCTGTCCAAGTTACCTTGTTGTATACCCAGCTAATGTTTATTGGTACTCTTGTGTGTTTAAAATTTAGGGCCCACTTAGGTAGTGCACATTTTGGTCATTTCTAATAGTGATCTCTCATCCATAAAAATAGTGATAGAAAAGTCTAACAAATGAGACAACTTCAAGCAGTCCATTGTGCAATACAAAGTTTGTATATATATACACAGACACACAGTGTTTGACTAGCATGCTCTTAGAACAGCACTGCTCTTATTCTAGTAATGCTAGAATAAGAACTCATGATGAATGACAGTTTTGTTAATAAGCTGCCACTAACAACATATTCAAAAGAAAACACTTTAGCAACTGAAAAGTATGGTTACAGTCCTTAGTCCATCTGAAGTGTTAATAAGCTCTCATTAATACTGACAATGATTGTGTACTTATGAAATGGCAGTTATGAAGTGTTGGCAGTATGAAAGCAAGGTTGAGAAACTTGCAGAGTTCCTTATCATTTTTAGATCAAGCCTAGTCCTTACTAGTTATAATCTTTGCAGGACTGATGGAGCAACCATCTCTGCTTCAATGTGACAAGGATATTACAGTTGTGTGCACGTAAATGCATAGCTCACATTCTTGGCTTTTCTTTCAAGCTAGATCTAACATACCTTCAGACTACAACTCAGGAATTTTAAGTACCAGCTTAGGATGCCTGGGTAACTAAAATAATATCATACTCCATAGATTAAGTACCCACTTGAAAATCAGGTAATTCCAAATCTATTAGCCATTCAAAGATGGCAGGGCTGTTACACAGTCCAAACAAAATAGCATGGAACTCATAAAGACTGTATTTAATGCAGTCTTTTAGCATGCTTTAATTTTATATAGTAACCTTTAGGTAACCAGACCTAAGGAGATGAGTTGGTGGAATTATTCCAACATTTCCAGGTATTCATCTTTTCATAGCATTAAGAATGCATTTCTCACTATTTTGCCAGATATTAACAGGTAACATAAGAATCCTTTCTTTTTCCTCACTGTGGCAACTGGTGATGATCAATCATTTTCCATTAGGTGTAACATACTGTCTTGCAGAATTTTGTCTGTTTGCATACTAGTTATGTCATTAACAATAAATAGTGACTGCTACACTAGCCACTTAATTATACAGGGTGTTTGGAAAGTCACTGTGCAGTTTTGTAATCATATTTTATTATATTTCAGATTTTGATCCCAATATGGTTTTACACCTGAAGAACGTGTATGGCTTGTCAAACACGTATTCCGAGAAGGTGGAAGATACACAGATGTGGTGTGACAGCAATTTGATGAAAAATTCCCAGATACACCTGTTCCACATCGCAATGCAGTTCATAACCTTGTTGATAAGTTTCGGGAAACAGGATCGGTGGATGATGCCAAACTCTGTGGAAGGCCAGCAAAGCTATCGGAGGAGAAAATGTTGGATATTTCTGACAGTGTGATGCAGAGTCCATCACAATCATTACGAAAGTTAGCTCAGCAGCATGATATTGGTCTTGGAACTGCTCATAAGGCTGTAAGAAAGAAATTAAAGCTCTTTCCATACAAAATAATGACGGTACAAGAACTGGAAGCAATTGAGAATGAAAAACGAATACACTATTGCAGATGGTTTAACAGATTTACCGAAGATAATACAGCTAATGTGTTGGATGTGATCTATTTCACCGATGAAGCATGGTTCCACAAAACACCCTACATGATTTCAAGGATGGTGTGTAGATTGTGATTTCCAGACGCTGAATTGTTGGCCCTATTTTCTTTATGAACACAATAAATAGTGAGCGCTATTGTTCGGAGATTCTTCATGAAATAAATTACTCATGGTTTCAACAGGATGGTGCTACTGCCCACACATCTCACAGATCTATGCAGTTATTAAAGGAATGTTTTGGTGACTGCATTATTTCCAAAGATGTGCGGCCTCCACGCTCACCAGATCTTAATCCACCAGACATTTATCTGTGGGGAGCAGCAAAATCTGCAGTGTATCGAGATAGTCTGCGCAAGCTGGATGACTTGAATGCAGTGATAACAGCATTCATTCAGTCTATTTCAAGCCAGCAACTGATAGCAGTGTTTAGAAACAAAATAAGAAGGATCCAAGCCTATATTGATGCCAACGGGGTCACTTTCAACATTGTTTATAATTGTCATTCATATTTACCTCCTGTATTCTATATTGAAACATGTCTGTTAATAAATATGTAAATGCACAGTGACTTTCCGAACACCCTGTACATATGTCACCAGTTTCTATTTGTTGAAATGTTATGTTAGTCCTACCTAAGCAGTCATCTAATCTTATAAATATGTCAGCACACTTCACAAAAAAACTCCTGAATCCCTTACATTTGTTAACTTGAAGACCATTCTCACAATCATCCACTAGTAGTCTCATGTAACCAGTCAGTGATATTATTGGATCAAAATATTACTTTTGGGGATAATGATTACAACAGCTAACACAGATGGTCCATATATAGCTTCTTTTCAGTTGGTATAAGACTGAATAATAATATCATGCAAAGTTTGAGAAATACCTACAAGTGCAATACCCTGGCACCATTATTTTCGATTTACAATAACGTGTGAAAATATAATAAAATGGAGCAATCTTCAACACAGAAACATAGTTGCACTTTTAGCAAGTTAAATATATCCATGTGCATCTACAAAAATAAAGTTTTCCAAATGAATATTACATCAACCCTTGAAAATCCATGTAAACCTTTGTCTTTGGAAAGTGTATAAATATTTGCATGTAAGCATTCTAGCATGCAAAAACTGTAACATAAGCTCTAGCAGGTGGTGTGCCCAAAGTGCTTGACTCTTTCATTACTATACCTATACATAAACAGTTCTCCCTTTGAAAATTTCATTTTTAGATACACAGCAAAGAATAAGTTGCATGTTTTTAATATTTCATTACTTTGATTTATTAAAGTGTCAGCAGTTAGGTGAATTTAATAAAAGTTGAGCTGCTATTTTTAAATTTTTAGCTGGGGATTTTATATGTTTTCAATTTATTTTATTACATATCTGAAATATAAAATTGGTTAATTCTGTAAAAGTACAAGAGGCATATACTTTCTTCCTAGTGGAACAAAATTCTTAGCTCGCATATTGTTAGTATCACACGTTTTGAGGCTATACAAAGGATTAGTGCATTCTACGTGTATACATAGTTCAAGAATAAAATGTATTTGTAACCAAAATAGTGCTCTACAAAATAACATGTTTGTACATAGGGCAGTACTCTAGAAGAAGACAAGTACGCGTGTCCAGGACAGCACTCTAGAAGACTATGTATGTTATGCATATGTGCCCATCAAAGTGAAAGATTTAACCACCAAATGGGACACATGCTATGTTGCCACCAAACATAAAAGCATTGTTTAAAAGTTCAGTGATATCTTTAAGTTTTAAATCACATGTTATTGTATATACCTGTTCCAACATGTATCAGTTTAACTATAAAGTATGCAGTGGCTAGAGGGGGCTCAGCTCCAGGGCCTATTGATAATTTTATGTAAAATTACATGGGATGTGGAGCCTACAAAAATTATTAGCCTTAAAATCTACGACTGAAAGTATCTATTTAACACTCTGGAGGACTAGGTCTGCCAAACTGGTCTTATGGTTACACAAACAAATTATAGAACCAAAATAACGTACAACTTGATAAGTTTATGATAAAAAAAAATTATATCCATATTTTTAGCTTCTAGTATTTAGAATAGTTTTTTGTACAACATTATTTTCTTAAGAAATAATATATATATACTTATAACTGTCTTAGATTTTTCTATTTTTCTTACATTATTAGCCTAAAATATGTTAAGAGGTGTTTAATTGAGTTTTTTGCCATGGCATAGGGGCACAAAGAATGGTTCTACATTTTTTTCAAGTACATATTTTTAGCTCATAACTCTGTTATCTCTTGACCAATTTGAAATCTAATTACAGTTTTGGACTCATGAGGCCAAACTCTTTTATGTATTTGACCATACCCAAGGTCTCATAGATTAATTTACTCTAATCCTGCTTTAAATAGTTTCAATTTCAGAGTAGTCAATAGAGATCCTGATGAATAATAAAACTGAATTAGGTATATGCTTGCCCCATGCTTGGTAAAAACTTCTCAACATGTTCAATAAAGGATGCATAAGCAGAGAGGGTCAAAGGTAGTAACTTGCATTTGAACCTAACACATGCAGCAGATGTGAAAATGATAATATCTGTGGCTGAGCCAGAGTCTCCACTTCTCTCTGTTATATTTGAGGGGGCATTGTAATTGGCTTTAATATTGTTGATATTTTTCTGTACCTCCTCTATTAATCTTCCCTTTGCATTTCTTGAGTTTGCTGCCAGATAGGGATCTGAGAGTTAAATCTGCTTGTTATGATGATTTTTGTGCCCATACTTACAAGCTAAGCTAACAAGTTAATTTCTTTTCCTATGTCATAATCTCAGAGGACATACACAAGTTCAAAATTATGTAGTCTTCCCCATACATATTCAAGGTCACTGACTTAAATAATGCACTATTGTATGAGATATTCCATAAATATGAGAGTTACATTAATTGATAAAAAAATATATTTTATACACCAACAACTTTTAACATGTTTTATATACATTAACAATATTCTCTTTGTGAATTTCTTTGAGTTAATGTTTTTGACTGCTTAAGCAATAATATAACTAAATAAAAAAATAATACATTTTACACAGTCAGCATTGACACCCACAAAATGCCATTAGACTCATAATTTTATATGATGAGGTATTTGCTGACCCCAAATATCTTTACCTGAATTCTTATTATAAAGAAATATTATCTGTCACTTTCAAAAGGAAATAATATAGCACAAATCCAATATCATAACCAAATTTATTTATACATTCTCATAACTATTTCTGAAAACACTGTTCATCTTTAAAGTAGAGAGAGAAAAATTCTCTTTCCATTTTCAACAGTCATCTGTCAGCACTCTCCATAGGAAATACAGATATAACTCTTTTGCTGCCAAAATATTATTTTTAACTAAAGCTGATTGCCACATTCTTTTTTGCCTGTTTGTACCGAATGGAGCACATTACATAAAAAGTTTATAATTTCATTGCAAATGAACATATAAAGATGAAATTTTCAGTTTGTTTTGAACATACATAGTCAGGTAATCAGTCCTGTTCAAACATCTCCATTTCTTCCACAGTTTCCCACTGCCACTGAGCATCCTGTTCTGAACTGGACGATCGTTCGGGTTCAGGTGGAGATGGGGGACTGTACCTGGGGTGGAATTCCTGAACTGCTTTCTAAGACCCTTGCTTAAACCATGGTCACTCTTTCTCGTGATTTCACTGACCTTCCCTGGTAGTGAAACCATGCCCCTCAGGGTTTTAACTATGCCTATTCCCTTGGTTGATTCCAATTTACTTTATATGCTTGGTCTACTTTATTCACCACTGTTTTCCAAGTCTTCTTCTGAGCTTTCATACCCTAAACAGTCACTACCAGAATTATTTCCAAAACTTGAACTAAAGTGAATGATGAATGCCTTCTCAAAGCCATCTTGGAAACTTTGTTGACAAAATTCTTCCATTTCATTGCATCCCGGAAACAATGTTAATCACTTGATCAGGTTCATGACTGTGTAAATACTCCACGATAAACATCTAAGGCTCATGAATATTAAGTTGGAGCTTTGCATTTGCTCATAAAGTGCTGCTATCTACTGAATAAAGAAGACACTATAAAAATTCAACCATAATTGCAAATGGCACAAAGCCGTAGGATCAACTACAGTCGAATTTGGCAGCGAAAGAGTTAAATCACAGTTTAGTTTCTTCTGCCTCTTAAAAGTTTGGGAAGTAAGTTATTTTCTTTGTAATTCTACATACATTACTACCAGAACTAATCTAAGTCATAAGAGTAATAATTAAACAAATATTACATATATATCAAAAATGCATAATATGATTTTCAATCCTCCTACAAATACTAGATGCAAAAACAAGTTCTTAGATTTCTTTTTTTTTTATTTTCAATTGTAAGATTACACAGATTATCAAAAGTTTAATCATCATTTTATATATTAATTTCTGGCATCCAATAATTGAAATGGATAGAAAGTATATTTCTTAGTTAAATTTTCAATACCAATAGACAAATTAGCACTTTGTGTTATGGAAGATTACTGCAGTTACAAAACAGCTAAAATAATTCTTGAAATAACTTTAAAGCATGACAACACAACAGATAAAATTGTTAGAAATATTAAATGAACAGCAAACCTTGTAGCTGAAGGAACATCCCAAAATGTAATATTAGTTCGACCAAATGTTATGACCCATGCATGTGGAACTTCTTTACTCACAGTGCCAATACATACATATGCATTCAAACCAAATCCTAGAAGTAAAGAACACAAGAAAACTGCACAGTCTTCTGAACCCTTAAAAATAAAATGAAATAAATATGTTTTGTATGTTGATGGACAAACATTCCATGAAAAAAAAAGAAGACAAATTTATAATTTGTAGTCCAGAAGATACGCACTGTTAAAGTAATCTAGTAATTAAAACAACTGTTTTGTATTCTGTACTGAATTTTTAATGGTAAAATGTTTTACATATACATATAAAAACTGTTCTATTTTTCTACAGCATTCATCTCAACCTTTCTTATGACAATTTTATTTATTATGCTTACATAATGACTGATATCACCTTAAGAACATTGTAAGAAATATAACAAACAAAATTTCATGTTCAACCAAAAATGAAA
Organism: Tachypleus tridentatus; assembly: GCF_004210375.1. NCBI lineage: Eukaryota > Metazoa > Arthropoda > Merostomata > Xiphosura > Limulidae > Tachypleus > Tachypleus tridentatus. Next base: position 154,677,253 of record NC_134831.1, read on the forward strand.
GAGATCCATGCTAACTGGAAACAATAACCATTCTATAAACCTAGTTATCACAACTTATAGGATAAAATTTTGAAGAATTCTTAGTGTAAAAGGATCCTCTAAATTTTTTTTTCCAACAAGCCATCAGAAAATTTGAAAAACGTTGCATATAAAAATTGAAGGTCATTCACTTTAATTTTGTTTTCTATGGTAAACTTACCCCAGCTTGAACAACAAGAAAAGCAAAAAGGCTGTTCCATTGTTCTTGCTTTGTTAGTCCAACCTTCCCAACCACTAGACTTTTCTGCTGATGAAATAAGGAAACAAACCAGAGGGCTTCTTGAGGTGACTCAATCAGTCTTCCAACCCTCAAAGGCCTTACATAACAAACAACAGGGAGTGCTATGGCGTTTTCATCTTGGGTAAAGATTTTTACTAGCCTTAGTGAGTGTTCAGGTCGTATTTCCAGATACTCCTGCCACCACAACTTGGAGTACATGAGAAACAATATTTGTTTTTCATCATGCTGAGCTTTTTCTACACTTAACTGGATGTTGAGAACACTCTCAGTTAGAAGTGATTTAGGAGTTGGATTGATACATAATTCGATATCCAAAACTCCAATAGGTACTTTGTTTTCAACACCTTAATAATAAAAAAATGAAAACAAAAAACAGCAACCATTAGTGAATAACTTTTATTAAATCTATGTAAATTTTAATGATAATAAAAATACCTTCTTGTTTACTTTTAGTGTTCTTCTTGACCACTGCTGACTAAATATGCTAGGTCAAGATAAAAAAGTTAAAGCACGATAAATAACTAAAAAAAACTTAAAATTAATATTGTATCTCTGTGTGAATGTACTTTTCCACTCTATTTTTAGTTGCATCTTGTTGTGATTTATCCTTGAAACTTGATGAAGCTATAATGGTGTCTGATTTAAAGGCAAACACATTTACTTATAACTAAATAAGGAAGATAAGTAATTAACCACCTCAATTTACTTGCTTTTAAGAGCCAAGTTCTAACACTCAACTAAAACATATTAATTAACACAAAGTCTAACACTGTCACTAAGCCTCTAAAGCTGCATGTTTAACACATTTATGTACAATGTTATCCTTCTAACAATAAATTACAATAACCAAAACCTTTTATATACCAAACAGTTACAGTAACTTCCACCTCTAACAAGGATAATTTGATAGCTTTATATACTGAGAAATCAATAATATTTGAAAGAAGTTCTATCCAAATAATAATTTATGAACTTCAAGAAATCAATCTAATGTACAATTTTAATTCATTAATAAGACAAATAAAGAGCTATGGTATCCTATAAAGTAATTGTGCAAGTTAGGAAAAATAAAATCTAATATGTAATCTTATTATAATCCATGTTAATTTGAAGTCTAACGAGGTAGTCTTTCATAACAGGTATAATAATTTTTTTTCAATTTTATAAAAACAATTAGGGATCAATATATACATAACCTGTATAGCTACAGTAATACAAAACATTTTAATTCTCAAAATGTGCTGGAAAAAAAGTCAAACTACAAAAACTGAGTTACCTAAAACTAAAAAATATTTTATCCCCACTCTGGCAAACCACTGTAATTATGTTAGTCTAAGTAATGAAAATCTTTAATTTTAAGTAACTGAGTTTTTACAGTTTTGAATTGCTTCAATACTTGTTGTAGCTTTAAAACTTTCTATATTATGTTAAATTTTCATTAATCTCTACTTGTCTTTATGAAATTCAAAAATATTTTATTATACTTGTTTGTTTGGAGCATACAAATACTTGTTTTGTTTTACTACTCATCAAAATCTCTATCAGTCTACTCTCAAATCTAATTACATGCCCAAAGTAACACATCATCTGGTTTATACTGTATATATATATTTTTTTTTAGTACAAGAAAAAAATCAGTGAGATTTCTGTAGTAGGGTTTTGTAAAAGAATTAAACTACTATGTTTCATCATTTTTCTGTACACTTGTCTGGAAGAATCACTTATTTACTTAAACGAGAAGTTAGTGAAATGGTGAAATTTTTACTCACTCTGTAAACAGATATACATATATATATATTGATTTAGATGGCTTTATAAGTACAATAAGTTTTACTTCAGCCAAGCCAATACTGTGAAATACTCATTGTTAACATTCAGATATTTTAAAAGTGATTTTAAACGAGTGATGTATCTTTCATCATGATCTCTACTATCAAGTACTACTCCATTTAATGATATTTACTACATTTACAAGCAAATACAAACATTCACACAATGTAAATATGTATATTTCATCCTAATTAGTAAAGTAAGTCATATAAATCACATTAATATTGCTTTACCATAGGCTTGTTATCATTATAAAAAACAGAAAACATTTCATAATATATGTCCTTAACTGCACACACTCAAAACATCTAACAGTGAACAGTTGCACAGCTAGGGTTTTCAGCACCCGGGGACAAAGTCAGTTTTCTCGCCCCCTCATGAAAAAATATAAGCCATAATTCCTAATTATGTAACATCAATTTGGTGCCCACCCCCAATGCTGCCTCTGGGGACAGATGTACTCCCTTGCCCCCCCTAGCTACGCCACTGACAGTAAACGTCATCAAACTGTCGATGTTTAAAAGATCTAACAACATGCCATTAAACTGTAGACACTCAAAACATCTAACATTACATGTCAATAAACTGTAGACATAAAACATCTAATAATATGTACCATCACATTGTAAACATAAAATGATTTATATTGATCTTTCTCAATTTACCAACCACACTATCTTTAATTATTTACAGCTAATTGTTACTGTGAATGAGTAGTAGAATGCAAACCACTACCCTTTGAAAGGTTTTCAGACATCTTTTGAACTTGTGGCTAAACTTAGCGAGCAATACACTGCAAGCAAAGTGGTGAACATGAGAGAAGAGATTACAGACTGTTGAAAAATGGAAAAAATGATTTGTGAAAAAACATATAGACTAAAGTCATAGGCCACCCCAGCATTTGAGATCATTCGGTAGTATCACAAAGTTATGACATAACACTGATATATTTAATCAAGTCAGCTAAAAGTACTGTCAGGACATTAAAAATATTCACTTGACAGAATGGTGAGAAAGTGTTGGAAATTGCCTTTGCAATAATAAATTCAAGGTATTTCAGTTTATTCATTGTGAACAGCCACCATCTTGCAATGAGTACAGTATGTTTTCCATAAATGTAGATATTTTGGAATGACTGGAATACACAAACCATGTTGCTTAGTGTAAAGCTTATTACCACTGGTATTTTTACCTAATTTAAAACTGATGGTAAAATATAGACATGGAAGCAATGACAAACAGTTTCACAGTGATTGTATTGTGCCAAGTAAGAAAAACTATGGTGATGGTATTATGTTACAATGGATAAAGCACCTATCTTTAAAGTTTAAATGTCATGGACACTGAAAGATTTTTATATGAACATGTTCCATGAGACAAGGTTAAATGGTTCATCAAATGCTTTAGAATATACAGTTGAAATTGAATTTCAAAGTAGACAGTAACATCTTGAAATGGACCTGAGTTTAACCCTACAAAACACCATCTTCAACACATTTTGGAGGATTTAATTAAAAAATAAGAACAAAGTCTTCCAATCAATTTCAAGTGGATGAATATTTGAATCAACAATGGAGGCAAAACTGCATCATACATTTCTTGAAACATAGAAGAGAACAGGTCTTGTGGAATAGCAGAAGATATCCAGGCAAAGACTGTATTACACTATACTAAGAAAGCAATAACTGTAACTTTACCCTCTCATTTATTTACACATCTAAATACTTTTGGCAGGATAATGCATATAAGATACACGAGGACAGTTAAAAATATCTGAAATAATAGTCTTCCTACTAAACTTTACAGTTTATATTTTTACATTTACTCCATTCTTGAGCACTTTTAACACTGTTATGGCATCAGTTCAACATACTGATGCTGTATCAGATAAGTAATGTTCAGAATACATTTGAACTTACTGTTTGTTTCTTCTCAAAATTTGATAAGCTATTAGTAAAAACTTAATAGCTTCCTTATCTAAAAATGCATTTCAGTCAGAAACTTATCTCTCTTCACTACTAAGAATTATTAACTCTTCTGGAACTGCCATGGAATTTCCTGCACATGCCACAAGCCTTGAATAAACTTACTCATATTACAACAGCCTTTATCTTAATTGTCACAATGCTGTAGATCTCCACCACTACAAGGATGACACAGCCATCATGCTTGATAATCCCTGTGAGAACTAACATGTAATCATAGGCTCATACTTGACAAGGCCAACAACATGCATCAGAAGTAGGGAAGAGGGATGACTATAGACAGCAAGTGTGAGAGAGGTGTAATGGTAGGAATATACCAGTTGCTGTTTTGTTTTTAGACAAAATATGTGCAGAAATAATAGATATATACTAAGATATACTACCAAATCAGTATTTCAGAAAACCTCACCTCAATGGTGGGTAATGGGCATGAGTGGATTGGTTTAATGCTTTCCATCTGCCTTTATTCAACACATATTTTTAATAAGTATTATATAATAAGGCATACACAAGTTGTAGTTCTTCATGTAACATTTGATTTGGTAAGTCTTGATTCTTTGTTTTCACTATTTTTGTTGTTCTTGAGGGACTCGTAATGTTTTGGAATGTGTACAAAATCATGGTGCACACATTCCATGAAATGTATGAATGTCATGAAGATGATAGAAAAATATAACAAGCAAAACTCATCATATCCGAGAATGATAGCTGGAGGAAGGTAAAAACCAAACAAAAGCTCAGGAAACCACCCAAAGATATAAGAAATGAGGAATGAATATGTTAGGTGTAGTCCATGTATCAATCTGTAAGATCTCCAAAGGCTGGCAGTGAAAAGAGGAATGAGGGGATGCAAAAAGTCATATGGACAAGTTCACCCATAGAAAGATATGCAGGAAGCTTAGACTGTATAACCTAACCAGTTAAACTGTAAGGGGACAAGTCATGAAAGAAGGATGTCTTCCACAGTAACAACATAGTCCAACCAAGACAGCCCATACAGATCAAAAAAGATAATCAGGATCAAAGTAATAAAACAGAGAAGGAAGAGAGATGGGAAAAGCATCTGATCACTCTCCTGGGTAGCCCAAGTTTTTGGATAAAAGGAGTGAACTAGAAAAACATCATCCAGTCTTTATCATTGTGTACAAAACATAAATATATGAACAATGATGATCACTAACAAGGAGGAGAAAGTGGCCCTTAAGAGCCATATGATACAAAGAACAGGCCAGTGGCTCAAAGAAGGGTAACTAAGAACCCCATAAAGCCACATAAAGGTTCCAGTGGGGGAGAAAGATCAGATAAGGGCAGCAAAAGGAAGGGATTATTACCTGATAAGAGACAGATGATAGTCAACAAAGACCCACAATAACCTGGAATGGACAAAACAGACAGGCCACAGATGAAAAGTCAGGTAAAGAAAGAAGTAAGATGTGGAGGAGTAGAACAAACTAGCTGATGAGAGTGGTGGAGGGTCTTGTGATAGTAGAAAGTCTATGTATAGTTATAGAGAGCAAGAGAAGAAAGCAGACAAAAGAGAGAGAGAGAGAAAGTAGGCTATTCTATAGGAAAATTCTATACATTATGCAAGGGATTAGATAAATTCCTGTTGGGAAAAATGAATTAGCAAGATCAACTGAGGAAAGACCTCCAAAACAAGAATTTAAAAGCTAAGAGGTTTTGAAATAAGAACAAATCTAATGTAACAAACTACCTTTGGTGTGGATCCATCAAGGCAAAAAAAGCAATATACCACCAGATACAAAGCCCAAAGATGTACCATGGGGAAGGCCCAATAAGCCACAATTATTTTTCAAAAAGTTGATATGCAAAGAATGCTCTTCTTAAGAGGATATGATACACAAAGAAAAACATTCTTTTCTTAGGTATGCTGTAAATGAATTATTACTCTAACAAAACATGAATGTGTCTGTCTGTTAAAAGTAGCATCACCATTAGCTAAGTGAATAAATACTTATGGGCAAGTGGTGAAAAAGTTTTACTATACTACTGCTAATTTTTTGTTATATTCAAATATTTTGCTTTATATTTTAAGATACACTGCATTAATTTTAATGCACTTTTAAAGCAATGAGTTTGCTGGGTGAGAATAATATTATTGTAGTTAATGCAGTACAAATTCACTCCAATCCTTTATTTTGGTCAATTGTAAGGGAGTATCGTTATTTCACTTATTTTACATTTCTGACATACATTGTAAGAAATGTATTTCACTGATATATGCATTTATCCATCTCTTGAAGCAAAAGAGAAGGAACAAGAGGTAATGTGGTTCACCTTCCAAGGATGGGTGGTTGGTAGAGGTAGTACCCATGAATCACCAAGTCAGAAAATCAAGGAAACAATAGAATACTGCAGGCAAGCAGCCTATGTTCAGGATTCCAAGGAAATAAGAATACCTTTAAAGAATTTCTGTAAGCAAAAGTAAAATGAAGGTTTCAAATATACAGTTACAACAGAAAGTGTTTGTACCCCTGCGTCATGAGTAGTTTTTTCCTCATAACTTAAAAAGCATCACAATTAGGATAATGAAGGTATGATGTATTATAATATTATACTAACATACTTCTGCATAAATTTTTATGTAAATTGAACGACAAATAAACTGTTTATAAATAAATAACCAAACATAGGAGGGGCAGAAAGTGTTCGTGCATCTACTTTAATGGTCAATTGTGTAGCTTTTTAGGTGAATTACTTGGCGCAATCTCTCCTCATAGCGCTCCATGATCATTTGACAGTACTCGACTGGTATTTTCTTCCATTCTTTTTTACAGTAGGCCTTTAACTCTTGCAAGTTTTGCAGATGGCTCTGACGAACCCTGGTCTTCAACTCATGCCACACGTTTTCAATTGGGTTGACATCGGGTGACTGCGATGGCCACTCCAGAATGCTGATATGGTTCCTCTACAACCAGGATTGCACATATTTCAATGTGTGCTTAGAGTCATTGTTGTGCTGGAATATCCAACGACACCCAAGCCTCAAATTCCGAGCATCATTCTTGACATAAGTGCCTAATATATCTATGTGCTCTTCTTTTTTCATGATTCTGTTAACAAGGTGAAAGCTGCCTACACCAGAAGAGCTGAAGGAACCCCATAGCATGATCAAGTCACCTCTGCGTTTAACTGCAGGGACGGTGTTCTTTGGAAAATTTCGTTCCCCCTTATTATGAAAAATATTGCGAACAACATTGTGGCCAAAAGTTCAATTTTAGTCTTGTCTGACTAAAGAATACTCTTCCAACAGGTAAAGGGTTTACCTACATCCTTTCTTCCATACCTCAATTGTGCTTCTAAATGAACAGGCTTTAAATATGGAGTTCTACGAGGATGGCATGCTTTGAACCCAGAAGAGCGTAACATGTTCATAACTGTAGAGGTGCTTACTTCAACCCCAGTTTCCCTTACCAGTTTTTGTATGTCATTACGTGTTAAACGAGGGTTCCTACTAACTTCTCTGAGAACCTTTCTCTTGGTTCTCTCTGGAATTTTGGTGGGGCATTCAGAACAAGGGAGGTTAGCAGTTGCAGGCATGCCAATGACATTTATGAAAAAAAGAGGAAAAGGTATATAGCCTGGCGCCAGAGGCTCCACAGCGCGGCTCAGCCGCGCCTGACTAGGGGGGTCCGGGTTCTATATAACTTTCATTTACAGTTTTTAGCAAATTGATTTATCCTTTTAATTTGCATTCATTTTTTAGAAGATATATCAAAATATCTAAAATTAACAAATAAAATAAAAAGTAAATAAATGAAATTTAAGATTGTTTATTTGCTATTTATTCAGTTTAATTTTTTTCTAAATCAAAATATATTAGTAATATGAGTTAATAAAGCCAAAATAACTCAGTAAATATTTCAAATACAAATCATTTCATTATTATCCTTTTTGTCATCAATAACATCATCATCATCAACTACTGGTATGCTGCCAATTAAAGGTTTTACAGTCATTGCCAATAACTACTTCTCTGCTGCATATATTCCATACAATTTTCAAATCACATAAAATTACTCTTTTGACTAATCATGACTACCTACAGTTCAAATTGTTCATCTGTGCAATCTTGTCATTATACTACTGGTACCTTAATGTCAGTGAATTTTCCATTCTTTCACAAATTGACAATACAAACTAAAACAGCATATGAAGGAAAGCTATGACATTGCTTAAAAATTCAACTACTGATATGGTTCAATATTAAACTACTGATATCAGTGATATGCCTCAGAAATTAAATTTTGTACAGTCACTGACATCAACAACTACTGCTCTGCTGCATGTATTCCATTAAAATTTCAAATTACTTAAAATTACTCTACATGACTACCTACAGTAAAACTTGTTCATCTATACAATCTTGTCAGTAAATTACTCGTACCTCAATATCAGTATATTTTTCATTCTTTCACAATACAAACTGAAACAGCAAATCAAGGAAAGCTTTGACATTGCTTCAAAATAAAATTAATGATATGCTTTAAAATAAACCACTGGCACTGTATGCTGCAGATAATAATAAAATGTTTTTCAGTCACTGATATCAACTTTTGCTCTGCTGCATAAATTACAGTCAAATTTCAAATCACTTAATTTCCTTTAATCAATCTTGGCTACTTTCCTCTTTTTCGAGACAAGGGTTTCCAGTGCTCTCTTCCAAGCTTTTTTTCTCTCCTTCTCTGAATGGGCAGCTCTCTGTGCCTCTGTGTCTTTCTGGACTTTTTCTTTAGCCAAGGTGGCTAGGCCAGATTTCACAGAACCATAGGCCTCAAGCCTTTCTGCCCTTTTCTTCTGATTCTCCCTCAGCTTTGAGGTATACTTTGAAGCTGCTGATCTAATGTCCTTACACATTCTCTTGTCTACAGGATCAAAATGAACACCTTTCCTTTTAAACATTTCAATCGCTGTTGTTTCTTTGGAGCATAGAGAATATTTTATTGTCTGGTATGCACATGATACCAGACCACGAGACCTGCAACAAGACAAAACGAGACTGCCTCCAAGATGGCGGTCAGATTTTTTTTTTCTGCAATAAACATTGAAAAAATACGATTTCTCCTCAAAAACCACCTACCCGGGCCCCAAATCGCTCATATTTTCTCCTCGAATTTACACGAATCTCATGGGTGATCGTCAGCCGTTTGAAAACCACGGAAATCCACGTTTCAGCGGAAAAATGGTATGCATGCAGTTGATCCTGTAAGCTTAAACTTGACAATTATGCTTTGAATGGTAGATTTCAGCACATTAAGTTGTGTAGCAATGTCAGAAAAAGACACACAAGACTTGTATTTCACAGTAATTCAGTTTTTTAAATCACTGGACAGTGGTTTCCTGTTCACCATGATGACCAAGCAGATAATGATGGAGACGGTGCTAAATTGCCGGAAGTACATTTCTTGCTGGCTAAATTCCAATAATTATGAACCCAGTGTCTAGTTCTGGAATGGTATAATGTAGTTTATTTGCCAAAATAAACAAAATTTTTATGGGAATATCAGTTTTTTCACACGTTCTGAACTGTACTAACACTTTCTGCTCCTCCTATTTTTGGTTATTTGTTTATAAACAGTTTATTTATCATTTAATTTACATAAAAAATTATGTAGATGTGTGTTAGTATAATATTTATAATATATTATACTTCTATTAACCTAATCATGATACTTTTTAAGTTACAAGCAAAAACCACTCGGTATGCAGGGGTGCAAACACTTTCTGTCATAACTGTAAGAGGAAAAGATGTGAACACCCAACAAAGGAGATCAAAAAAAAAAAAAAAAAACAAGTCAAAATACAAATAGAAGAGAAAGAAATGGAAACTAAAATGCTAAACTAAAAAGTACAGTTATGCCTATCAAAACTATTGAAATCTTAGTGAAGAGCCTCAGTGAGAAGGACAGAGATAAGCTAAGGAAATAGGGACAATGCAGAGTTGGAAAAGAAGACACCTAGAGAAAAACCAATAGAGAGGCATTATAATATGCAGTGATGTGCAAAAGTGTTAGGACAAAGTCAAAAATTAAATTTCTGACTACTTTAAAAGAACAATGAAACATTACACACAGGTGACATATCAAAATGTTATTAATTTTTATATTTAGTACAACAGAAACTCCGTGAAAGTGTTGGGTATACCATGATTGATCAGCATCTAAAGGTACTTGCACTAGTCCATTGTTCCATCTATTCTGCAAATATGTACTGTCAGTTAAGTAGAAAAACACCATGAAATCATTATAGTGTCTTCCCACACTTTATGGTAGGTGTTATACATTGAGGTACCTTTCACGTTTCTTTCACCCTAAGCTTTGAACCAAATATTTCGAACTTGGACTCATCCATCTTTAACACACTTTTATAATCACAAACAGCCTATTTTTGTACTTTTTAGCAAAGTTCACTCTTAATAATATCCAAAGATCAAAGTAAAGGTTTCTTAACTGTTAAATGACCAAATATTCAATTCTCATTGAGACTTCTTGATAATGTAGAACTGGACACTTTTCTGTCACTTGGTATATGGTTATTTAGCTCATGCTTGAGATCAGTGGCAGACTTTCTTCTGTCCTGAAGGCTGTATAACAAAGTTACTTAATGTCAGTATCATTGAGTTTAGATTTTCTGCTCTTCCTTTCCTATTCTCAAATTTACTTGTCTTGGTCTCATGATCTAGGGTGTACTTGACAGTATTTGAGGAGCATTTCAAGTCTGCAGCAATTTTTGGAGAGTCTAACTCCCATCACATAAAGCTTTTATACAAAATCTCTGCTGTACTGAAAATTTTCTATGCTTTTTGGACTGTGGCAAGACAGTAAAACTTTATATATAGTGTTTAATACTGTTTTCATCATGATTTATTTGTGGAATGCTATTGAATTGATTTCTTCTAGCTTCTTTCTGTATAGTTAAGACACTGTATGAGATATCCTGACAGTTATTTCAGACCCTAAATTCAATCAGTATATTCATTCAAGCAGAACCATTATGACATGCCCTTGATAAAAGTGTACAGAAATTCCAAAGAATGATAAATATTTAATAGCGATCAGTGAGCATTACCATAGTGCTGAAATTTACATTATGTAATGGCATACAAGAATTAGCCCTATACAATGGAAAGAATAACAAACTACTCTCTTGTCCTAACACTTTTGCACTGTACTGTAAAGGTAAAAAGATAGAATATCACAACCTGATTCATGAGCACAGGAAACATAAAAGGAATAGGTACTTTTTCACCAAAAAGAGAAAAGCTAGAGATGGAAGAGCTGGATAAACCCATCCACAGGCAAGGCAAGCTCCACAGAAGGCAAAGACACAAAATGACTAGTAACATTAAATGGAGAAGAAATAGGCAGAAAAAAGCCAATAACAGTTCATTACAACTCAGTAAGCTAAGTTATATATTAAATGTTAAAAGTACCTCACTACAAATAGAAATCCAAGACCAGGTCACATGTGGCCTTGTGTACTACTAAATGACCTAAGGTGATAACAAGTGAATATTAGGTCCATGAGCAAATAACAGTGTCTCCAGTCACTACTGAATCAGTTGGGGAAAATGCTTGAAAAGGAATGCCCAGGTTTTTGGACTTTTGTCTTTTACACACACATATATATTATCTATATTACATATTACTTTGCATACATAAATATATGTAAGCTAAAATAGAAATGTTACAGCTAGAAAAAGAAAAGCTGCCATTAGGTGGATGGAACAAACATGCAAGAAGAACAAAAACAATGTAGCACTAAAGCAAAAAGACTTTCTCAACAAATATCAAGTGTTTTCAATAAAACTTTACTTTTCTTCTTATCTGGTTTCATTTAGTTTTACTGCTTTAGAGTATATCTTGACCATTCCAGAGTATGCTAAAACCATATCATAGCAGGACAGCTTTGTGAAAACAAACAATCATATTACAATTATGCCATGACTTGTGTACATGGTTGACACAATTGTAAGAAAAGACAATACCATGAGAGATGTTCAAAATCTTTTTCAATTTTTCTTATCTAATTTAATAGTTTTTAACTTTTATAGTTCAGTTACTTTTTCAACAATAAGTAAAAACTTAAAAAAATGAACAAGAAATGTTTTCCTTAACATCTGAACTTAGCCCTTTTGCCATTAAGGATGATTCACTTCAAATCTACTTTTCTGTAAAGATGTTCATTGTTCACAAAAAAAAATTGTTTATTTCAAATGTGTATTTGAGATTATAGAATATTTATAAGGCACGTAAGTAGAATTTCCTAAAATCTAAAATAATTTCACTGGCTTTGTTAAATAAGATAATAATAGGTTGATTAATAAACTTGTTATTTGCTTAAAGCTGAACATCAAGATTGCAAAAAAGAAGAGACTGAAGCCAAATATCTACTTTTACATAGCATAAAAGAAATAATCTCTAAGAAGAACTTTGTAAAGAAAAAGATGTTTTTTTATTGGTTATAAACAACATAAGAGTATTGTCAGTGAGAATTACATTTTTTTTAAAAGGCAGACTATTACATGAAACTTATCTCATATGGGTTTGACATTTTTTTTATATTTCAATATAGGAAGAGGAAGAATAGGTTCTAAGTTTATATCCTGGTTTGTCAATATCTACTGTTATGAGTTTTGTAATTAACTGGACATTTTGAATCACATAAAAATGTTGAAGGAAAATATAAAACAAGTGGTTTGGAGTGAAAGGATGTCACATGAGAATTTATTTAATTTTTTTCTTATGAAATTAAGAAATTGAACCTTACATAACATAAAATCTGAATTACAAAATAAGCTTATTGACATATATGAACAATAACATTGTTTATTTAAATTTTAAATGTAACTCTGTAAAAAGATACGACATGATCTCTCAGATAATTTGAGCATCAGTTCAAAAAAAATATCCCTACCTATTCCCTTTAATTCAGTATGTATGCTCAGACAACCATTAGGTGAAGTGAGTACTTTTCTCCAGTCAAGAAAACAGGATGACATAAGTTTGTTTTCACCATCTGGTTCCGTTCGAACTAATACTAAATGAACAGGGCAGTCAATTTCTGAAAGGATGGAAGGATGAACATCAGATGCTATGAGGCCTTAAAAATTAGAAAACACTATGAGTATCTTTTAAAACAATATTTCTAATAATTTTCAAGAGATAAACATTAAGAAAGAATGTTTTAACCATACCTTTTGTTTTAGCATGCAAATCAAAGCTTAATGTGCAGAAAAAGTCTGGTTCACAGACTGCTGGAACTGGTGTGGATTTTGACCTTTGACCTTGAAAATGACCATGAATAGTAAGGGTTGGAAGATCCAACAACAGAAGATGGATCAAGTAAACATTCTACAAATGCTCTTCCTTGCTTTATTCTTATTTCCAATTTGTAAACATTTTGATCTTTAAATAAACTGCTTTCAACTGCATCTGCAATTAAATTAACAAAAAAATAATTCCACAAGCATTACAACTGTCAATAAGTTAATCATATACTATATATACACAGTAAAACCTGTCTAAGCCAGAAAATCCACAGAACGGAAACCTGTACAAGCTGGAAATATCAACATTCTGCAGCATTATCTTAAGATTTCTCTTATAAAAGGCCCTCTGTATGGCAATAATTTCTTATTTCATTAATAATTTCTTTAAATATTAATAAATTCTTGGACATTTTGTACAGTAAGTACTGGTTAAATATATTCTGTTCATTTTTCTGCTGTCATTATTTCTGCAATTAAATTAGATTCATAATTTGTAGAAATATATTTGTCTTTTAAGTGCAAAATTCTACTCTTTAAATAATTCTCACAAAAAAATAAATTCCTATCTTCCCTAATTTTAAAATTTAGGAGAAATTTGCTTAATACCCTTATTTAAAAAAAAAACACTAAATAACTTCATTTTTTTAAAGTTGTTTGTTATGACAATTCTCATGAAATCCAAACTCTGATTGAGAAGATTGATACAGATGATCATGTAAATGCAGAAAGTTTTGTGAATGTTGACAAGAATGTTTTAACAGAAACTGATGAAATTAATTTAAACTCTATAATAGAATTGCAAAATGGTAACAGTGTGAGAGATTCAGAAGATGAACAAAATGGAAAAGATAGTGAGGAAATAGAAATTCCTACTTCATTGCAAATGTTAAGTTATATTAATTGTATCAGATTGTATGCACAAATGAAGGGAGAAAATTAACTTTATGAAAAGGCTATAGAATTGGCATTCTCTTTTAAATGCATGAGAAGGCCCATTAAAAAAATGAAACAGTTGAAACTGGACATTTTCTTCAAATAAATTTGATTTAGCTTTTGTGCACTTATTCTAATAAATATAGCATAAACATTCATGAACATCTTACTTCCCTTGAGTCAAGCAAGTATAACATCCCGCTCTAGGCCTCAAAACCTGCTTAAGCCAGAAATTTTACTCAGTCCCATGCAATTCTGCCTTAGGTTTTACTGTAGTATGGTAATCAAGGTTATTAGTGAAATTTGTTAACTGATTAATCATTGGACAAAGTTACTGATCACATTGAACTAACCAATAATTCTCACATGAAACTAATCTTCCTATCTTCAGCTTTTTAAAGATACTTTCAAATTACTGGTAGTTTAATGTAATAGATATCTTCAGACATATCATTTAGGATTAAGTTATTGTTTTAAATTTAAACTTTTGTACATGTTTGAAAATACATCATACAAAATAATATACACAAACTCCAGTGTTTGGAAATAGTTGACTATTATTCTACAGAAGAATACAGGATGATGATTAGTGAGTATAATGTAATTAATATACAGGTACAGATGTCAACATCACATCAACATGAACAAATAAATTACAGTTACAAAACACTTTGATTTGCATGATACACTCTCTTGAAAACATTAAACTGGCAAGTATAGAGGCAAATTTTAAAACAAACAGAAAAATGAAAATTAAAGATGGTTACTGGATAGAAATGTTAAATACTGTGGCACTGAATGTCATTAATCTCACTCCTGGTATCATTAAACTTTGTATGCCTCTTAAAAAAATCTAAAACAAAATTTGTAATTAATCTTTTAATATTAATATTATCCATATCTTTATTCCTGTTTATATTTCTCCAAGTTGCCATTATTTCCTATATATTGATTTACACTATAATTTTCTCTAACTCCCATCCCATTTTGAGTTTTATGTTGTTTGTTCTATTTTCCAAAATATGTTTTAATATCTTTCAACTGTTATTATTATAATGTTTTTCATATAATTTACACTTTTATTTTGTACAAAGAAAACCTAACACCAATGTCTCCAGTCATAACTGGCTAATCTCCAAGGCCAACTCATCTGGATCATCTGGCTTACATGACATCAATATCTGTACATGTATATTATGTTGTATTCACTAATCATCACCCTTTATTTTCCTTTTATTTTATCAGAATAAATATCACATAAACAAGGTAGTGTGAAACCTGTAAAAAGCTGAATGTATGATTAATAAAATTCCACAGATGTCTCCCTACAGGTTTTCTTAAGATTATTTAAAAGTTACAGCATTACACTGCATATTCAAATAGCACTCAAAGAACCATTTCTCTCTTACTGTTTAGCCTGATAAGGTCTGTTATTGAGTAAAAGACTTCTTAGGCAGTAACTTGCAAGAGATAATATAGATCTAAAATGCTGTTTTCACTTGCTTAAAATTTTGGGTCAGAAATAAAATTAAGTGGTTCATTGAAAAAATATTTGCAGTTTAGTGGAATATGCTAATCCATTCATTATTAGGATCATTAATACATTACATTCAACTAAACTATAATTCTCACATAAAACTACTCTTCTTTACTTTCAGCTTTAATTTTTCTTTTAATTTTTTGAAATATCCTTCATTTAATGTGATGAACATCCTGAGTTACTGCAGTTACATTTCTTACTCTAAAACTAGTGTAGATGAAAATTTATCATACATGCAATGTAATGCAAAAACTGTAGCAAAGTAAATATATGATTAATATTGTGCACTGGGTTTCTTCCTAGATATTTTCAAAAGACTATTGAAACAAATTAATTCTTTGTTAGAAAAACTGTCCTTAGATTTTGTATGATAAAAATATTAAATATATTTCTCACATTGTGGAATAAATAATGGTGAAATTTTGATGAAAGTTTTGCTTAACACTATTTATCTATTTTGTATCATGCAATGTTTCAAGCATCTTCAGTACCAAAAGATAATTTATATTAGTTAGGAGCAGCCCTAACCAAATCACCTTTGTGGAATGAGAATCTTGTGCATTTAAAAATAGTACTAGTTGTAACTTCAGATTTCTTTCAGATTCCATTATATGCAGTTTTATCCAAATATATAACAATGTTCTATGGCTTACTGTTTAATCAAAGACATAATCCTTTGAATGTATTTTTATGTATGAGCGTTAGATCCCAATTGTAAACCGATTCAAATCCTGCATGTAGTGATACAGTATTGTATAAAGGAGATGAGCATCCATAAGCTGGTTCAGATCCACGTGAGATTGAGACTATTACAAGAAATATTGTCATTATCACAAAGCAGACATGAGAAACTCTCAAGATTTGGATTGTCCCTGTTTTTTGTATTCAAACTACAACTGTATTCACCCCAAAGTCAGTAAGCAACTGTTTAAGTTTTGTTGATTATAAACAAAAATATTGATTTTTGTACGAATTTCCCCAATTCACCACGTGGGTTTGGATCTAATAAGAGAATTTACAGTTTTGTTCGTAAACGATACTTTTGTATTCAATGAACTGTAATCTGAGAAAGTATGTGTCAATTCTATTCTGAATTATTCATACAGGGTGTTCGGAAAGTCACTGTACAGTTTTGTCTGTTAATAAATATATAAGTGCACAGTGACTTTCTGAACACCCTGTAGATTGACATGTTTTCAATTCAATTCTGCATTTATGTTTACTGCACTTTGATATGTTTCATGTGGCCTTTATGTGTTTTATATACGAGCTATAGGAAGATATGTTGTTCTTGCTAACTAGATCAACTCATGTATCATGCTACTAAAACATTTTGTCATATTGTATATTTTCAATTGTTATTTGCATTGTTATAATTGATGGTTGGTTATTACTTAGCACTTGCTCTTCAATAAAAATATCAGTAATACAACACTTGGGTTGCATTATTGGATCAGAATACATCACACAAGACAGCGGGCAATTACAACAATATGTAATTCAGTGATTCCACCGATTCTAGAAAAAGAAGGGCAGTAGAATATTTGCTATCTGGCAACAAAACTTGTGTTGGTACTAGATAACCTCTTTGCAGATATTAAAATTATTCAAGGATGGACATTTAAATATTATAAGAAATAATAAAATCAAAGTAATATAAATAAACTTTTAATTACAAATGTTTAGATATTTTTCCTATTTCCAAGCATCAATATGAAAAACTTGAAAAATAATTAACAAACTTACAAGTATAGAAAGACATCACAAGCTTTTAAGTGAGAAATAGTTGGTATAGAATGGAGTTTAGAAGTAAACATTAAAATGATTAATATACTTACATTTTACAGTAAAGGCTGAATAAACTTTAGAAACATATATGCATATTGAGAAATTGATAAATCAAATTTTACTATTTTAGGTAGTTTTTAAGTGAAAACTGATCTACACCCAGACTTTTCTTTTCCCTTTTTCTACTGCTTCTTATGTAGTTTTATTTAAACAAGAGATCTGCTCATTGGTTAACAATTTACAGTATTACATACCATCAGATCATTATTTGTCCACGTCTAGTAATTTCTGAAAAATAATTAATGAGCAGGTTATTCAGTAACTAGCAATGCTTTTGAGCAAATGAAAAATATTAACTTGCTGTAACTTTCTTTTATTAAAGCAATTGTACTATAAGTAATAGCATTATATATTTTAAGAATGTTATCAGACTATGTCTAGTATTGTATGACAAACATCAGAAAAACAAGCAAGTTATTCAACAATCAAGATTCTTTTTCAGATACAGAATAACATATACTAACATGCTGTAATATTGTTTGTTTGTTTTTTTCGTTAAAGTAATTAAAGTAACAGTGGTTGAACATTTCTTTTAACCCTTTCGACGCTGAATAACAACTTTTAATGTTTGGCATGGCACTGAATATATCTGTTTGATACTTCAACTAATTATGGTATCAGGACTAAAACCATGATATCTCGGCAATAACTCAACAAAAGTCCCTGAAATATTCAGTGAAGTTACCCAATACTATACATGTTAAATTCAATACATAAGAATAACAGGAAGGTTGCCTGAGGTCGCCAACTGTGCCAAAAGGATTAATAAGTAAGTAATATATTAAGTTAAAGCTGCACTATTATTAACATACAAGGAAAACATGAACAATAGGCATCACTGTGACTAGTTATACAAACAATGGCCTCTAGGCTACACCCTCACATTCATATGTTGTGTCTAAGCAGAATGAATGAATACTGAAATAGATTTACCATTATATGTTTATTATGGTTATCTATTATTGTTTCAGAAGTTTTCTTTTCTTGATTAATACTACCCTCTATTGGTAAAAGATTCAATACTCACCACTGGCCCACCTATGTATATATATATACACATGTAAATAATTATGCAATTGCTCTTCAAACCAGGTAGAGAGCTGATAAGAAAAATAATTCCCAAAGAGATACCATAAGGTTAACAAAAGAAAGCATCCAAATGGGACCCATGGAATTCGTAATACATATTACCAATTATTGGGACCCATGGCTAAAGTATGACAGATTATAGTGATAGTTGACCTCCTCAAAAATCTGGTGGTATCTGGAATTATACTTCAAGTCAGCAGTACACAAACTATGGAATGGGAAATGCTATAAAACATGAGCTTCTGTACCAAAATCTGCTCTACCGATTCATATTTCCAACTCAACCAATGCTTGATCCACAAGGAACTGTCATTCAGTAGATGACAGGAAAGAAGGCACCCCTGGTGTGATGATACTTCTGGTCCAAAACCTGATAGCAATGAGGATGGTTCTTCCAGTCTGCAGTAGGAAGAAGATAACTAGCCATATTCAAGCGTGATTACATATGCTGTGTCCAGTTACAACCAACATCAGATCTCCTAAAAACTAACATCCAGCAAATATTAGGAAGAGGAATCACAAAACTCGGGTACATCTCCAGTCCAAAACATGGTGGCATTGGGCATTTTTCATCTAGTCTACACTAAGAGGAGGAATATTGGCCAGAACACATGGGAGGACTTATTTAGTTGGACCATCTTCAACTAACACCTGATCTCAGGGAATAGCATCCAGAGGATGTTAGGTTAGAAGAACATCTCAACCTGAGGGGTAAACTGCAATATAACTACATATACATATATAAATAAATATAGTTGTGACAAACTACAGTGCTTCAACTTAAACCTAGAATTGTACATCATATTCATGGAAGGAAGGGCACCATGCCACCAATACATGATTCTAATTGTGACTAGGCCATCTACAACCAACAACAGCCCTACTGGAATTGTGCTTCCAGAGATTAATGGAAAAGAGAAATGCCACAGTGAGAAAAAAAATAATCTATCAAATATATATACATATTAATACTGTTTTGTGCTATGATCAAAATGTAATGTTATTTCAAATTATACATCAGGTTCACGGTAGGAAGTGTTATATGCCATCAACACCCATAGAATAATAATACTCTACCCTCAACTAAGTGATATGATGCATCACTCAAAAAGACAGCCTTCTGATATTCTGCTAGAAAAAGGAGAAAAAAAATGTATGTGAAAGTCCAGAGGATGGCAACATCAGAACCAGTCAACTAGTGACTGCAGTATGCTATTTTGAAAAGCAGAACTGCTATGTCAACAAAGTCAAACAACCTATATCCAGAGACATCTAGATTTGGACAAAAGTCTCAACACCATGGAATATATGAAATAGGCAGCAATCCCTGTCTACTTTACTTATGTATATTCATTCAACACCTTACACTGCAGATGTTACCAGTTGTTGGTTGTTTATGTCTGTTCATGTGTCATTGTACATCAGGTCCACAGTAAGAAGACCTACAGTGTAACTGAGATCTAGCACTGTCACAGGACAAACAGTGAGAATTTTCAAAAACTAAGGAAGCCTGGTTAGGTACCATTTGCCATAGAGCGAGATCCAGAATACACAAACAAAAAGTACTCTGTAAATAAAGAAATATCAAACAAATAGAAAAGGAAAACTAAGTCTCTAATATTGATGAAAACATCAACAAATTTGCAAGCAAAAACAAGCATGTCTATAGAGTACTGCTGTCGATCAATATTGATGGAGAATTGACACATAATCATTTACACGTGAATATGCAAAATTGGGGGTGGCAAGTAGCAAGCATTGCACATTTGCACTGATAGAGTGCAGTACTAATTAAGGAAAGATATTTTGTGAGAGAAGGTAAGATATCACATTAGAATATCATTAAATATTTGGTGATTACAATAATGCTTAGCCATTAATTGCTTTTTTGAGATATTAATACAATTAAGTGACTAATATTGAAGTATATTTAGATATAACATCAAGAAATTTCTTGAATCAAGGAAAATTTTATTTTGATAGTGTTACTTAAGCATTTCTCCACTGTTCCAAGGCTTGTTTATTTTGTATGTTAATATGCTATTTCAACTGTTATAAGCTTATGATTCTTACTTGCTGAAATTCTTGTAAATTTTGTTTCATGGGTTCATGTTAACAGAAATCAGAAAATAAACATAACATAAATTAGACTATTACACAAAATGAGTTTTGGTTAACTGTGTATAAGGCAAATAAAAAAGAATTACCTTATTCTATCAAATCTTTGTTCTTGTATCCATACATATAGCTGAATGACAAAACTAATTACACTGATTAATATTAAATAAATACTTAAAATTACTCACAGATCAATTAATATCATGAATATAAACAACTAAATATAATAAATGTTTTTCATTATTACTGTTTTCAGTTATTTCAACTATCCAGTAATTTAAATGTTCCATTATGATTTTTCATTAGTTTTGACTCATTCAAGTTTGTTCAGCTTAATCACTGTCAAAACTCAAGAAAATGATCAATAAATCATAATAATAAGGATTTCTCATTATTAGTATTTTTACTATACAAGTGACTGAAATAATGCCATTATGTTTATTTGTAAGCACAAAACTAAACAATATGTTATCTGTGCTCTGCCCACTACAGATGTCAAAACATAATTTTAGCATTATAATGTTTTCAGCATCTTCATGAGAACGACTGAGTAGTTGCATGTAAATGATTAATAAGCCTGGTGATTAACTGATTAGCAAATTCCATTGATTGCCAAGCTCTGTTCATACAGCTACTTTTTTCCATATCTTTCATAAAATTTCTGATACACAAATTCTATGTGACTGATTAATTGCAGAGGAAAACCAAGCATGACTACCATGGTAACATCATCACAATACAAATAATACATTTGGAAAATACACCAGTAAAACAAAAGTAACTGCCCCTCAACATTATAGTACAATGTCTTTTCAGGTTAAAAATCTTATGTTAACAAGAAAGGTCATGATACTTCTTTATTCCTAAAAAGGAATTTAAGCACAAATTGATAAGGTTTTACTCCTAATTTGGTGGACTTATTCTACCTTGTATTTTTGAGTACTAAACTGTTACAAATTTTGTAAAAAAATATAACATTTTTCACAACAAACAGCATTGTATGAGAGAGTGAGTGTGTGTTACTGAATAAGGTCAAATGAAACTGAATCATTTGAATGAGTAGTAATTAATTGTAGTTGTCATGATTGTCTAGTCAGCCAAAGCTGGAAGTTACATAAAAAAAACATAAAGAGAAAAAAACAAAGAGAAGTTAAATGTGTCCTTCACAAGTGTGGATGTCTATAGAAGTAAATAGTTAGCACTATAAATTATTATAGTCATTACTAAGACTCTTTTGATGTCACTTAATTACACAAACATGCTTAACTAAACAGCTCACAGGATGTGTATTTCAGTATAGGTTCAAAGGAGTCAGTGTCTGCCTGGTGAATGAAAATTGTCCTGCTGCTATAGTAACTTAGACACTACAAAAACTAGTGTAAACTTACTACAATATACAGGAATTAGGAAGTATACTACAAACTGCTTATAATCATTCAAATTACTTTATGATTCAAAATACACTAAAATCAAATAATGAAACAGAATTAGTTAGTAACCTTGAACAGTTGAGTGTTAATGAAGCTAAAACACCTACATTAATTCTGGCATATTAAACCCTTTCATTGCACCTAGGATGTGTATTTCCCAGTGCACTGGGAAAAATATTTAAGCCAACTTCAATGATGGGAGATTTGGAGAAGTATTGAAAATTAGGAAGGTTGAAAAAAAGATTGGATTAAAATGTAATAATTGATTAATAGTAGGGATTTCTTTAAACAGAAAATACAAAATGTTAAGATTGGAATACAGCCTTTTTGGGAAGATATAGGAAGGCTAATATCTGATGATTACAAGAAGGCAATATTATTAAATTCTACTTTTTCTAATATTTACTAACAAAGATATAATATTCTTTATTATGAACAGTTCTTATATGAAAAGAAAAAAAAAGATGGGATGAAATTATCACAATAATTATAAGCATGATAAGAAAAGCTGACAAGTTTAAAGAATAATAAAGCTCCTGGGCTAGATAGCATCCAAGGATTTTACAACAAATTCAGAATGGACATGTGAGCCATCTGCTATTATTTTGAATAGTAGGCAGGTACCAGAAAGTTGGAAGTTAACTAATGTTATGCCTCTTGCATGGTTTAATTAGCAAAAAATCTTGCCTTACTGATCTTATAAAATTCTTTAATTAGGTTAATGCTTTTGTAGATAGGGTACAGGTATGAATATGGTGTATCTGGGTATTCAAAATGCATTTAATAAAGTGCCACAAAAAAGGCATTTAAAACAGTTATCTCTGTAAGTGTGTGTGATGGATTGGCTCACTGGATAGAAAACTAGCTAAATGGAAGAAAACAGAGGGTTGTTATAAATAGAGTTCGGTCCAATTGGATTACTGTCACTGGAGTACCTCAAGGGTTAGTGTTAAGATTTTTGTTCTGTTTTATTTACATCAATGACACACATTAAATAATTTCTTAATACATTATTTAAATTTGTTTTAGATGTTATTTGCTCTGAGAAAAATTCTATTCTTTACAAAAGGATATGGACTGTTTGAAAAGTTGAGTAAATAAGTAACAGATGGCTTTTAATTAAAATAAATATATGACAGCACATGCAAAATATTACAATTTAATTTATGAGTACACTTTCAATGGGGGCAACCTTAACAGTATTTTGGAAGAAAAAATCTTGGTCTCCTGACTGATCAGTCTCTTAAAACATCCAATGAATATGCTGCTGCTAGTGGCATGACAAATATGATTTTAGGTTATATCTATAAAATATTAAATACAAATCTAGAAAATCATGTCATCATTTAAATCATTGTTTAGGCTAAATCTGGAATACTATATTATATTTTGTGTTCCTTACCTTAGAGAGGACACTGAATTGTTGGAAATGATTCAAAGGAGAGCTACTAGAACAATATCCAGGATGGAAAGGTTGACACAATAGAACAGATCAAGATTTCTGAGCTTCTTCTCTTTTGTAAAGAGGAATTAAAAGAATTCTGACTGAAGTGTTTAAAGTTATTAAGGAAATGGATAATGTTGATGCATTATATTTTTTCGTATTTAATGGTGAGAATGGTAAGAATATACAATACAGACAAAAATTTTGACAAGGCAGGAGTTATCTTCAGCTTAGTTAACTAACAAGTTCATTGGCCCTTGGAATGTATTGCTTTCAGATATTATACATGCACTTAATTCAAAAAATACTGTTGGATATGCAAGACTGATTAGTGAATGCATTATTATTTATTTGTGAATTAATATTTAATGATTGTTTTTTTTTACAGCAAAATATTTAAATGTTAATCATTTAAAAATGGTAGTTATGACAAGTTTGGTAATGTAAATTTTGTATAATTTGTACATTACTCCTGCTAATCATTGTTATCACGATTTAAATAACTTGTTGACATCATTACTAATATCTTCATTATATTAAGGCTTCACTGAATAAGGTATTTGTATAAGTGGTGCATGTGTGTAACTTTGTATGAGAGAACTAAAGAAGCAAGTTCAGTAGAGTTCAGTCAGAAAATGTGAAGTTAGCTGGTGTGTGAGTGATTAACCATAATGATTGATATTTTAAAGTGAGTTTAACAGTTTGATAGAGATAAGGAGGATAATTTGTCTCATCAAAGAGTGTTATAAAGTAATTGAACTTGTTGCTGTAGTCTTTGATGAAAAAAAGACAACTATGTGAAGTTCAGGATATGACTACTGTAACCCACAGAGTGGTATATGTGAATTATTCAGTGATACTATTGTGAAAAGAGAACAGAAAAATTGTTTGCCTTATCAATTGGATTCTAAAGCAATTGACTCAACCTAAGTGAAGTTTTAAGAAGAAAGAGAGAACTATTCAAAGTTTTAGATATAATCGTAGTAACCCACAAGGTAGTGCAAATGAATTCTTCACTGATGCTGTTGTGATAAAAGTAGAGTAAAATAAATTGGCTTGTCAACTGAATTCTAAAATAATTAAATTGCCCTGAGTGGAAGCTTTTAAAACAAGTGTAGTGTATGTTGTCTGTTTAATTTATTGCCAAGAAATCACAGACACATAATGTAGAACAATCCTTAGCCCACATATATATAAAAACCCTGACAAAATTAGAGGAAAGTTTGAAAACAATTTGAATGATAAAAATGATTCAAAGTTTTTTACTGTTTAGTTTAATTTAGAGAATAAGATGACCCAGATGGACCAAAAGACCCCTTGGTTTTCTTTAGTATTATTTTAAAGCAACATCATCTTGTTAGGTATTGTCATTGTCCTGAATAATACAAAGAACTTTCTGTAAGTATACTTAAGCAGTGAGCTGGCAGCTTTCAGAAGAATCTGAAAAAAATGATGCACAAAATAAGCCCATTTAGCATATGGATATAAATGACTCGAAAAGTTGGCATCTACTAGGGCAACAAGCAAGAAGTTATCTCAACAGTAAGAGCAAAACTTCACAGAATATTTATTGTCAATGACACATATTAAGTATATTGCAGGAGGACATTAGAAATATATAATGTAGTTAAACACAGTCTAGGAGAGAGGGTCCAATGTAGATGAGAAAACCATACATCCAAAATCAAGGAGAAATGAGAAAGTAATTTAGATGTATTATGTCAATGACATACCTCCAACCCCAAGATGCCACATCTTCAAGGTAATGAAGTTGCACAGGAACTGTGAGAAGCTGACAATAAGAAAAAAAAGGTGGAGTATTATAGAGGAGAGAGAAATGATGATAATGTGCAGAATCCCAGGGTTACAAAAAAAGGAATAAAACAAAACAGTAAAGTTGGAGAGTCTGGCACAAACAAGACCAGAGTCAAAGATCAGTTGCAAAGAAAAGTCTGCTAAGAGCCATGACATCTAGTCTTATGGGAAAGTATGGGGGATTGAGTGTAGAAGAGTAAGAAATGAAAATCAAAGTGCAAACAAAGAAGCATGTCTGTCTCCATCAAAAAATTATTGGGGTTGAAGAGTTTCAGTGAGGATGTGAAAAGAGGAGACATAGTAAAGGTGTAAGGCAGAGATAGCTAGAAAGAAAAATAAAGGATCCAAAAATTTAAAAAGACCATGACCCAAGGTCTTAGCAAAGGAGTCCCAATGATGATTATGGCAAGAAAGATGTGGAACAGCGTAAAGAAAAAAAGATATATACAAAGTAAAACAACCAAAGAGACATTATGGTATATATATACAGATAAAAACAAATATTATGCACCTAATGTATGAGCATAAAAGCAGAAAAAGAAAAGAACATGTTCTTTTAGTTAAAGAAAGAAGACCTAGAAAAAATGGTTGGAGGTAGCAGAGCTGGCTAAGTTCATCCACAAACAAGGCAGGCTTCACAGAAGGCAAAGGTACAAATGAACTAGACTTGCACTAGAAAAGAAATAGGGTAGAAGGAAACCAATCATCATTCAAACTCATTCAAATAAAATTTGAAAAATTAAAAATATGCAAATCTCAGCAAACAAATTAGTGCACTACAGTACTGAAAGAAAGAATAAAAATTCACAAGTGTAAATACAGAGGGGGGAGACATTAAGCATGGAGGTGTGTTGCACTTCAGTTGGTGGAGATTCCTTTTGCAGGATGCAAATTCACTTGTTTTCTCATAATATTAGGTGGGAGTTTTTAACAAGGCTGATTAATGTTAATGCAGAAATAACAGTTACCAGTACCAAAATACATAGTGACTTACAACAGAGTAATCTTACAGCAAAGAAGTAAAGAACAGAATTTACTAGACTTGCACAGACATTATCATGGAGGTAACAATACAAGTACATACTTTGAAATCACAACACGATTTACAGATTTTAGATGTGAATTAAACAAGCTTACTTTCACATTTTCAATTCATCATTCTTACATGCAGCAAATAAATAGTTATGTATCAAAGTTGGGGGGACGTGAAAAATAATGCAAGAGAAGGAACTTTAAGAATGAGCTTTGAAATTCTTTTAAAGGTATCCAATAGATAGTTTAAACTAAATAATGTAGTGTCATTTCTACTAAGAATGAATAGTTCATTAGCTATAATAATTCAGATAGAGAAACCCTACCTAGCAATATTAAGTAACTGGCACAATTACATTGAGATGTCAGAAAATTTACAAATCAGGATTTGTACATCTTATACAGGAATATTTTTTATTCCAGCATTAACTTGTAATTATGTACCATTTGTTAGATTGAATAACAAATACAGGATTATGCATAAAATGAATGACAATATCTCACCTCCTTTTATTTTTTTAAAATGAGGCCTTTACACAATGATGATTTAATGTTAAACAAACCATCACTGTATGTACTTTATACAAGCCAAGACAAAGAATAAAATCATTGTAATATACAACATATATATTATATTCTATCAGGTCAGATTTGCAAGCATATGGGTGAGGTATTAGTTTACCATGAGTTTTCCATTGTGCAATATGACATACAATCATGATAAATCTTAAGATTTCTTTGCTATAGAATATTCACAAATGAATAGAAATATAAAATATTTAACACATTGGTTTGATAAAATAAAACAAATTGGTATAACATAAACAGTAGATAAATAAAATTCTGAATGTAAGTCATTAAAATCTCATGATATACACAGTAAAGGATGCCTGTCATGATAGGGTTACGTGGTTCAAATATGCCATATATTTAATGTTTCCATGTATGAGGTTTTACATGGCTTAGCTGTAAAAGCTGGCTTTTAATATGAGCCATAAAAATGTTGGCATAACTGGAAGCCATTCTGGTATTCATTGCAGTACTTTTAACCTGAAGATAATGTTTGATATTGAACTTGCAGTTGTTCAGAGTTAAAACACGACTGTTGGATCAGTTACTGTTTGAAATTCTGGTAGGTTAGAAAGGTTTAAAGCAGTCATTTCTCATGACACTTTATGGCCTTTCATCACTCCTCACATCTATCTCATTGTCATATCATTCCAGTTTTCTTTTGTTTATTAAATTTTATTTAATTAAGTACACTTTAATTTAGTTATCGAATGATTTTATTAAATTTTACTACATCATATAATGCATAATGTTACAGTTTTCAATTACATTTATTTTTTCTCCACTTTTATAACTTTTTTAGAATGCATGGAAACTTTCATGATGGCAATAATCTATTAAATCTAGTTTTTATGTACCTGTTTTCCCATTTTGTTGAAGTTCTTTGAAATTCTCATGAGTGGATTCTGTTTTTTTTGTATTATCAGAGAAAGCTAGATGACTCAGTAACTCATCTATGATTCTTTGTTGGTGCAATATTTTCAGTAAACTGTCTTCATCAGCTGTTATTTTAGAGCTACGGATCTTCTGTCTTCTTTTACTCTCCTTACTGGACAAAGCAGTCTTGATTCGAGTTTTCAAATCTTTCTATGTATACATACATCCATATGTATAAAGGTTCATACAAAATTACTGGTATATAGTAGTAGCACAATAAAATCTTGTAGCTATACTGATTGAATCATAATTTTAAAACAGTTTTACAATTTAAAGATTTTACTACATACAGCCAGTTAAATATGATTTATACTCATATCACTGCTGAAAAAATGTTATAAATATGATTATTTATCTTAGAATTTAGAATATATTCACAGCAACTGACATAAATAAAGAAATTATATTACAGCAACAAGCAATTTAAAATAAATAAGGGCATTAAAATAAGAGGTAGTTAGTTAAGAATTTAATAAAGGTTTAAAACATATTAATATTAGAAATCAACTTGCCTCTCTTAAATATTCATGAATTTTGTCCCTCAGTTCATTTCTATCTGTCAAAGTGTCATTCATTTCTTAACCAAGATTCATATTCACACAAAAGTACCTATAAATTATATCATTAAACATTAACATCTGATGATAATTATATAATTAATTAAGCAAAAGGGCAGAAAGCACATGAAGGTCATCTCTTCCTCTATAAAAACAACCAAAGTAACATTTAATGTCATATTTTCAAGTACCTGCCTAATTAAACCAAAGTTTAAACTAAAAACACAATATATCACCAAAAATACTGTATCCAAACCACCTAGGCTTTCAAAGATTTAACAATCAAATTCCCTTTTTTGATGTTATCATTCCATAACACAAACACATTCTCCAACAGATATTTCATATTAGCTGAATAACTTTATATTATTTAAGTCTTTTCTTCACAGTTTAATTTCTTTAAAGCAGATTTCATTCTAGCTCATGAGGAAAACTTAACTGGTCCAATTATTGTAAATATTGTATTGTGTTAATTAAAAACTACAGAATTTTAATTAAGAACACTGATCTATTTTAAGAAACATATTGTAAATGGGATTTCAACCTCCATTAACACATGGTAGCATTTGAAAATGTACATCAGCTCCTCAGGAGCAAGAGGGTCTTCTACCTTTCTCCTCTGAAACAGGAACTGGGAGGGAAGACTAACTTTTGTACCAATAACCCATTTCTACATATGCACTACTTCAAAACAATTAACTCCAGATCCACTGGGAACTGACATCTAGAGATGGTGTAAGGTAATGAGATTTCAGGAGTGGTTCATCTCTGGTCCACAACCTGGCATCATTGGGAGTATCACATCCAGTCCATGGTAGGAACATGGAATCCAGTTTTATAAATGTAGAAAGTCTTCTGTTTCATCCACCTTCAACAAACATCAAATAAAGGAACCAACATGCAACAACTGGCAGGAATATGAATAAGTACTTCAATGTGAGGTGCATCTCCAGTTCAAAACCTGGCAACATATAGGGATCTTATTGTTCAGTCCACTTTTGAAGTAGGGTATCACCCAAACACTGGATTATCTCAAACTAACACCTGACCCAACCAGGAACAAACATCCAGAGGATCGTAAAGAGGAGGTATATATCAGTCAGAAAGGTAAACTACAATAACTAGATATATGTTGGAGTGCTACAACTAACACCTGGCAGGAACTGGAGTTACACATTAGGTCCATAGTAGGAAGAGCATAATGCCATCAAAACCAGCAGAATGTCCCTGCCCTACTCTCAACTGAGTGGTATGTTGCTTCACTCAGGAAGATCAGCCTCTAAGACTACCACCCCTGGGGCTAGAAACTGGTAAGTAGCAAGGACTCCCACACTCCACTAGAAGAAAAGGGGAAAGAAATTCATTGAAGAGTCCAGAGACACACAGTACCAGAGACAGTAAAATGAATTGTTGCAACACTATATTTTAAAAAGCAGAGCTAATACATGAACAGAGCAATCAATCAACATCTGACAATGTCTGGAATTGTATATAAGGCCTGCTGTAGGAAGAGACTCAACACCCAAGACTATCAAAGATGAAAAGTAATCCCCATCTGCTTTACTCATGAAATCCATGAATGTACAGTATGGGACAAACATATTCAGGAAGCAAAAAACCATGAGATATATGTTCAACTGGTCCTATGTAACACCCCATCTCAACAGTGTGTGTAAAATGAGCCTGTGTGTGTATGTTATGATATGTTATAGAACAATTATCAACATCCATGCACAGCTGAAGATAGGACAAAGTTAAAAAAACAATACCTGGTGGCATCTGAAATTGTACATCAAGTCCATGGTAGGGAATGCCTTGACATTATTGTCATCTAATATGCTCATAAGATGTACAGTTGAGATTTTGTTACTAAGTGAACAACATCAGGCACTACTTCTTACAGGGTGGGATTCATAACTTAAGAGCAAGAGGCTCCTGTATAGAAAAAGAAACTGAGTACCTGTCACTCACAAATAAACAGAAGTGTGTAAAATGGCAGATAGATGTAATTGATTGCACTGATGATGTCCTCCAAAGAAAGGTGGAAGTGGGTAGCCAGAAAAATGGTCAAGTGATGGATTTGATGAGTAAAGACAAAAAAGGAGACAATCATCCTGACAAAGGGAAGAATACACCATACAAATGACCAAACATATGCAACCAATAAGGATAGTGAAGGAACAATCATATGAAATAGCAGAGTTTCATGGAATAATTAAATGTACACAAGAACTACAGAAGGGATCAATGCATGTCAGATGCCATTAGAAGGCTCTGACCAGATATAGGAGTTGATCTAGAGTTGAATGTTTATAATGATGGAGAGGAGGGAAAGTGGAATTAATCTCCTAGACAGCAGAAGTTCTGGGTAGAAAATAATGGTTGAAAAAAAAAACATAGGAAGAATGGAACAAAATAAGTGAATGTCAATTGTTAAGACATCAATAAGCCAAGGATCACACACCAGCAACAAGAGGAACAGTGACTTCAATGAAAAAGATGATAAAAGTTAGAATGGAGAATGAGTAAAATCATGAAGGATCACACTGGGGTTCCAATTGGGAAGTGAGGCAGAACTGGTAGGACAAACAATGAAATAAGATAAACAAGACAAGAGACTGGAATACTGACACAAATTTAGTAAATGAAAAAGTGGTAGGCAGAGACACCCAGCAAACAACAACAGAGGAAACCAACAGGTTCTTGAAAGAAAAACCAAGTGAAGAAGGACAACAAATGACAAATGGTAAGATGAAAATGATGGTTACTCTGGTGTAGAGACCAAGAGCGGAATGTAATCCATTTTTGCTAATAAACTACCAACTAGTATGGGTGAACATGACAGAAAATCAAATAGGCAACATTCGCAGAAAATCCAGATCTTCTGGCAGGGGCAAAGACAAAAATCAACATGAGAGGATGAAGTGTGGGTAAAAAAAATGAAATGTACCAGAGTGAAACTGAGAGATGTATGCAAAACAAAGGGAGAGGAATGGTTGGTCCAACAGAACCTGACAAGTAGTGATCTGAGCTAATAGAAAGATAAATATGTAAGTAACTGTTCATCCAGTTCTGACTGAGAGCATCAATTGCATCTGTCTGCAAATGAGGAATGGTCAACTGAAAGTGGGATATTTAGTACTGAGTGAAGATGCAATGGTGTCTAAATTAGGGATACTCTAATGAGCATAGAACTACCAAAAAATTACAGGATCCAAAGACCACTCTGCCACCAGATTCATGGCATCAAGAATATAACACATAAACAAAGTTATTTGGTGGCTGTGGATTTACTAAAGTCCAAAAACAAAGGTCTCTCAATCAGGTGCCTCCTTGCCTGGAGATCTAGGCTACTACTGTCTAGTTGACTAAAGACACTATTATCACTTGTCCCTGAAGAGGCAGCATGAAATATAGAATAGCTACTAAACAACATAAAACTCTAAAATATTGATATCAAGAGTAGCTGGACAACTCCACCTTATATACACCTTCAGACCATTAAGAAATGTTATGCCAACTGAAAAATGAAGCACTGATGAAAAGGTGCCAATCTGGACAAATTAGAGGAATATTGATCTGATCCATTGATCAGGAAAAGTCTGTAAGTAATGGAGAGAAGGAAGGATAAGAGAAGCCTCCAAGGCATCTTAAACAAAGCTCCACTTGTCAACTGTGGGTAAGACCAAGGGTAGTGAGTATCTCAAGAAAGGCACATATCCCAAAAAGAGATAGAATTTCTTGTGCAGAAGGAGAAGTTGAAAAGGAAACCTTGTACACTAGCCCTTTCATATCTTGTTATCAAAGTAGAGGAGACTGGGTCCAACTATGAAATGAATTGAAAAACACACCCACAAGAACCAGAAAATGGGTTGATATGAGGAACAACTTTCTCCCTTGATAAACCAACCAGGCCAGCTTTTCAAAGAAGAACTCAAGTATGGAGGGAAGAGTCAACCTGCAAGGAAGCCAACAGTAGCCAGTAATTCATGTAATTGTTGAAATAAAGACCACAAGAATGAAGCAGTTGAAAGAATGACCAACAACTTTAAAAAGCACAGAGGGCTGAGATTAAGGCAAACAGAAGAGCCTGAAATTGAAAAACATGCCTGTGATGAACACGTTAAAAGAAATGTCAAAACTGTAGTGAGATGGGAATATGCAAATGATTATCCAATACATTAACCTTCATTATCCATAGATCTGGAGTGAAAATCCAAGTGAGAGTTAAATACGACTTCATGGTGAACTGGGGAATGATGAAGAAGCAATTCAGAGATGACAAAATGATCACTAGGAACCAGAGTCCCATCTTTTGAGAAACAATGGATTATGTAAAACCCTTGACAAGGAGAATCTCCTTGCATGACAGCATCCTTTTCAATTAAATCCTGAATTACCTCTATCAACTGCAAGCATGAAAGATGATCCCATGGGGAGGAGCAGAGGAAAGGCAGACAACTGTAAGGGAGAGAAAAAATGGATTACCAGACCTTGAGAAAACACCCTCAAAACTCAAAATAATAAAATAAAAGTAACAAGAGAAAATTAAGATCTAGAAAAAAGTTGTAATAATGTTAATGATTCCAAAACTTGAAAGCAAAAACAAGCATGTCTTAACAGTAAGACTACCAATCAAGAAGTGATTAATAAGTGCATTATTAGAGAGAGCACTAATTACAATAGGAGTAGTGTTGCAGAAAGAAGTGGGAGTCACAAAACTAGTGGCAAGCAACAAGTATGGACTGATAGAGAGCAGTAGTAATCAAGAAAATGTTTCAAGAAAAGAGGTAAGATATTGTATTGGAACAAACAAGTTTTAATAGCTGCTGAATCTTCATAGATTATAACTTGATTTAATGCATGAAAATATAATTAACCTGCAAGAGAGCTAAATGAAATAGATAAATGTTAGCAAGTAAGAGGAACATTGCTCCAATCTAAAACAAAATCATCACTTCAAGCTAAATTTTACCACATCATCTCCAAACATTTTACAAACTTATTTCAGCAGCAGGGAAATTATTCTCCAAGAAAAAAAAAGTAGTCTTAATTTTACATTGTACTTTATATTATTACAGAATTATAAAATTCTAAATTAACATTATTTTACTAATAACATAAAGGCTTATCAATAGCCATTATATTATTGAATTAAGTAACATGGTAATGACTATACATTCTGTTTAATACTGGTTTGCAGATAGTCCTTCTTGCAAAATAATCTTGTTTGATCAGTTTTCTATTCACTGTTCTTCTAGTTATTGTGGAATGAATGTGTTCATGCCATTCCTGTTGTAAGGTGTTGTAAGATTTTTTGACCATGACATATTAATTAGGTCAAAATGCTACTAGTTATCATCTCAGGCAGCAGTTTTTTGGTGTCAACCAGATTTTCTTGGAATAAAATTTCCTGTAGTTGGATAATGTTTTAGGACTATCAATACAGTAAAGTGGAGATTTTTTACTGTATTGGGACTGCCCAATACAACTCTAAAATCAGGGGTTCAATTTCCCTTGGTGGGCTCAGCAGATAGCCTGATGTGGCTTTGCTATAAGAAAAACACACAAACACACTAAGTAAATTTACTAAAGTTAAAATCATATTCTCATAATTTCAAATTAATAGGATATTATAAATATTATTAATTGAGCCTTAAATGAAAAATTATAAAAGCTTATCTTTTAATTTGTACTAATTTAGCATTCTTATAAATAAGAGGTTTTCAAATTCAAATTTATTGAAACAGGTATTAGTCTAAAACTGTAGTTTGTTAATTTGTCTCTCCATTTATTATTACCACAATTTATAATTCTTCCTGTGATAAAGTGATCAAAACTGAAAATCTTACTGTAAATTAGACCTAAACAAATTTCTTAAAAAATATCTTAAATTATTCTAAGGGGAACAGATCTCAGAAAATTAATGCTCTTTTACCACAAAAAAATTACATACAAAGCATTCACCAATTACCTCACCTACATCCTTTTTTTTTCCACTATGACATCAATGTTCCTCTCACACAAAAGATATGTACATTTTTTATCTTACCATCATATTTCACTTGTGAGCTTTGTATGATTTGCATGATGTAAATATCATGCTTAATGATTGGCTAGAACAGGGTTGAGCAACTTACTTTTCATAGTGGCCACAACTGTGGCTAATGAAAACAATGTTGGCCAGAGTTCAAAAAGAAAAACTGAAAAATGTCAGTTTAATCAAAATAACTGCATTTCAACTTACCTTCAATGTGAAAATTCATGGGGGTTTTCTTCAACAAGTTTTGTGAAGTTTGGCTTAATATCTATGTTCAATGAGCATCTTAGCTTTGCCTCTAAATTTATGTCAGTAAGTTGAGATATGTACCTAAACTTGGGAAAATCTAGCAAACAAAATGTTGACTCACACACCCAAGTGGATCCAAACATGGAATATAATTTTGAAATGGCTATTTTTAAATTTGGAAGATTCTCATTTATCAGAATAGTAAGCCACATCTCTCTGATAGAACATTTTTGTTTACCTTTTATATGTTTTATACTTTTCAGGGTAAGCATCTCATCTCCAAATCCACACTTATCCAAAGACAAAAAAGATGTAATTTCCTTACTGAAAGTTCCTAAGTCAAATTGAAATGGGTCATACAAAAATTCAAATATCAATTTCAAATTTTTAAATTCGGAGAAACATTATTCAAATTTTTGATCCAGTTTACACAGAGATTATCTTTAGCATCAGAGAAATCATAGTCCTTGTTATTTTCTAGAAAACTATTCAAGTTTGCAAAATGTGTCAAATCATTCTTTTGTAATTGTTCCACAAGGAGATTTAGCTTTAACTGAAATTCATAAATAGACTGTGATTGCTTGCTTATTATTTTACCTCTTCTCTGAAGCTTCATGTTCAAATTATTCAAGAGAGCCATCATGTTGCAGAAAAAGTGCAAATCACACTGAGATGACAAAGTTTCAATTTCAAAGAAATTTTCAATCTTACCTTTTCCAACAAGATGCTCTTTTATTTGAGGAAATAAGGAAGTAAATTGTTCCAAGACTTTTCCTCTACTTAACCATCTTACATTTACAAAATCAGTAAGATCATCAAAAGTACAGTCACTGCTTTTCTTTAAAGACTCAATAAACTGTCAAAGGATGAGAGAGCTTCCACTTTTAATATAATTCACAATTTTTACAACAATGTCAATCAAATTTATCAATTCATCACTTTTAGACATCTCAGCACATAAATTTTCCTGCTACAAAATGCAATGGAAAGATGGTAGCATGAATTTCACATTATTTTCAATTAAATGCTGCTTCAAAAGAGAAACAAATCCTAATTTTGCTCCAGTCATGGCAGGAGCACCATCCATTGTGACAGAAACCAGTTTTTTTAAAATCCAGATTAAATATTTTTCAAGTTTAAAGAAATTTTTCAAAGATGTTTTTTCCACATGTTCAATCTCATAATCCATTAAGGCCAAGCATTTTTTCCCTCACTTGGAAATTTGAAGTTACATATTGAACCCAAAATATCAACTGTGCAGTGTCACTAACATCTGTTGACTCATCTAGTGCTAAAGAAAAATACAGTCTTTTAGTTCTTTAAGCAACTGATTTTCTATGTCTTTAGCTAGCTCCAGCATTCTGCAGACAAATGTTCTTCGACTTAATTGCAAATTACTTACCTTTTAAAGAATTCATCTTTTATTTTTGAATCATAATTCTCCAACAGAGTTTCAATTACCACAATCAATATTTCTTTTACTAATGTATCTCAGAATAGTTGGTTTCCCATCATCAATAATTTATTTTACAAGTTCAGCATCAGAAAATGATTTATTTTTTAAACTACAGGGTGCTCGGAAAGTCACTATGCAGTTTTGTAATCATATTTTATTCAGTCTATTTCAAGCCAACAACTGATAACAGTGTTTAGAAACAAAATAAGAAGGATCCAGGCCTGTATTGATGCCAACGGGGGTCACTTTCAACATTGTTTATAATTGTCATTCATATTACAGCTAGATAGTAGATAGGGACAGTGGGAATCTCGTTAATCCATTCATTAATGGATTTAAATGGCAATTTTATTTAAATACAAAATTATTAGCCTAATATTAATAACCTTTCAAGTTGCTCTGGGGCCTATTAGGCCCCACTTTTCGTAGGAGTGTTAATAAATATATTTACCTTTGACTTTCTGAACACAGTGACTTTCTGAACACCCTGTAGAATCCAAGCTACTTTATAGCAAGCTAAAATAACTAGTTCGATCAATGATAAAAATCTTTTAGCCTTCATTTTGTTCATGAAATTGTGCTTTCTGATGGCTGATTTCATTCATATGATTTTTGCTATCAACTGGAAATTTTACATCAAATTTGTTGTGAAAATTGTTAAAGTGTTGCTTAAGGTTGTATACTTTATTATTCCTAAAAACTTTGTCACATAAAAGACACACTGGATTATTATTTGCTTCAATCACTACAAATTTCAACTCCCAACTTTCATTAAATTCTCGTTTCACGTTTTTCTAGTCACGCGCCATTCTCTTTTCAACAGTAATGCCAAAACCAATTAAAATGTCTTTATTTTCTGAGTGTTCACCATCATCTGGATTCTTTCATTTTTGAATTATCCACTTATCCATATTATGAGATTAAAAACAAAATGTATTTAAGCACTTGAAAGTTGCACAATAAAAATATGTTTCCAAGCACATGCAAAACAACACA
Source organism: Tachypleus tridentatus (assembly GCF_004210375.1). NCBI lineage: Eukaryota > Metazoa > Arthropoda > Merostomata > Xiphosura > Limulidae > Tachypleus > Tachypleus tridentatus. Next base: position 154,714,693 of record NC_134831.1, read on the forward strand.
CTAGATAACAAAGATCTAAATCAGATTGACGTTACAAAATGGGCAGAGGCTGCGGCAGTGATAAAGCACAGGACATTAGTGATGATGTGAGGCAGTGCAGTTGCTGATTACCAAATTTGCGATAAAAAAATAAATGATGGAAGAAGTTGATTCCTAAATACAAGCTGGCCACAATTTTGCTATCCACTGGCTAGAACATTCTCCTAAGGCAAAATGACAAGTGATTCGGTAATCTAATTATTTTATCACAATGTAACAAATTAAGGTTCTAATATAATGCTTTTCAACAATAAACACTTCTTCATGCAATAGGCAATGTATTATTATTGAACACCTTAATGAATTAAGAAAAGTGAATCATGAGTGTGTGTAACTAGATTCTGTTTACAGTCCATTACTGAAGAAATATATAATTCTGTACAATCAGAGAGCTCTGAATGAATGACAAAAGTACCATAATTGAGGATGAACAGGATTAAACTAAATTATTATATTGTACATTTGAAGATAATTTGAATCAGTACATATCTGAAATAAATTAAAAAGAAATGAGTAAATATTTAAGACCAAATGAGAATAAATGAGAAGGGATAAAACTAAAGAAATGTGTAAATGATAATGGCTAGATACAAGAAAATTCTAAGAGTATCTGAAAGTGAATGAGAAAAATAATTAAGTGACTGAGCAGCTCAGGTCATTGGAAATGCATCAATAACAAGTTAATAAGATGGCCTAGCAAACAGTTAAAATAACATATTAAACATTAATAAGCAATGCAAATTTTAATCAAAATCCCATTATTATGTTGATATATATACCACTTGTACGTTGTATGCAAGTTATAGAACCATTATCATACAAAAAACATTTCTTAGCAAAGAAGAGAATAAACTTGAGTATTAATGAATAAAGTTTAAAATATTGTGGAAGACACACAACATCTTAATGTAACCAGTATAACAATGTAAATTCATGATACAATTGTTCTTTCATATAAAAGCTTAATCAAACTGCTTTCTCCCTGCACAACTAAGGAAAAAAATAAAAGTCATGCACAGTATTAGACTTATTCATAATTATAGGATGACCATGCAAAAAGTACGTCTCACTGGATAGGGTGATCCTTATATTTGAAATTCTGATTTATAAAACTACCACAACCTCATTTTGTTCCAATATGCATAAATAAGCAATTGATACCAAATTTTATCCAAATGAATAACATTTAGGAGTTTCTAAAGGTAGTTTAAATTTTACCTTTTGGTCCAGATATTTTAGACTTTTCCAGAATATTCAAAATAATTCTGGAAAGGCCCAGCTTATTATTATGGAACACTTTAGTACATTTTGGAATATTATAGTATGTTCTGAAATATTCCAGAGTATTTCACATTATCCAGAATATTCCAGAACATTTCATATATAAGCCATGCCAACAATTTTTAATTCTATAATATTCTGTATAACAAAACAGTGGTTTCTAGAATTTCTGTAAAGGTATATAAAAATTTTGATACTGTATAGATGTATCAACTAGATACTACTAAAAGCTAGACTACACTTTGGGTACTTGGTTCAGAAGAAACTAACATGAAGCAAATTACCTTCAAACAGGCCAGTAATGTGTGTTTATATCTGCTATCAAAAAACAATAAAGAATATATTTCATGAAAGCTCTAAGGTTGTGATCAAGAAAACCACAGCTTTTAGGGGCAAGGTTTGAATTCAAATACATCCAGAACATCATGCTATTTCCAAAGTCGAGAAGCTTTGTTTTGAAAAATGGGCAAAGCTAATAAAAAAATCAAAACACAATGAGTTAATGAAGCAAACTTTGTTAATAACAAGACAATTTTTGACACCACTCATAAGATGCTCTAACCCTCATCAAGATCCCAGAAGACAAGGACTTTTCATCTTGCTCACTTAATACTTAAAGACTGTTTAGTTTTTAAAACAGAAGTGTTGAAGATAGTTTTAAAAGTGTATTTGTGACAAATTTTACTACATAACCCTGTTTAAAAGATATGTTCTGTTTGTAATTACATTGTTGTCTAGATTTTACTAATACTGTTGATGTCACATCACTTGAATCTTAGGTATTTTGCTTTGTATCTTAACTGAATATTGTTACACTGTAGTGCAACTTGCATTGTTTGTTGAAAATTCAAAACCTTAGTAAACAAGGTATAAATATAGGTGACCAAATAAGGGAAAATCAAGTGCAATTCCCTTTGAAAATTTGTTAGTGAAAGAAAACATGAAGTCAGATGACAGGTGGTTGATTAGCCATAACAGGAAATATTATTTAAAGTGAGTTTCACAGTTTAATAGAGATAAGGAGAATAATTTGCCTTTTCAAAGAGTGCCTTAAAGTAATGAATCCATCTGTGTAGGCTTTGATGAAAAGGAGATAATTATTTACAGTTTGAGATACAAAGTAACATTATGTATTGTAAATTGTTGAAATATTATTTTGTGTTTACAACTGGTGAATTGTATGTTCGTTATCACATTTAGTTATATGATTTCTGTGGAAATTTTCCATGTTTATTTATAAGCAAGTAATTTCATGTTTGTATTTGCAAAGTAAAGTTGAGTTCATTCTTGTACAAGTAGAATGCAAAGTTTGAGTATTTATTATCAATTTTTGCATACTACTTATGAGCAAGCTGTATCCAGCAGGCAAGGCTTAATAAGTCACACGTTGGTTGTAAGTTACCACTGTTTATAATTTGATGATGAGCTGGTGAGTGCATGAGGAAAATTAGTATATATTTAGCTAGATTTATTGATGCAAGATATTACTCAAATGACATAGATGGTTAGGACCTTCCAGCAGCTGAATAAATTAGAATATAGTGATTATTATTGTAAATAGTGTTGAGATAAAGGTTTGGATATTTTTATTGTGAATATATTATGTTTTGTAAAATGCACACCCAATTACTGATGATACCTGCATGAAAAAAATGGCATCCAAACTATGGATAGTGTATTATATGACAAGAGGAATACAATTGTACTGAGCACTTGAACTGTCTCTTAATCTGTTTTTTTCTTTTTTTTATTGTAGCCTGGTAATAATATACTGAGAAATGAGAATAATCCTAATGGTACTGTTCTATCAGTGGCATACAAGAAAGACTAAACTACTATCATCCCTTCTCATGGAAATATCAATCCTGTTGTAAAAGATGCAGAATAGCACTTGGAGAGACTAGAAATGATTACAAGGTTAACAGCTACAGACATAACATGTGAATCTGCTGGGAGGTATTTGTGTAAATTGGGCAACCTGCTGAGAATTGATTTGTTAGTCTGATTTAGATTTTGACACCCAATTTGTAAATATCTTATTATGTGTAAGAAATGGTAAAATTATATTGGTGTTATACTTGAATAGTCTGTCTTTATGTGACAAAAAAGAAAGCATGGATTAACCTTCAAAACACATCCAGTTGCATATCATAAAGTCTAAAGACATGTCAATTGAAGATTTCATCACAAAAAGCACAACACTTCTTCAGGTACTTTGAAAATCCATCTGGATTTCTTTATTATGATCTTGAGTCATGGAAGCTCAAAGAGGGTATAGGGAGGCGCTACAGACAGTTTAATGATTGAATGAGATTCCCACCTATACTCATGATGATTTCAAGTGGTATTTCTGCACTGTAGTATTCAACAACTCTCTACCAATAAGAGTGTGATACACCTTCTATGCTGATTGTTCAATCATCATTTCAAGGTTAGGAAGTGGGAAGGATATGTGGGCAGTGTGAGAAAAGGTTTCTATAAGGCATACATTTTCAAAATTAGAAAATGTTAACTTTCAATACCTTACCTCTTCATACATATTAGCTAGAGACCCACAGTGAAGTTGTTGAGGGACTAGTGCAAAAGTAGCCTAGATAATCCCCCATTGATGAGTACCAAAAAGAACACATGGAGCATCACACCCTATACTATTAAAATAAAGGGCACACCAGGATATACTCTTTGCCCATAGTGAAAATATGTATTGTCAAGTCAGGTGGGAAAAAATAAAAGTGTGAAAAATGGACATGTTGTTTGGTGTAAGTGGCTAGGGTATGTTAAATCATACATAGTGAGTCAACTTTAGTCCAAAACCAGTCAGTGCCAGGGACCTTTTGTCCTTTGTGCAGTTGGGAGAGAGTTCACACCAAGAGAACACCAATGCTCTATTCTCTACAAAGTGGAACTAGTCATACTTAAGAGGAAACTTCCACAGTACATCATTTTAGCTGTTAAAAACTGGTGAGTGGCAAGACTCCTCTGCTTCACTAGAAGTGCAATGGGGAGTCCAGAAGAATGCAACACTTTAATACTGTACAATGGATGACTACAAAACACTATTTTTAAAATCAGGCTAGCCTAGGTTTATTCAACTAGGACCAACAGCTATCCTGTTAGTGCTTTAGTCATGATAGTCTATGAGTAGGTATAGTCTAAATCAGGCCATATTTTGTAAATAATATATCCCAAGGAAATCCTTAGCAGTCTTGTAAAATATCCCACATCATAAATGACCATTTCAGACCCAAACAGCTGTATGGTGCAGATATAAACTTCAGTAAACACTGGCACACACTGCAGTATCCTGAAATGTAGGATAGAGGCTTTGTAAAGGCAAAAAACAAGGTAAGAGAGAAAGAAAAAGAACTTACTTAGTCAGAGCTGGTAAGGTGTAACTAGAATGGTGGTAGGAGGAAGTAGATATTTCAAAGAACAACAGATTGCCATATGATCAAAATAATGTATGATGAAAGTGCAGTCCACACAATCTCCTTTGACAGATGACAGAAGAAAGCATACAGAGAAAATGTTGTTGTATGATTTGGAAAAATGAAACATGAAGGAGTTAATGTTAATTTTTACTGAATGAAATACAGCACCTGAAATGAAATATATGAAATATATTGAGCCTATAGCACTGAAATCTATGAGCAGTGGTAGGATGGATGAAAACAGATAAATAAGAAATGTGGAGAAAAAGAGAAGAGGAGGCAAGAGAATAGAGAGGCAAAGAAAGGGTGCAGGAAAGATGATAGATCAGTGAGAATAAGGAATAACATTGATCAAAACCTATGATTCCATAGAAACAAGTACTCCATGAAAATTACACAAGCAGATGAAAGAAGACAAATGAGAGAAAATGGAGGCAAAAGCACTTGAGCAACAAGGCATCACACCCCAACAAACTCTTGCAACAGATTAAACAAACAGGTCAATGAAAATAAACATATCACTGTAGAAAAATGAATAAGCATCACCAGAAACTCCTCAGAGGAAGAGTGAATTACCATAAAAAAAAGGGAACCGGGTGGAAAGTAATGGAAAAAGATAGAAACTGTAAAATAGAGGATATGACTCCCAAGTCTGAAAAAAACTTGTGTGTAGGAGATAGAGAGAGACAATACAGCACAAGGTCATGTCAAACCATGAGATTACAAAGAAAGGAGAACAAGGCATGCATGCACCAAAGTAGTGGACAAAAAGAACTAAATGTGGACTTGCATATATAGATAGAAAGTAATGAAAGTGAGTGGCAAGACTCCTCTGCTTCACTAGAAGTGCAATGGGGATTTTGACACCATGTCAAAGCATAATTGGACTTGCATATATAGATAGAAAGTAAAAAAAATAAATAAAAGGAAGAAGCAAAGAATTAATTACAAAGAGGGGGAAAGAAACATAACTAGGAAACCCACTTCTGAAATAAAGACTCAGGTAGATTCAAGATACTTTGGATATAAGATTAGTTAAAGCTAGGTAGTGAGAAAAGAAATTAACAAAATTCATTCTGTCATGAATGAGAAAAATACGTAAAGGTATGTCAGTTACAACAGAAGGCCCAGACTACATTATACACACAAAAGTTGTCACTTCTCCCAACAGACAAGGATATACCCAACACCAATGTAGTTTGTAGAGTACTGTGAACAATATCATCTTGTCTTTCATCAGACAAAGTGGAAACTCACAACATATATAAAATAATATGGAAATAAAAGGTAACAAAATCTGCAGGAACAGAAAATGTTGGAAAGATCCAATAATATATACTTCCCAAACAAGTAATTCCATTGTAGATACTTCCACTAAAACAAATGCCTACACTTGAAACTTTAAAAATTTCATAAGCAAGAAAAAAGAAAAAGACATTGATACACACAACTGCCAAAACAAGAAGTGATGTTTGAACAATCAGTATAGAAAGAGCTAGGTGTGCTAAAAGGATGTGTCACACTCCTATTCTTGGAGAGTTGTCACATGCTCATTTGGCCAACTCAGCCACCACCCATAAACACCTGACCAATATGACAACTTCAACTTGCTGAATAAATCAAAAATTTAAACATACTCAATTAAGACAAAAATCAAGTATTAATGTTGGGCATTTACAAACCTATATGTAGGACCTGTTTTGAAGCTAAATTTCAATAAATTTCTCCATTCATAGTGTTATATTAATATAATATACTGAGTTTTCCTTAGTATTCAACATTTTCTTCACTTAAGATCTCAGTCATTTTCATTAAAATACATGTTTACTATCATATTTATCCATCATAAACTTGTTAATTGTTTATTTTCAAACCATTACTTCAGTTTTCAAGCTCTAAAATGCTCAATATTGTATTATAACACTTTCAAAAAACAAATTAAATAGTAGAAAACTAATACTCAAATTAATAATAAAAATACTAGTAGCATAAGCATCACTGTTAAAAACTGCATTGACTATATCTAATGCTGATTTCTGTTTTCATTACCAGATTAAATATATTTTCGGCTTGTCATGCTAAAAGATTACAAAACATTAAAGATGTTTTCACTAATATATTTTCAAGGCTTACTGTTTAATATTTGTTTGATACACCAGAATAGATAGTTTTTGATGTTAGATGAAATGTGCAGAAGCAAATTTTATTTCTATTATTTTTCCTAATTTAATACATGAATGTTTCAGTGACTGTTTAGTGCAGAAATCAGAATACAAGGACTTGTGATCATTGTACTTACCTCACTGTGTAATGAACTAAAAACACAACTGGCTTTGGGTAAGTATGCATAACATACTCTGTAATACCATAGGGAAATGGTGATAATAAAAGCATTAAAGCTATTACGTCTGAGATGTTTAAAATGAATACAAATTGTAACTTGCAATTAACTTTAGCTGAAGAAATAGATATCTCTTAACTATATACTTACAAAATAATAACCTGACAGCCCAATTATCAAATATTGTTTTGCTTTTTTGTAATATATAGTGCATACTGAAAGGATTTAGACATTTGGGCAATAAAGTTAGAAAAAAAAACTTACTTTTACTCTCCAGATAATAATAATAAAAAAAACTTGAATATTTTCAGTTTCAGAATCAATATCTCCCTCCCCAATTCATAACAGAACTTACAGACAACAAGGTGTCATTGCACATCGATCCTTCTATTTTTCAGGAAATCATTTCCACTTTTAAACTCCAATAATAATAATAAAAAAGTAGTTCTATTCCCTATTACTGCAGACAATTCACAAGACAATTATTGTGTTAAAAAAATAAAACTATCATAAGTAGAGCATAATCTAGTTCATTTTTCCCAAATTTTCAATGGGTCCTTTCATTTTATTATCTTCAAAATACAGCATAAGGAAACTGTATATTAGTCTTATTGATATATTAGTTAATCTTGTAAAATTCATGAAAATCACCTCCAATTCTTCTTTTCTCAATAGAAAATATCAGTCCTTAACCTATTCATATAACATTTAAATCCCAGCACTCATCCTTGTCAATATTACTTCTTAGATAATGAGACTGAGACCAAAATTGTATTTTTTGTAAGGCCTACCTAGTAATATCTGCAGACATACATGTATATAGGCAACAAAAAAAGTGTAAACTAAAAATTAAGTAACATATTTAACTTGTGTAGATATGAACTATGGGAGGGAAAGAAAATGAACAAAGAGGGATGGAAATGAGAAATAGTGGAAAGTTATTGTTGTGGGTGGTTCTTTTGTACAGCATTTAGATAGGATAATCTGTGAAGTAAATAAGAAGCAATGTATTAGAATACATAATTCAAAGCAAATGATATAATAAAGGGTACTAGCTGTGATTTAGTCTTTTTCTGTGCACATAATGGTTAATGACATGGGCAAAAATAGGTGACATGAAATAAACTAATTGATGAGTAAAGAATGTTGATTGTGCCATTTATTGAAAATAGTCATAATTTAATTCTATCAGAAATACTCTGGAGATTTAATTGATGAGATGAGATTAGAAATAGATCACTAGTGATGAATACTAGGTTTAGGTTAATGTGTAAGAATGAGCAGATTTGCTGTCTGACTTGCAAGGTCAATTCCATGGCAAAAGAAAGCCCCTTGAAATGAATGGCTTAGATTTAACTACTATAAGGGATGGCTTGTTTGAAGGCCATCAAATCAGCTGTAAGGGCAACTTTAAACCAGCACTATATTTATAACTATAAGATAAGTTGAGAGATATAAAAGTTAAATCATGATAAAAAAAAAGGTTTTTAAAAATAATTCAGGATAAATTTCTTCATCAATTGGTCAGACAATTATGAAGAATTAAATTTTGGTGCAAGTGATCATTACTTTATTAGGTTTGACATTCTATTCCATACAGAGATCAGAAATAATGGCATTTTGGTTATAACTTTCAAGAAAGTAAATTTTCAACAAATGTAACAAAAATTATCTGTTGTGAATTAAGTAAAATAATTAATCAGAGATGCCAATCAATAAAGAGTAGTTTTTACAAATAAACTTTTAAATATTCAAGGTAACCATCATCCTTACAGAGAAAAACTTGGTTGAAAGTAAAAAACATAAGATCAGCTCAAAAGGAGTATAAAAGATAAAATTAATGAAAAGCATTACACACTTTAGAAGTTTAAATTGATTAATATGACAGGAGACTTGAAAGATTATACAAGATCAAGAAAGTTTATCAAACATGGCATATGAAAGTAAAAAAAATGTGAAAACATTTTGACTAAAAAGGTAATTTTTAACATTAAAAAATTTTCTTAAGAGAAAGCAAAGTGTTAAAATGGAAATAAGGCCTCTGACCAACAAAAAATGAAGGATCATTATTTATAACTATAAGATAATTGCATTACTAAATTCTACTTTTTTTCAGATTTTACTAATGCATATTTAACATTCTCATCCTGAACAGTTAATAGATGAAAATCAGATAAAAAAAGACAATCATGTTAAATTTAAATTTGTTAAGAAAAAAACTAGAAAGTTTAAAGAATGATAAGGCTCTTAAGCCAGAAAATATTAACCACATTATGTAAATGATGGTATGGGTGTGGATCTGGATTTTCAGAAAGCATTTTACAAGATTCATATGAAAGGTTTGTTTAAATATATATTTTATATAGATATATATATCTAGGGGTGGGAGGTAATCTAATTCACTCGACAGAAAAATAGCTGGGTGGAAGAAAGCAGAGACCTGATATAATAAACATAAAATTTACTCAAAATGGAATCCCTCAGGGAGTAGTGTTTGAGCCTTTGCTCTTTTTGATTTACATCAATAACACAGAGAGAAAAATGGTCAAAATATTTCTGAAAATTGTGGATGATAATCAAGTCACATGTGATGCCAATTATGAGGAAAATTCTGCTACTTTATATAAGGTTGGTAAACTGGGTAAATAAATAGCAAACAGCATTTAACTACAATACATGTAAGGTAACATATGTGGATTACCATAATTTAACTTATAAATATAGTTTCAGAGGAGAAACTGTTAGAGAAGTGGTTAGGCCTAATAATGGAGTACTGTGTTCAGTCTTGGACTTTTGCCTTAGGAAAGACATTTATTGAAAAGGTTCAGAGGAGAGCTTCATACTGCAAAGTGCAATATACTCAAGATGGAGAAAAATGGTGGTCATACCAGGATACATTAAGGTCTCTTAAATTATCTCTTTTGAAAAAAAAATATGGATCTGATTAAAGTGTTTAAGCCAGTTATGGGAATTGATAATGCAGATTCATCATTCTTTTTCATATTTAATGGTTAGACAAATATGACAAGGGTGCACAAGTACAACTTTTGTTAGGACAGAAGTCATTATCTTCAGCTATGACAGTTTAATTTTTATAACAGTGAATTAAAGAAGTTTAAGGGAAGGTTTGATAAATATTTCAATAATAAGGGTTGGTTTTATGATTTTCTTCTTTCTTTTATTTTCAATATAGTGGAAGGGTTAGCCTAGATTAGTAAATGATCTATCAGGTTCCTTTAAGTTCTTAAATTTTGTATTGCTCATTTATTTACTGCTAATAATATTAGTAACAAACTTTATTATGACATCAAGCACAATGCAGTTTTTGAATATTACTTGTGTGTGTGTGTGTATACACACATTATGTATAGCTTCCTCAGTGGTAACACCTAGATGCAAATCATTGTAATCATTTTAACTGTTTCATTAAGATATATATGTATGTTTTTAATTTGTCTATTTTTCCTTCACGTTGCAATTAACAAACAAAAGGATACTACTATGGTTCAACCGTTCTGCAATAATCATTAAACAGGAAGTTAAAATTTAATCTGTATTCAGTCTTCAGAGTTATTTGGAATCTTATGTTGATTTTTACCATTTTATTGAACTTCATGTAATAAAAAAATTCCAACAACTTTCAGGTACTTTTATACATTCTCAAAATATTACAGAAATACCAGAATTTTAATCATGTAAGTTTCCCAATACACTCTCATTTTTCTCCTTAACGTTATTTACGTTTTTCATGGTTACAACTTTTCGCTAGTACTCTCGTAATACAATTTCAATGTGTACAATATTGTAACCTGTTCTATCTTTAGGCGTTTTTCCACTACCAGTCCTCGTAACACTAACTACTTATTTTATAGCTATTACCCTTATTTAAATATTATACGATATTTTTAAATTCTTGAATAATCATCACTGTAACCTTCCAACGTGTACGAGGATTACTTTTTTTTTATCTTAATATCATGCACCCTCTAGCCAACATTTATATTAAAACATTAAAATTATAGCTTACAAACTGTCTTTCCTGGATTGTGAAGTCCCTTGAACAATCATAAATACAAAAATAAAACACTACACTTAGAGTGAGTAGGAAGGAATTAGCGATAATAATGTCAAACCTATTTCACCAAAATTGAAATGACGGCTGAGGTTTAAAAATAAAACGCGTGCATCCCAAAAATAAATTGGGTGTGTAAAAACGAAGAAAAAATTATATAAAATGGAGAAAACAAACAATATGGTCATATTCAGCAAGACTATATCTCAACGATGGTTTCAAGGATAAGTTTAATTTTTGACAAAAATAATGTTTTGATGGTTCACACTCTTGAATATCTAAGGTATAGCTGTTACGATAAGTAAGTTCCAGAGGGGGCTATTTTGTACTATTACTCGTGTAAAAAGACTCTCTATGGTTACTTCATTTTGTGAGGGCACACACATGTTTATTTTTTTTTTTTTTCTGGCTATGCGAGTCACTAACTGTGAGTCTTTGTTGCACAAAATAGAGGTTTAGATAACATTTTTGTTATGTCACAGCTCAATTTAGAATTAATAAAAAAAACTCTCCATCTTCCCACTTACAAACCTCCTCTTCCAATCCTTTATCAATTTGTCAATTGAATTATTATTATCAGGATTATTCTCCATTCTTCTCAACTATCCTACTCGGTCTCTAAGGACGAGATCATTCAGCAATATATATATTATTCTGTTATTTATCTATCCTCACTATCATTCTTAAGAAAACTGACAAACTTTTGACATCATTCATCTGATAATACAAAAACACGGTTGTTCAAATATCTTCTAACCTTTCAACTCGCCCGGCATGGCCGAGCGCGTAAGGCGTGCGACTCGTAATCCGAGGGTCGCGGGTTCGCGCCCGCGTCGCGCTAAACATGCTCGCCCTCCCAGCCGTGGGGGTGTATAATGTGACGGTCAATCCCACTATTCGTTGGTAAAAGAGTAGCCCATGAGTTGGCGGTGGGTGGTGATGACTAGCTGCCTTCCCTCTAGTCTTACACTGCTAAATTAGGGACGGCTAGCACAGATAGCCCTCGAGTAGCTTTGTGCGAAATTCCAAAACAAACAAACAAACCTTTCAACTCAGTTTATAACTTCTAACTGTTACATTTTATCATAGTCACAAAACCATTTACATTTATGATATTCTAACTCCCACCACTACTAGCGTAAGATCTTTAAAAATATTGTTAAAACCATTATTCTTAAGCATTTAACGAAAGGTAAGTACCACTGCTAATGAACGGTCTAAACTTCTAAACAGTCTAAAATTCAACACTCTTCTGCATTCATGAAGAACAAAATACACTTTTAACGATTTTCAGTGTCCCTTTTGATTTTTCCTGTTTACATAACACAAACAGTGTAAAGATTTTGGTTTAGTTTATTTTGAATTTTGCGCAAAGCTACACGAGGGCTATCTGTGCTAGCCGTCCCTAATTTAGCAGTGTAAGACTAGAGGGAAGGCAGCTAGTCATCATCACCCACCGTCAACTCTTGGACTACTCTTTTACCAATGAATAGTGGCATTGACCGTCACATAATAACGTCCTCATGGTTGAAAGGGCGAGCATGTTTGGTGCGACCGGGATTGGAACCCGCGACCCTCAGATTACGAGTCGAACGCCTTAACCCACCTGACCATGCAGGGGCCAGTGTAAAGAAAAAGCTTAAAATTTGATTCTATTTTCTCCTCAAACAACACATTTGCTTCTAACTAGAACCTCAACTCTTCAAAATGTGGTGTTATTCAATGGACATTTGATCATTGTGACCAATCTATAAGACAAAAATTTCCGCATTTTGTTAGAATAATAAAATCTACAGTTCTTTGTAAAAACACCCACGAACCATCAATTCTGGTTATTTTCATAAATACATTGGTACTGTTTTGTGTAGTTCTTTTCTGTAGTATTACGTTTAATCTTACAAAACAAAAAAACATATTCACTTAAGCTAATTTTTATTTCAATTAGTTTCAACCAAGAATTAAATATTTCACGAAATATTTGTTTTATATTATTAAAGTTTGCTATTTGTATATCCTTTTAAATAGTTAACTAAGACATTTTTAAAATTCTGTTTAAGAGGCAATGTTAACAAGATAACAAAATCAGGAAAGCTCACACTTTTGACATCTATCCTTAAATGTCATGTTCTAATGATGCTAACAGGAAGGCCCGGTATGGCCAGGTGGATGAAGGCACTCGACTTGTAATCCGAGGGTCGCGGGTTCGAATCCCCGTCACACCAAACATGCTCGCCCTTTCAGCCGTGGGGACATTATAATGTTACGATCAATCCCATTATTCGTTAGTAAAAGAGTAGCCCAAGAGTTGCCGGTGGGTGGTGATGACTTCCCTCTAGTCTTACTCTGCTAAATTAGGAACGTCTAGCGCAGAAAGCCCTCTAGTAGCTTTGTGCGAAATTCAAAACAAACAAACGATTGTAAAGATGTATCCATATAAAAAATATTGCCCAAATTTACTTCTAATAAAGATATTAGTGTTATATTGTTCACACTTTGTTATAGGGCAATTCAATGTAAAACTCTGGTGCAAGATATTTTATGTAAACATCTAATAAAATAAATAATTATATATTTGTTAAGATTTCGTTACGAGGCGATTTAGTAGACTTCTTATAAGATATTAATAGTTTGTTACGGGAGCAATTTGATGTAAACCAGTATCAAATTTTTATTGTACTATGCTTAATAAAGGCTTTTACAGGGTATTTCAGAGTGATGTATATTAATCTTTCCATATCATAATAACATCATTTGTAAATGAAACAAGACAAATCTTAGAGAAAACAATGGATTATTTTATGTATGCCCTCGCTAGTACAGCAGTATGTCTACTTCTTAACAACGCTATAAATCAGGGGTTCGATTTCTCTCGGTGGGCTCAGTAGATAGCCCGACGTGGCTTTGCTATAAGAAAATACAGAAATACACACATTTTATGTATACAAATACCGGTTGTACCCGTTCAACGAATAAAAATCTTAAGATCACTGGGTGATCAAGTTAGAACACTATATATGTAAAAATGGTTCGTTCGGGTTGAGAAAATATTTTACCTAGAGGAGCGAACAACGTTTCGACCTTCTTCGGTCATCGTCAGGTTCACAAAGTTAAAAAACTCACCCCCAGTGTCACTGCCTGGAGGTCAGGTTTGGTGACAATATGTTCAATAATTTGTGTGTGATAAATTAATAAACACAAACTTTTGTTGCTTGTAGTGTAAATTTCCACAGGGTTATATGCAGAGCTGGGCGTAGCGCTGTTGTTTTCAGCAGTGACTAGTGGATTGACGTTGTATTTGAAAATTTATAGCGATTGCATGAAACATTTTTAGTGGCAAATTTATATTCTAATTATCTGTATATATACTATATTTTGTAAAATTCTGTAATTGCATAGTTTTGTGTGTATGTATGCATATATATTATTAAATATATTGTTTCGCACTTAATTAGTCTCGCCTACGGTACGTGATATTTCAGTCAATTCGATCTGCAGAGATTGGTTGTTGACTATCCGTGACATAATATTACGTAACAATTATACAATGTTATTTGTATCTATATACATATATTGGCACTGTCTATCTATGTAACGAATTTGCAGGGCATGAATGAATATTCACCGAAATTGGTATGGAGGTTAATTATTTCCGTGCCGATGTATATACAAATGTTCAGTTTTGCATTTTGTGTTTTCCTGTTCTGATGGACATTTTTTACCGTTACTTTACCCCTGTTTGCTGTGTCAATGCGGTGAAGGTCCAGTAAATCCTGAATTATTTTTCATTTTTTTAGCACAAGAGAAAGTACGAAGAATATTTCTAGTGTTATAGCAACAAGCAAAATTTTTCAAGCAATTCGTCTCAAAGTAGCAACGACCAAATAACAAACACTATTCCTCAGCAAAGAAACATCTTTTTCAAAAGATAACAAAGAACCTTGTCCCCCTTTGAGAAGTTGAATACTACTGAATTTAAATAAAATGAAAACAAAAAGTGAACAAATAATAAGAGACGAAATATATTCAACTATTACAGATTTATTATTTTAGGTTATTATTATTATCATAACTGTTATAATATTCATTTGTTTGTCGACGGTAAGTACTTTAACAACTATCTTTGAATGTATCTGAGGCTTTATGGTTGTTAGATGCTTTCCTTTCATTATTCACAAATATGGGTAGGCTGTTCTGAGAAATGTGTATTATGTTATTGTAGCAGTAGTGTAGTGCTAGTTAGCAGAATATTTGTATTTTTCGTTCTTACGTTATCCATTGAAAAAAAATATAAATACATATGTATGAAAAATGTGTCTCAAAAGTAGCAACAATAGTAGAGCCACTAATTTCTGGGTGTAGTGGCAACAGTACTTCATTTTTTGGTAGTACGTAGAACTATGGGTATATGTGGTCTGTTACCCATATGAAATAGAAACTTGCTACTTACCCAACAGAGGGAAAACTTTTATTAACTAATGTGTATTGAAAGGCTGTTCAGATGCCAGAAAGTGAACTTTTGTGCTTTTAACTTTAATTACTAAAACAGAACTTCAAAAGTTGTTATTGCAAGATGTGATAAAAAAAGGGTTAAATCATTTGAGATTTAGAAAATATATCCAAAGCTTATATTAAGGAAAAATCATTAATTAATTATATTTCGAATATAATTTAATTTTAAAATTCATGGTTAGTATTAATAACATTAGAATATACAATATTGTATTTGGGGCTATTTAAAAACTACCTATACTAGTTATTTCTAATTTTGAAGGAACAGTGTAAAGGTAGGCAGTAAACAACAATCACTTCCACCTCTTGGGCTATTCAGGTCACACTGAATTTGACCACCAATCTTAAAATGCACCCACAGCTCAAATGTAGAGAGATCTATTTTTTAACTGATGCTTTGCTTGTAACAGGCTGCAACTCACAGAACATCAGATATATAGTCAAGCATGCCAACCATTGTGCAGTGCTTTGTCCAAGTTTTGTTATTGGAAAAACAAACAACAAAATGGAATAAATTCATATATTGTTTATTTGTCTATGTACATAGTACATAAAAGATAACCTATATATTACAAACTTTATGAATAATAGGAGTATGGGATCAAGGCTTAGATATTAATACCTATCAGCATATGTTAGTTAATGCATATGAATGAAACCAGCACAGTAAGCATCATATCATCACACAAAAAACACACTTTTCACTCAGAGGTGCAATATAGAATAACACATTATGTCACACTTTATATGTACTACTGTTGGAAGTATTCGTATTATTACAAAGTTGTTACTAAATAAAAAACGTTTTTTTCATATACAGGACAGTATAAGAGATTAAAACATAAAGCAATTTTTACTAGATACTAGATATTCTGATTTCTAAGATAACTAACCTGTTTAATTGAAATAATGTTTGTTTTAGTATAAACTGCAGTAATGTATCAACCAGTCTATAATAAACTAAATAATTTGGATTCTTAATGTACAAATCTGATATGCTCCCTTTGATGTTATACCACAATAACATTTCATTTGGAACTCTAAGAAAACAAATTAAGTAACTGAAACTGACAGATAGCTTATTATTATAAATGAAGGATTTGAAATGTTATAACTTTCTGTAGTAATTTCATTTGACAAATAAGGTAAATTGGACAGACAGTAAAATCAAAACCCTAATTTATTTTTTAAATTTGATAACCTTTATTAAGTAAATAAAATATTTTTGTAGATATTTAAAGCATATTATAGGTTTTATATCAATGCACACATATGAATTATGTGTGTTTCTATAGACAGCACTGTTATCCTCTGCATACACTATATTTCAAAAAGTTGCTAAATCTTGAAATTACTTTCAAAAATAGTGATCCCATAACTAAAACTGTTCTTCAGGTAGATTAATATTTATACTGAGATTGAACTAGTGTGTATTACAGACAGAATGAATGTGTGAGATGCAGCATTATTTTATGATAATACCAAAAGATAATAATAACATTTGTTACACATTAGTTGTGTGTGTGTGTGTATATTGAAGTATAGTATCAGCAACATATGCATATGTTACAAACATCACTCCCAAGTGTAAGGCTTTCTTTTAAATCAAGAATACAAAATTCCTGACAAAAGCTAATACTCAATTCTTGAAAAGAATTTACTAAACAAAACTGACCAATTTTCAAGTAACTCAATATTTAAAAATACCATCTTGTGTTGACATAATCACAAACGACATTATCTATAAATTTTCACCTTATCCATATGAAATCTCTGTTTATATATCAATAGCAAGGGAGAAATTGTACCATATTCTTTACATTAGAATCCATAACAATGGACTAATTATTATGGATAATTATTTTACACCATTATTTTGTTGGGTGTCAATATCTTTCTCACTCTCTCTTAAAAGTCTTAAAATAAAGTACCCATGGTCAATGACAAAAAGCTACAGCTTTAATAGCACTACCTACAACCACAAATATACTTACATATTCAAATTATATAGCATAACAAATTACGTACACAATTTTTTATAATAACCCTCCCCTCAAAAAACTAAAACCATTAATATGAGAACATTTTTAATGCATAAATCTCACAATACAGTCATATGCAAGGGAAAATGGTCATACCATAGCTTTATAGATATGGGTTTTGAAAATACTTTTTTTTTAATTTGCACAAAGCTACTCGAGGGCTATCCACACTAGCTGTCCCTAATTTAGCAGTGTAAGACTAGAGGAAAGGCAGCTAGTCATCACCACCCACTGCCAACTATTAGGCTACTTTTTTTACCAACGAGTAGTGGGATTGACCGTAACATTATAACACCCCCATTGCTGAAAGGGCAAGCATGTTTGGTGTGATGGGATTCGAACCCGCGACCCTCGGATTATGAGTCAAACTTCTTAGCCCATCTGGCCATGCCAGGCCACAAAAAGACAATGAGTTGTCTTTGAGTCACCACAGAAAACCTATATTTATATACAATTTAAAAAATTACCAACATGTGATTTGTATGGTTCCATGCTTCACTAATATTAAGCTTTTCCAAGTATGTTTTGAATTTAAAACCTAAACTTATCTTAAAGCAGTAACTTCTGAATACATAAGTTTTTAAAATTTAAAACAATGAAACATGATTCATGGCTTACTACATTTTATTACACATAACAGTAACTGTTTATGAATAAGGTAAGATTAATGACATGTTTAATAAATACATAGCAAATCTTCCTTAGCTGAGAATTAAAAAATACTGTAATAAAACTGGTATCAGACAAGGTAATACACTATTTCCATTCATTATTACATGTGATCAACCTTTTCCCATTTTACTTACAGATAGTACTGGGAAATTAACTTGATTACCCATTAACACTGATCAATGTTTTATTTGTCAAAATTATAAATAAATTATCAATATCATGAAAATAAACATCTAGTCAAAATTAATCTTTGTGATAATGACTATTTCTGACTATTCCAACTATCCAAGTAATCAAAATATTAGTTATTACTATTTCTGTTTGCATGACAGTACAAATCCATTAATTCTACTTGCACACAACTCCTAAATAAAGGGGAGTGATCTAGAGGCCATTGGTTACATCATTAACAGCATTTTTGCATGTTGTACGAGTTTCATTTGTATGTCTAAATAACAGTGCAGTTTTAAAATAATGTACTGCTTATTCACTACAACCCATAAATATAACCAGTAATACTTAAGGTAAGATTATTATAATAAATAAAAGTTATGGCAAATTAATACTGATTATTCTTTATTACCCCCAAAAAATGTTGGATGATGAATAACTTCTTCATGTAACTGTGTTTGTCACAAATTACTAGAGACAGTATAAAAATAGTATAATAACATGTAGCATTATTATGTTTTAAACATATTTATGTGAACAGGACTTCTGTTTAATTACAACTTGCTAAATTTATATAAGAAACATTGAAAACAAAAGTCAGCTGTTGTTACATGCTTGAACTCTGCTAATCACAGCAAGATTTTGCTTCATTTATTGATTTCTCAGCCTGTTGAACTCTGCTAATCACAGCAAGATTTTGCTTCATTTATTGATTTCTCAGCCTGTATTGTAAGGTGTAGATGTTAATCATTTAAATATTTTTCTCCCTCAACTTTCATCTGCATTAACAGCTCCTCACCTAAAAGCTTATGATGTTTTTATATTTATAAGTTATTATTTTCTAAATTTTTAAACACCAATGACATAAAGAGAAGAAAAAAAATTAAAAAATCTGTAGTTAAATTTTTTCTTCATATCAGACTGTGATGCTAACATTTTTACAATACTTTGATTTCCAATTTTTAAATAATTTTAATCTCTGCAAAGAGGTGGTAAGTCTATTATCATCACAAGTTTTCCTCTGAAATAGTAAACATTTTGCTCTTAATTTTCTAAAATCAGCATGAATAGTTTTTACTGAATTATATATTATGTTTCACACACTGTGACAGGAATCTCTATCAGCAAATTGCATGAATTTAAGGGCAGTTTTTAACAAAGAACTACATTATTTAGTTTTAGTAGAGGTCTTGTGAAAATTTGTAGGAAAAATTCAATGAGCAGTATTAATCATATTTTCACCTCTTTACAGATTTTGAACTACTTTGCATATATCATATATGATACAGTTTTAGGATTATAAAAGCAACTTAACTGAAGCTGTTGTACCTGAATATGCTGATTATGTTAAACAAAAGGTAGTTTGGAAACGTTTTTATTAAAACACAAAAACAATATGAAAATAGGAAGACTGTTTTCACTTGAGAATAACTGTTTAGTTAAATTCAATTTATAAATGACCTTGAAATGAAGTGATCAGCAAATTCCACTTACTGAACAACTCTACTTGGACAAGACTTAACAAAATAGCTTATCTGACTGTCTAGAACAGGCATATGTAACAAATCCCCAACTACAATTGCAAGTGCTCTGAAGAAAAACAAATAAATAGAGATTAAAACATTTTTCAGTGTAAAAAATAGAGCAATGTTAAAAAAAAAGTTTGAAATTAATGCAAGCATGAGTTGCACTGTCAGCAAGCACAAGGTACTACTACTAAAAGATAAACTTTTTTCAATTGGTTGTACATTGTTCAGAATTAGAAATGTTAAAAGCCAAAGGAAATTTGTGTTTCCAGATCAAGGCTGCCCATGAAGCTATTTAACTTTCTGAAGAGCCTGTGGGCAGTTACATCAGCAAAATGAATGATCACATCTTTGTAACAGCACACTTTGTTCAGATAATGAAATGCCATTCACAACATTCAGTATTGCTCAAACCTGAAGCAAAACACAACTGTTAGTTTCAGTGGATAGTATCACATAAGACTGACTAAACTTGCGGAAAGTATTGCATGTGTATTGTCATAGATGTGACAACAACAGTTTTACTCACAGTTTAATGCTTAATAAAAAGCATTACAGCCAGCAAATCTGTTATATGCTGAAATTAGACCATGCTAAAAAGACAGGTACTTAGTTTGTTGTTGGCTTAGTTTAAAATCAATTAAAATGTTTTCTCTTATATAATAAAAATAATTATATATCAAAACTACTACTTTATTAAACATTCAGGAGTAATTATTTGGTAAATTGCCCATAAAACCTATCATAAATCTCAGCAATTTATGATCCAGATATATTAAGGTTTAAAATCACATGCACAACAGTGGCGTGGAATCAGTAAAGAAACAAAATGCCTTTATTTCAGCCCTTATTATCATAAAGCCCTCAATATTTATCTGCATTTAAAATTCTTTTTTTGGGTTTAGCACCTGCATTGCTAATGCCTTGGGTTTACCCTTTGAAGAAAAACTTTAAATATAGGTGCATTTAGCATTGTTTTAATTGTGCTAATGATGTAAGCATTCAAGAGTTAAAAATAACATATTGTAGAACTGGAGAAATGAGCTATTAATGCTCAAAGCACTGGCACTTGTTCATACAGATGGTATTTTTGATGTGATACAGTTCTTTCACATAAGTGGTGGGTCCTGAATGGAGTATCAAAGTAGTTGGTGCTGGGAGCTTCATTAAATTTAGGATAAAAAATAATGTTGTCATGAGACAAAAAATGGTCATGAACATATTTTTATTATACACTGTGCAAGCCATAGATAGGAAGATGGCATGTACACAGCAATTAGAGTTATAAGAATTAAAGAAACTTCAGGACACCATATAAAAAACATATGGACATTACCATAGTTCACCTAAAGTTTTGGAAGATGTTCTTGACTATGTGCTCAAATAATCTGGGTCTCTGAAGATTCTTCTCAATAGCTATGCTGTATATTTTCAACATTTTGTGTATGTCAGTTACCTGGGAACTGACAAAATAAAGGAAAGAGTGAACTGCATTGCAAGCCCTCAGAATGTTATATTTTATATATTTTATGCAGGGTGCTTTGTTAGCCATTTCAACATTTAAGTCTTATGTCTGAAAAAAATAGTATCACTGTAACTGATGTTCTAGAAGCAGCCAATCTTGAGTTGCTTGCACTATCACAGTAGGTAGACCAGTGTCAGAAGAAGTTCCTGGGGAATTTTCCCCAAATGAATTATACAGAAGAATCCAGCTCATTAACTGTCAGAAGAGATTAAGTGTAAGCACCATTTTGCTCATATTATTAAAATGATTTAGGATAAACTGATTAAAAGATTTGAGAACATTCAAGACTATAAGCTTCTTCAGGCCTGAAAGACAGGTTCCAAAATCCTGATGGCCTTACTACCTATAGAAAAACAGCTGTGCTTAAACACTTTGTTTCAACAAATGAGCTATAATGTCACCAAAATAGCAACAAACACATGAAAGTGAAGGATGACTTTGCACCAAAAACAAAAACAAAGTCTGGACATCAGACACATCTCTCAGCCTGATCCAACTATCAACACCTTTTTTTTTCTCGAAAATGTGTCCCAACAAAAATTCTCAGAACTTTTGAAGTTTATTTTTTAATTATATCATCTTTTTTCAGCACATGAGAAAGGTTTTACCACATTTAAGAAAGTCAAAACAGATTGGAGGTCCTCTATAGAAGTTAACACAGTAGATCACTAGATACTGATGATTATCATCCTGCCTCAGCTATTTGCTTGTGATGTACAACAGTGCAGCAGAAAAGAAGAGTAAAGTTTATTGAACAGAACAAGCCAAATGGCAATGATGAATACACTTTGCTTATGTCTTTAGAAAGGATCGGTTTCATTCATGTGTAATATCTACACATGAAGTTCACAAAATATTGTTTATTATAAAAGGTACTGTGTTTACAGAAATCTAGTTTAATTTTTCACGCATTTTAATTTTTTTAACACCAGAAGTAATTTATTGTATTATTTAAAAAAAGTTAAAAATAAACATTATGAAATTGGTAACTTTTTAAAAAAATAAAGGATATGAAAATGATACAATTTACAGAAGGCCAATTTAGAATAAGTCAAGAACTTAGAAGGATAGATAACTTTAGTTTGTTACCTGCCCTCTGGACAAAGACGAAAACATTAATGTCAAGCCCTATTACAGAAAATATTATTCAAGAAAATAGTTGTTTTTAAGATAGAAAAGTCCTTACACAAATCTGGGGAAATTGTTTTATGATGACAAGTAACAAAATATATGAGTGGAATGAGAAAGTGAAGAAAATGACTTATTTCCAGAAGTAATGGAATACAGATTTTAAGTAGAAAAGCAATACAAGATTCTTTCATATATGAAAGACATTAAATGTAATTCTGAAATAGGGTGGAACTTGAAGTAATTTATATCTACAAGCAACAGTTACAAATTTTCAACTGCAACAAAGGGTTAGAAAAACTTCTGCAACAAAGGTCAATCTCTAAAGCCTACTGTCATATGCAATTCAACAATTGACAATTTTTTAAATTTACAAATAAATACCATTAATGCATTAACTCATCTAAAAGGTAATAAAAATCGCTTTGTTGATACCTAGAGGTGTACACAGATTTAGTATTGTCAACACACTAAAGCCTAAACCTATAGAATTTCTTCTGTAAAAAACTCTTGAATAAGTCTAAAAACACAGTTGATTCATTTAGGCAAAAAGCTTAAAATGACATCTATTATATGTACAAATCCTTTTTTTAGCTTTCTAATTTTAATACAATATTTAGTTCTACATCCAACTGATTGAAAGCTTGAATGTTAAAAACTTCACATTTCATTATTATTAATTTTTAATGAAACTCATCAACATTATCCACAATTAAACTGTTACAATTTAAAAGATGAATATCTTAAAATTACCATATAATTTCTAGCACAAATCTGTGGTAACTAAATGAATTGTATTTTTCAACATTCTTTAATGTTTGAGAAGGTGATTACAAATCTCAATCATTATTCTAATCTACTGTAAACTTGTACACTAATAAATTTTGGAATTTTTTAGAAACACGTTGATATTTTAAGTTATTTGAGGGCAACTGTCAACTGCTCATATGAACATCACTCTGGAATTACATATCTTCTAATATATACCATCCTAGAGATTCCACATGAAAAATTAAAAATAACAAAAACTTATATTCAAATATTTCTGGTGGAAGGGCAAAAGCAATTTATTCTATGGAAATATTTAACTTGTTTTTTAGAACATATCAAACTATTTACAATCTTAAAGCAAAATTACGGTTGGTTTTAGTATAATATCCTTGTTACTATGACACATAATTCAAACTTAATATACAGTTATCTATTGTCTCCCAAAAGAAGAGTAGCAGCTAAATACAAAACATTTTTACATTAGAAACACCCAGTCTGGTGAACATGTTTTGAATTATATTATAATGAGAAATACACAAAAAAATTGGAATCACTGCATAAATATTTAAAAATAAGTAGTTGACCTTTCATGGGTAGTTACATGTTATCAACATATATTTTCTTTTTGTCAAGCACAAAGCTATAGAATGGATTATCTACTGTGCTAACCATTGGTATGAAAACTCAATTTCTAGAATTAGAAGTTTTCATATTTACAGTTGGAATGCTGGGGGGCTCAGTGCAAATTAATAAAAAAATGATGTTTTTAAAAGCTCCATAAATTTATTCACAAAAATACCATGGATTTTGTTTGTTTTCTTTACAGCAAAGCCACATTGGGCTATCTGCTGTGTCCAGTGGAAGGAATCAAACCCCAGACTTTGGTGTTATAAGTATGAAGATTTACTCTTGTCCCACCAAGGGACGTATCATGTAAATGAACCTTTTTTTTTTTTATCAGTATTTCAACCTTTGGTTGTTATTTCCTAAATGTTTACTGAGCGAAGATCCTGAAAGCATAATATTTCAACTCCATTTAAACACCGCTAAAGCATAGTCAAATACATAAAATCATTGTATGGTGTTATTTTCAATATCATATTGAGTATTAGCTAAACACTGTTTATTAATGCATTTTTTTTTACTTTCTTTTATCTAGGTCTAGCCATTTTAAAACAAAAAGGCTTTACTTTTAAACTAATTTTTTATACAATAAATTAGCTTGAGCACACATACATTACAGTTTTATTAAATACTAATTAGATGCTTTAACTAATATATATATATATATATAAATTACACATTTAAATAAATACCACCTCCAAAAACTACGGTAGTAATTTATTTACTCAACAATATTTCTAGTAAATGGTCTTTCTCAAGCCTGTATATGTTAATGACAATTACAATTTTTAATTTTTTGTCACTGAAAGCATAAACAGTGCAGTTTATGTTTGTATGATTTTTATGTTTCCTTAATCTAGTGTAATGTAAGTTTGCAAGCTCCTAGCTTTTCAAGACAAAATAGTTTGACTGAAGGTGATGCTATTCTTTTACTTCTCAGTTTCTTTAAGATCTATTGGTTAAAATGTCTAAACAAAAAATTACAAACGAAAATATTATGCTAAAAAAATGTATTTCATGAAACTCTTGAAAACATTGTCATAAATTATATTGCTGAGTTCTATATTTTATCAAAGTGTATGGCTTCTTTTTTCCTCTAAATACATATATATTTAGCAGTTTACCAAGGTTTGAGGAGTTAACATGTACCAGGCAATGCTATTTCATTGTAAGTGGTACTAATAAAATAATTAGTAATCAATCACTGTGGTCAGCAGTGGATTTTCCTAGTAGAAAGGCTGATATACAATCTAGTACAAGAACTATAAAAATGTTTGGTTTTATATTGTATAAAGAGGACTGTGCAGTAACAAGCAAATTAGATGTTTTTACCAAGACAAGTTTAAATGTGAAATAGTTAAACAACACTTAAATTCTATGATTACCAAATGCTAAACAATGACTGACTGTCACTGAAACAATATGTAATGTGTTTGATTTATAAAACTAAATATTTAGGAATGACATTTATGGTTTAAATGCTTAAAGTTGGTGAAATATTGAGGATTCTACAGGCATAAATATTATTATAAAAACAAATTAACTGTAGATGTATTTCTTCTATGTTTCTTTTAATTAGTCAATTGTGGCTCAAAATAAAAGCATGTAATATACACAGTGTTTCATGTATATTTTTAGTTTCTCACAATACACTGTTTAGTAAGTTTTTGTTCAATACCAGAATTCACCAATTGGGACAGACACTTACATTTAAATAGGGCTACAGTAAGAAGTTAAGCCAATAATGTATGTGTGAACCCAAACTTTTGTCTGTGTGAACCCAAACTATTGTCTGTGTGATGTGTGAACCCAAACTATTGTCTTTCATTTGTTCAAATTAAGACCTTATAACATCATTAAGTACCTGCACGGTTTTTGTGCCTGAAAATATTTTTTTAAAAGTCTCTTTTCTGCTAACCATTCCAGACCAAAGATTATTTACTTCATTTTTGTACAAAACTTAGTGACATCACATAATACTGAAACATTATAATGCATGGATGATTTATTTTTTTTCCACAAAAATATGAGAGAACTTACTTTATGAGAACAGAGCAATGTGCTTTCTATCATTACTGCCATTAAATGAATGATCTTCTCCTTTTGCCAAGAGATTAATAACCATCTAGTAAATAGTTAATGAATGTAAGGTGTATTTATTCTCAACTGTAAACAATGTAGTCTTATGCTTTTATGTTAAGGATACCTGTAATTTTTATTTTTAATTTTTTTCATGCTTGTGGACTATACACCAAATGGATTAACATGCAAAATTAAATAGTGAAACAATGAAGTGATTACACACCTAGCCATTTAAGTTTAAAGAGTTAGTGGAAACATGTTACCACTATCAACTTTATCTCACATACAGCATCTCAAGTAAAAATATTAATAGTTTACTTCAGATCTTTGATATTTATTATTATAGTCATACATTCAACAATATCACCAATGTTGTCAATTAAACACATACTTGACAACAACACTAATTATGAACACATGTTCAACAAATCACCCATGTAAGAGCTTAGAGTGCACTTTCAATTTTAAAAGCATCTTGCCAAAAAGATACTAATTGCAAATTCATGTGCATAAATGTAACACATTATCTATAACTCTGTGAATCACTCAAGATGGTTGAACTCAGACTCTGACTTCAGTTCAAAAAATTTAAATATCATGTCTACAAAAATGAAGTAGCTATTTCTAGGTTTGTATTGTACTTTTTAAAATTAAAATCAGGTAATAAAGAAATAGGAGAAATAAAAATTATTCCTAAATATTCTCACATATCTGTCATGGCCAGTTTAAATTAAAGAAAAAAAAATCTACATTGGTTCACAGAAAGATCACAAGTAATTTTGCCATTCAACAATTAATATTACCCATGATTCATTTATAAATATAACATGACCTAAAAGAGAATACCAAATGTCCTCCATTATTGTCTGGACAACGCAAGTTTATAAAATGTATTGAACTTAATATTTTACACGTTTTCATTTAAATTTAAATATGCAAATATCCAGAGGATAAAAATAGATGTTTAGAAAACAAAACTCTTTTAATAATCAATTTAGATTTATAGCATCTTAAGCAGAAATGTTTCACAAATACATTAATCAACAACACAGTTTCCTTTTTCTCCATACCACATGGATATTTCTGCAAGATTTCCTTGCTAAACACCCAATCAATTAACTCTTCCATAAACACAAATGTTCACAAGGCAAACAGAGTAGAAAACAAGTATTTCTAACTTGATGTATCTAAGGACAGCTGGTATGGGTATTAACACTTTTACTAATAAAGCAGCATTGTTCTCTGCTTTATTAGTAAAAGTGTTAATACCCATATTAGCCATCCTAAGATAAATATTTATTTCAAGCAGGTTTCTCTTCATTGTGTATTTCTAATTTATTTTACTCAAATAATAAATATACAATGAAGGTAAAATATAAATGTTCCACTTAAAAAGATATATCAGGCCTAGAACTGTTAGTTTTTGTAATTCTAGAGAAAATTTTTGAAAATTTATGGATTCAAAGAAAATGTTTTTTTTTTCATTCTACTGCCTTTCTTTCAAATTACTTTTTAATTCAACTCTGAATTTTAACTCTTGTGGCAGTATTGTCATAAACGGTCTAAAAATTTTGTGATCAAAACATTTCTATCAAGCACAAGAACAAAGATGAAAGAAATGTCGATCTGATTATGTATTACTATAAAGTCTTACAAGAGGTTTGAATGTTATCTTGTGCAAGGACCTTTTATATAAAAGTATATACAAGTCAAACAGATCAAAGTAATCTTACAGTTTATACATCTACATGTAATTTGACATCAAATTAATCAAACATAATAAAAACATCAGCTCAAGCAAAGATTATCTAAAAAATGCACAACACTTCCAAAGTCTGAACATTCCTATAACTTAAAAATTATTTACAAAACTTTTTGGAAAACAACTTGAGTTAATTTTTTTCTTACATTTCTTCATTGATCAACTGCAAGTACATTGTATCTTTCTTCTGAGGACAGCTGAAGAGAGTAACTATAATTTCTTAGCCACAAGGGATGGTTGACATCAGTCAATGATTTCAGTTTCACCAAATGGTAAAATAAACAGAAAATTCTTACAACTTTTAACCAATATATGAATAACCAAGACAGTAATGATGGTATAATAAAAAACTTTGTTATAAATTAGAACAACAGAATTAAAAGAGGTATGTGTTCTTGACATGATTATGTGTAGCTTTGAATTTCTAAAGACAAGACTGTAGGTTCAGATACACGCAGTACCTTCCAGAAGGCACAATCCCTGCATTTGTTCTCCTTTACTCTCAAACAAACTCCTACAGTTTTTCATTCTGCTGTGGGTCTACCTGTCATCTCAGCCCTGGTTAGTTGCTCTAAGAATAAAGAGACCTTTCATTCTATGACTAGTAAGTAACAGTTGTTTGATGGCTTGTTTGAGACATTTCACCCACTTTCTAGTGCTCGAGCATAAGCATCAGCCTCCCCAGAAGGTGCCAACCTGTTATGCATTGCATACTTTACTGTCCAAAGGCGTGCAGTTCTCTCAAACATTTTCCTATCCTCAGTATATAACTTCCCAACCTCTGGTTCCATACATACATGACAATAAGGATCAGTTAAAAGAGACTGAATGCTAATTAGAACCTGAAATAAAACAAAGTTGTGAAAAAAGGACTAGTTTCTAGTAATTTGTTTTTAAAAGCTTAAATAATGTTTTAATTCGTAATGTAGTTTTATATGCCTCAAGGTATTTTTATATTGATCATATATAATGTAAAATAGATGTGCGACTAGTTTAACAAAACCAGATTGGCACTACAATTTTCATCTACTATTAAAAACATATGAAACCCCCTCTCCTATCTAGCAAATTATGATGATGATGATGATTGAAACAGTATATATTAAAACAAATATAATAATATGTAGGAACTACAGAGAGATGTTAGTTTAGCTAGTCTTAAGCATCCACAGTAATAACTGAATCACATTCATTAAATATGACCATCATATTAAATATACTTTAAGTTGTGCACAAACATGTTTTAGTACAAAAATCTAACAGTGGAGGTCTTAAAGCTTACACTGCTTATGTGCTGTTTACAAGAGTCATTACACAACACAATTTGTCACTTTAAAAAAAATATTTCTTTTCAAACCAACAGGTAACTGAAATACTGAATTTATTATGTTTACATAATTATCACTTGATTGAAATAAGTCAGTGTTCCGAGATACAAAAATTACTGCCATATCTAAACATTATTTAAAGTTTTAAAATGATAATCATATAAATCAAACTAGATTAATAAATACAGAATCACAGTACTAACAAAGATATATTCATTATGGTAACAAATTGGCTCATCTTTTCTCTTTGATGCTGAGCTACTGCTCTATCTTGCATAATGTTTCCTATAAAAGCATTAACTATTTATTCCTCAGTTACAATAACTAATAAGTAATACAGAACAATGTGCTCCAAGTTTGGATTGAAGAGAACCCACCTTTGAAATTGTTAGAGCAAGACTCCAGTTGTGTGTAATTGAATCTAATCCAATATCTCCATGGCGACTCACATTAGGGTGAAAAACCTTTGTGACAAATCGAACTACAGGAGGCTCCATTGGATAACTATAAATATTTATAACAATCTTAAATATAAAACCTAATTTGCAGTTTTCAACAGATTAGAAAAAAATATTTTTTCAGAAAACTGAAACAACAATGTATTTAGTTTCCCCAGGAAAAAAAATTGATCAAAAGCCTCCAACAATGTAGCATATCAGTTGTTAATGCTTAAAATATCTAAAAAACATATACAATTACTACTGCTCCAAAAACTAAATAAAAAACATACTACATGGGAGAATATATATATATATATATTTATTTATTAGAAAAAAAATACATCTAGCTGCAATTGTAAAATCTGATAACTAATAATAAACTAAATTACAAGTAAAGTTTACACCATGTGGCAAGAACAAAGAATTATAAACTTTAGAAATGGAATTTTATAACACAAATATTTGATCCAGAATAAAGGCAAATGTATGAAGTGTCATGTCAGCCATTAAATGTTATATTTTCAATTCTCTTTATGTTAAAAAAATGTTATTTAATAATGTATGAATATACATATATCAAATACTGAGAAGACTTTATATAGTATATATATATATATATATATACACACACACATAAACACAAAATCTTTATTACCTGGTTGGTATTTGTAAATATAAGAAAAAAGAGCCACCCTCATAAGGACTCTCAGATGGACCCGAGATAGAAGCTTGCCAGTGACAGCACATTCGGTCAAGAGGAGTTGCTTCTATCCCTTCCGGAGGATCAGACTTGAGAGATTTCAATTCATTTCTTAACCGTTTGGCTCGCCAGGAATCATCTCCAGGAGCCTGTTGAATCTTTTACATAAAGAACTTCTGAATTAGTTAATTAATTACTTTAAGAAAAGTTTAGAATGCTTAAATACTTTTTTTTTGGAAAGAGTTAATTTTCTTTTTATATTATTATTAAGGTGAAATCTTACTAAACACTCTATATGTATACATTTCAAACTTCTAGGTGAATGGATGAAGGGCTTTTTACTGATGAATTAGCAAGTCCTTAAAGTCAATTTACACAGTATTTGGACTTCAACTTATTTCCTCTTGATTATGAATAAAGTATTAGTAAGTCACAATTTTATCTCGTACATTCCAAATGACAGGCAGCCAGTTGTTATAGTTGTAGGTACTATATCAATTTTCATATGAAAAATGCAGTAATCATCATGAATCAAAATAATAGTTCATAACAGGGGTCACACAGGAGTTTTCTCAAAACTGTGACAGAATATCTGGGCCCGAACCATCTTAGAAAGTAGACTTATTCTTGAAAGAACACTCAAAAACCTTTCTTTTAATAGTTACTACTACCCAAACATTGATATTAAGCAAAATAAGTGATTTTAAAATTGTTAGACAAAAATTCAAATGTTTGAACTCATTCATATTATTGGTTCCCAAACTTACAGAAAAACTGTTTTGCTATCTTACACTAAAATCTAAACATGTGTATTTTATGAAGTGCTACAGAATTCAATGACCAATTTAAAAGCTAATTATTTTTCACTGAAAGTTGATTTACATAGTTATAAATATATAACAGATGAGATGATATCCCACATAGCTGCTTTTGTACTTGACAAGTGTTAAATACATTCACATGAAACCTCAGTTACAAAGCCTCCTGATTCAATAAATAATTACATTAAAAGATGCAATGCCTTATTTAAAGCATTTTTTTATTTGAAAAAATTGCTTTTCTACTATTAAATTGTATATGTAGGGATTGTGTCATACTCTAGGCATATATTTGCCCATTCCTGTGCATCGAAAAAGCTCAAAAGAAAAAGATAATTAAACACTGAGAATTGAAACCTACAAATAAATATCACAAAAAAGTAAGCATACAAGGTTAGAAATCTACTGATAGTTTAGTCAAGCTAAAATTCCCTATTATGACTCCACTATAACATTACTGCAAGCTGTATCTACTGTGGAGTGAGATCATATAGGAATTTTGCAAAAACTGAAAAAGTAGTCTTATACTTCATTGGACCTCCTTAATTTGTCATGTTGCAAAACGTTTAAGTCCTTCACCTTCAACCATAAAAATTCCAGTGTTTTCCTAGCATACACATTAGTTGGAAACTGCACATGAAAGGATCCCAAAATTTTGCTATTGTTCCACTACTGTTCATCACTACTTGAGTTTGATGTTTCCATTTGAATTTCTATGTCAATATTTCACCAAGTCTTTAACACTCCTACAAAAAGACATTTCTAGTCCTGATTTCTCCAAGCCCGTTCCCCTGGCTGTGGTTTCGCTAGATAGTAGATAGGGACAATGGGAATCTCGTTAATCCATTCATTAATGGATTTAAATGGCAATTTCATTTAAATACAAAATTATTAGCCTAATATTAATAACCTTTCAAGTTGCTCTGGGGCCTATTAGGCCCCACTTTTCGTAGGAGTGTTAACATTGGATGATTAACACAGTAAATCTTCCTACTCGGATGATGATGTTGGTGCATTATATGTCTTATATTTAGCTGAAATCATGAATAAAGTACATATTCAGTATTTATTACCACTGTATATAGCACTATTTCATATAGTTACTATTAATAATTTAGTGCTATAGTGGTAGTTATAATGCTGTCAATAACTGGTAACTTACCCTAAATGTTTTGAGGTTGTATATATTTTTTGCTTTATTTTTTATCTTATTCTATTAAAAACTTGTGCACAGCAGGCCACTGAATGAAGAACATACGTGTCATAAAGACCTAAAAAAGTAAACATGTCACTAAGTCTGTTTGTATTGCATTAATCTGTGTTGTACTGTCTTAGAAGAAACTTATTCTGTTTTGATGAGCCTGCTTTATTGCTGCTTGTCTTCTGTTACATTAAACTGTGACACTGATGGAAGCCAATCATTAATAAATCTGCAATGATAAAAAATTTGCCTTCAAGAGGGTCTTTTGAGAACATTGTTTTTGAATTTCGCACAAAGCTACACAACGGCTATTTGCACTAGATGTTCATAATTTAGCAATGTAAGACTAGAGGGAATGCAGCTGGTCATCACTACCCACTGCCAACTCTTGGGCAACTCTTTTACCAATGAATAGCAAGATTGACCATCACATTATTATGACCCCATGGCTGAAAAGGTGAGCATGTTTGGTGCGAAGGGGGTTTCGAACCCGCAACCCTCAGATTACAACTTAAAAGCCTTAACTCACCTAGCCATGCCAAGCCCTTTTGAGATCAATTTTACATTTTGTTTGTTGTAGTCGTATGTCAGATCACATGTTTATTCTTTGTTACATATTTGTTACTCATTTTGAATAAGTTTAGTGTGGTGTTTGAGGAAAAAAAAAGCCAAAATAATATGTTTTATATTCAACTGAACACATATGCACATACGTAATTTAAAACTTATCTTCCCTAAATGGATATAAAAAACTTCAGCGACATAAGATTAATAAAAATCAGTGATTTAAAATGGGAAAACAGTGATCAAAGAAGTACAGAAATGAGTTTAATCAAAATGCAAATACTATATTTTCAAGATTACAACTATGAACTCTTATAAAATTAAACATTATTTAATTTAAAAGTATTCAAAAAATCCTAAATTTGACTTTCATGTGTCGCATGGTATGTCAAATGCAGCAATGGTTCAGATTAGATGTTTCTAATGTCCAAATACAAAGTCTACAGTCTATAAATCAATTATTAAATTATCAATATTGAAAAGCAAGAATATAAAATAATTACATTCGATCTCTTCTATTTGCTGAGATATTGCTACATTTGCTGAACGAAACACCTGGGTTCCACCCATTTCTTTCAAATTTTGGAAATGCTTACTTACACTTTCTTATACATTTGAATAATCAATTGAAAGCTCATGATGCTCATGCATGAGGTTTTCTGAGCCTTTGCAAAGTATTTACATGAGAAAGCATTTCTTTCCATGGTAGATTCCAAGCGATAAGGTAAGACATTATGGAGTTCAAAAATATTTTAGATCCACATACAGCTCAGTTACAACGCCTGATTAATTATCGTGAAATTTTATGATACTGATATAGTCATTTATACTTTTTTTGTCATTTCAAAATGCATATATAAAACCTACAATATCTTATATATTTTCCATGTGCAAAAGTTAATAAGGCTAAGCAGGTTACAGAAAGCAGCAAATAAATACAAATTTCATAACTAGAAGAGACGATTCGTTTTTGTGCTTTCTTTTTTCTGTTTTAAAATGTGACTGTATTTCACAAAATACTGGCCACAGCCAAGAGAGGTCACTTTGTAAAGGTTAGATTTATATTATCGGATATACCACATCATTCAACTTTTGTAATGTTACTCAGATGCTGTTGAAATGTCAATAAAATAAAAATAATAAATTGTAATATATGTATAATGTTAAGATTTATGCTATTTAGGCTAAACATTTGTAGTTTTGTGTTATAATTTGTTATTATAAAACAAAAAAGCACAATTTAAATCTGTTTACTACTTTTCTACAAAGGTTACAAGGCAATTCAATCAAATCTGTACACTGGTGAAAACAAGAGATAATAATATATAAAGACATTTTCTAAAAACTTGATAATTAGCTGTAGATTATAAAAATTTTTGCTTTGAAATTTGAAAATTTTCTGATGAAAAAAGTATTTTTTTTATCTTAAAAATCAAATTATTTTGTATATTAGACAGTCAACAATTGAAAAGAAAAATGCAAGAGCAAATAATTACTTAAGAAACCTTAACACTTAATAAACAAATTCTACACTTTGTGTGATAAAAGCCTTTAAAGGTTTACTTATAATCTGCAAATGTTTGTGAAGATACCTGTATTAAAAGTAATAGCATGAAAACTATAATAAACACAAAAAGGTTATGAGATCAATCCCTGGGACTAAGCTCCTAATTAACCACTTTGAGATTGGACATATCACACCAACCCAATCAGAAGTAGAATGGATATGTGGGAAACATGGGTGGTGGTAAGTATCAATTATAAATACATTTTTAGTTTAAACAAATGTTAACTTCTGATATATCTTACCATCGTTCACAGAAAGCTAGAATCCCACATTAAGCAGGTGAAGGGACAAGTGAGAAGATGCCTACCTTTGAGAAATTGCCTGAAGGAAAACCATAGGGTGTGAGAATAGAATAGGATTAACACACTCGTGGAGGCTGCACCACCTCTGAGCCAGTTATATAAAACACTCTTTACCTGCTAGTAAAGTGTTGTTAATAAGGTGGAAATGAAGTGGGGAACCTGAATAAAAGTTACAGAAAACAGGACCCATTAAAGTAGAGTGGCTCGGACACAATGGACCATAAAGAGGGTATGCACCTCCAACACAACAAACACCAGATCCACTAGAAAAGTACATCCAGTAGATAGTAAGAAACTGAAGGGACCAAGTAGGTCTTCATTCTTAGTCAAAAACCTGGAGGGACCAAGTAGGTCATCATTCTAAGTCAAAAACCTGGAAGGACCAAGCAGGTCTTTATTCTTAGTCAAAAACCTGATGGCATTGAGATTTCTTTCTCCACTCCACAGTAGAAGGAAAGTAACTAACCTTACACTTGCAGGAAATTATGGGTCTTGTCCAGTTAGAATAGACACCAGATCAACTGGAAACTGACATCCAGTGGATGATAGGAAGGAGGGTGTTTCAGCTGGAGTGACAAACTGCAAAATGAGATGGTGTACATCATCCAACACTGGAGGCATCTGTAATTGTACAGTGGGTCCACACTAGAAAGAACTTCAAATAACATGAATCGTCAGTGATGGGCAGTGATTCCTGTTTGCTTTACTCATGTCAATCCATGGGTGTATGGTCTAGGAAGAACATACCTGCAAGCAGTCCTATAGAACACTCCATATCAATAGTGAGTGTAATATGGCCTGGATATATGTTATGATATTATATTTTGAAAGCTTAGATAACATGTTGATGGAATCAATAAACCAACACTTGTTGCCATCTGTAATTGTACATCAAGCCCAAGGAAGGGAGCCTCAACAACACAGTGGCTTATGATTAGAGGTAATACAGTGCAGATTTAAGACTCGGGCAAAACTTATCACAGTGGCAAACATGCAACAAGGGCCCTTCCAAAAAAAAAAGTAGTACTTATTACCCACAATTAAACTGCTAGTGTAATGATGATGTCCTCCAAAAGAAGATGGAAATGTGTAGCCAGGGATACAATAAGGTAAAAGTTTTATAGAAAGAAATGGTGAAAAACATCAGGAAAAAGTCTACTGACCAAATGAATTAACAAATTCAACCCAAAAAGTCATGAGAGACGTGAGGATTCTATAGAAAAAACAGATGGACTCTGGAACCACAAAACATCAATGGCCCCAACTAGGCAAGGGAGATGAGCAGGAAAGGAATGGTCATAAAGGTGGGAAATAGAGAGAAGGAAAAAGGGTGCAGAGGTACAATTATTCCCTTGTGAATTCAAAGTTTTGGGCATAAAGGAACAATCAGGAAAGGGGAGAACACAGAAACTATAAATCCTAACTCAGCAAACAACAATCACAAACACACCAAAAAGACAATGTCTGCATGCCAACAAGAGCAGGAACATGAACTTCGAGGAAAGATTATACAAGAAACATGAAGATGCAGAAGAAGGATGGGGAAAAGCATGGAGGACCACATTGAGGTACCAAACATGGAACCAGCAAGGGAAAGACAGGACAAGTTTGAAGAATGAAACAACTTGGATAAGATTGACAACTGGAAAATACGAGTATGTTTGAAAATCCAAAACCCAGCAGATAACATCACTCTATAGCCTACAACAAAGGAAGCCTAAAAGATATGTTCAGAAACTCAAAGCATGGTATGTGAGAAACAGTAAGATGGGAAGACAATAACTCCTGTGAACAGAGCAACAGCAGTATGAGTACCAATTACACTGGTAAACTGCCAGAGAGGAAGGACAAATGGATTGGGTAGGAGGAATCAAATAGGATGATATGCACACAGATACTAACCCAACCTATCATGACTGAAAGCACTGACTGCTTCCTCCAAAGGATGAGTAACAGGAGAGAAAAATTGAGCAAATGATGTATTGGGAAGAATCACTAAAGCATCCAATCTGAGAAATGCCACAGAGCATGCAGAACTGGAAAAAACATGAGAATCTGAATACTACTCCACAAGGAGAATTTTGTCAGAACAAAATAACCGATCTGTGACCAGATTAAGGGCACATAGATGATAACATGTCAACAAAGTGATGAGATGTTAGCAGTATCAGCATAGACAATCAATGTTTGACAACAGAGCTATGTTGACCAAATGCCCCTTGCCTGGTGATGTACAAGACAACCATAGAATTATTGGAGTGAACCATGACAAACTAGCACAAAAGAGCCTGCAGGAAGTCAAAGAATGACCAATGATCAGTAAGAAGCTCCAAGAGACTGACATAAAGAGAGAACACTGTAGAAGACTATTGCCACAAAACTTCCCAAGTGTCAAGATACACCCCCAACTGGAAAGAAAAGCATCCATAAAAGATGACATGTAGGATGAGGAACACCCACAGTAGTAATGTATTAATCCATCCATTAGTTGAAGTCAGTCTGTAAGGGAGGGAGAAGGGTAACATAGCATTTAAGGGATTTCTAAAAAGGTTCTATTGATCTATCAAAATATAATGACAATAATGTATGAGGGTGCAACTAATAGGAATGAGGGCTTCAAGAAATGCTCATGTCTCCAAAAGATGGAGAGAACATCTTGTTTAGTAAGAGAAGAAGAGGATGAGATACTGCACATAATACATTCCATAATTCACAATTACATTGGAGTAGGTAGGACCCAACAACAGAGTTAAAAACATCCTGAGATTGGTCAAAAATTTTGTGGGTATGAGGAAATATTTCTTTACACTGACAAGCCAATCTACTATAACAGCAACTTGGAGAAGAAACTGGCTATGTATAACTGAGTTATCTTTAGGGGAGGCAAGAAGATGCTAAACATCCATATAATGGTGGAAATGGAGGCCCCTGGAGTAAATCAGGTGGGTAAAAAACAGGATCTCAAGAAGGAAGGAAGAAAAGATGATTGTGAGAAAGTAAGGGGAGTTGAATGGAAGTAAAGGATCAGACTTACTGAAACAACTTTCAGAATCCATGAATCAAACACCAAGGATCTCCAAGTGTGAGTTCCTCCAACCAATCTCATTTTGAGAATAGCAGTCAGAGTAAGACAAATGTGGGAAAAGGTAATCAAATTATTGTAGTTTGATTCCCATTAAGATAAAAGTGATACCAAACACTGTTGGTCAAAATAAGGGATATAAGAATGATGATAATCAAAAAGTATGAACATCTTCAGTACAATGGGGAGTTGAGGCATACTGATCCCCAAATACTAATATTCCCCAAAATGACATGCAAGAACTTCAAAATCCAAGAAAGGAAGAAACTTAACAAACTAAAAGGTTTGTCTCTAAGGAGAGCAGAAGATGAACCCTAGGAAAGGGAGATAAGGAGAGAATATATCTTAATGATCAATTCCATCAAAGGAGAAAAAGATTGGGGCAAGTCCCCTAAAACATGTGACTGAAAGGCTTATTAAAGAGCAGGGAAATGATTAATTCCAAAACTTCCAAATCACCAAAATCCTGAGGAGGTTTCATAGGATATTCATTAGTTTGTACTGAATGTTGCATGAAATTGATCAACTCCCAACAGACCACAGTTGTAGCTTCACAGGCCAAGAACTGTGGTTCCAACTCACTGGATGTGGTCTATAATTCCTCAGACGCAGTTGTAACTGTACCATCTGAAATTGAGAGTGCACGCATAACTCACAAAATGGAAGACGAGAAAAGTAAAACTTGTGGAGAAGTTAATCAAACCATGAGCAATAAAGTGTCTATTCAAGAAGACTGTCAATCAAGTGGTTAAAAGCTCAAAGATTAAAGAGGATGCTAATTACAACAGGAGTAGCATCACACTCTTATTAGTGAAGAATTGCTACATAACCCTTTGCATATTAGTAAGCACAGATGAGTGGGAGTATCAAGGCTATTGGTGAGTGAAAATTGGTGCTGAGGACCATATAAATTGAAAATGTTTTTGGTGATAAGAAAGTGCATTAAGAATTTAAATATAATTAACAAAGATTGTAAAATGCACATTTTCACACCCACCCATGTTCACAGTTTTAAAATATGTAAATTATTTAACCAGATATTTTCCAAATTTGATCTCATAGCTTCCATTGTGTTTTGTTACATGTAAGTGACCTCTAACCAAAATGAATTTTAATGTATATTTGAAATCAAAATTAAAGTTGAAAAGTTTACTTATATTCAAAAAATGCAAACAATCATGATATTTCAGTGTATAACAAAACAGCAACATCTACTAAAGTCTACTTCTGGAATACTGTTTCTAATTGTCAAAAAAAAATTGCTTCAAATACTTAGACTGAAAACTGCAAGTAGTTCAAAAATAACTTACTTGTTCTGCCATCTGGTGTAAACAAAGAAGACATGGTGTACTTTCTACTCTTTAAAAAGAAAAATCCATTTGAAAGTAAGAAATGAAAACATATATAATATTAAAATTTGAATTATGAAATACGTGACAATGCAAAGTTTACTGACATACTCTGATATCAAAGTATTTAATTACATTTTGAATAAAAACACAAAAGGTTGTGACATGGCATCCACCTATGTACATAAAGTTAAAATATTTATGATATTTAACCAGTCATTTTCCAAGTTCTAAACTAAGGTATGTCAATATTCTCTATTAACACACATACACATTTTTATAAATAAAACAAATTTTAAACCAAAAGTTTATCTTGCATGATTGATATATGAAATAATAATTTCTTTTACAAACAAAACAATCACATAATTCAATAATATTTATCACCTGAATTAACCCTTTCGCTATGGGCTTGGTATAGATGAGTTCCTTTACACATTTGCAGACGTTAAGTATTTGCACTATAAATTTTGATACAGCACATATATCTTCGCAAATTTGGTAGACGTTTAGTAAAGATTACAAGTATTTTGTATACAAAAAATTGAATTTTTTAATGCAGTATTTTTACTAAAAATCTGGTTGTAAAAATAAAGTTTGTTTCATTAATAGTCTGAGTCTTGTGATTAAAAACTATTCTTACTCCCAAAAATCTCAAATATTAGTTACGTAATCTCTAAAATTTCATAAATATATTTCATGTTGTTTTCAGTAAGACCTCATATTTTATGTTATTTTCTATACTCTAACAATGTGGGTTCTGTCACTTGATGAACCTTGTAAACATCATAAAAAAAATGAAATATATATATATATATATTATGCTTTTTTCATGCTAGAATGACTACATACTATAACATGAAGATACAAATGTTTAGTCTAAGTAGCTTAAGTCTTATAATACAATATTTTTACATGTATGTTTATTATTTTTTATTATATTGACCTTCCAGTCATGCCTAGTTAACAATACACAGCTTGCATTGATGCAGTGTACATGCACTCATGTTACATATCCAGAAATATAAAACTGACCTTTAGTCTTCCCTGTCTTGGCTGTGTTTTAGTGGACTAGTATTTTGTAACATTCAGTCACATTTCAATTATTTTACATTATATATGTATACAGATTATTACTATTTAGAAATAAATCAAGAAGTAAAGCAAACAATTATTTCTTCTCACTACAACCTTTCTACTTTGTTGCTGCTGGACGTATGTTGCTAAGCCTTTTCAAATTTGGCATGTGGAAGATATCATACAAAATATTTTTATATATGCAGTTGAATAACCAAAAAAATCATAAATACCTATTCCAATATCATAAAATTCCACTATAATTTATTAAGCTTAAAAACTAAGATGTATTTAGATTTAAAAAAGCACAAAACTTCAAACAGACCAAAGACATAACCTACCTCATTGAAATCTTGGATCAAAAGAATGTAGTAGCTTTTTCAAAGATTACAATGGCTAAAAAAACCACTCTGGGGACATTCTAAGCTGTTGATTGGTTATTCACATGTCAGATATTGAAGTTAAGTGTATATAAGGGACAATTTCCAAAAATAGAAAAAAGTGAACAAAGCCACCATGTTTAGTACACAAGTCATATCTCAGCAAAATAAAAAGATATGAGGTCATTATTTTACATTCTAGCTTGATAACATTAATAATTTCAGTTCTAAATTCGTATGAAACTATAGACTTAGTATTTTGACATCACAAACATCTAATTTTAAACAATGCTGCATTCAATACACCATGTGACTCAATAAAATCTATATTTAGATGTTCTTTTAATATTTACTTTTAATTGAGAAAGTACCTCATATATAATATTAAAGATTGAACTATAATATACAATTTGATTCTAAACTTATTGACATAAATTCATAAAACAGTAATTCAATAAAACTGAATGCAAGTCAACAAACATGAGATGACATGACCCTTGACCCATAACCCGTTGCGAAAGGGTTAATGTTATAACGTTTGTAGGATCTAATGTAATTGAAACCTTCTATTACATTTTTTCTCATTTTTATACCTTGCAACAAAGAGTTTATAAACTTGAAATGTATTTCCTACAAAACAAAGTATAAAACAAAAGAAACTGATAAAAAATTATCTGTTTATTGTGAAAAGCTTACAGTTTTGTATACAATGTTCTCCAGCGAGGTCCTCTGAACATTACAAGAAATAGTGGCCAACGTCTTCTCACAGCACGATACCACAAGTCATCATTAGTTTCTGTTTCTAATATCTGGTTCCACCGTTTACAAACTTGGCCACAACTCCACAATGACAGGTCATCCAGGAATGAAAACACTAATGATAATACTACAAAAATTTAAATCAAATTAATAACTTTATCAAAGTTTTATTTATGGAACAGTTTCTCTAGTAAATGAATGAAAATAAATTTACAACACTTAATCTTTTGTCACAAAATTTTCATTTTATGATATTTGTTATATGGCATATTTCTTTTAATGACCAAAAATTAATTTTTTGAGTGAAAGTAAAAGAATAGAAATATAACAATATGTAAACCACACAGAATCCACTTTAACCAGTGCTGATGGAAAAACAATTACAGTTATAGTAGTGCCTCAAATGTTACTTATTTTAGTAAACTGCTTGACAACAAGTGTTATATAGTGTGAAATGGGTTACATTGAGGAAGTGTAATTTTTACTTATGTGACAACACATCAGTATTAGAGTAAAGATTTACTTAATACCATAATGTGCATTTATTTTAACAATAAATATTATTTTAATCTTGAATTATCCTGCTCATTATTCAGAAGAGATAACATTAATAGGATTATACATTAAAATATTAACTTGAAGCAGTTAACTAGTGTTGTATTTTGTAGAATATACAAGTAAAAATCTCTTTAGAAGCTAGTGACTAAACACAATTTAAGAAAACTATCGAATAAGCATGCCAATGTACATGATATTTACAATGTAAGCACCAAGTAATAATATCAACATACATTATACATACAATTCAAATACTAAGTAAGCACGTACACAAATGTGTATTTGATGTATGTACCCAGTAAGTGTTCCAAAATATCTGCAGATTGTAAATAATCTGGCATAGAAGTATGGAAGAGATTGTAGGAATATAAGAGACATAAAGAGAGAGAAAAGTTGAGAAAATATAAATGAAAGGTTCCATCATTTATGGAGATTAGTTTTTTTTTTTGTAAGACAGAAAGAGTTACTAATTATACTTGTTGCTATAACTATTACTTGTGTGTACATACCTTCTGCTGGAAG
This sequence comes from Tachypleus tridentatus, assembly GCF_004210375.1. Classification (NCBI taxonomy): domain Eukaryota; kingdom Metazoa; phylum Arthropoda; class Merostomata; order Xiphosura; family Limulidae; genus Tachypleus; species Tachypleus tridentatus. Next base: position 154,757,316 of record NC_134831.1, read on the forward strand.
ATTTTCAGCAAGACCCTCAGGAAGAGCTGCCAGCTGCTTTGGAGCTGTTAATGCTGATATACAATCTGCAAGGCGATCAACTTTGGGGACAGATACAATAATTTTTGGTTTTTCTCCTGGTCTGTTTTGTAATGTTTCATAAAAATCAGTAGGTTCTTCATTACCCGAGTCTTCTGAATCACTTTTCTAATGAATCAAGCAAAAACAAAATTAAATGTAGATTAATAAATAAAAATAAAAGCTTTTTTTTCCTCTTAAAAGTTAAACACAGATGAGGGAAACACTTCTAAACAAATATCTTAGAAAAGCAAATAGTGTTGGTATAGAGAATTAAAATGAAAACTGAAAGAAAAAAAATTATCAGGTCAATCACTAGTTAAATGATTGATGTTTTAGCAATTTAATTTTCTTACATATACTTTACAAGAAAATTGATAATCCCTCAAAGTTGACACACTTTTAAAGCATTTTTGTTATATTTCCTAAACATACTTCATAGGTTTTATACACCACCTCAAGAGGAAAAAAACATAACCATATTTCTTTTAGAAAATTGAATAAAATTCCATATTTTTTAGTGTGTGACTTCTAAACATTAGTAATAATGGTCTGAAATACATAATTTATTTGAATTTATCATTATCACAGAAATTAACATACTCTGAATTTTAACACATACATTTACCAAGTTATACATTGAAGATTTTTAGACAGTCAGTAACCTTTCAATACATAAACTTTGGTATATATCCAAAGTTTAATAAATACATAGCCAAGAAATACCTCACTACTTCTTTGACTCAGCCAGCTTGTCATTTATTTCAGTATCAATTCTTCCTGCATCTGCTAGTTTATCTTTAACAGCTTTTTCTGTAGCTCTTGCTCTTTGCCACAAGATTTCTTAATTCTTTCATGCTTTGGACAGATTCTGCTTTCTCTGAATCCACGTCTATCAACTTAACAAGTCTCTACCATTACTTTCTAGTCTTCACTCCTTTTTTATGGAAACCAGTATCATTCATCAAGCTTTTCTTTTTTTCACTCAAGTCTTCCTCTCTTTGCTTTTCCATCATCTAAGTAGTTAATGCATTTCTTTGTGGCACCTGACATGGAAACCTCAAAATACTGCAAAGACTTTGCCATCAAGTTCTTTGCACAACGCTTTTCTGGAGTTTTTTTTCTATAGAAAAGAAAGTTTTTTAACATAACCTTAATATCAAGCATATCTCCCTTTCACTGACGTTTTTGGTCTTCAAAGACAATAGTGTCTTTACCATCCTTTCCCCAGCAAATCCAAGGTCATTTTTCTGTATCCCAAAATGTTCTTTTGATGAGTTAAATCTAACCCTATAATCCTGGGAAGCTCAAGATTTTGTAGTATATCACTTTTAACAACTCAATATTGAAGTCATTTTATGACCTTAAACATGTCAGATGTCCTAAAGTGCATCTTTGGTCTGTGTGGTACAAGGTGGGAAAAGCTGATATGTGAATCTTTACCTCCAAAAAAAGATTTTAAAACTGCTTCACAAAATTCCATAAAAGTTAATATTTGGAACTTCAACGCTTTATTTTGAACCACAGTAAAAATAACCTCAAATTAAGTGGAACTTGAACTTGTTCAGAAACTGGAATGCTTTCAAACCACCCATGTTTAAAAGATCTTACTGGACAGTCTTCAGAGTTTGTCACACTTATAAGTTCTTTTTCAATAAGAGCTTTGACAAACTTGTGTAAATTTCAGTCAGTGTTTGCCATTTCTGTTTTGAATGCGCTATGAAGAATGTACGAGGCACAGCTGCCATAATCCAGGAAGAAAGTGTCCTCAGTGTCCACACATTGGCCATGTAGTAATCCAAGAATTTTCAATTAACAAAAAACCAGTGATGGATATTTATAACAACAAAAAATCACAATTTTCTGTTACAAAATGTTTATTAATACATATTTCTTTGCATAAAACAATGTACCACAGAAGCATCATCAATTTTTGCCTGTATGTAAATCAACAAATATTCATCCACAAGCAAAATTTTTCTCTTGTCAATATATCAAGCACTTTAAAAAAAAAGCTGTTTAATAAGTGTTCAGCTATGGCATGGCTAATGAAATGTGATGTTACATATTTTATGGCAACCTGGTGAGTATTCACATCCACAGATTAACTACAATATAAAACACTAGAATAGGTGAATTATCAATTACTGGTTATAACTTCTCCATTTATAATGTATGTTGTTTTTTTTTAATTAATTTGTAAATTACTATTTGTAGCATAACTGGGTTTATTTTTCCATTATTCTACGACTAATACTAGTATGTATATTTACATGCATTGAAAATGGTATATCTTAATAAAGTCAAAATAAAATTTATTGTGATAAATATAAATTTATTAGTTATTATTATTGTAACAATGACAAATGTTTTAATCTGATATAAATATATATTCTATTGACTTTAAATAATGTAAAAAAACAAACAAATTTCTTACACTTCAAAAACTTGTAAATAATTCACAAATTACCTTGAATTTATATTCAGATTCTTGCCAAACAGAAGCACATGCCAATTTTCTTATCTACTTGAGTCTTCAAAATGCTGGAAAAATAGGTTGCCACCACAAAGCAGTAAATATCTGCTGATTTCTTCTCAATACGAGATTTTCTTTGCAATAATGACATTAGGAAATATTAATGACATAATCTAGCAGCTCCTTTGCTAGAATGATAGCAGTGGTGTTTTTCTACTGAATATAAGGTCCATATGATTTTTGATTTTACTGGATTTTTCCTGGACAAGTGCTTCCATCCTAGCCATTTCATTATGTTTCGTACTAAGCCTAGGTTATTCATCTTGCACACTTGTTTCCTATTTTCTACATTTCCCAGAGTTTCTGTACATAAATTCTGGCATTTGCATATTATTCTTATTGATTAATCTTATGCTCATGGTCTATGTGTAACCCTTTCATGTGGGGTTTGAATACTGCTTCTCCCATGTTTGAGATTTTAAAAGCTGTGTTGAAATAGGACATTCTGTTTGGGTTTGTCCATAACAATTCAAACTTGGTATGTGAGATGCAATGCCTAACTGTCATTGAACATACACTTCCAAAGCAGTTTCACAATTCTTTCTACCACATGGTCTCTAAAAATCCTTTACATATTCAAACTAGGGTCCATACAATGACACTGAAGTGTTTTCAAGAAGAAAATAACATGGCTGCTTGCAGACACAAGGTAACTTATCTGTATTCTATAAGTGGTATATATCTAGGTCACCAGACTTAAAGAAGAAAACTAATAAAAAGAACATGGATGTAACTAGACTTCCTTAAATAGCTGTTAAGCTAACCTGCAATTGTAATCACTTGTTACCAGTCCATGCCAGCTTTTAAAAATTGTCAAATGTCAATTTTTCATGACTAAGGATTTTCAGGACCCTGATTTTATAGAAACAAGATACTAGTTTTAATGAGGATTTCAAAATTATTTGTCAAGTTTAAAGTTTCAGTAAAAAGTAAATTACATGATGTAACTGTATTAATGTACAGAAGTAACTTCTTTAGAGCTGCATTTGACTCATTAAACCTTATTAAAAGTTATAATAAAAGTTTTCTTTTAGAATGATAATAAATGGTACATGATAATTAATATAAGACATTTTAGAAACATAAAAGGGTGTTTCAGCTAGCATGTTTGTATTTTTCTTCAGTAAATGATTTTTTGGTTAAAATGGATATTTTTTGAACAAAATTAGAAAAGTTATTTCTGTTTTACTATTTTTTGTAGTGGATAATAGTTTTAAATAGTTAAGGTTCCTTGCAGTCCTTTTAGTCATTGATATGTGGATTATCACATCTCGTTGCTCAGTAACACTTTAATACCATATAAACAGTCCTTCAACAATATTTAATTTTTTAAAAAGATTAAAAGATTTTAAGTTTTTAATAATAGTAAATTCTTTATGGATAATCTTATATTATTCATAACTAAACTTGAAAATAATGGTTACAATACTGATATATGAAAAAAGTATTTTGCAAGATTTTATAATAAATTTGAAAATACATTACTATATAAATATTCAATAATGAGAAAAATATTTTTGTCACTAGAGGTAGTTAACTACCTTTAATAGTTATTAAAATTTATTCATTATAGCCAGGACTGGAAAGACTATTTGAGAAGCTTGACTTGTCTCAGCTTTCTCAAAATATACTTGAATAATGTTACAATAAAGAAAAAATATGATCTACCTACAGTACTTTATGTAAGTTTCATAGTTCTAATCAGATCTAATATAAAATTTGTTATTTTAAGATCTTGTATAAAATATGCCATTTTTTCAAAAAGGGTGGAAGTTGGAAGTAACTTGTAGTAGAATTTTTAGGGTTGTTATTTTACTGTAGGAATTTTTAGAATTTCTACAGGCAGTGGATGGTAAGTATTGTTTAGTAGAAATATTTTTAGGATGCCTCTATTTTAATTCTACTTTTACTTTAATACATCTCTTTAAGGGTAGCTGCCTTCTGGAAACTGGCTACAGACAGCAAAAGCCAATAAGAGTTGAAACTTGTAGGTATATGCACTCAACTCTGTACCCTTAATTAATTTTTGATGACTGCTAACTGGTTTATCATATGCTTTTTGGATTTTGTCTGATAGATGGAATATTCCCAATGCCTTTGGATGCTATTACCATAGGCAATTACCATTATAACCTTTAGATTATGACTTGAAAATGAGATAATTTTTATTAAAAAAACAAATTCTAAAATTTTCTTTTATATATTGATATACATGGTTGTCTCAGAGTTCTCGACAAAAACATAGATAATACAAGTATTTAGGGAGATTAATTTTTAAAATACCTAATTACAACAATAAAAGTGACATAACTGTCTAAACTTTTTACTAATAAAATTTTGGTAGGAACTAAAATGAACAAATTTACAAAATCAGATTTTTGTTACTAATTTTCACAGCTGTAACACTGATTCCCTTTGATAACCAAAGTATAGACCTAATTCTAACTTTAGATGTGCAACCAATCAAGTCTACGAATATGGAAGGCCTAGCTACCGTGAGAAAAATGGGAAAAATCCAAAATTAAACACAGCATAATAATGATAACTGCAAACAAAATTTTAAATCAGATGAAACAGAAGAACAATAAATAACTGACAATATATATCAGCAATTTTTGTGTGTGTGCATGAGCAGTACTCAGGAACTGGGTATGTATTATGGTACAGTAACAAGTTTTAGAGTTCCAATGAAAGTTCAGTCTTACTACAAGCTGTACTTTACTTGATCAAGATTGCTGTTCTGTTTAAAAGTATTACAGATCTTTGACTATTTGTTTCCTTAAGATACTGTGTAACATTAGTTTGGGCTTCTTTTTTCAATGTAATAAATATCCCAAGTAATAAGGCATTAACAATTAGTTGAATAAAGATACAAAATTGACAAATAAACACTAATTGTACTTTTTAGATATCAATAAGAATAAAAACATAAATTATTGTAGCTGGGCCTTTTCAGTCTTTGTACTTCCATACTGATGTAACTGAATCTGTTTTCGAGGGCCAAAAATTTTTTTATCAGACAACTTCTGATTCAGATCAACCTGGAAATTTCCTTAGAATCGAGATCTGCATTCAACAGCCTTAATTTCATACTAGTAGAACAAGCTTCATTGATGCACTTCAGCTTTGAGTTTTGTGCTAATAAAGGATTGAGGCTAAAGTTTTCAAATACACATTATTCATCAATTAATTTCAGAAACTATTATTCATACCTCATAAGAATTAAGTGCTGTGACTAACTGAACTTTTAAAATTATGTTTTTGCTTATATTCAAAACATCTAAAAACATGATTTATTGCAAACTTTGGCAAAATTAACATTAAAATTCCTCTTTCAATCCTGAGTTTATATAGATGGAAGAAAAGAGAGGGTGCCTCAAAAAATATGTTAACACTTCTGATAATATTTTCTTTCCCTTGCAACTGACTGAAATAGCAACAAGATTGACTTTGGAGCGAAGGAAAAAGGTTGCTGTATGGATGGACATCTTTTAGTTACCTTAATATCTTAATTCATCACTTCATCACAGAAAATTTGAGGAGATGGATTAGCAGAGGAGGGCCTGTGAAATGGCCAGCACATTTGCCAGATCTCACGCCTTGTGATTTCTGGCTATGGTCGGTACATCTGGACAAACTGGGTGCATTTTTCTTGTAAGCCCATTCCTTTGAAATATGTCCATTACGGGACTATGCATCGACTGAAACTCATATGGCAACCTTACATGCTAAACTCCAATGCATACATTGAAAAGACTGCATATCTGGGTGTGTAACGTTGAATTGTGGCTGCCTCAACAAAGATGGAAAAAAAGGAAGTGTAAGAGGTGGAATTTCTTCAAGGTATTGAAAAAGTGGAAACCATGACTGAACTAGCCAAGCAGGTGCTACAAAGGAGATCACTGAAACATAGCCTGAACTCTGGGTGACAGATGAATCAGTGGGAAGGCTTAGACATGCAATCCCCACCAGTCCTGACTCACTGCATCTATGACCAATGCCAAAGGGTGAAATACTAGAAACAAAAATGTCTGTAGTTGAGTGTTCCAATGAGTGGCAAATGTATTAATCATCATTGTCCTGAACGAAAATCCAATCCAATGTAAAACCTCCTAATGTATCATCCATTGGGTCAGTAAAATCTGGATTGGTTGAAACAATTGATCTGCTATCAAATTAATCACCTCAGAATTATAGACCATTGATTTATGCATCCCATCTCAATAATGAGCCATTTGTGAAGAGATAGATTTTGGGATGAAGTGATAGCAGAGGAACATTTAATGTAATATTATTCCAATCTAACCACTACTCCAGATCCTGAATAAGGAGACTGGGTAATCCAGTGGATTTCTGTTCTTGATCCAATGATCATGCAGCAATCACTGAAGGGCTCTCATGTGTGCTCATCCCAGAGGAATGAGGAACTATTTGGACAGTGGGAGAAGGAGACATGAGTAAGAGTCCAACTGCTTGTTCTATAACATGAAGTCACACAGAAGTCATTGCTTCACTTTGGAACACCTACAAAAATCATGGGAAAAAGAAAGGGGACTCACATAACTCGTGAATGATGGCAGCAGGAAAGACAAATTCCCTCTAACAACGAATCTCTACCAAAAAACAACAGTCAAGTAATTAGAAAAAGTGTGTAAGATTGTAATCACATTAAGGCAGATGACAACAATGGTCCCAACTCATTATCAAATTGACGTGACAATTCCCGAGAGGTTTCCAACAAAACTTGGAAGGATGATAAATATTTCAAAATCATAATTAGGATCAGACAAATGCTAGGAAATTGTGATATATTCAAGTGATAACAGACTCCATTCTGGAACTCCACATTTCCAGAAGCGAGTCTGTACTGTGCAAGTCTAAATATGCATTCCACTGGTGGTGGTAATCCAAAGGATGTTGTTCAAACAAATGTCACAAACAAGGCATAACTATCCCCTTCACGTTACTGAGCTGTAAACCTCCCTGCATAAACCACAATACCAGGTGATGGAGGAAGAACTAAGTATTCCCCATCAGACTTTTCACTGGTAAGGAAGGTATAGCCTCAAAAGCAACAGGAGAAAGATTTAAAATATCACACACCATACTGAACAACTGATGAAAGGGAGTTAGGGGTGACTGATCCAAACTGTCTTCATGAGAAACTGACCTAGTAAAGGAAGACATCAGAAAAATAGAATCTAAATTCCCTCAAGAATGTCCAGGATTGTCCACAAACTCAGCCTCAGAACCCTCTGGAGAAACACCACCAGATCAAAAATGTCTTTATTTCACTATGAGTCAGATCACAGACAGCCCCAACCGAGAGTGAACCTACCTTAGACTGTTGAGTGAAGTTAGATATCAGAGGTGGGATAGGGGAAACCTGATTAGCCTCTGTGCCTGAAACAGTAACCCAGAAATTTATGCTGTATATTGGCCCATCGAAACAATTTTAATAAAATTGCTCAAAATCTCTAATAGTCACAGTAGAGAGAAATCTCTTCCTGAATGCTTTGTGAACAAAAAATTATAACATTACATGACAATGTGCTTATATACAGTACCAGGATAGAGTGTACATTGAAACAAATGGGAGAGTGTCACAAGACAAATATTACCAAGGGCAACTAAGTAGGGTGTAAAAAGCTGAAACAAGCAAGAAAAAAAAATCACACCAATTCTTAGGTGAGCAAAGGAAGAAAACCCTACCAGTGTGTATAGCTGTAGTGTGAGGTTAAGTATGTGTGTTTCAGAATAATAAATATCTAATATTTATATATAAATATGTGCAAAGTCACACAAAAAGTATCTGAACCAGAACTATCATTAGGTATATTAACCAGAAATGAAGTGTACAAGTCAAAAACTTACCACAGATTTGATGGAAGAACAGAGAAACAGGAAGAAAGGAAAAGAACATTTTTTACCAAATTGAATTATGTAAAAGCACAAAAAGTGGTAAAATGTGCTGTTCAAATTGTCTTCTCATTGACTTTTTATTCAGAAAAATAGTCATATTGAAACAAGGAAGAAATTGCTGGCTGAACATGTGAATCTAGCTTTCCACAGATTTTGGCCTGTACCTCCTATGAAGATAAAGTTAAATTCCTGAGATGTTGTACCAGTAGCATTTTAGATTGTAACAGATTTTTCATAGTTGATATTTTGATTTAAAATTTATTATATAATCTCTTGTAATTGTGTAACAAGAAATAAATGAAAAAAAATTGTTGAAAGAAGCAAATGTAAACACAGTAAAACAAAATTGCTGAAAAATATTTTAATGATTGTTAACCACATGAAAAAACACATTTAAGTAATGCTGTTGCAAATTGAGAAAGTGAGGGTTGAATGGGAATAGGAGATGGAACTAGCTGCACTAATATATAGGTGGTGCTACAGTATTGGTAAATAGCAGTTCACATAATATGTACACATTCAGAAACTGTACAAAATTGATGGGGTATAAAAATTTTTAGCAATGCTCAGTGGGCAGAAAAATATTGAGATAGCTTTGTGTGAAATGAAGCAAGACCTATTGGAAGCTATATTGATGATATTTACATTACTTTTAGATTGGCAGTTTCAGTACTTAAATGTGCAGCATTCATCTATAGAATTTACCTGTGAAATCGAAGAAGAAAATACACTAATTTTTTTAGATTTGCTAATTATACGAGATCCTCAACATTCCACTGAATCAAGCTTTTAAGATCTGTTGAACTCTATAAAATATTATTCAATGAACAACTTAGGAAAATGATTGAAAACCTAAGTAGGATATCTCTAAACAAAATATTTAAGACTCCCATATAATGTTCACAGTTTTTAAATGCCCAGATTCCTTGAATATCTACGTAGAACAAAGTATTACATTTTGTAACCAACTTAAGCCTTTAATAAGAAAGTTCTACCTGAAGGTAAAACTGAACATCATTTTCAAACCACCCGTTAGATTAAAACATCTCTTTTAAAACAAACGATTGTCTACCTGTCTCTCTTCACTCTTAGATTGTCTATGAATACATGAGGTAACAACAATTCTGTCTGTATTGGAAAAAAATCAAATGGCATTTTACCATTTACATCTACAAACACATGGAAGTATCACTTAATTCTGGTAACATGCTTGAAGTCCACCCAATTCATTGAATTAACCACCTCATTAAATTCTACTACACAATTCATTTCTTAATTATAAATGTAGGAATTCATTCTCTGGACAGCAATGGCACAAAAGTGAAAAATGAACCATACAGTTAAGTGTAATGAATATATGGATATTTTCAATTATATCAATTCACTTAACGTATACAAAGTATCTGCATCTTCCTTCAGAACTTTTCCTTGAAGACATACTGATTACTATACTGAAGAGTGTAGATAGTTTATAAACTTTAGCCTTTCTCTGTGATTGCAGTTAATATAAACCATAACTATGTTGGAAGACATTACAAATTCTAGTGTGTAATTATGATATTTTGTTCTTGTGACTTTTCAGGGTTCCACTGAGAGTTGTAAATCAAAATAGATATTCTTCGTTATCTCCAATGTCTAATATTGTTACTATATTGAGATTTTTGCTTTTCATGAAGCAACTTTCAAAATATTTGTCTTCTTAGTCTTAACTTACATACAAAAATAAATAGGACATAAAAGTGAAATTTTACTTACTTCTTGAAACAAGTGATTTCCACCTGGCTGATTAATGTCATCAGGGCATAGGAAAGCATGACATGTGGTGCATAAAGGTTGTCCAAAACATGGTCCATAAAATCCGCAACAAGCATGACAAGAAGTGAACTGAAAAATACATAAAACAATTATCACATTTTTCCTGTTTTACAATTATAACAACAGCTAATAAATATGCAAGCTTTAATGGAATAAGTGATATACTCCAGCTCAGTTGACCTAACACACACATGTAACAAAAATTATTATATGAAAAGGAACATTCCAAATGCTTTTAACTTTTTTTTTTACAATAAGAAGAAAGAAAGAAAGGCAAATCAATTTTTTACTTTTGATAGTTATGTTGGTGTGAACAATGAGTAAACATTATCAAGCTCTTTTACTGCTTTGTTTACAGATTTAATTATAGAAATAGGATATATTTGAAACCAGTGTATTCTTTTGAAATCTGCTTGATTATATTTGTAAATCTGCAAGATAAAACAATGCATCAATAGAAAAATAATTAAAAGGACATGAGTTAATGCACTGTATTTAAGAGATTATTCGTGAAGATCTTTTTCAACCTTAATCATCATTTCTAGCATTCTAAATTTTAAATATATGAATTTTAAGAGCATTTTTACTCTGTACAATAGCTGAAGAAAGCCAAATTTAAACCTTTTAGTTTTGAGCCAACAATAATGCAATTGTTAATGTACTATTAATACTAACTTTGCTACTAGTTTAACAGCTTTTTGACAGTTTTTAATGGAAAAAAATGATCTCTAATTTTATATTTGCATTTTATGTGTGTTTTTTATTTACTCATTTTCAGAGATGCTGTAACAAAATACAAAATCAAAGTTATTACAATGTATAACATGCCTCTCTACATATTATGATGGTAAAAATCTCAATATTATTAAACAAAAGTTTATTAAACAAAAATACCTGATAAACATTATGTTACATTATATATAACATGAAAACTAGTTCAAAATAATTATCTTACATTTATAAAAAACATTATTACATATAGATATTACACCTAAATTTATTGTAATCTTCATTACATTTGGTAGTCTAATTAATGAAAAAATGTCAGTAAATACGTAATTAGTTATGTAACATTAAAAGAACAAATTAAAAAAAATCAAGAATTCTTCAAGACTCATATCCCTCTTGAATTACATGAGAGATAACACATTTAAGTCTTCAGCAGTTTCATCATCTAATCTTATCCCAACATTAGAGCTAAAATAAATGATGCCACAGCTATGACCAGTTCTCTTCTGGAATCCGTCCAATCCTTGTAATTCACTTTGGTACTAACAACCTGAAACAATCTGACAAAACTGCTCAAGACTGATTCTCAGGACTTGAAAAAACAACAGTACAATACATTAGACAACACATTAAACTGGCTATTTCTAATGTAACATACAGACACATGTTCACTGTTTACAATACACAATAAACAACTCAACAACAAAATTCAACATTTTAATGAATTAACCAAAAAGCTATGCAGACTTAACACCCAACTTGCCTTCATTAACTATGCAAACCTAATACCACTCATTAACTTTCTTTCACAAGATGGACTTTGCCTCAGTTTTTCTGGCATTTTTACCCTGGCCTCAAATTTCAAGTACTTTATTTCCAATAGCATTCTCCCACTCTTGTCTTCCTCTAAGTCACTCCAGTTATCTCCTATTCCTAATTCTAACAGTCCTTCTACTCTTCCCTGTTTAAATCCTACATTTCTCCCTATCTCAAAAACAACCAATGTCTCTCACAATAATACCTCTATCACTCAGCCCACCCAACTAAAAACTCATTCACTCTATCACAGTGATCGTTTAAGTTCTGTTAGAGGACTAAACACAAATCACACTTCCCTCAAAACATCACATTCCACAGATAGCAACATTCAGTTTTCTTTTGTTTCTGTTATTCCTTCTTGTTTACTCACAAACCCTTATACTCCCTCATCTCCAAAACCACACCAAATCACTACCAGTGTAAATGCCACACATTCCACACTAGTCTTCACTAGTCAAACAATCTATTATAGAATTACCTTCATTAGAATACAGTACTCTTTCATCTTTTAGCATAAATTCTCAGGACAATCAGCAATGTACTAAACATTCTGAAGAAGATAGTCATTTCCTTAAAGTTAATCCTCAATGTCATAATCACGACGACTTCCTCACACCAATATCTGATACCATTCAGTATGAACCAAGCAGCAAATCACAGAAAAAAATAACTATTTCAAAAACAGAAAACTCACTGAGAAATGCATAAAACATTATCAATATGCCAAGCCGCTAGTGCATAAGATAAAGAACAGAAACATACCTCAGCCTCTTGCATTATAAGCACAGATAACAATAGAAGCACATGATCAGAACTTCTGCAACAAATGACCACAGATTCTTGAAAACATCTCCTTAGAACTCATGAATATCATTAAAATCTTCTGTCAAAATTCTGTTAATATTCAAGATACAGAAATTTCACAATATTATCACCTGTACACAAGAAAAAAGAAGCACAAAAATATACAAATAAAACTGATACATTCCATCTTAAAAAGGACAAAAATTAGCTTTCTACCAATAACACCATTTCAAAAAGCACTTCCAACAACATTCTTTTTTGTCATGAAGGAACTACCATAACTTTAAAACAGGCTACCAGAAACTACCAAAATCCCATTATCTCACAACAAACAGCCTAAAAACTGTTTAAAAACACATTATGCTTTAATATGCATAAGCTTTCTCAAACTAACAAATCTGTTGAAAATAACAGCAACTTTATAAAATGTACAAATAATGATGACCACTTCCAAGATATCTCTGTCATTGTTAATCTTCCAGACATAACTCTCTCTGAAGTAGAACTCATTCTCCTTAATAATGGTCTCAAGTTTAGCTGAGACAAATAACAGCTATAATAATGAACCTGAACTTCTTTCTGACCTTCATGAATTCTCTAGCAAATTAAGACTTCACAAATTTTTTCACAACAAACCCCACCCAAATGAAAATCAACATAACCAAATTTTAAAGAAAAGTTGTTATGGACAACTCCACTAAATGGAGAAAAACATTTTGTAAGTTATATTAAAGTTGTAGAAAATGACATAATACAGATCTTAAAATCTACAAAGCAGTGTCCAAATAACAGTAACCAAAAAGATGAAGTGTTTTAAACAATTTTAAATTGAAACAATATCATAATAAAGCCAGCAGACAAGGGTGAAGCTATTGTTATTCTTTACAAAGGTGACTATGTCACAGAAGCTGACAACTACAGAACACTCATTTCTATAAAAAACTCTCATATCATCCTACAACTCACTTTATTAAGACCATAACTGATAAACATAAAGAACTTCTCCAAAACAATAAAATTAACAAAGAAACTCTTCAGAATTTGATACACAGACAAGCATTTCATGGTAGATTTTATTTCTTACCCAAAATACACAAAACAAACAATCCTGGCTGACCCATAATTTCTAATATAAATATGGCTATTGAAAAGCTGTCCACTTTTGTTGACCAATATATAAGATGTATTTCCTGTACACTCCCTTCTTACATAGAGGATATCACCCACTTTCTTAACATCATACAAAATATTAATACTGATGTAGAGTTACTATCCAATAGTCTTCTTTGCAAATTGGATACTTCTTCCCTTTACACCAATATTCCACAAGATGAAGGACTACAAACTGCAAGTTCACATTAAAACTTTCTAACCTATCAGAATCTCAAACAATAAATGATCTTGCCAGTCTGGTTTTAACTCTAAACAGCTTTAAATATAATAACAAGAATTACATTCAGGTTAACAGTACTGCAATAGGTACCAAAATGGCTCCCAACATTTTTATGCATAATATGGAAAACCAGCTTTTACAACTCAGACCTGTAAAACCTCACATATGGAAATGATACATAAATGACATTTTTCATTGGACAGTTGGTCTCAAATCACTTAAAGAATTTATCACACATGCAATCTCCTTTCACAAAACAATCAAGTTTACCTGCAATTATTTACCTATGCAGATTAACTTTCTTGACATCACAGTAATTCTAAGAAATGCAATTTTACACAGGGATTTGTACAAAAACCTACAGTCAGACCACAGTACTTTCACTACAAAAGCTGTTACTTCTCTCACACTAAACAAAATATTATCTACAGTCCAAGCTCTTATAGTAAAAAAAAAATATATGAAACAAACTATGTAAAACACACTGAGGATCTAAAACAAACCATGTTACAAAGAGGTTGTAAATATACTTAAATCATGAGACAAACTGAAAAGGCTAACAATACTCAGCAGAAAAGCATCCTAAATCACAGCAATATTAAACTTTCAAATAGAATTCCTCCTACTATTACCTATCAGTTTAAACTCAGAAAAGTCTCACAAATTCTGAAAGAACAGAACTCTAAAAAATATCCTCATTCACACAAGTGAATTACATTCCACCCACAAATAGTTGTCCTCCATGCAATAAAGCCTGTTGTTAAACCTGCAAGTTCATAAAAGCCACCAACTCATTTTCTGACAAGCACAATCAAAGAAACTTTAAAATATATAAAGAAATTGCTTGTAAAAAAACAACCATTTATCTTGTACAGTGTAAAAAATGCAAACATTGATATGTAGAACACAATCAACCCACAGAGAACATTAACACCAAAAAAAGATATCTCTGTTGCTCAACACTTTAATCAACCCAGCCATTACATTAATAATATTATGCTCATTGGCACTGAAATAGGATTCAAAACTAAAGCAGATGGAGAAATAAAAGAAGCTTATTGGATTGCTAATCTAAACACTGTTCACACTCTTTCAGAATTAATCCAGATTCTGGAATCAATGATCTCCATTCACTGGTTTCATTTCTGTCAGAAAAATAATTTTATTCTTTGCTTATTTTTCATGTAGTATGAAAGCTAAAGTTCCTGAAACTTGCTATTTGTTTATGATAATTATTCATACCTGTTTTAATAAATTGATTATTATAACATTTTTTTCAATCAGTCTCCAGGTGTCACCTTTATTTTACTTAAACTCACAGTTTTAAATATACATAAATTTAGCCATTTTTAAGTTAAAAATTTCCTAACATATTTTCACACACACATCTGCCATCTGCTGCATTGTACAAGGAATGAGAAGCTTACAACAGTACATAGAGAAACAAAATTTTCCTGAAAAACAGGATGACTTTCATGATACCACTAAGCTCTCTCTATATACATCACTCGTTCGATTACACCATCATTCCCTGTTTGCCTCTGAAGAAGAAAGTTCACCTTTCAAAAGCACTCCATTTACAGGATTTTTATGTCATCATCTAATGTTATATATTTAATACACATTTCAGAACTTATTACAGAATGCCTTGAAACTTTCTAAAAATAATGATAATTAAATATTTTTCAATAATAATAGATACTTCACAATTTGAAGTAATTCTTGCACATAAAGTTACAATTATTTCAATGTAATATTAAGGTTTCCATTGAAAACTGTACAAACCCTGAATTGCAAACTTGATATTAATGATAAAAACTAGTTACCCACAACACTGATGTAGCACAAATGACTGAGGAATACAGACATTCTTAATACGCGTGTGAGGACTTGCTTGGTTCCATAAATCCAAAATCTGGCTACTGAGTACTGATATCCATGTGAGAATAGGATGTAAGATCCCAATCAAAGGGGTGAACTGCAATTTTGATGTCTCACCCCCATTTGTGTTTACATTTTGGAAGATATAATGTCATGTGCACAAGCAGAACACCATTATCCTGCTCTCAACTGAATGATTTACTAGTAATTTCTATATTTAAACTGTATTTCACTACTTCATTCAGGAGGATGCTTCCACAGTTGCTTGGAACTGGAAAGCAGTAAGGACTATCTAACTCCACTAGAAGAAGAAGAAAAAAAAAAGGGGAGGGAGGTAAAATGCAGCAGAGAGTCAGAGGAATGACAACACCCAAGACAGTACAATGGGTGACCACAAAACCATGTTTTAGAAAGCAGAGCATACCTATTTAGTCAATTCAAGGCATGAAAGGAATGGGTAGCTATCTCCTTTTGCATGGGTACTGTCTACAACTAGCAAATTTATGAAGCAATTTATTGCAAGGTTAAATCTATAACGAGATCTTTTGGAACATACTATTTCTGCAGTGTGCATTACATCACTATGTAATGATAATATGCAAGATGACTGACTTAATAGAGCAGATCTGAGCATTTAAAGAATACTTAGTCAGGCACCACTCAACACAGAGCATGATACAGCAAGAAAAGAAGGGCATGACCCTAACAAAGAAGAGGTATATATATGAAAAGGTAACTTACCCAGTCTCATGAAAGAGAGTGAAGGATGAAAACAAGTGAATAACAGTATCCTGACAAGAAAGAAACAGTTAACCACAGCAAAGAATGAGAGATGAATGTACAAGTCTTAGTCCAACTGTTTGACAGAGGAAGCACCTCCTGACAGCAGGACAAACATGCAGAGTAAAGATGCAGAAACATGTAAAAAAACAAAAACAACTTAGATAATTTTAGCACATTGTGCAATAGAAATCTAGAAAACACTCCATGAGAAGGTGGTGAAAAAATGACAAAATCAAGATTATCTGAGAATAGATTCTGCCACTGTAGGAGGAAAAAGAACAATATTAGAGCAGGTAAGGTGGGCCCCAGGGCTCCTCACAAATGAAATTAAAAGCAAGATTATAAATTAATTAATTGAAATTAATGGTAAGAAGTATAAAACACAAAGAAAGCCAAAAATAAAATAGTCAATACAGTGGAAATGTTAAGAAATTGTGTAGTAAAATAAACATGGATGTGATGTTTTGTGTTGAAGAAAACATAAATAACCTAAATATTGATAAAATTGTAAAAAGAATCACAGTTAAACTTAAGGTAACAGGCTTATTTAGTCTAACTGAATCTTGAAGAAAAGTTAAATAATCTAAATATTGATGAACCTATAAAAATACCCATGGATAAACCAAAAATAACAGATGCTTATTAAGCCTAATTGAACAAGATATTTAACCTAATTACAGAGTAATGCAGAAGTAGAACTACAGGTAAATTGAAAATAAAAACTTGTGAAGCATAATTGAATAATACATAATAAAAACCTAAAAGTAAAATTAACTGAACAATAAGTACATGTACAAGTTGGACAAATTTGTGTAGATAATAATATTAACAATAAAAGTATACAAAAAACATAAGAGTATAACAGCTTATCTACCCAAAGTCAGTTAACTGTATAGCCAATGTGCAAGTGCCCAAACTCAAAGCAAAGCCCAAAGAAAATCACTTTGCAGGACAATCAATATCCTAACGAAGTAAAACTGAAAAATCTTCCTGCTGAGTACAATGACCTGAAGACTGTTAAATGTGCTAATTGAACATATAACCTCCAAAGTGATACAAAAGAATTTGTAATGTAAAATGAATAACCAAACACAACTGTGTTGGAAGAAACAATAAACAGATTTTTTTTTTATAATGAATCAAGTTCTGTAATTGGGTAGAAACAAAGCTCCACATTGAAATAACTTAAGTTACAAATATCATTACTGCATAATAAAGAGAAAATTTAAAAGCAATTAATACAAAGATACAAAAAAATACCAAAATAAAACAACAGAAGAGAACAAACTAAATTTTAGAACACAAATACTACCAAATGAAAAGTAATACTTCAGTAGAACTGAACAGAGGGAATCACATGCATCAATAAAATATGTCACACATTAATTGGTAACAGGTCATAACATGATGATTTTCATAAAAGATGCACTGGGATCAGTCAATTCCAAATTAGATGAGATAAAAAGGCTTGTAACATGCATAAAAACATGCACCACTGAACAAGAATAACTATTCATGTGAGAGAAGGTAACATACCCTGTTAGAAAAATTTATTTACAACGTACACTATATGTTTATCTTCTACAATTAAAGAGCATCTTAATGCTCAACAAAAAACTACTTACAATGCATAGAGCATGTTGGTTCTCTTTATGAGTACAAAGTAATTTTAATGATAAGATTAAAAACACTTCTTTGTCTGAACTTTTCAGATGCCATTTGAATAATCCCTAAAACCTCTTAAATAAATAAATATCAGATGTTTTTCTTGAAAAAAATTTATATTTTATCAGTTAGTTACTTCACCCTAACTGTATATAAGGTCAGTTGATTTGACCTTTGAACTGTATCTAATAATTATTCATGCATAAATTACAAAACACATGGTGAACATGTAGCCCACGTTATACTATCAAACTGCATAATATTTGAACTGCTCACAAGCATACTTCATAAAAAAATTGTTAAAATTATTATTATTTCACTTTGTCCAACTTAAAAAGTTTAATTTTTACATTTTACTTACTTTTATAATAAATAGAGAATACACGTGAAAAAAAAAGCATCTACCAGGATTTTGTTTTTGCTGGACTGTTGATAAGATTTTTTTTATATTAATTGTACTACTGCATTAAATAATTTCAATTTAATTAAATAATACATCAGATAACACACACACACAAAATTAAAGAATAATATTTCATAACTATCACAGTTTTTCTGGCTTTCTAACTGTGCAACAGAAGCCATTAAAAATGTAGCTAATCTCATCAATGTGGTTCCTGTAGGAATAAAATTTGAATTTGAAAGAAAATAGACAACAACATAATGTAATACATCATTCGATACAGAAAAGCTCTAGTTTTCTGTTGGTTATAAATAATATAGTCTTAAATGTTGAAAAACCAATGACAAGTTCTGAAAGAGGATGTAACAGACAGACATGACAAGAGGGTTCTGATTTTCTATTTTATTGCTCTATAACTAAATAAGATTGAAGGCTATGTAAATTATGTTTTGTCTGAGCAATGAGAGCATTATAATGAATAAAAATAACATTTTGTACTACTTGGAGGGGTGATAAAAATTAGAGAAGAGGGAAGACAGATAACAATCATCACAGTACTCATATGAAGAGAATGTGAGTTTCTTTTTAAATATCTCCTTATAAAATTAAAACTTAAACAATGCTAAACTTTGACTTATTACCTATGTTCTGATGCTGATTTTACCTGTATATTTTGTTAATAAAGTAGTTTAATTAAGTTTTTAATATAACATGTACTTTGGCCTATCTGAAATGAAAGGGCGAATCATGAGGTACTTTCACTTGGCTTTATTTTTGTGAAATTTATTGTAATTGATGAAACCTGTTATAAGTTGACTGTGGACAGCTGTGTGCAAAATGTATGCTGTTTAGCTTGTTATGGTACAAAGTTAAAAGCAATGTACTTGTGTTTGCATTGCATACGGGATGTTTTACAGTGCATATTTGGTACCCAGGATGTCAAATCTCATGTGGCCTGATAAATTCTCATGTGTACAGTATCTTGGAGTTTGAGTTAATTAGAATCTTGGTTTAGTAGTATACCAGCAAATAAAGCAAGGAAAAACTGTCATTAAGTCCAAAATGTTCATACAAATGTAAACATTTTCCTTATCAGAAAATATCCTTCAGATACATACCTCTCTGCACCAGGAACTATTACCTCACATTAAACTGCTGTGGAATTTTCTGCACACATTACAAACCTTGAGCAAATTTCCACCCCTACATATGTCTGCATATAGTGCACCAGTCTACGATATAATCATAACAGGAGGGCAACACAACTACCATGTGCACTAACTTCCATGAGTAGTAGCATATGACCATCAAGGTTGTTCTTGATGGATAAATGGAATCCACTGAAAATGGGCAGAAGTATGGGAAGCAACACAGAAAGGTAAATATCTATCTTGGCTAGATTTTCAGGTAAGAAAAATGTTAACTTTAAAAATACTACTTACTCTTTATGCAACCAAAAACAAGAATCCCAATATGAAAATGGTGGAGGGGCTGATGATGATAAATTTCAAAGATGAGATCCTTTTAAAGTTAGCAACAGAAAGGGAAAGACCATGGGATGTGACTTTTATGAAACAAGAATCACTTAGTGGAGCAGCACATGATGGGAGACTGCATCCATCTTAAGCAGAGAATGCTCTACACTGAGATAGCAAAGCAAAGTATAACAGGAAGATCCAATGTTAGTGGTTAAGTGTACAAAGGTGGATAGAATGTCAGAATGTGTTGTGCAGTTAGGACTTGAGGCCATTCCATCTTGATCAAATATTTACAAGAGTTAGATACTATAATGTTAGGTCAAAGGAGGTAAATCCAAGTCCAATTCAACTGGACATATCCACCACAAAATACTTGAAGAATACTGCAAAAATGCTGTTATGTAATACACATCTCAGTAAAATCCAGCCTGATATATCTAATAAAGATTAGGTCCATTTTGTTTTCTTTTTTCTTCACCAGAGGGAAGATACCATTTACAAAGACAACTCTTCATATGAACTCCCTTAGCACCTATGCACTGGGGAAGTAAGGGTTCTTTCACACACCACTTGAAAAGGGAGAGAGGATGTTAAAGTAATATACATAGGGGAAAACATCTGAGTGTGTCTCTGAACAAATTTTATCAGGTAGAATCAATTAGAATTGAGTCTTCACCAAGAGCCAGTGCAATGGGTTACTATATATGTAAAAATGGCTGGTTTGGGTTAAGAAAATTATTTATGTAGAGGAACGATTGTTAATGGGTTACTATAAATATAAAAATGGCAAGCATGAGGCTGTAAGGGTAAGATTATATATTGTGTTGTGGTTATTGTAAAAAAGTCACCAAGATAATTATATAGTTATTCCACCAGTGCAGAAAAACCCATTTCAACAGTAAGTATCAAGCTAAGGAGAATGGGTTTAACATTTTCTGTATTCTCAAACATAATTCAGATTTTGGGTAAGAATTCCCTGTGACACAATGTTGGCTGCTCAGGAAGATCCAATGACACCAACACTATTAAAGTACATTTGGCATCTTTTCTTTTGTGTGTGTGTGTGGGGGGGGATATGTATGAAAAGACTGGTACATACATGTTGGTGTTATGAAATGTGTTAGGGATATGAAGAATGTACAAGATCAGTGATAGAGCTGGGAATTAAAATCAAAAGACAAAACTTGCCATACTAATAGACTTGGGTAGACCAGATAATGGTAACTGGAGGGAGGTGAAGGCCAGAGGCTTATTAAAATTGACCAATGATGTAAATAATGGGAAATAAATATGTTATGTGGAATCAAAATTAAAGCATGCAAGATCTTTTCTAATAATCAGCATCAAAAGAAGGCAAGAGAGGCTGTGATACACTGAATCTGATGGGAAGTGATGTTGAAGTGTTCAATCAGATTTATATAAAGAACACATCAGTAAAATAAGCTTATGCACCCACACAGTGAAAGTGGATAAGTCACAGAAGATACACATAGGAGAAACAGGTGATGGCATTGTATACAAGAAAGGATCAGTGTGATAAAAATAGCAGACAGTCTTAATTGAACAAAAACAAATCAGGAACAAAATACCACATAATGAAGAAATAGAATAGAGAAAAATAACCATTATGGGAGAGTGTGGAAGTGGTGAGAATGCCCTCCTCCTCAAACCACAAAAATAGGCATTTGTATAAAGATGCAAATTGAGTGGAGGGTTGTTAGGTGGAACAACTCAAGACATGTTGGAATGATCAAGTCTTCATGTCAGAAAAGGAAAATGAAGGATATAAGATCAGATGGGGGATCACAGAAGGGCATGTGCTAGAGATCTCCCAAAGCCCCTGAAGGGGACACATATAGAGAAGCTACAGTTCCCAAAAGTGAGAGAACACTTCTTTGGGGAAGAGAAGAAGAGTGAGGAGCCTTTGATACCACCAAGATTTCCAAGATAGGAAGAGAGTTGAAGGTGTAGAGCATCAGAGAGAAGAGAGGATAAGAATTAAGAGGAAAAGAAGTACAAAAGCATGGACAGACCATAAGAAAGAGCTTGCACAACCCAAAGATTGTCAGTGAAGGAAGACTACAGGTGTGCTTGGGAGGAGTTGTAAATGAGCAGTGAAGATTACTGAACCAAGAACTGAGTCACTGCTTAGAATCTTGATAACCTATCCTGTTGGAGGAGTAATAGCAAGTATAAGTGATAATAAGAGGAACAGGAGATGGGGTAGTCTCACAGGACTCCCAAGAATGGGCAACCAAATGAAGTATTTATGGTCAAATGAGACAAGCAACCAGAGAATCAAATGGAGATTGCTGATGAGAGCTACAATCAGAGATTCCAAAGAAGTTGCAATACACCAAAAGATTGGTGTAGTAAGAAAAGGGGCAGAAATTGGGTCAATGAGAAAGGAAACCAAACAGCTTAAAGGAAAGCATTCAGAATGAAGTCATCCTCAAAACAAAGCAACCAAGTCAAAATCGATTCAATGAAGAAAGAAATAAAGCTGAAGTAGGAAAAGTAAGCATTGGTGTTTCAATAAAAATTTATCAATGTCATGGTAGCTGTTATATTTGAAAAAGATTAACAGTAAACATGTTATACCCTGGCTGTTTAAAACTGTGATAATTTAATATTCCCATAATATTTACTGTAACTACACCACTGAAACCTGAGACCTCTTATGAAGTATTTGCTCCATAATGTAAGGTTAAAGGATAACTACTAAAGATCAGCTACTTGAACAGATAAGATGCCTCTTATCACTGCCTAAAGAGAAAAGTCTGTGCCTTGGAATTTAAAATTTATGTTTATTGTTTTAAGTAGCACAAAGAAGAAATGTGGTGGTTAGAGAAAACAAAATTTCAATCAGGTAAATGGAATAAAAGTCCAACAAGGAGAAAACAAGGTAGCACTGAATAAAGAAAGGCAGCCAATCAAAGTGACTAGGAATTCAAAATGCACAGGAAAAAATATGTTTGCACACAGGCAATACGAAAAAAAGAACAAACCTATTATTATGTGTTAGTGCTCATGGTTATTATTGTCCATGGAAATTGTGCTACCTTTTTTATAGGTGCACTACAGAATTATAAAGATTATGACATGCTGGTACAACACAGGTACACCTGTGTAGAGGTGGGAGTTTATTTAAGGCTTGTGGTATTCATAGGACATTCCATGGCAAGCTAACAGTTTTTACTTGTGCAAAGAAGGAAGTGGCATTTTTGAACTAGTAGTTCCTTTATATTAAAAAAGAAAAAAAAACAGTTTATTTAAAATATGTATTAATTAAAGTGCACCAGATACAAGAAATGAAAGAGCACAGATAGGGAATCTGGCCCATCTAGACAACTTTTTCCTTTTTTTTAAATCAAAACAAGAAATAACAAAACTAATAAAGTTTTTAAAACTGTGTACAATGTAAACTGTACCGATCTAACAATTTTTTTTCAAAGAACAAGTCTATATTACAAACTATTTAAAGCTTCCAAAGTTTAAGCTTGGAGTTATGGATTCCAAATTTTTAACAATCTTATAAATTTCAATAATGATTCCAAAGCCTTTCTTTACAGTGAAAATATGTTAAGAGATTTAACAGCCTCTATACATATCCATATTTGAAATCACTATGGTATAGTAGTAGTCCTCTGAACTTTTATTAACAACTAGATTTTTTTTAATAGTGATAAAAACTAAACTATAGTGGCCATCTCCCTTCTAAAATTGTTTTCCCTGGCCTTCCAGAAATAATTCCAAATATCCAAGACCTATAATGCATGCATATAATACAATGATATTTCAGTTGAATCAAAATTTTACCATTAGTACTCCTTTAGTCTGTAATCTATCCATAAAGAGTAATTAAATTTCAGAACATACTTCAGATTATAGTACAACAGAAAAAGTTTCAAACAAGCACATAGCAACTTGACAGGAGATAGTAAGATAGTAAAATGTTACCTTTTTATTTACAGAAGAATGTTCCATATAACCAACTATTACATATAACTTACATAGTTATACCAAAACAAAATAAGACTTGATAAGTATTTGATTAAAGGTTTTAGTTGAAGGTCATCCTAAATGGACACCATCTCCCTCGTTATTCTTAAATGTATGTTATTTACATCAAGCAAATATTTACCTTAAAAGATTTAAAATGTAGTTTACAAATATAAACAAGTTTAGTCATCAGCAAACTTTGCTAATTTACTAATTACTTATCTATCAATATCAATAAGAAAAAAACTAATGCCCACACATTAACCCCAGAGCTACTCCACTGGTCATAAAAGAGTTCAATTTGACTTAATCCATTAATAATGAAACTTTGTCTTCTCTCATCCAACCATCTTATAATCCAATTAATTAGTCTGCCCCAAACCCCTGATGTGATTTTCTTAGTTAATCTCTTGGGTGACAGCTAATCAAAAGTTTTTTTTTCTAAATTCTAAGTACACAGTCCATATTCTTTGTATAAGATACACATAAAATACATCCTTGAAAAAAAAAGAGTTAAGTAATTAATGGAAGATGTAGTTTTAGTATACACTTCATTTTGATCTTTTATGATATTACATTTTATTCAATTATTTGCAAAACTTCTCCTATTGGAATACTAAAAGCAGAAGCCTTATCAAAAAATACCCAATAAACTAGTAAAGCATCAAAACCCTCTTCTAAGATTATGTTTACATTTTGTTTCTATTAAATGTTAACTTTTCTAAATAACGTTGGTAAACAAATTCTAAGACCATGTTCATTAAATAAGACAAATATTTTAGTAATATTTAGATAATCTCTCAACCCCATATATTTGAAAAATCGATAAATTAAAAAAATATATATCAAAAGGTTTCTGTGGTATCATTGTTTTTAATCATTCAAGCAGTAGTCAGTTGAATGCATAATAGTTATCAAATCGCACATAAATGCTATTTGGTGCAATAAGTGTATAACAAACTTATGCCATGAAAACTGAGAGTACTTATAAATTCTATATTGAGGAAAATTTAATATGCAATTTTGTTCAGTTTCAAATCTATTATTTAACACAATGCTACAGTAAAATAACTTGTTCAAAAATTAGGTAATATATTTACTTTTAAGTTTTATCAGTGTTTTTCACTAACCTAAAACAGAAATGGGGAAATAAATCTTAAGGTAGATACAAAGACAATAATTATTTTTGGGCTTATGATAACATCAGAAAGTACCTTTACAAACCACATTTAATCTAAATCACATTTGCTAAACTATACTTTTAGTTGACAGAGAGATTGGGACAGTTATTTTTAAGTTTAATATTATACTAGGTGATATTTAATGAAAATCAATCTTGAGTCTTGACATGCATGTATTTATCAGCAAGATCCATTTGTTCCTAGCCTAGACCCTACATAATTTATCCTAATAATAATAAATAAATTCAGTTAATACTATACGCTACAACATTAAATATTTTAATACAAGATTTCCAAAACAAATTTTATTCACTCTGTATTTAAATTATACATGCCATCACAAAGTTCCACTCTTCAGCATTCTGAACAACATCACTCCATTCACGATGTTAGACAAACACACAGATTCAAGAAGACTTGATAGTGATAAACAAAAACCTTATAACCCGAGCACATTCGAAAGCGTTCGGGTTATAGGGATTTTATTCACCAACATCTCTGCATGTTATTAATGTTAATTACGTTACAAATGAAATAATCTTAATAATAACAATGTCATGATAATATTGACATAATGTTAATTTAACTTTTACACTTACAAAAAAAGAGTAAAACCAATCAAATTTAAAAAAACCTTAAAATTATAATATTAATAATAAAAATTAAAAGTTTAACATTGCATTTATCCTATATCAAGTATGAGTTATAAATTACATTAATTATAAAAATACCTTAATTGGAAATTTCTTGTACATTTTTCGTACATAGTCTTCTAATACAGGTTCTCCAAGCCTCAATTCTCCGATTTGTAATAACGAGTTCCACTTTACGCTGACTGCCGCCATACTTCTATACGTTGTTTTCATTTTTTATAGTATAGAGAGCGCATTATATTTTCTGCGAAATTACGTAATTATTTCGTAAATTTAAATTAACGAAATATACAAAGAAAAACTACAAAACCTCCGTTATTTTCTAACGGACTAAAACAATACGCCTCTAAAACCAGGATCAGTCAAAACATAATTAAAACATAACAACAGGAAATCGAAATAAAATGTTTAAACAGTTACAGCGGTGTAGGAATGAACCAAAGTGTGAACATTGATGTTCGCAGGAGGGAGGACAAGAGGGGCATATGTCCTGTCTATAAAATGTTTGTTTGTTTGTTTTGTATTTCGCGCAAAGCTACAAGAGGGCCATCTGCGCTAACCGTTCCTAATTAAACAGTGTAAGACTGGAGGGAAGGCAGCTAGTCATCACCACCCACCGCCAACTCTTTGACTACTCTTTAACCAACGAATAGTGAGATTGACCGTCACATTATAACGCCCCCACAGCGAACTCGCGACCCACTGCTGAATTAGGGACGGCTAGCGCAGATAGCCCTTGGGTAGCTTTGCGCAAAATTCAAAACAAACCAAAAACAAGCAATATATATGTGTGTGTATAAATAGTTGGTAAACCTGCGACTATCCAGGACTTTATACAAACTTTAATGAATAGCACAGTATAAACATCAGCATTTGAGTAAGCAAGCACGTTACGCTAATAAAATAACGGGTAGGCATATACACGATATTTACATAAGGAAGAGTTTTATTGGTGGTGGAACAACGATATTTACATAAGGAAGAGTTTTATTGGTGGTGGAACATGTTACGTGTTTCGACAAAACATCATTCTGTCTTTATGTATGATCTGTACTAAGCAATATAACAGTAGAACTAATTCATAACCTTAACAGAAATAAAGTCAACGTCTTAAAATGATTAAAATCTAAAACATGATATACATAACGAGAGCTGACAAAAGCTCTTGTATTGTAGTCAATAAAACGCATTATAAAGCAACTATCAACACCTTATTAAATGACGGATCTCGCTCCATGCTCAAGGTTGATACTACCAACGATGTTCTTTAGAACATTAGAAAAAAACTGCTAAACGGTTACCCTATTCTCACAACTAAAGCAAAACTTTCTCTTATACCGTCCGTTTTTACACCTTTCCTAACATTGACAAATATACAATTATTTACATATCTTTAGTATCTAGTATTCTCTAAATACGTTGCTAAATGCTTTAGTTAAGATATTAAACGCTTTACTTGATCATATGCGCAGGAGTATATTCTGCAGACAAGGCAGCGGTCTTGCTCTAGCGCACATTTTGTCACAGTAACTGTAGGGCTTCATAAACTTTAACTTGAGCTTCAAAAATGTCTCCAAGTAACTCTATAGTAATAGTAGTGTAATAGTACGTGTAAATCAGTATGACAATTTATAATAAATTATATGTGTATTCTGCAAGTGTGTGTTCTTATGCTTACTTACATTTATGGTAATTATAAGTGCCAGTGAGCACCTATTTTGTGAATCATAAACAAGTGTTTGCAAATTATTAATACTTTCAATGAATTATAGCAAAATTAGCACAAAATTAAATTTTTGAATAGCTATTTTTCATTTTTTTTAGAGGGTATACCCCTAGACCCTTTTAGCACTGGCACTGGCACACTTTCCATACCAACTGTCTTGAAAACAAATCTTGTTCTCTCAAAACCTCTCCAGATCTTGTAAATAGAATCAAGAACTTCAAACTAAACCAAGAAGTTATTATAATATCTTTCGAAATAAAATCTTATTTACCACGATATCTATAAAACGAGCCTTACACTGTCTAAGAGAAAAACTAGAAAACAATCCTATAACAGACCATCTTATCAAACTCATAGGACAATTATACATTCATAGGCTAGTTTTACAAACAGAATAATGGATTAGCTATGGGTTCCCCTTTTTCCTTCTATATTATTGAGTGACCTCTCTCTACATTACGGTTCTACAAGAACTGTTTGAAAACAAATTCACAGACATCAAGAAACCTAAAATATGGTTAAGATACGTCAAAGATATTTTCAGTATATGACAATATGGGAAGGAAACTCTACTTAATTTTGTTGAATTATTGAACATCTTAAGACACAATATCATACTTTTCATGCATGAAATGGAATCCAACATTTGTCTCCCCTATATATGAATGTAAAGAAAAAAGGAAAGTAATAATAAAGTTATCACTGGTATATACAGAAAACCCCATTCCATGCAACCACACATCAAACCTAACCACTTCCTCTATTACAGAAAATATCTTCCTACTTCACCTGCGTAAATAGTGATATATAACATTTTGCTTACAAAGCAGACTTACTAATAGAACTACTTTAAGAATACAACACTCTCTAGGGGTTTCAACCTCACATCATAGATAGGGTTTAGATTAAACTACAAAACCTTGGAAAATATTGTCAATTATCATCTTTCCCCTATCAACAACAGAAAATATAGTAAATTTGTTTAATTCCATTTTATGCTAGAATATACCAATAAAATTACTAGTCTATTTGGTAATTTGAGCAGTGGTGTAAAAGCTGTATTCCTACCTTCGCATAAAATTAACACTTTAGTACCTAACCCAAGAGTATCCTTATTAAAGGAATAAAACCAATATATATTTTGTACCCAAAGTGTATGTGGAAAGAAATTCATAGGTTAAATCTCACTAGGCTAGTTGTTACCATAAATCTACAAAATCTTTCACAATATTAATATCTTTATGCCACTGATTGAGGGAAACGTTCCAGTTTTATAATACTTACATACTAAAAAATCAACGTGCTCTATATAAGAGGCGAGTTAGTGCTTTAATATAGCTAAAATTTCATAGTTGAATTAACCGAAAGCGTATAATAAATAAACTGTAAAGAAGTCCATTGCAAAGTAAAAGTAGAATTCGCCATTTCACAATTTGCTTTTGTGTTGGGAACTCAGAAATTTCATTAATATGTTTTTAATACACTGTGCATTTACATAAATATGGTGTGAGTATTTCTATTGTATTATCTCTTACACTGACATTTAGAAAGTTATATATTAATACATTTTTTAAAGATTATGTGGTGTTCTATATTAATTTATAAGATCTTAGATGGTATAAGTAAACATGTTTCTTACTTTCCCAATACCCTTTTCTATGCTTCGATACAACAGTTGATACTTAAAGTTTTTTAGTTTTTAAGCTATTATTTTTAATTAAATACCAGAAGATAGGTTTAAGAATATCTGTTGTATAGCATTAAAACAACTTTCAAATTGTTATTCTTTGGATACAATATTTTAAACTTTTACGGCAACTTGTGTGAAACACTGAAACTGTAAACATGCAGTCTTTATCACGGAAGTAAAATAAGATCTAGGAACTTAGTTGGCGAAATAAAAATATGATTCAAGTCGTTTATGGCAAAAATAAAAATAAACCAGGACAGAAATAATAACAAATAAACCATCGTGTACTGACAGACGAAACAACTGAAATAAATGAACCAAAACGCACAATGGACGTTACATAAATAAAATAAAATGAATGAACTCAACGGACCTTTCGAGAAATCAAAATAAAGTTGAAATAAACGTGATATAATTGAAGTTAAATAGGTTGTAAGATAATACCTAAGAAAATGGCCGGATGCACATTTAAAGTAAAAATCGACTGTAAAAAACATAAAAAATAAACATAGAACTTTTTTTCTAGTTGAAAGTAAATTTAAACTACGTGAACTAGAACAATAAACAAAACCAAAAAATGCATATTACTTTAAAAGTTAGAAATTATTTCTGAAGTAGTGCTAAACTGCTCATGTGAGATAGCGAATTCTAATTTTATTTTGTTATAGTTTTGTTTAACGTTTTATTATTTCTTCTGTTGTTTAGTTCAAGAACGATTTTTTTTATCTATATTAAAGTGGTAAAGTCCGACTACAGCATATTGATTTTGAGGATGTATGTATGTTTATATTATGAAACTGGCACGAGCTCCCCTAAAATTATTAATATTATGAAAGAGTATATAGACTTGTGGTAATAGCTACACGAGATGTAACAGTTACTTCATTTCATAGTCTCTCTATAGCTAATGAATCTTATTTAAACTAGAGTTGCTGTTGCTTATTTAACTACTCAAAGTAAAGGATTAAATAATAGTGCTACAACTTGAATAAAATAACAACAGTTTTTTACAATATAACAAAATAAACCCAAAATAAAATTTTCAAAAACTAGAAGACAAATTTTCACTTAAAAAAACAAAAACAACAAGTAGTAACCATGGCTGGCTAGGACTAGGTACAAATATAAGTCTTAAGGTTATTAATTTAGGTAACTAAAAGGTTTTAGAAAAAGAACCAGAAGAAAAAATCAAGTTCATCAGAGAATAACATAATGTTTAAAAACTAAACCAATTCTCAATATCAGTAACAGTATCTTGCAATAATTACCAGTAATGCTAATTATATCTTATGAACTAACTCGTTTAATATCAAGAAAGAATTTATCTAGTAGTTAGACCATGAGGTTACATCTCATGTATTTAGTTATTGCCATAAATCTACAGAATCTTTCACAATATTATTATCTGTCTGTCACCTTTAGAAGAAATGTGTCAGTTTCATAATACGTATGCACTCAGAATTATTAACGTGTTCTATGTAGAAGGTGTGTTATTGCTTCAATGTAGCTAAAAAGTCACAATCGAACTAACCGATACAAGTAATAATAAATAAACGGTAAATAAAACATATCAATATAAAAATAGAATTCACTAGCTCACAACACTAGGCTATCTACATTTTGTTCGTTACTTGAAATCAAAGTCCCGGATCTTAGTATTTGTAAGTCCGTAAACTTAATGCTGAACCACTAGTGGATTACATTAAAGAGTCTCTTAAGGTTATAATCGGCATATGAAATTACAATACATTTCCTGTTTCATAAATAAAACATTGATATAACAGGACATCTAAGGGACAGTAAGGGGCTCCTTAACGAACCTTGTCTGTTCTATTCATTTCCTGTAGTAGTAGACTATAATGGCATCTCACAGGTTTAGTCTCCTACAAAATGAAGTGATAAAAAGATAATAACACATTGACAGGACTAATAACTACCTATTGTTAAGTACTCTTCTTAAATACTCAAACTGCATGACCATTAATAAATTTTAAAGTACGATCTCACAGATTCTGCATTCTTGGTTTGTTGTAAATTCTGCGATCTTAGAACATTTCGTTACTTTCTATTCATCAATATATATATATAATATATATAATAATATAATATAATAATATATATATATATATTTTCATCCAACAAAAATCTGTGTGTTTGTCTCACTAATCTTAGATCGCTGGGCCAATCTCCACCAAACTTTGTGGAATGAAAGTTTGAAAAAAAAAAAAGGGCACGTTTATGGGGCTCTGAACATATTCCACCCTATTATTAAGCATAAGTTTTCATTTGATGTATGTTAAATATAGCAATATTCATAGATGGTTTTACATTCTTACACATACAAAAAAACAACTTAAATTTTCTGCACACAATATACACACAAACCTCTCACATATCTTACAGAGTAAAGAGTTGCAATGGAAAAATGGTCACCACTATTGCAATAGTACATAAACTTAGATGGAGCTTTTACTCCAACAACCACCATAAGGTCGATATGAAAAGCGATTTCTTGAGTTATACTCACTTCCTACTTTGACCTGGTTGTTACCTTACAGCTTCGGTATGTAAGAGATATCTATGGCCAATGACTTTCAGTTAATTAATAAAGTGAAACAGTGAGGAAGGATATTAAAAGCTGAATGTTGAAAGTGGGTAGCAGAAAGCACCCATACGATCACGACTTTGATTGCTACCTCTTACATCACCCTGTCAATTACAAAATGTAGATTATGTTTTAAAAGTATGCATAGTGAGTTGTTAAGGCCTATACAAAGTTTAGGTGAAATAATAACTAATACTGTAATAATATGTTATGCTATAATTAAATTGTGTAAAAGTTAGGATTTTCTTCGTTATTTATCATAGCATCCACCTACACATTTTTTAAGGACAAAGGAAAGGTACCTGAGTTTGTATGACATAATCTGCATCTTAGTTACTGCTGTTTTAGATGAAAATTGGAAAACGTTTTATGCTATAAATATTTTAAACTGTTTTCAATGAATAATGTGTGAAACCAATTAATAGCTAATAAATTATAAATGTTATTTTATTCTTCAAATCAAGTATTGTCAGCACTTAGTCAGAAAGAGTAATCACATCAATCTCTTTATAATTATGCTGTCTTTTAAGGAAATGTTGATAAACGTATTCTATGCACAGTTACTTATAAAGGCTTAATTTCACTTTTATCTAATTAATATATCACAGCATATTATTTCTGATAAGTCAGTCTTGATTACAAAAACACGTTTGATAAAGTCCTAGTGACCATACATCATGGTTTGAGCAGGACAGCCCCAGATTGGACTTTTCTGTCCCAGTGTCCTGAGGAAATCTTTTGACACGTAACATATGTTCAAGTTTTAACTTTCTTTATCTGCTGCCATTTACATTGGAGTGTTATATAATGTGATTGGCATTCCCATTATTTGTTGGTGAAAAGTAATCCAAGAGTTGGCTGTGGGCGGTGTTGACTAACTACTTTCCTTCTAATCTGTCACTGCTAAATTAATGATAGCCATTTTAACATAGGCCGCTGAAAGAGTGGATATATAATAATTTAAAAATTGAGATATATATTTACTGCAGTGCCTAACAACTTTCTTTATTGTCGTTTCTCTTTGATATTTTTATGTAAATTCACCATATAGGATGATAGTCAAATACTTGATAATATATTCCTGCTTAATGACGCTATTATTTTCTTGTTTATTTTTAGTTCATTATGAATTAATGGTTTCATTAATTTGAACATACAGCAGTTTGGTATATCAACATTAAAAGTTAAGCCATTTATTCTGAACAGAGCTGTTAACAATTCCTAATTGTCATATTCCATTAAGTTTTCTATAGTAAATGTTCACCATACACAATGTACATATTTAACAATTTAGCAGTTGCAGTAAGTTATGGGTAAATCATTTATACAAAATAAATGTAATTACAGTAGCAAATGTAATGATTCAAATATACCACATGTTTCCTACCCTTTTGTAATATGAATATTTTCATAATATTTGAATATATTGTATACGTGGTATTCATATAAAATATTAACTGAAGGAGCTACACACTTCTACTCTCCCTAGCTTTTGACTGAACTGGATCATTTCATTTGGGTGTTGCATGAGCTTTCTCATGAGAAGGATTTCTGTATGCTACGATATATCCTACAGAAACAGACACTGCATTTTCCATTGACAGATCAGGTGATGGCTCAGATATATAACATTTCTTATCAGGTGGTGAAATAGCTGTCAGTCATACAAGTTGCACCCATATATTGAAAAGAATGGGATTGTTGTTTCATATACTGCTACGCTTATCATCTGAAACAAGATGATTTAGAGAAACTTATTAACGCTACGATTCATAGCATGCAAAGTTGTTATCATCATATTGCACTCCAAACAAACAAAACTGGTGGGTGAGAGTGTTTGTAATATAAAAAGAAAGTTTCTACAAGTATGTAGTTTCAGTAAAATAGAATATTTAATTTTAATTGTTTCTATTATTCATGATAAAAATTATTTAATGTAGTTGTCTGCAGTCACATTCTGAGTAACTTATGTGCAAGGTAATATTTACATGAAGTATAAAAATAATATTTTTTTATCTTAGAGCTTCACAATTATTTTGCATAATCTTTAAAATCTCATTAATGAATATCAAAAGTTTTAAAGGTAAATGTTTATTTTCTCTTTCCTCTACTATATTGTTTGTTTTTTAATTTTGTGCAAAGCTACAAGAGGGCTATCTGTGCTAGCCCTCCCCAATTTAGCAGTGTTAGACTAAAGGGAAAGCAGTTCGTGGACTACTCTTTTACCAACGAATAGTGGGATTAATCGTATTTTATGACGCCCCCACGCCTGAAAGGACAAGCATGTTTGGTGCGATGGGGATTCAAACCCGAGCCACTCAGATTGGGAGTCAAGTGCTTTAATCACCTGACCATGCCAGCGCTCTCGATTAACTTATTAACTCTATTATAATCGACATAATTATAACGAAATGTTTATAATTAACAAATGGAAATATGTACATACATTTTAATTCTTCATAGAATTGTTTTAAAACTTCTTTGTCTTGTCATTTGCATAATTTTACATCTTTATTTTTCATTCGTAGTTTATTTTTATTTTTACTTTCAAATTCTTTGTCATTTACTATTTATGACAACATGTCAACTGAAGCCCCTGGGCGTTATGAACTAATTTCTACAGGCTCTGCACACAAATTCACTGAAACAATGAGATGACACTTATATAAGCACCGTATTTACTAAGCTTTTAAAATCCAGGCAATAACAATTTAAGCATATAAAAATAATCAAACCTTTGAAATATGAACTTCAAAACATAAATAATACATAATTAGGCCCAGCATGGTCAGGTGGGTTAAGGCATTTGACTCATCACCCGAGGATCGCGGGTTCGAATTCCCGTCGCACCAAACATGCTCGCCCTTTCAGCTGTGTAGGCGTTATAATGTTACGGTCAATCCCACTATTCATTGGTAAAAGAGTACCCAAAGAGTGGGCGGTGGGTGGTGATGACTAGCTGCCTTCCTTCCAATCTTACATTGCTAAATTAGGGACGGCTCGTGTAGCTTTATGCGAAATTCAAAAAAACAAACAAACAATACATAATTAATTTAAATATAATATGTATAAGGTGATAAAGTAAAGCCAAATGCTGGTAACGCTGCACTCAGTAGGGGATTAAGCTTTATTTTATCGTTACACTACAAAATCATAGTTTAAGTAGCGTCTCTTACTTAAATTTCTCACATAGAGATAAATCTGCTCTTTTTATTCATTATAATCCTGCCATTCAACTTTGAATATAAATAATAAAAATAATATGAATAAGAACTTACAATGGTTTCTTTGGGTTGGGAGGGGGGAGAACATTTTCAAAACTTTCCAAGTGGTAATAAAATACATCTGCATTACAGACTGGCTGTTTAACGTAACAGTTTGTGTTAGCTACTCAGAGTTGTTTGTATAAGACAGCAAAAACTGTAGTTTTAATTGTTGTTTTATTAGATGCTTACTTTTAAAATAAAAGAATAAAACTTTGATAGTACAAAAACAATAAATTATAATGTATTTGATAATAATAATTTCATTAAAATATTTCTATTCAATTTTTAAAAATAAGTGCAGTACCAATACAGAGAGGAATTTAAAAACGGCTGCAGAAGCAAAAGTGTCAACAGTTATATGGAAGGATCTGAAATACATCAAAGAGTACTCGATGCATATTTTTTTATTCTGTGGTTTCTATTCAGTTACTTGAAAGGAAATCAGTGAAGCTGATAATACCACACAGTAGGTAAGGAGAATAAAACATTGTGCCATGAACACCAGGTTTGTTATTACAGAGTATCTGCTTTTCTCTTGCTGAGTGTATCTGCCTTTTTTCCCCTTTTGAATTCTATTTTTATTGAGTTGAAACTTCATACTTGGGAAAATCGAATTTTACACTAGTCAAATAACTTATTACTATGTAAAGAAGTTAGATTGTGAAGAGTGGCAGTTGTCAGAAAGGATTGTGAGGTTTAGCAGAAGTCCTCTATAAGGTCAATGACATCTTTATTGCGGTGGCCATAGACTCATAAAAGATAACAGTTGGAATGTGGTACACTCATAAAGGCTAATAACGTTTCTACTGAGGTTTAATTTCTATACAGAGAGGCAAGAACGACTGGTAATCATTGTGGTGATAAATGGTTTGTCAAGTTTTAGACTGGACAGGGTAGTCTTTACAGTATTCCCAGACATTTATCATTCAGAGGATTTTAGCCTTGGATCTATGGTCGTTGCCAATTGTGTCTAGCAAGGAGAGACTGAAAGTGCCGTTGGTGGAAAATGCCCAGTAGCAAGGGATAGTGGATACAGACTGATGAAGGTGGTGACCAGTGAACGGTGAACGGTGGTTATTCTCTCCATTGAAAAACGTACTGCCAAGTAACCAAGGTTCACAGCGAAGCCTTGGGTTATGCACAGTCAGTGATCGAGCTACTTCTGGTGATTCACTCTTCTGCAGTTGAAGGGCAAAGATCTAACAATTATCGGAGCATAGAGACCTTTCACTCCACTATACACATGATGTTTACGGCATCTCATCACGATGCCAGCAAACGTTTGTGAGTGAGAGGCTTATAACAAAGCCCATATAACTGTGGTAGAAACAAAGTAGATCACTCTATTGATGTTTTAAGGATTTAGCTAAGAGAACTAAAGATAACTTGGACCACTTTTTGAAGCATTTCAGACAGTCACTTGCTGAAATGACAGTACTGTGAAATAAGTAATACAATGTTTAACCTGCCATTTGAATGGCCCAGTTTTTCATTTTAGAAGAACTTGAGTGAGGTGCGGCTATGAGACTGGAATAATTTTGTTACTGAATTTTTTGGCTGAGTTTAAAGCTAAAACGAGGGGATCCTTCAATAAACTTGGGTGTCTTCATAAATGATCTACACTGGTTTCATAGGAAGGTATAGGGCTTCAGAAGGTTGCAAATGCATTCTTGTCAACAGATTCATCGAAAGGCTGATTACTGAGATGATGAAGCATAATTTGAATGTGAGAGATATTCCTCACCCTGACAGAGACAGTCTCTATGGTGATGAGACTTATAGTCATGACTTTGAACTGGTTATGAGAGTGGAGAAGAAGTCCATAGTAACTGTATCTGGAAAGACCTCTCTACTCAACCTTCAACAATGGCAAACCATCAGCCACCATATCTTTGTACTACAACTACACCGATTCCAATTGGTTTGGCAGGTCTTCCCATTGAGCTGCAGCTACTGACTTCAAGGTGAATTGTTGATTCACAAGACATGTAGTAAGATAGCTTTAGCTGCTCCCTTCTTTGCAACAGAAAAGTAGTGGAGCCCTAACTGAGTTAAGTCACTTACCAAGGGAAGTTTAGTAGGAAACTTTACCAAATGCTGGATAACAGTTGGTTATAACGCCAACTCACAAAAAGCAATATTTTCTGTCTTGATCACAGACACCATTATTTTGCACAGTGATCTTTTCAAAAAGGTATGAAGTCCATTATTGTTTTGTAGTCATAGGTAATTTGCTATTCAACTTTCCATTGGTGTGAATATCAGAGTAGCAGACAAACTGAAGGTAAGAAAATTAGTGCCATTGCTCATGTTACTTCCATTGTGATGTATCTGAAAGTAAATACTTCGTTACTGGTTGACGATTCTGTGAGAAATTTTGATTGAAAACAGTGACAGAAGGTCAGCGACCTTTTATTTAACTTTTTTCACATTGGCTTAGTTTTTAACTGACCTTGTAACTACCATATAACCATGAAACTTTCCACGCTATGACTTCAATATGGTACATGTATTTTCACGATACTTATCAACATTTTAGTAAAAATATGAAAGTACTTTGTTTAGATTTGATTGGTTTGAATTTCGCACAAAGCTACACGAGAGCTGTCTGCGCTAGCCGTCCGTAATTTAGCAGTGTAAGACCAGAAGGAAGGCAGCTAATCATCATCACCCACCTCTTGGATTACTCTTTTACCAACGAATAGTGGAATTGACCGTCACATTATAACGCCTACACAGCTGAAAGGGCGAACATGTTTGGTGTGACGGGGATTCGAACCCACGACCCTCAGATTAAGAGTCGAGTGTCTTAACCATCTGGTCATACCGGACATTTTGTTTAGAAAAAGTAAGATTTTTTAAGTATGTTTGCTAAAGATTTGATTGTGAATATACGGATACATTGTGTTGACTAGTTTGAGAGCATACATTTGACCAGCCTTGTAACCACCATATATACGAAATAAATCTGAATTACCATTTTGTCTTTCTATGATATTTGCAGAGTAGAACAGAAAATTACAGTTGTTTCTCACAACTAGTTTAAGGCTCGGATTAATCTAAGTTTGTTTCTGCTTAATTATACTTTTTTGTTGTTCATTGAGCTGTGTCTAATTAAACTATCAAACGGATTGATCACAGATTTGAATATGTATGCAGTTTTTTCAGCATATGTAAACGTTCTGCACCTCAAGGCCCACTTAAGTATTTACCAGTTTAGTAAAGGCCCACGTATGCATCTGGTGATTCGTTTAGGGCAGTCATAATTGTTTCGTCCTATATTCATCATAAGTGTGCCTCTTGTAGCGGCCTGGCATGGACAAGCGTGTTAAGGCGTGCTACTCGTAATCTGAGGGTCGTGGGTTCGCATCCCCATCGCGCCGAACATGCTCGCCCTCCCAGCCGTGGGGGCGTTATAATGTGACGGTCAATCCCACTATTCGTTGGTAAAAGAGTAGCCCAAGAGTTGGCGGTGGGTGGTGATGATTAGCTGCCTTCCCTCTAGTCTTACACTGCTAAATTAGGGACGGCCAGCACAGATAGCCCTCGAGTAGCTTTGTGCGAAATTAAAAAAAACAAAAAAACTAACAAGCCTCTTGTGGCCCACCAGTTGTGAATCAATTATCTATTTCATTTAATCCAAGTCTAAAATTAATACATATAGTTTTCTTAAAATTCAAAATTACATTACTATTTACAAATCAGTTTATTTGTATTAAAAAATTTCTTTAACTTAAAAGTTTATTTCTTTTGAGTCAGCTGTGTACTATGGCTATATAATATTTACGTAAAAGTTTGTTTCTCCTGTTTATTTTTAATCACATGAATCTTCGTAATAATAAAAATAAAACTGGGCTTAAAGAAAAGCAATGTATTATACCATAATCAATTCTAATTTTATTACTATCATGACTTTTAATTTCAACCTTTTGTTTCCTTCTCGTCAAATGAAATTCTTTCCACTGTAACATTTTACTTCCTATTTGCACCATTTATAATTTCCATGTCAAAAATTCATGTGATACTGAGAAGATGTTCTTTTTCACTCTAAGAAAATTACTACTGATTTCAAATTACTGTTAATGATTTATGAGTTCTAGAAGTCAAGTCTAATAGTACTTCCAGAACCCATACTTATTTAAAACCTGAACTGGTTAGCAAGGAAACAACTTTTTAAAATAGTTTTAGAAAATAACAACAGAAAGGAAATAGGTCAATAATTTTCTAATATGTCCTCCAGTGGCCCAGTGGTATGCCTGCGGACTTACAACTCTAGAAACTGAGTTTCCATACCCGTGGTGAACAGAATTCAAATAACACTTTGCTTAGCTTTATGCTTAATTACAAACAAATAAAAAATTCTAATATTTTAATATCATCGTCTTTAAACGCCCGAATAACTACAGCTGTGTTTTCAAACTTTATGAAAAAATGCCTTTCTGAAAAGATAAGTTTATTAAACTCTAGTGGCTAAAATTCCAAAAGAATGAGGTGGAATCATTCGTGAACTTGTTATCAAGATTGCTTTGTATGTATGTTTTCATCCAAATTAATTTTATCACTTTCGAATTTTTTTCTTAATCGTTTTTATGTATCTAACTGAATGTAACAGCCTATTTGTGACACAAGATTTCAAGTTCCTGCTTTTATTTCCACGAATTACGTTAATTTTTTACTTATCAAATATTTAAATTTATCCACAAAATAATCAGGGAACAAAGAGAGCTTCCACTTCTCATTTGAAAGTGCAAACATTGAAAAAAACTATCTTAGCTTTTTTCGTGCAACGAAAATCATATATTGACAAGCTCTAGTGATTTTTTATTTTTGCTTGTATCAAGAGAAAATTCAGTAATCTTTTAATATTATTTTACTTGTTACTATATATAATTACAAATTATATTGGACATTATTCAGCATTACGAAATATAATAAATATTACATGACGACTTTAATTTTTAAAACTTTCTTTAGTCATGCGTTATTGAAAAAGCTCTGACACACACATAACTTCTAAAATCTTAAAGATCTTTAATGGCTGTCAAGAAACATATGATCAAATAGATATGACCTCTCATAAGTTTACAATGCAGAAATCACAAGAACAGAATCTGTCGACAGCAAAAAATAGAATGGAACTACAATACCAAGCTTAACTCACTTCATTGTCATTTTATAATAGCAAAAGCTTTTTATAAGGTTGAATATATTATATTAAAACGATTTTGAATATGCCCGTTAATAAATGGAATGTAATTTAGCAGAATTGTATTTGAACATTGTTTGGCAATTTGTGGGCAGTAGGATGCGACTGAAAATGGCTTCAGACTAGGGATTTAGAATTTCTAATGTGGGAATATCCCTTGCACTTAATGACATTGGAAAACAAGGGAATAGAGAAAACTTGTAGCAACAGGATTAGCCACAAAGAGATTTGTAATAAATTTGTTCGGTGTCTTGTAATAGGAATTCCACGAACACAAAGTCAGTCACGTGCCCCAAACAACAGTTTGCAACATGAATGAGAAGGATCTCTGTTTGAAAATAGTCAAGAAGATAGAGGTACAACAGGAGAAAGCTTCCAGTCTTACATTTTAATCACTGATGTCGAGAAAACCCACTTGTAGAGAAAAATATATGCAAAAACGGCTCGTTCTATGTAAAATATTTTCTCAACCCAAACGAGCCGTTTTTGCATATATAGTCCTACATTTTGTTAAATTAACTGTCACACATCCGCGACAAGAGAAGTGCGGTTGCGTATGTCGCTTGTTGTGCACTGATAAAGGTGCATGGAAGTAAGATGTAGTTTCTAGTTAATACAAGAGCCGCCAAAACTTTGGTTGACTCACCTTTAGCCATGTCAGGTAATGCAAACTTTGTCTTGGTTAAATGGAGCAGGCCAAATATGACTGAAAAAGACACATTTCTTACTTTGTTAAGATCTGTACTTTATATTATGATGCTAATTAGTTCTGATTTTAGCTGAAGTACGGATATTTTAGGAATGGCTCTGCAATAGAAGTTGTCAGAAAAATGTCAATTGTCATTGGTTGTGTAATGGCTGATCTATAGTTCTGTGAGAAAATCATGTGCTTTGGATCATCTTGAGCCTTAAGACAGTGGGTTGTGGTTGTGGTATCATTCTGTGATACTCCACTTTCACATTTGAAAGCATTATCACTCAATTAGTATGTTAATGCTATCTGCTGTGTTGATAGAACCATCACAAGAAACAAACTGTTCTTTGGCTACATTTACTCAAACAATTATATGTTAGATTGCTGATCTGTAGCTACAGACATCTAGCTCTCTGATTTCATTCCAGAATTTTCATCAGCAAGATGAATAAAGTAGAAATAATCGGAACAAGCTGTACACTTAGGGTCGCTTTACTTAAGAGTAAATGCACGGCTGCCAGAGCATCCAAGATAGAAACTCAATGAGTTGCTAGTTGATCCTACTAGTCTATTAATATAATAAAATGGTTATTTGAGTTGAAAAAAGCTCAAATAAATTTCCACATAAATAAACATTTGATAATATTCTATCAAATTAACAGACGTATCAGCTTCTCTGGTAAAGCCATTGTTTAAATCCAATGGATATTGAAGACTGAAATCATACAATCTTAAGAAGGTTCCTGTCTCTACTTGTGATTCTTATGAGGAAGAAAGATACACGAAAGTCCTATATTGACTTTAGATGGGTAAACATAGGATACTTGCTTCAGACAGATGAAAGTGTCAATGCACTTTTTAGTTCATCATGTCAACAAAGTTTCTGAATGCTAGAAATTCGAGCCAAACAAAGGGAACAGACCTAAGAATTCTCTCAGGTTTATAGGAATTCTGCATTATGCCATTCTATCTGTTTAATGTACCTACCATTTTTAAGCAGTTGATAGACTTGCAAAGGGGAAATTAGACAGATATAAGTATATGATGTGTTTAGTCACATGTTTACTTTTTGTGGAAGTTTAAATATAGTTCTTCAATGGATAAGGAGCACAAGCATGAAAATTAAGCAAAAATAGTTCACTCATTCATGCATAGATGGATGCCTTGGTTACAGTGTGGGAAAGGATGAATAGTTTACTGGTCCTGTAAAGATGACAATCGTAATAGAGAGAAATTACATAAACAATGATTAAATGAGAATTCTACAGTTTCCTAAGATTCACATCATATTGACATTCTATGGTAGATGTTTCCAGGATGACTGTAGTAATGTCTTTACTGATTAAAACTGCACTGCACTTACTATGAATTGGTTATTAGAGCCATACGTTTCTGTTACAAAAAAGATACTTTAGTTGAGGCTCTGATGCCAGTGTGCTTAAAAACTAGACAACTCATTCATCTTGGATTTTGATGCCAATGGTAGTATATTTGGAGTAGTACTATTTGTGACTTCTGAACCCAAATACTACAGGACAAAGAAATAATATTTTGCAGCTGTTGCCTTTTTTCAAACACTTCTACCAATGCTTGCATTATAGGAAGTTCACCATTCATGTTGACCATGTATTACTAAACTATCTGTATTCTAAAATCCAATATTACAAAAGTACGACTTTTGTGTATATTATTGACCACAAAACACATTGTCTTGCCAGATGGTGAGATAATAATGTATAACTATTGAATGTTCTTTTCTTAAAACGAATGTAGGTGTG
The DNA here is from genome assembly GCF_004210375.1 of Tachypleus tridentatus. Classification (NCBI taxonomy): domain Eukaryota; kingdom Metazoa; phylum Arthropoda; class Merostomata; order Xiphosura; family Limulidae; genus Tachypleus; species Tachypleus tridentatus. Next base: position 154,800,402 of record NC_134831.1, read on the forward strand.
AAAATCATTGTACCAATAGTGACTGGTGACCATACAGTATGTGAATATTTTACAAATTCTCTAGAATCTTGAAATGGTGCTGTGAAAGCTCCAGGAAGAATAATGTTAGGATAAAACTCAGATTGGTTTCTAATAAATAAAATTGAAGAATGTAGTATGAAGCATATGAATTGTGGAACTTACGACAAGTGCCAAGTGCAAGATATTTTGATTTACCACTTATATAAACAAGTTTGTTGCAATTTTCAACCTGTGAAGAAGCTATTCATCCTCGGAGCTCTTGGCAGGGGCTACTTTTAAATTGCAATAATACAAGAATTAAAGATGGCTCTGGTGTTTTCAATGTTTATGTTCTTTATTGTATCATCACGCAACTCTGATAATTTCTCCTATAACAAAATTAATTACATGAAAAAAACAATGATGGAACACAGAATATATTGATCAGCTAAAGCTATATGTTATGGAGTCACTCATTCATTAACTGTATAACATGTGAAGGTATGGGAGAAATTGAGATTAATGAAAATGAGAACATCGTGTGTTCTTACTAACTTACATTCTTATGTAAAAGTTTTAGAGTTTAGTTTTCAAACGAGATCCAAAACTCGAGTGCTTTCGAACAGTTCACTATTCTTTTTCAGGAGAATCAAGGGTTATGTTGTAAAACTGTTTTACAAAATTATTAACTTATAAATTCATAATACATATTATATTGTTTACTTAAATATTGATATTTTACATCGTATATTTAATGAATTTTAGACATACACAGTTAGATAGCTTATACACTGTGGGCGTGAATTTATTATTTTTTATTAACAAGAGTTTATCATAAGGTTGCTTCGTAACAGTTTACTAATCATACATTATGTTGTCGATAGTTATGAATAGTTGATTGTTATGTTACTGCATCATATTACAAAGACTTTCTGAGTTTTTCTTATTATCCTAATTAAGCATTATTGTACCATAATATTTATTAGTGTGTTTGGAATATTCCAGATCTATATCTGACTATAAACACGCGTCGAAAATTTAGTTCGGAAAAAGCCAGATAGATCTAGACTGTGAGTTAACCACAAAGAGCATGTAGTGGTGATATTTATTGAGAACTTATCATATATGGTGTTGTAATAATAGAGTAGAGAAGAATAATTCATGTTGTCAATTGTGTTTTAAAGTAACTGAGCAAGTTTGTAAGAAAATTAAAATTAAACAATTATTTAAAACTCTGGATATAACTGCGGTAACCAACAGTCATAGTAGTGATTTTACAGTGAAAGTATCACAAATTGCATGGCTATAACAGAACAGGAAGAAGAATTCATCTTGTCATATTATGTTTTAAGGTAATACAACCAACCTGTATGGACTTTGACGAAAAAAAACCCAGTTATTTAAAGATCTATAATAGCTGTGATAACCAACAGTGTAATGAATATTTGTATTTACGTTTTACTGGCTTTCATATATTAACAGCTTTGTGCTGTTTGTTTATCGCTGAAATTTACCGCCAAGAAGTTATAAACACCTTCTATTAGGTTGTCCAGAAATAAATGTTGTTTTTGAACTGCGAAGTTTAGAAAAGTATAAACCAATGTTGTAAAACATGTTTTAATTAAAGTAAGCATCATTTGCTCCAACACACTTTTACTAATGTGTAACGATACTATTTATGCCCCTGCTGTAGAAATCAGAGTTTCTATGGTGAATGAACCCCCTGAAAACTCTTTTAAAGCTGCCTGGTTTGGAAAGCGTTTATTGTTCAAAAAGTTGTGAAAGTGCTTGAGAAAATGAAAATTTGTAAGAGAAAGTCTGGGTAATAAGGTGTATGAGGTCATGCGGAACCCAATTATCCAACTTTTTCGTCCTTCTAATCGCACTCAGATGGTTGGGAATGTTTGATTTGGTTGTGCCTAGCTTTTCTGTCAGCTCACGTAGTGTTGTGCAAGGGTCTGCCTCAACTGCTTCCTTTAATGTGTTTTCATCAAAGGATGACTTCCTTTCACAACCTTCGTGGTCTTCAAGACTTTTATCTCCATGTCAAAATATTTGGAACCAATGCTGAACTGTAGGTTCAGTTACAGATTCATGGCCGAATGCCTGGTTGATGTTCCATGTAGTTTGGGTAGCTTTTCGGCCAAGTTTGAAGTCGTAGAGGAGAATTAGACAAAAGTCCTTCTTGTCCATTGCCTTAGGGGTTGCGCCACTTACTCTAATTAGAGTTGAAACAGCAGATAATTAAGGCACCTTGTGAAGACGAACACACGAACGTTGGATTAAACCAATCAACCAACGATAAATTACTCAATATTTAGCTCTAAATGTCGTCGTATGGATTCCGACATTTATCTTTGGACAACCTAATAGAATCCGGCACGCACATAATGTCTTAACAATGATACAATGAAATGTTACATAATAATTGGGAAGAGAGAAACAATTTATTCTATTCATTTCTCGAATTGTAAGTTACAATAACTAAAACCGAGAAGAAGTTTTCTTTCTACCATAGTTAACTCTGTTTCTTGTATCAGTTCTCTTATAAGGCCACTTAATATATCATTTTCTATTTTCTGTTATAAAATAAAAAAAAAAATTAGAATTGTTGACATAGCTAAAAATAATATTTTGCTTTAAGCTAATCAGTAATAGGCCGGACCATCTTTTATATGTCTTGTGTCAATTGTTTTTGTCTAACATCTGTTTCAGCATTATCTCACACATCATCAGAGCCCTAGGGACGTGGAAACATCCTGAAATACGAAAATATGTTACTATTTACGTGATATAAAAAATAGTATTCAAAATGATAAAACAGCACATGAAACATATTCGTACGGATGTCGTTTTTGATTGAACATTTTAACAGATAATTGAATGAATGCACAATTAAGTAGTAAGTTATACTAACAGAGTCTACGAAAAGTTGAAAATATACTGTTTTTCCAAGTACATGATGACACATATCTACTTTTGAAAAAAAAAAACTGTTAACAAAGTATATTTGAAATGTAGTGACATTTGGAAGACGTGTAAAAATGCAATATTTAGAGGGTGTTGAAATATACTTACCTTTGTAAGGTCCCGCCTTAAAATCCTGATTTAAATGGTTTTCCCGTGTCAGGTATCCGTACCATTCTCCCATTTCAGGATCAGAAAACTGAATATAATACAGTATATGTTTTAATATAAACTACAGCATTTAAATCGTAGCTTACTCGTAAAAGTACAAATAGAACAAACCACACTTGTTTTATATTCGAAATTCTTTTTCATAAACAAACCTTAAAATTGTATTTTTATCTTTATATCAAAATGAGCTATTTTTAAGTTGTTCAACAGAAATATTTCTGAAATGAAAAATAAGATAATTCAACAATAAAACTGCGTACACCTTTTCCTCAATTTCTCATCTTTAAAAGTAAAGACATATTCATTCAAACATTCTAAGAAAAAAATATATATTCAAAACTCTTTGTTTGTGCTTTCATAGTAGTATTGGAAGTATGTTGGGCCTCCCTTTGAAACAGCGATAAGTCTTCGTATTTATAACACGGATACAAATATATAAGCAAAGACACGCACACAGAGCCAATAAGTGGCCAAGCTGTATTTTTGTAAACTTACAATGCAAGACAACGAGTTTCGATGCAGGTAGTGGGCAGAGTGAAAATAACCTTTTGTTTAGATTTGTACTTTATTACAAATATGTTTGTAGAACAAAAAGTTTTATTTTGTATGTTTCATTGCCCAGTCCTGTTATTAATGGTAGTTAATTGGACAAACATTTGTGTTAAAAACAGTGGGGTAAAATGTTATTTAGGGTTAATTTTTATTTTCTCAGTTGAAATTTAGATATTTTAGCTACATTCATAGCTTGTATTAAATATTTTAAAATGTATATTTTTTAAACAACTAACAGCTTAGTTATATACTTGATGGACTAATTTGTTCTCATATTGTTAAGTTGATATTGCGTATTAAAAAGTTTCATTGCAAACATGATTAAGATATTAAAACATTAAATATTTTAGCAAATAGTAAAATATTATGAAACTATATTTCGTCGAAACTTGGTTTGTTTTGAATTTTGCACAAAGCTACACGAGGGCTATCTGAGCTAGCTATTTAATTTAGCAGTGTTAAGACTCGAGGGAAGGCAGCTAGTTATCACCACCCACCGCCAACTCTTGGGCTACTTTTTTACCAACGAATAGTGGGATTAACTGTCACATTATAACTCCCTACGGTTTAAAGGGGAAACATGATTGATGTGACGGGGATTTGAACCTGCAACCCTCGGATTACGATTCGAGTGCCTTAACCACCTCGTTTGTCGAGACTACTCACCAGTCATGCAAGTCAAGTATCCGGCAACGTTGGAGGATGTGAAGTTTAGACAAAAATAATGTTTAGTACAGCTTTTTATTATTATTTTATAGATATTTTTAAAATAAAGATATCTTATTTCCATTAAAACAAAGTAAGTCTCAAAAGTGTTTTACAATAGAACTTCAAGTGAGACAAAGTTAAACAACAAAACAGACTGCACAACAAAGTTTTTGCTTTTTTAACAATGTTGGGTGTTCCTTATAGATTTTTGGCTGCTGATCACAAAAATCACGTCCAAATTTGCTCATCACGTACCGTTTCACCGAAATCTTCAGTTTCACCAGGACATTGCTACAATGAAAAAACGATATCAGGGCAACTGGAATCCGTCAATGTTTGCTGACTACTGTTGGACACTGCAACGTGATGCACCGGACATTGAATACAAACGAAAATCAGGAGCAAAACACTTTTAATTATGTTGAACTTAATAGCGTATTAGAAACATAAACGCAATTAAATACGTTATTGCCGGTAAACAGTTAACTGCCTATTTCTCAGAGTTCCTACGTGATGAAGCAAAACCAAAACTATATTTGTGCATACCCACCAGGTACCTGTCACAATCAGCAAACATTTTTCAGGAAGCAAAACTTTTCAAAAAATTGTTGTGCAGTGATATCAGACAAAATATTTTTGGCTGTATCAATTATATAAGTTGCATATGGATTTCTAAAGGCATTCGTATGTATATATTACTACTTAATAAGTAACACTGAACACGAAATTCATATTATAATCGTTTATTATCAGTCGCTATTAACTTATGCAGTTATTCCAATCATGTTTATATAATAATTTGTTTTACACTTTGACTAGAAATGAGATCTGATATGGCCAACTAGTTAAGGCGCTCGATTTTCACACGTTATCGCACGTGATCACTCTTTAAACAGTGCCTCTACTGTTACAGTCAATCCAACTATACTTTTGTAAAGAGTAACCTAAGGACTGGCGGTGAATGGAGTTGAGTAGCAAGCAGCCTTATCTTATAGTCTATCACTTCAAAAGTATGAAGGATAATGCAGGTAGCACTCTTGTAGCTTTGCACATAGCTCAACAAAAACAATAACTAAAACCTTTTTCAATTATGCTGTATTCTTTACGAAATTCACTACAAATAAACGTAACGAAAGCATGACTATGAACTTGACGATGACCGAAGAAGGTCGAAACGTTGTTCACTCCTCTACTGGTGCTTTCTCTACCCATACCAGTCGTTATAATTTTCTCTACAAGTGGGTTTTCTCGTCATCACGAAAGCATGACTTAATAAGTTATTTTATTCCATGGAAATTTAAAAGCGATAATGACATACATTTTGGTACAAATTAACCTGTCTTTGGTAAGTACACAATCCAGAAAAAAAGCGTAATAAAAAACTAGTAATTAAAAATGAGGACCTCCTCTTTCAAGTCCTTAATTCTAGAAGTAAAATTTGAATTACGTTCTCAAATAGAACCAGTCATTTCTTTAAAACTTAGTGACTTAACATAATGCCCAAAGGAGGTTACGTGAAAAAACATAATCAGGAATTAGAGAAGAAGGAAAAGAAAACAAAATCCTTCATAGCATAACTTGTTATATGGATTCATTACTTATACCATCTACCAATATATATACACACACACACTGAGTTTGTTCTTGAATATTACGAATTTTGATACCTAAACTGAAATAATAAAGATTCTAATTTTATTCCTTTCAAACTTACTGAAATCTATCCACCTAAGTTTATGTTAATCCACAAAAAGGTTAGGAAAATTACATATCTTCATAATATATTATATAATGGAACTTTGTGCTCAAATGAAAAACAGAAATAACTAGAAATACAACTTGATAACTCATATGTATATCAGTTGTATCTATAAAATTTTACAGACAGGCAATGGATAGGTTTATTTAGTTATTATTATTTTGAGAAGTAATTAATACCTCCTTCAATGTATAAGAGAACAGTTTATCAAAGAAAGTTGCAAAATACTGTTTTCCTGTTGACTGAAAAGCCATTAAGAAAGCTATTATAGCTTCAGTGTGTGGCCACCATAACTTCAGACTCCACTCTAACTGAACTGGAGAGAAACCGTCGACATCAAGAAAGTAGAACAGTCCACCATTTTTTTCATCCCACCCTCGGTTGTAAGATCCTTTGATGAAGTGTTTAATGGCTGTTTTCTTGAGTTCATTGTCTCCCATTTTTAATGCTTCATTTAAGAGGAACCATCCTGCTTCAATAGCGTGCCCTAAGATAGTACATAATGCTTATTTTCATTTTAATATATGACGTTAAAAATAATATGAAGTATATATTCTAGGAAGTCAATGACCCAGTGATAAAAATCTCCAGTTTTCATGCCCTTCTACAAATGTTCCTTGTCTAGCTTAACAAATAATATATCTGTGGGTATATTTACACACAAACCTGTTACGAAATATGATGCTCAATAAGTAAACAAAAAAAGTTTTCGTATTTATGAAGTTCTCAATATGATCAATTTTTGTACAACACCGAAATATCAGAGTGTGTTTAAAACTCAGAAAAATCGTTTAAAAATTTTTAATAACCGACACAATTCAAAATTTTAAACTGATATTTTTGGTTGCCTAAAATATGTGGTACTCATTAGAAATTATCGCAAATAAACCGTATGTCTGAGTTATTCATAAATGGTTACAATTTTCATGTTATCGTTGGGTACCAAGGTTTGTTTTTTTCTCACATCATTGACACATTTTTGTATTTAATTTTACAAACGAAATTGGCCTGGCATGGCTAAGCGCGTAAAGCGTGCGACTCGTAATCCGAGGGTAGCGAGTTCGCGCCCGCGTCGCGCCAAACATGCTCGCCCTCCCAGCCGTGGGAGCGTTATAATGTGACGGTCAATCCCACTATTCGTTGGTACAAGAGTAGCCCAAGAGTTGGCGGTGGGTGGTGATGACTAGCTGCCTTCCCTCTAGTCTTACATTGCTAAATTAGGGACGGCTAGCACAGATAGCCCTCGAGTAGCTTTGTGCGAAATTCCAAAACAAACAAACAAACGAAATTTAGTATAAAATCAGTGGGGTAGATTGAGTAAAACGCTTCTTGGGAAAAATTAGAATAATGACAAATATATCTCACACAAAATTAATATACTATCATAATTGTATGAAAATAAGACATAACTTTTATTAAAGATCACACTTTTGTCTAAAATTTTATTTTCACCAAGATATGGAACTCAGTGGCTATTTAGAGAAAGCATGGTGTGTTTTGTTTTCTGCATCTTACTAACAGGTTTTTCTTTTTACATGTACACCATTAGATGTATTTACAGTTTCCTCTACGTGTATGCCATTAGATATTTTGTACTCGAAGTTTCGTATGTTTACCTGTAACACTACTTACAACGAGAGAAACTTGGCACAGGCTGATATTTATTGAGGAATAACGTATATACAGAACTAATTTTCAGAATAACGTTTATTTATTTATAACGTTTATTAATAAACGTTAATAAGTAACGTGCGATTTATTCAGAGTATATAATAAGCAGATCATTTCTCAAAACAATTTTTCGTTTTGAAGAATTTGCTAAACTACAAATGCTAGAAGATTTGGAAAATGTAATTTTCATATATAAGAATCAAGAAATATAACGGCGAATAAATAATAGGAACATAAAGAAGAAATGTTAACGGAATGAGAGTCATAAGAATACCTAAGAAATCTGTATAAAAAACAACATGTTTTTTTGTTGAAAGTAAGTCTCCTGGTTCATATAAAAAAACTGTCAAACCTACAATTGAAGGAACTGATCCAGTTGCTGTCTGACTTAACTGTGCCTAAACTTAATTGTGCCTAAACCTAGAACACCACTGAACATATCTGTACTATAAGTTTTTCACGCTCAAACTCCGTGGAATTAGCTATTACTATTTATCTTAGTCGAATAATGTAGTTAAAATTTGGATGTAAAAATATTTAGTATCAAAAAAGTTATGTATGAGCATATTTCATTTAACATATTAATTGATAACCTACTGGTTGTATTAAGAATGTAATGGATATTGATGATAATATAATTGAGTATCCCGACATTTCGCAGCCGCAATTTCGTACCCGACTCTTGGCAGCCACAATTTGACAGCTAAGCTCGTCAGCAGCGGACAATTTCGCACCCAGAAAAATTGGCAGCAGATGATTACCCAGCCGAGTATTTACATCAACTACGATACTAATAACATTATCTAATGATGAAAACTATGATATTAATAATGCTATTAATATCATAGTTTTCATTGCTCTATAATATTATTAATATCATAGTTTTCATCACTCAATAATGCTATTAATATCATGATTTTCATCGCTCGATAATATTATTAATATCATAGTTTTCATTGCTCGATAATATTATTAATATCATAGTTTTCATCACTCGATAATGCTATTAATATCATGATTTTCAACGCTCGATAATGTTATTAATATCATAATTTTCATCACTTCATAATATTATTAACATCATAGTCTTCATGCTGCATAATTTATAATCAATCCATTGTTTCTATGATTTGTTGTTAACACACTGTTTAAAACAATTCGGTTTACGAGAATGTCGATGAAGGTTTGTATTTTTGTTTGTGATTGAATGAGCTGTGATGACTACACCGCTAATGTCGAACCTCAGTATATAAGGTCAGCCGTTTTGTTTGTTTATTTAGCACAAAGCTACTGAATGGGCTATTTATGGTGTGACCACTGCCATTATTAGTAGTATGAGCACGAAGATTTACCGGTGAACCACTTAGGACAGGTTAAATGATACCTTGAGATCATGTTATGTTTGGAGGATAATTATCAGCACGTGAGCTGAGTTTCTCTGTTTCTTTCTCATCAACTCGGGTATTCTGATAAACTCAATATTACTCTGTAACATGTATCTTGTCGCGTAAACATTTGTGAAAATACATAATGATATAAATTAAATTAAAATATATTGTTAAAAGTTGAAAATTTTGAACATGTAAAAATGAAGAAAATGTACAACTAAGTTTTATTGTGGCTGCGAAATGTCGTATAACCGTGTAATTGAGGGACGGTAATAAACTCAAAGCTTTTCAAAATATTTTTGGTATCTCCGATGTGACCAAGTATTTTAATATATTGTATTAAAATGTTATTTGTACTTTGAATTTCAGTCACCAAATTAATTCTTTATTCTAATTGTAGACTTAGTATTTTAGTACTGTAGGCCTGGATTTTAAATAAATTTATTGATAACTGGATTTAAGTCGAATTCCAAACAACTAGTTTGTTTGTTTGTTTTTAATTTCGCGCAAAGTTACTCGAGGGCTATCTGCGCTAGCCGTCCCTAATTTAGCAGTGTAAGACTAGAGGGAAGGCAGCTAGTCATCACCACCAACCGTCCACTCTTGGGCTACTCTTTTACCAACGAATAGTGGGATTGACCGTAACTTATAACGCCCTCACGGCTGAAAAAGCGAGCATGTTTGGTGTGACGGGGATGCGAACCCGCGATCCTTGGATTACGAGTCGCACGCCTTAACCCATCTGGCGATGCCGGGCCCAAACAACTAGCAAACATGGCGTTTCATAACAATTACATGCTATTCAAGCTACTTTAAATAGGTTTTTATCAAAGAATAAAATCAAAAGAAAGATAAATTTCAAATGTGAAGTTGTTGTTATTGTTATACTTTAAAACCAATACAAATTTGTGAAAACTGAATGCTATTCAATAACTGGATAAAACTTGAGGTATAGAATATAAAGCAAGGGACATCTATACCATCACACTTAATATTATATTGAAAAGAAATAAAATGTCACATATTATTATGCATAGAAATTTGTCACTGTGGCTGCTCGAATATCTTTAAAGAAATAACTGAGAACAATTAGGATGAAAACTACATACATTTAAGTTTTGAGACAAAATTGCTTAGTTTCCGACTTTGACTCTTTTACGTTTAATATTACTTTATAATAGAAAATATGTATTGTTACACAATATAGGTCATCTCAGGCTTGACAAATTGTTTACAGATGTAATTCAACTATACAGGCCTGTCTGTTTTGTTATCATCTTGTAAAACATTAAACATAAAAAAATAACATTAAATGAATAAATTTACTAACACCTGTTTATCTCGGTGAATCAGTATTATTTTATAATAATTTTATAATCGAAAGTAACTTGCCTGGACAGAACATTCGTCCATCAAACCCAGGAAGTTCTTTACCTTCTGAGGACACTTTTTCCAGAATTACAGTTCCGTTTCGCTATAAAAATTGGATGAGCTTTTAGTTATTTTTGCTCCTAAAATAAAACGGTAATATTTTTAATTGTAACGTTTACGCCTTCAAATTTGTTAAATGTTTAGCACAATAAAAACTGTATATACCAATCACACAATTCACTGTTTTCTTCATTTCTTTAATACATTATTTCAATAACGTATTAGTTCCCCAATACTAAAAACTGTAATTTGGATTATAAAGAGTAGAGTAAATAAAATAATGGAAGAATATGTAAGTGATTTTCCCTTTGAATACATCATAATAAATGTTTTATTTGACCTAGCGTATCGTGTTCTATTCCTGTATTTATATTCAGAGTGAATTTTAAGGAGTTAGTTTGTGCTCACACAGTTAGAAAACAATAGTATAGCCCTCACGACACTCTAGAAACGTATAGGATATCCTGTTTATGGTTTATGAATTAACTGTGTTTGTGGATGCTTAAATTAGTAGAAACAAGGATAAGTTGGAAACTACCGTTTATCAAACACTTTCTTCTATAATAATTCCGCCACTTCAATAATCTTGTCACATTAAATAAAAAAACACACAAAAAACTACCGTATTTTATTCTGATGTGGATGGTATACCAAAATTATGTTTTAAACAGGATGATATTAACAATGAGTTATTATTAATTAAGCACATAGCAGTATAAAGAGGTTTTAATCCTGATGTTGTTGACTTTTGTTACAAAATTAAAACACAGTGATAAAAATATGAAGTTACAACTATTTGCTGAAAAAGTAAAGAGTATTTGGTACTATTATTTGTACTTGGCTTATCTTGTCAAATAATGAAAAAAATTGAAAAAGAAACGAATATTTTTCCGATATACAAATCGATAAACAAAGTTAGCTAAATTGTTAATATGGTTAAAGATAAAATTAATTTTATAGAAAATTTGTTTGGTTTGAATTTGGTGCAAAGCTACACGAGGGCTATCTGCGCTAGCCGTTCCTAATTTAGCAGTGTAAGACAGCTAATCATCACCACCACTCTTGGATTACTCTTTTACCAACGAATAGTGAGATTGACGGCACATTATAACGTCCTCACGGGTGAAAGGGCGAGAATGTTTGGTACAACGGGTGATTCGACCTTCGACCCTTAGATTACGATTCGAGTGCCTTAATCACCTAACCATGCCAGACCTAATGGAAAAATTTGGTATATATATATATATATCACGTGAACATAAAATAGCTTACATAGGACAAATTAGAAGCAATTTAAAATTCATAATTAATTAACATAAAAGAAATGGTAAAAACAATAACATTACTATTTCATTTGTAGCAGAACCAATTAGAGAACCTAAACACACAACTCAATGGAAAAAAAAACTGTTATTTTAATACAATCTGGATATTTAATTAGTATAAATGTAAATGAATTTGAAAAAAGTGCATTTAAATTTTTAAATAAGAATGTTGAACCTGATGGAAATATTCGCAGTAGATGGCATGAAATTCCTTAATATGTAAGTTGGTGATCTGGAAATTGTATAAATATATGGTATTTGTTTGTCAAACATTGCACTCTTGAGGATAAAGCATTAATATAAGTCAAAACATGTTGGGTGTATGAGACTTTTTTCCAGTCTCATTGGGTTTTTATTTATATTTTGTTGCAATTTTGAGACATAAAAATCGTTTTTTTAAATGTAAATTTTTAACATTAGCATTAAAAGGGTTATTGAATTGTAAAATGTATACATATGTATTATAATAAATTTTGGGCATGGCTGTGACGGCAGGAAACTTATTTTTTGTGTAAAAAATCTGTTGTTTGCTTTTAACCATTTTACTTTCTCTTCTGTCGAATATCGCAAGATCTGACCATGAATGACTGTTCCCCGCTGGTACAGCAGTTAGTCTATGGACTTACAATGCTAAAATCAGGAATTCGATTTCCCTCGGTAGACTCAGCAGATAGCCCGAAGTAGCTTTTTTATAAGAAAACACACACACACATGAACTAACTGACCTGCACATGCTGCAGAATTTGTTTGATGCACCACTCACGGATTTGAGCATACTTGTCTTCAAGCTTTTCCATGACGGTTTCTATTTCGTCTACCAGGGAGAGAAGCATCATTGGAACGTTCATCACATTAACAGAAGAGGATCCGCTAAGCTTAGGAAGACCAGGGAATGCATTTTCTGTCTTAACCCAATCGATTATTTGGTCTATCATTGCAAGTCCTTCTACCTATAAGGAAAAAAAAATCCTTTGAAACAGATATCATAACTTTTAATTGTATTCTTGAAATTACGTCATTAAATGTTTTTAAAAAAGAAAAACTTGAAGCAAAGGCTTATTATGTGCAGATTAATGAATTATTGTAAAAATAACTTATAATTTCTTAGTGATAGTTACTTTGTTTATTTTGAATTTCGCGCAAAGTTACACGAAGACTATCTGTCCAACCGTCCCTAATTTAACAGAGAAAAACTACAGGCAGCGACTAGCCATCACCACCCACCACAAACTTTTCGGCTTCTCTTTTACCAATGAATAGTGGGATTGACCGTAACATATAATGCCCCCACAGCTGAAAGGGCAAACATGTCTGGTGGGATGGGGATTCGAACTTTAGCCTCTCAGATTGCGAACAAGTGTCCTAACTACATAGCCAATGCTGCCGTTAAAGGTTATAATAAGAGGACCGCAAACTCGCAAGTGGTAGTATTTTAGCGAGAAGTCTGTACATAATTATACACATGTAACTCCTTCTTAAAGTTCCAATTCCTTTAATAAAGCATGTATAAACTATCCTAATTGTGGAGATTTAATTTTTTACATGTTCTATCAATTGCTGCTTTTAGCAATGTATTTATTGTTAATTTTATTCCCACAATTTTGTGTTAAATCTAAACAACTGTTGCTTTAGGTTGACCTGAAGATGACCTAGGAAGGTAGAAACATTGTTCTGTACTTTATTTTAATTAAAGTTTTAATATTCATACCAGCCCTCCTTGGAATACATGTTCATTTCAAGTGGGTGTCTCGTCATCATGAACCTCCATGTTAATGATTTCCAGATTTCTTAAAAGTCACCGAGTGCAAGATTTATTAAACAGCAGTTTCCAATGGTTTCACGTTTCATCATTTAAAACAATTTACAAGCGTTTCAGTTTGTACTAAGAAATCAAATAAACACAGCCATAAAACTATGCTCACCAGATAAAATTAACGACGAATTAGACAAAATAAAACAATACTCCATCAACATCAACAAGTTTCCTCCACAAACCATAGAAAACATTATTCGCACACAGCTAGATAAAAAGCAGAATCAACTAACAAAAGTAAATATGTCCCACGATTTAAAAAAAATCACGAAGCCATAAACTGCTGCATACCATATATTCCCGACATCAGCAGAAAAATAACCAACATCTGGCAAAAACTAGTAACAAAATATGATATTCCAGTTAATACCAAATTTATTCAAAACTAGACACAAAACTAAGGTCTATACTATGTAAAAACTACGCTGACAAACACAACATCAGCATTAATTATAAAATACAATGTGATAACTGTCACGACTTCTATATTGGAGAAACAAGTAGAAAAATGGAAACCAGGTTCAAAGAACACAAAAAGTCACCTTCACACATTTTCGAACACTGCAATTCAAATAAACACAACATAACCACAGAAAACACCCAAATACTAAATAAAGAAATAAACATAAACAAAGGCAAAATTAAGGAAGCCTTACTTATACAACAACTCAAGCCCAAAATAAACAAATACAAAGGAACACCTTTATACCTATATTAATAGATATATCCAACATCTAAGCACGCCTTCTACATTCCTACACTCAATTACACAACTGCCTTCAAACATGTGGTCAGCTACCGGTCAGTAACCCTTTCTTTCTTTGTGAACCTGTCGATGACCGGAAAAGGTCGAAACGTTGTTCACTCCTCTAGTGTTTTTTCTACCCATACCAGGCGTGTTTACATATATAATAGCAGTGACCACTAATTTGTGGGATACTCTAATCGAATTGTGAGAATTGTATCACTATTATCATTTAACCATATGTAAAATATAATTTTGTTTTATAACGAGATGCAAACTTTACAATTTAGCATGATAACCATGCTGGGTCAGCTAGGTACAGACGTACTGAAGATTGATTATTCAGTTTATGTTACAAAACAAACTTCTTATGCATAATGTTATAATACTGAGTGTAAATTTAAAACGGCAATTTGGATGTTAATACTTTGAATTTGGACTTTTTCAGTGCATACTAAAATATAGTAACGATATGAAATGCACAAGATTTACTGCAGTACTTATTCGATATTCAGCCTCAAAATAGGCCGTTATTAACTTCCATAAAATCCGAAGCTTAAAACTATTCATGCATTTATCTATTCACAGGCGATTTTGGTGGGATATGAGAAAAACTGTAAATTAATTTTGAGGGAATTTTTTTTTAAAAATACGAAAGAATAAATTTTCCAAATGAACCGAGATCTGAGAGTGATTTATTTTACAGAAGAGCAGCAATTTAAATTAATATGTTATTCATCAAGAAACCACATCAGTACCTCGCAATAATACCAAAATATTAGTTTGGAGCAGAAACATATTTCTTAGTATTTTTTCAAAGTGATAACTTTTTCGAAAATGTAAGTAAAATATCTTTAACAGTGGGTTTAAACACATTGCATGAGAACTATTCTCTAGATCCTGCTTTACCCTTAAAATTACTTTGACTATCATCAGTTATGATCAGTCTGATTACCTTAATTATATACCATTACTCAATATCGCAATTTCCATTGTAACATCTGTTTCCGCATTGGGCAGAGTGATCAATCTTAGACCATATATATATTGGCTGACAAGCTATCTACAAACCCTCTAATATATATGGACGTCAGCTACGAAAACTGCGATTAATCATACTAAAGGCATAACAGTTCGCTTTAGTTACACTTTGGAAGTTCAGAAGTACGTGTTGAAATGGAATTGCTGTGATATGAATTTGTTGGATCACTTTATTACGAAACCAGCCGTTGAGTCAAAGCTCAGATGGGGTCTGAAGCTTTTGAATTTTAATTGTTTTCTAACTTATAGTTTATTGTTATTGATATCAAGAGAAATATCCAGTTTTACTGCAATGTTTTTTTATTTTTATTGGTAAGTTCGCATTCGTAATTGTAGTTTTCATTTTATGGAAAAGACAGATTGGGTTGGGGTATAGTTTTGGAGGTCGTTATTGTTTCACTTACACTGCTCTGCAATTTTTTTCTAATTAATGGAGAACATTGAAGACTTTCTTTCTAAATATTGTGCCCTTTTATTCTACATCATTTAAAAATGTCGCTTTATTAATACTTGTTTTCATGTAGACTTTTTATGTTCCTTCAGTCATCAGTTTGTTGTTTAATGAGCTGAAATTTGTTGTGGACTAAATATATGCTTAATGTGTCACGTGTGACGCTACTGCTAGCATCTATTGTGCTAAGTCACCTCATATTGCAAAATTGTTTAAAGTGATTGTGATTAACCTGCTATAGGTTTCAGTAAAGACTAATATTTAACATGTAACCAAATATTATTAGTAAATTTGTTACCAAGTATTTCTCGTCTTTTGTTGCTCTTCCAAGCTCTAACAAACCCAAAGCATAAAAGCATTCTGTGAATATTGTTCTTTGGATCTTTACTGGTCGACCGTTTCTTGTAACTGAGAAATAACACTTTTTTGAATTCTTATCTTTCAAGTTTGCCATCATGAATTCAGCTCCTCGAATGGCAGCGTTTAGGATTTTAGAATTCCTGTAGCGGTCCAACTCATTGTACAGTCGGCTATACATCCAAACCTGAATGAAAAAAAAAAAAGAACTGGATTGAAAAGTTTGTTAGCCAGACTGTTGAGAAACCATGTAGTCAGTTAAATAGCTATGATTAGTTACTTATTTCTATAAGTATTAAAGCGGAACATCTGTTTTGCCTTTTTTTTTTTTTTGTCGTGGCAGTAAATATGGTTTGTTAGTAACACTCAGGAGAAGAGAATTATGTAATGAGGCATTTAATAAAATCAATTTCAATTCAAATAAAAATTACAGCCTATTTCTTTTCTTCTTATCTAGTTCCTTTCAGTCAAATTAAGTTTGCTGGAAACTCAAACACGTAATGAGATTTATGTAGCTATATTATTTGAAGCATTTATAATTGATCCGTTATGCAGTTTGGGGTCCTAAACAAGAGCTATGCAACAGCTGTTGAAAGAACTTAAGCTGTATGGGCTTAAGTTGGCTAAATAATATTTAGTTTTTCTTCTATCTGTAGATAAGGATTAAATATCAATAAAATTTAAAACCTTAATTACTAAAATATTTTCATGAAAAGAATAAATTCTCTGTAACTACAGCGTAAAATCACAACTAAGACAATGTCTATGGATGAAACACATACATTTATTAGTTTTAAATATTTTTTTTTACAGATTTATGTTTAGATGTGTAGCTCAATAACACGAACTAAGCTATAGTCTTTAGGCCTAAATCACTTTTCAAATTGAAAAAACTATAGAACTGTATTTATAATTATGTTAATAACGTTCAAAGTTTTTTCGATAATTTTACAATACAAAATATTTAGGTACCATATTAGTTTTGTGTCCTACTAAAGTGTATCTCATACTCTTGAGCCGACAATTAACATCGTTAATGTTAATGTTGCTTTCTGAAATACTTTGCTTTTTAAAATTATATAGATATATATAACAGTGAACAATTTCAAAAACTCACTTGTCTTCCTTGTAACCATCCAAACTTTAGGGTATCGTAAAGTTGGCCATTTTTTCCGATACAAGAGAAGAAGCCCCTATAAATTAAAGCAGTTATTCATGTCTACATAATTTTGAAGTTAAATAGTAATTGTTACAAACAATGTTAAGAGCAACGAACTTTAAATAATGTCCGACTTGTCTTACGAACGTGTATAACCAAAGTTCAATGTAGCGGTGGTTTTCAAACGACAAACAAACATCTCACGGCATCTTAATTGACATTCGTCATCGAGATGAAATCCACGTTCCACAAAATAGATTTTCAGATAACCATTTGTTTAACCTAGTTCAAATTAAATATCTTACAAATGACAGAGATTCCAGCGGATGTTATTTGTTAGAGAGTAAAAACATATTTATTAAAAGATACATTTAATGTGCAAGTTTTTAACAAATGATTAGATAAGCTTTTATACCATCGACATCTCTTTAAGGCTTTGGAACAGTATTTATTTTTTGTATTATTATTTGACATTCTGTACGTGAAAAAAGATGATACGCTTTCCTCTTTGTTATTGATCTTCGATATCTCTAGTAATAGGTTTTAGTTTATTTGAATAAGAAGACAAAGCAAGATGTTTTAATACATAATAAATCCTTACTATTGAATTTTTAAATTAAAGAAATAAATAGCTTTGAGAAAAAATACATAACATATTTGCAATATAAATATTCTTCTTTAAATATGTTCCCACAGTAAACAATAGGGATCACGTTTTTGGCCTTATTTAATGCCTTTGGATGGCTCAGTGGTAAGCCTAAAGGCTTGTAACACTAAAAATCGAGTTTTAGTACCCACGGTGAGCAGAGTACAAATAGCCCATGATGTAGTTTTACGCTTAATAATAACACTGCACAACAAAGTTTTTGCTTCATGAACACTGTTGGGTGTTCCTTATAGATTTGTGCTCCTGATCGCGAAAGTCACATCCAAATTTGCCCATCACGTACCGTTTCATCGAATTCTTCAGTTTTACCAGGACATTGCTACAATGGAAAAACGATATCAGGGCAACTGGAATCCGTCAATGTTTGCTGACTACTGTTGGACACTGCAACGTGGTGCACCGGACATTGAATACAAACGAAAATCAGGAGCAAAACACTTTTAATTATGTTGAATTTAATAGTGTATTAGAAACACAAACGCAATTAAATACGTTATTGTTGGTAAACAGTTAACTGTCTATTTCGCAGAGTTCTTACGTGATGAAGCAAAACCAAAACTATATTTGTGCATACCCACCAGGTACCTGTCACAATTAACAAACACTTTTCAGGAAGCAAAACATTTTTAAAAAAAATTGTTGTGCAATGTAATTAAACTAATAAAAATCTTATATAATCAAACTGTATTATTGTTGAATAATATCCTGGCCTCAAATGTGAAAGTTCTGTAAGTCACTTGAGGTACTAAATTATTGCACTTTTCTTGCTCAGGAATTTTTCAAGCTTTGAATTATTGACAAAAGGAATGAAAACCCAGTATAAGCACTCACGGTAACGAATCATTTTTATGACTTTTTCAAACGAATAATGGAATTGATTGTCACTTTTACAATGTACGAACAATTATGTAACGTTTTCAGCAACAATATGTCGAATACTTTTAATTGTTTGGTTCGCAGCTCGCAAGCTAGCACTCGGCCCATGTTTCTCAAAATTGCATACGTATATGAAAGTGAACCCTGGATTGTGCGGGTTATTGTAAGTAAGAGAAGTGCTATTGAAATAACAATAACAAAGATTACTTTTTTTTTCACTTACTCCTTGAGACAAAAGAACAAAACAAAAACAGTGCAAAGCTAAAGACTTTGCTAAAAGTCATACATCTGAGAAAGAAAACAAAATCGAGAATGCAAAATAAAACAACAAATTTTTTCATTTGAAAATTATTGTATTAAAAACACCTTTACTTTGATTATTTTAAATTATATAAATTTCTCTCAATGTTCAGGTAATGAGGAAGCAATTTTATTGTTTTACATACTTTTATAATTTTTTCTTACGTTTAACTTTAAATTGTAGATATGTGGTTAGATATACAGGTTAAAATAAAGAAGTTTTTAGAATAAATATTTATGAAAATGAAAACCATTTACAAATGGTTTTTAGAGATAACTAATAGAAGCATTTCTTTTCGACCATAATGTAATATTACCATTAATAATGTTTCGAAATTAGAGACGACTAGCGAGCGCAGACAGCCCTCGTGTTCCTTTGCTGGAAATTCAAAATAAACAAACAATCCAAATGAAGAAGCTTATAACGCTATTAACTTGGTTTCGATACCTATGGTGGGCAAAGCACAGATAGCCTTATGCTGAGCTTCAAACAGACAAACAAACTATACTTATGAAATAGTATATTATCTGCATTTGTAATATAAAAACATTTTATGTTTATACTTCTGTATACCACGTCTACCATGTCTATCTTATTTATATCACTGGGGTAAATTTATAAATCAGTTCAAAAGCAATTGCATTGTGTTGAACTGGATATATGTTTAGGCAACTTAGGTCAAAAATGCTCTCAATAACTGAGAAGCAATTTTCTTTGCTTTACAACGCATTATTATAAAAGTTGTAGAATCAAGGCTATATTACCATCTCTTCACTGTCGTCTCCACAGTGGTACTTTAGCTTTGGATAATTCTGATTCTGTTCTAATAAAGCGTTATTTTTCTCTTTAACTGTTTTCAGCTTGATCAGTATCATTTTTGCTTTCAATCTTGGAAAAACTATGCGTAATAATATTAGTGTTAAAAGGGTCTGTATTTGACTACACAATAAATGACTATAACGGAAGTCGTTTATTAGCTTATATAATTTTTCAAAACCATTCTACAATGCTTTATAACGTTTATGCACAACTCATGTAAAAGGTTACATTAGCAGGAAGTTGCCTGCTGTCAAAGAACGCATTGCGAAGAGATAGAGTGAAATCGTAGTTTCAAGAAGTGGCACCAGAGGGAGATTTATTATATGAGGGGGAAGGCCCCCTCATATCTTGAGGAATAGCATATCACGAATAGACAGATACGAGCACACAGATAGTTTATGAGTGAGCCGCCAGAGGTGGATCAATATATATCGATGTGTCTAAACATACATCAATTTTATAGTAAGAAACAGTCTTAAAATTAATAATTCATCTAATTTATGTATTATATATTTCTACAATTTTTGTAGTCTCTAACACAATTATAGTTTCGCTTTATAAGTAAATCTTACATTAAATATGCAAGTTTAATCTCTAGTTCTCATTATTATGGTTAACATTATAATTTTTGATTGTATTACATATATTTTACAAAGATAGATGATGTTACGAACACAGTTAATGTGCTGATTATAATGTTTGTTTCTGTATTTAATTTGCATGACACAGTTTTGTAATTTTCTAATGTTTCATATGTAAAACACTTATTGCTAATTCATTAGTTCTCGTTTCTATAACTGATATAATATCTAACCTCTATTCACTCTGAGAAGGACGATTACTAGAATCTCTAAATAATTTAAAATAATTTTCATGTTTAGATTTATAAGTCAAACTGTATAATTGTTCTACTAATGTTGGTTTTAAAGGATCTACATAAATAGCCGTAGCTGATATGTAGGATGTGTGATTCTGAATATTTTTAACACACATAAAGTTTCATTTTTATAAATATTGAGCTAAATATGATAGTTACATTGTTCTTCCATCACTGGTTGTGCTAATGAATTATATATTAATTTAGTAAACAGTTAATATACTGATTATAGATTAGCTTCTGTAACCAACTTGCATGGCATATTTGTTTGCATTTTATATGTAAAATACTTATCCATAATTCAATTGTTTTCAATTTTTATTATTAATATTTTGTATAACCTTATCCATCTTGAAAAAAAATTCTTATTTAAATCTCTTACTAATACACAGTAGTTCAATCTTTAGCTTTAAAAGTTGATTTGTTTCTCTAGAGGTTATTCTTAAAGAATCTAAGTAAAGTTACGTGTAACCGTTACTCTTGTAGAAAATATATATTCTAATCTTACTTTAAATATTTCCCCAAATCGTTATGCATATCTTGACAAATCTCTATTAAAACTACTTACACATATATTTCCTTTCCTTTTCTGTGTGAGAGCCATTAATCTCGAACGTAAATGACAGAAGTAAACTCCAAACACTGTGAACACTTCAATCCTAATGAACATTTAGTCAGACTTATCAAAATATTTCATTAAGGTTTTGAATGCGACTGAATTTAAAGGTCAGTAAACATAGTTTTTTTTTTCACCCTACAAAGTGATATAAAACACTAAATGTGTATTCGTGATATGCTATTTCTCAAAATATGAGGGGACTTTTTCAACATGTGCATTTCAATTACTGTACGATTCTTGTATACTTTCTAGTCAATTAGATCCTATATAATAATATTACACTGTTCTCCTTAAGTTACTGTGTCATAAAAGTTATATTTAGTTTATACTAAACAAAAACGTATGACGAATTTTTTTAGTTGTCGGAATGCCCAAGCATAAGAGATAACAGTAGATAATAAAATTGATGCATTCACTTATTATCCCAACTCAAGAAAATTGCTTTCTGGTGCCACTTCGTAAAATTATAATGTCATCTCCTCCACTAACAACACACTCTTTAACAACAATAATTGTCATCAAATGTCATGGTAGCATGAAAATTTCCTTCTGTCAAGTGACCCTTTAACTACTATTGTGATATATTGTTGCTGTAAATTTATGGAGAGGAAGAAGATAGGATTACACATCGTAGAAAAAATAAATGACTTACCCGTATAACTCATCATGAGAATATTTCAACCAAAAATTCATTACTCTATCTAACTCATCAGAAACTTTTTGCAGATGGTTTTCCATCCATACCTTATGAAATAAAAATGTATTTGTAAGTAAATACTCATGAGAAGTTTTCTTTCTCCTAGACTAGGACTTCTGTAAGTTTAAACAATTACATTCAAATGAAGTGAACTATCTTTGCATTTTTAAAATAAAATTAACTAAATATTTAAATTAATGTAGCATCTAATAAACACTTTAAAATTCAAAGATACCCTTTTTGTAATGGTTTCTATCAGCTAGCAGGTTCTTGGTTATTAAAATAAAATAATCCCATCTCCAGCTCACTTAATTAAAGAAACACAATTCATTTTTTCAACTTTATGTTCTACAAATTTAAGTTTATATAATGTAATTAACAATAAGCTATAGATGGGGTTAACTTTATAAATAAATAATATCAATCAGTTACTTGTGAACTTAGTTTATGTCTGAAACTAAATTTTTGCTGCACTCAACTAACTAACACCAACTGCACAATGAATTAACAACTTTATACTCAAGTTTAGCTGGAATTTTTGCATTATTGAAGTCGGTGTCCTTTCTAATGCCCCTCAGTGGCTCAGCGGTATGTCTGCGAACTTACAACGATATAAATCGAGTTTCGATACCCGTGGTGGGCAGAGCACAGACAGCCTATTGCGTAGCTTTGTGCTTAATTCAAAACAACAACAACAACCTTTCTCATATTTCAGAATATTCTAGCCAATGAGCTATATGATAATCACGTGATGTTTAACCTCCTTTAGTGGGCATCAAAAATTAAAATATTAAAAACTTAGTCTACAACACTTATCCCCTTCCATATCTTAATAAGTCCTATTACAAATAATAATAATAGTACATCCAGTTTACACTTCTATAATTATGAATAAAGTAAGTCTTCAAAATTAACATTAATAATCATAGACATTAGGACAATGAAATGATTAATTAATTATATGATACAAGATATAATAAAATTTTGATAAAGAAAACAAAATATTCTTTCAATACTTTCTTTTTCTAAACTGTCGAATCATCAAATGCTTTTGGGAATTTTTTCTATGGCTTTTGCTGTGATCTCTTCTCCTTATCAACATTTGCTATCTTGTCACTGAGGGATTAATCTTTAGGTGGGTATTTGAGAGAATACACTTGTTACTCCACCCTTGATTGTACTTTTGAAATGGTTTCGATGCGAAACTATGGTCCTTCAGCAGATTGACATCTTACAAGCAGAATGTATAATAATACGTTAAATTCTATCCAAAATACCAATGATTTGTTGCATCATGTAATAACTGTGAGTATAAGTGAAAACTCTTGATCCCTTATTGTTTGATGTAGATCTACATAAATATCTAAGTGATTTTAAAAATATAGTTGCATTTTTCAGCCAGTCTAATGGAGGGGGCTTGTTTGGTCTTTTTTTATTGCAAAGATTTGACACATCTACACAAAAAAAGAATGATTCAAAGTTCTATTCTCTATAAGAGCCAAGTTTCATTGGTACTCCAGACCTTGAAATGAATTCATTTACAAGCTATTTGACAAGAATTTTTGTGTTTTGGTCGGGAATAACATATGCTTCTAGCTATTTGGTTAAATAGTGCATCACCACCAAGATGCATTTGCTTCAGCTGTTAATGTGTGGAAGAGAATAAAGCTTGTTAATAGTAGCTCTCTAAAAGTTTGCTCCAACACAGTACTGTTGTAGGTATTGATGTTATTTATTTCATGATTCTTTTTGCTGACAGTACACAGTTCACACGATTTGCAGGAATAGTCTACACATGACTAGCATAGAACATTACAGAAGTTTTCTTTTATTCTTTCTAATGTCTTCTTAACACTTAGGTGCTCATCTGTTAAAATGTTGTAGAGGTTACAGAGTGCCTGTTATTGTAATAACTATGAAGGTACTAACTATAGTTGTAATTTTTTTCTACTTGTGATGCAACAAGTATTCTCGTATGCTCTATCGTATCTAATTGTTCCCAGTAGATCTCTGCATTTAGACTGTACTGTGTCATTTTTTTCAGGAAGATCACTCTATACCCACATGAGAAACAGAATTGTTGACTTCATATTCGTGTATTCTGCCTGAGCATTTTCTTGTTAAGTATTTAGCATATTAACTCTTCATCATCATCATCATTACCATGTGTCGATGTCCCATTTTTTATTTTGCTTTGTTGCACTTTAAGTTACTTGTCTTTATTATGTTATGCATTCCACTTTTCACAGAGTAATATAAATTCTTCAGGATGGTGCATCAGAAATACAGGAGAAGCAGTTAATTATTTTTTCAGCTTTTTGTTCACAGTCAGCAGTTTAAGAAACTTGTTTAGTTTAGTAGTAAAATCTATCTCAGGAAATTATTTTACAAAATGATGCTAATAAGAGCAAAGTTAAAGAAATCATCTTACTGCATACGCACTTTGTGTTGTTGGCTAATTTGGAGTATATAAATTTTGGCTGGATCTTTCCATTGACTATTTGCCCAAGAAAACTCACTTATTAATTATGCAGCTCATATTTCACGATATTCATCTTAAAGATCACTTTCTTCAAATGATCAACCACTTTTCTTAGTCCATGATACTTGTAATGGATTAACTGTAATGTATTTATTTTACTGTCTATGTTTCTTTTAGTTGAATATATATTTAGAAACACATATATGTATTGTAAAAGTCTAGCCTATTCTCTAAATTTGTATGAGATTCTCGAACGTAAGTTTGTTTGTTTTTTAAATTTCGGCAAAGCTACACAAGGGCTATTTGCGTTAACCGTCCCTAATTTAGCAGTGTAAGACTAGAGGGTTTGTTTGTTTTTGAAATTCGCACAAAGCTACTCGAGCGCTATTTGTGCAAGCCGTCCCTAATTTAGCAGTGTAAGACTAGAGGGAAGGCAACTAATCATCACCACATACCGCCAACTTTTGGGCTACTCTTTTACCAACGAATAGTGGGATTGACCATTACATTATATCGCCCCCACGGCTGAAAGGGCAAGGATGTTTGGCGCGACGGGGATGCGAACTCGCGACCCTGAGATTACGAGTCGCACGCCTTAACACCCTTGGCCATGCCGGGCCTAAGACTAGAGAGAAGGCAACTAGTCATCACCACCCACCGCCAACTCTTGGGTTACTCTTTTACCAACGAATAGTGAGATTGATCGTTACATTATTACACCCCCACGGCTGAAAGGGCGAGCATGTTTGGTGTGACGGGGATTCGAACCCGCTACTCTCAGATTACGAGTCGAACGACTTAAACCACCTGGCCATGCCGGGCCGGGCCTATATAAATCCAAAATTAATTCGCTCATTGCGAACCTTTTATACAGTGTCAAGGAAGTTCGGGATAAGACAAAAGACTCAATATTGTTTGTAGGTTTGTAAAACATTTTTATATAAGTCATATATATGTAATAAATGTTAATATAAATTGTATTCTTGTTTGTATATTAAAGTATATTTGTTTTAAAAAAGAAAACTTTTTGTATCAATCTTGTAGGCAAATATCTTAAATTTGATAATATCAACATTTAATTAACTTCCAGATTCAAATTTAAATTTCCGGCTATTTGAAATCGTAGTACGTCACATACGTAACATAATAAATTGGAGGCTAGTCCTGGATAAATTATAATACATAAGTAACACAAGTATTATTGAAAATTTTACATGTCAGGGTAATCCATAGAAGAAATATTCTAGTAGTAGTTAATATGTGCCAGGTACTTTAAATAACCTAAATAGTAACACCGAAAATTGTTATAACATATTTATTGTAGTAAAGACAGGCTTTTCTACCCCTGGTTTTCTAACGTGAACGCATCAGTATCCACTCTTTAGATTCGGTGTTGAAAACTATTCTGAGCCAAGTAAAGCATCCAAGATAGAGTCAATCTTTCGCAGTGGGTACGAATCCTTTTTTTTTATTCCATTCACCTTATGGTAGTCTACAAAGACCTCTATGAGTCAACTCTTGTTCTTCAATAGAATGGTAAATGATTCCCAAAAAACTATTACTCGATTTTATTTCTCCTTGCTTTTTAATAGGTTCTATTTCTTTAATCTCAGCCTGTTTTGCAATAGGGATTCATCTAGCAGTCTGATGTATTGAGGCTGCATTTTCAGTATAAATATTTTGATATATTTTATTTGTCTGGCCTAAATGATGATGTCTGCTTAGTATTATGTGATCAAATCACGTAGCTTGTGGTATAGCTCATTTGTAAAACCTTCGCAACTCTAATTATACATCTCCTGCAAGTAAGACTGTAATCTCACTTTATGTGAAGTTTTGGCATCAGGTTCCCAATGTCTTATCTCAAAGGTATGCACATTTCACGCTCTTTGAATGAGATTTCTACTTGTGCAGCTTCATATCTTGCAATTTTACCTTTAGAATTAACTAGGACTTCATTATTTATTATGTTCTTACCTCTAATAATGGCATCCTTATCTTTAAGTTTCACAAAAGTTCTTCCAATCAATAACCTTTCAGGAGAAGCTGAAGTTTTAATTTTACAATAAACTAGTAAAGTCGCGCATAATAAATAGGTCATGGCATGAGTAGTTCACTTGAAGATGATACAAATATTTACTCAACTGTTTGTTAGTGACAGTTCAAATTGTTCCCCGCTAGTATAGCGGTAAGTCTTCCGGATTTACAATGCTAAAATCAGGGGTTCAATGCCCCTCGGTGGGCTCAGCAGATAGCCCGATATGGCTTTGCTATAAGGAAAAACACACACTGTTAATATCTTGATCGAGTGTTTTGGTTTTTTTTAATTTCGCGCAAAGCTACACAAGGGCTATCTGCGCTAGCCATACCTAACTTTACAGTGTAAGAGTAGAGGGAAGGCAACTAATCATCACTACCTACCGCCAACTATTGGGCTACTCTTTTACCAACGAATAGTGGGATTGACAATTATATTATAACGCCTCCACAATTTAAAGGGCGAGCATGTTTAATGTGACAGAAATTCGAACCCACAACCCTCGGATTACGAGTCAAGTGCCTTAATTCACCTGGCCATGAAGAAGTGAAACTAAAATGTTTTTATCATATTAATAAAACCCTTACACTATTTCATTATTTATTACGTTCTGGTTTTTACTTCAATTAATACATTGTTCTAATTATGTTACTTTTTAATTTTGGTCATTGTTGCAAATTGCTTTTCAAACATTTGAGAAATAAATTTCTAGCCATACGTATTCAACCATACGTAAATAATTTGTCTAACTGTTGTAACTTTTTAAATGTCTAATTATACTTTTAATTTGTTTCAAATAACATACAACTCTGGAACCAGTTTCATTAGTATAAATCTTAAATTACAAGATAATTTATATCTATCACTTTAATGATTTAAAAATAGATTTTTATTTACTAGTTTACCTTCAATTATTATTAAAATAGATTTAATGACCTACAGTTATCAGTTAAGTGGCTGTGTCGCTAAAAAGAACTATCTGAAATAAATAACCCAGTACATATCTGCTATTACAAAATGAATACGACCTGAAAACTTGTATATTCTTTCTTTTACGTACCCGTAACGCCATTTTTAATCCAGTTTTCGTGCTGTGTTCTGGTTGATGTAGTGTTAACGAAATGGGAAGTATTCACGTTGGCAGTTGTCATGTCAAAATGTAGTTGTAACATAATAAAGCTAAATAGTGTCAAGGTTATGACCTAATATTACATACACTATACAGTCAATACTTTAGAGCCCATATACTGCTACGAAGACGTCTGTTCAGATGAGAGACAGCATCTAAAGGCGAAAATTTTACCACTATGGCTTTGATTGTGAAATTCCCATCATTGATAATGGTTTTGCAGAATTATCTATCTTCATAAGGTCAAAGGTTTTGAATGTTTATATTATGTAAAAATAATGCATATGAAGTTAAATGTATGAATTGATTTTTTCTTTGCAATTAAAAAGGTTTACTGTTTACGATAGAGGGCAACAAGCGAGTTTCTTCATGTACAAAACTATTTTAATGCTTTATATACTATTTTATGGCCACCACTAGATCAACACTAACACGCAAGTGTTAAAGGATACTCTGAATAAAATTGAACTTGTTATGTATGTCTCGTAATCTTAAACTTTCGCTTTTTAAAATTCATATCATGGTTTATAGTGTTTGTGAGTAATGGTAGAGTAACATCAGAAAAAAAAACATTTAAAACTTTTATTCGGTTTTAAATTAAAATATTATTATAGATATCGTGAATATTTGAGTGAACTATAATTCGAATAAATTCAGACAATATGCAATAATATGGAACAACAAATTTTCTTAAAATATGTTAAACGTGTATTACTATACATTTCAAACTATTTGTTTGTTTTTGAGCATGAAGCTGAACAATGAACCTTTCGTGCTTTGCTACTCCTGGATAATGATGTTCAACTTTAAACGTTATAAGCCCCGCAGTCTTGCAACTACTCGTAGTTCCAAACTATACATATTTGAAAATATAATCACATGATGACAGATAAGATATAGCTATCGTTTAGTTATCTGAATGTTTACATTAATAAATCAGTTTGGGTCGTACAAAATATTTTAAATTTTCTTCGGAAGTAAAATGTATTTATTTATTTTTCTAAATTTCAGCGCAAACCGTAACATTGGCAGTATATCCTAAGAGGTATAAGTTTCAGTTCAAACATATAGGGGAATGAATATTTTGTTAGTTTTGTCGTGTGATTCAAAGCTGACAAAGGGTTATCTGCCCACTTCCCACAATAGCGATCAAACCTCCCCCTGACCCCGCAGAAGACAACAACAACAACGTAATATACACGTTGCTAGAAGGTTACATTTTTCTCTTACAGTTAATATTATATCACTTCAGTGAGTCATAACTTTGTAAACGCTAACAGTTTCATACAAGGTGAGAAAAGAGTACAGTTCCCCAAACATTGTCTCATTT
This sequence comes from Tachypleus tridentatus, assembly GCF_004210375.1. Lineage (NCBI taxonomy): Eukaryota > Metazoa > Arthropoda > Merostomata > Xiphosura > Limulidae > Tachypleus > Tachypleus tridentatus. Next base: position 154,829,775 of record NC_134831.1, read on the forward strand.
TATTTATATTTATATGAATAACGTTATATTTTGTTTCTAACCAACCACTCTCAGGGATCGTTGCATAACAGCTAAAACAATCCCATAGTGTTAGATTTAGTAATTAAACTGCCAAATAATGGTTTACAAATTTTCTATCAGAAAAGAAATGCGACTTACTGAACTTATAAATTATAAGAGGCTTGCAATTTCATTGGTGAATCTTTCTATAAATTGCACTTTTCTACAAACATAAAACTACGATTTTCGAAATTCCTATTCTCACGACTGAGCAATTAACTTACTGATAGGTGAATGTTGTGGTTTGTGATTCGCTTCTCACTGTCGCAAAACGTCCGTGACCCGAACACTGTTTTATTTGCTTGGTTGTTTTGAAATTAAGCACAAAGCTACACAATGGGCTACATGTGTTCTGCCCAACATGGGTATCAAAACTCAGTTTCTAGCATTGTAAGTCCGCAAACTGTGCCACTGGGGTCTCTGAAGTTTGAACTCGTGGGTTTTGTAAAGGTGACGATCAGATCTCACAGTTTAGTTATATTAGCCCAATAACAAGTGTCGGGTGTTGTTCACTGTCCACCTTTCTTCTCCTCTATCAGTTCAAATTTATGGACGCTAATATCCAAAAATAAACAATCATATTTTCGTAATTTAAGTTTGTAGATAAATATATGTAGATGAGGCCTTATTTTCTTTTTTATTCGTAATCTCGAGGCCTTTCTTTCTGTGTATTATTAAATATTTAAAAATGCACGGGAGTTTAATTGATATGATTAATTGCTATATATGTATATATGCTCTTACATTCTAAGGAAATATAGTAAAATATAATTCCTAGTTTATTCCCCTAAATTAATTATACGTGTTATGATTCACTTTGCATTCATCCCTTATCTCATTGTTTGTTCAGTTTAATTTTTGGACTTGGCTTTAACAATACTGGTGACGCCATTTTACTCTAAGCTTCCAAGTTGTTCTCGTTGTGTGTGATATTGTTATCACTAAAAGGCTAGATATTTCTAGATTTTTTTTCTGTTGCGTGTTATAAACAGTGTAAGCACAAAAAATAAGTCGAGAAAGCAAGTTTAGTAAAAGATAATGACACAGGTCTATAGTGAGTGACCCCCCCAATGGTACAGCAGTATGTCTGCGGACTCGCATAACGAAAATCCTAGTTTCGATACTCGCGGTGGGTGAGGCACCGGTAGTCTATTGTGTAGTTTGTGCTTAATTCTAAACAAACAAACTATACTGACTGATTGACAACTTAACCTTGACAAGCGATTTCTAATGAAGTTGATAATGAAATTCAGTTAGTGAAGATTAAATTAAGATTTTTAATGAAGTTGGTAATGAAATTCAGTTAGTGAAGATTAAATTAGACTGCGTGATTGTTAATTCAGCCATAAGGGCTATACTTTGAAGTGAGTTCATAGTTTAACAGAGATAATGAGAAATGATTTGTCTTGTCAAAGAGTGTTATAAAGCACTTGAACCTGACTGTGTGGACTTTGACGAAAAGGAGCCCTGGACACAACAGTGGTAACAACATATTGTATAGTACGAAAGAGAATAAAAAATAATAATTGGTCTTGTCATTTGGGTTCTAAAGAAACTGAACTAGTGAACAAGCATGTGTGGGCTTTGACAATAAAGTATAAATATTTAAATACAACTGTGATAAGCATTAGCGTTACAAAGTTTTGCACATATGTTTGACTTGTTTTAAATATATTATTTTAAGATAAATGGATTTTGTTCTGTTTGTTTACTGTTGACATTTATCGCCAAGAAGTTACAGACACGTACTGTAAAGCAATTCCAGACATATTTGAAACCTGAAACTGAGGCTCGCAGTTAATGTTGAAGAGGAAGCAAATGATATATTAATTTTCATCAGAAAAATACAGAACAATGAAATAGGTATTTACTTTAGGTGTCTCTATTTATTATAAATTTTTATCTACCTTAATCTCTGCCACCTTGTGTAGATTGTACGCCCTTCTTGATACAAACTTTTCTCATAATAATTTTCATTGGTTGTTCTACGCCTATACTCTGATTGGTTTTATTATCTAAGCGGCCTGCCTCAAAATACTTGTAAACTCCGGTAAGATGGCTTTACTTCTTGGTTCTTTATGTCGCAAGTATAGATGAATTGTATCAATGAAAAATAAAAACAAGAGAACCAGAAGGCACAATTGTCCTGTGCCTCGCACCAAAAGATGTCACTCTCATGATATATAATATTATATATAATATTACCTGTAAAGATCGCTATCGTTTACAGACAGTGTCAGTAAAGAAAAAAACATCTCGTTCACAGTATAAGTGCTGGAAGAATGATACAATTATTGTGCATTTGGTGGTGAAATGTTTCGAAAACAAGGGGAAGAAGGATCGGTTTGTTTTCATACCTATGATCATTTTCAGTTTAATTGTAAAGTATTTTAAAATTATACACAACAATAAACCGCGTATACAGTACTGTGCAAAAGTGTAAGGACAATAGAATATTTTGTCATTCTTTCCACTTTATTCAGCTAATTATTCCATGCCATAACAGAATGTAAATGCCAACATTATGGTAACGCCTCACTGATCCATGTTGACAATTGAATAAGACATGGTAAGAATACTATCACTCTTTATATTTCCATATACTTGCACCACGAATATTTCATATGGGTTCTGCTTGAATAAATATACTGTTCAAATTTAGTGCCTGAATAAACTGTCGTGGTACCCTTTGCTGTGTCTTAACTATATAGAAAGAAGCTAGTATGAAGCTGGCATGTGGTACTGGTATATGCTAGAGGAAAGTGCTAGAGGAAATCAATTTTACAGCATTCTACAAATAAACATTGATAAAAGTAGTGTTTAATACTATACATTAAGTTTTGCTGTCATGCCACAGCCCAGAAGAAATGGAGAATTGTCAGTGTACATAAAAGCTTCATGTGATGCTAGTTGGACTTTACAAATTGCTGCAGACTTGAAATGCTGCCCAACCACTGTCAACTACTCACTAGATCGTGAGGCTGAGACAGGTAAATTTGAAAATAGGAAAGAAAACAGAACATTTAAACTAAATAATACTGATGTTAAGTGTCTTTATTTCTGTCGTCTTTGAAATAGATGAAAGATTGCCACTGAAGTCAAGTAAGAGATAAACGACCGTGTACCAAATAACAGAAAAGTGTCCAGGTCTACAGTATCAATAAGATTAAAAAAGGATAGAATATTTGATAGTGTAGGAGTTAAGAAACTTTATTTCGATCTCCATATACTGTCAAGAAACTTAAATTTGCTAAAAGTATAAATATTTGACCGTTTATGATTGGAAAATGGTATTATAGGAGGATGAGTCCAGGTTTGAAATATTCGGTTCAAAGCGTAAGTTGTACGTCCGGCCAAAGAAAAGCGAAAGACGCTTATCTCAATGCATAGCAACTAGCATGAAGCATGTGAGAGGTAATGCGATAGTTTGGGGTGTTTTTTCTGTTGAGGAAACAAAAGATATTTGCAAAATAGATGGAAAAATGGACCACTGAAAGTACCATCAGATACTGATCTCTCATAGTATACCCAGTTGTTTGCATATTATTGGTAAAGGATTTTCGTACCAAGAATATAACCAATGACTTCAGATACTCGTTCAACCTATGAAGAAAATTTCTTAGCCAAGAAATAAGCTGCTGGAGTTATTCATTTGATACAGTGGTCCCCATGAAGCCTCGATCTCGACCCAAGTGAGTAAATCAGGAATTTAATAGATCAAAACTTTATAAATCTAAAGTTACTTCCAAAGAAACTTTATGGGAGTGTATAAGAGACATTTGGAGTAAAAGTGCATAGAAGTGTTTGATTAAACATATTGTTACAATACCTAAAAGACTGTCTGGAGTTATTAAAGTAAAAGGAGGACAACAAAATATTAACTGTTTGCTGAACTGAACTTTCGCTGAGTGTCTGTTGTACTAAATACGAATATTACTAAAATTTGATGTTTCACCTGTGATCTACTTTCCGTTGTTTTTTGAATGCAGTCTTAAATTTAATTTTTACTTTGTTCTAACACTTTTGTATAGTACTGTATCAAAAGCAAAGATAATCCATCAGTGATGTCGAGAAAACCCACTTTTAGAGAAATATATATACAAAAAACGGCTCGTTTGGGTTGAGAAAATATTTTACATGGAAGAGCGAACAACGTTTCGACCTTCTTCGGTCACCGTGACGAGCCGTTTTTGCATATATAAAGATAATCCATTATGTGTTATATCTATCACCCAGAGTTGGCTGGCTTGACTACTCTAATGTTTATAATATGATAACTGGAAATTGTCTGACTGTGTTCACTATTTTGTTTTAGGAGGTGAAAAAGCCTCTAAAATATGATAATATTTTCATACTATTTTATAGACTTTTGCCTTAAGTCAGCCCCAACTGTCTGGCTCGATTAACATAATTTTTGTATGATAACTGGAAACTGTCTAGCGATGTATATGTTCTAACTTGTTTTAGGAGTTTTGCCAAAGAAATGAGATAAGAAACACCTTAAAATAGGGCACACTTCTACTTTTTTAAATAGACTTTCGAATTTGAATTTAAAGACACAAATACGTAATCAGTCAAGTGAGTCAATTCAGTTAAGGTATGCAATTAGCATCTACTCGTAATATCATCGATTATATTCTAATTTAAAAACAAAATTAACAAGGAAGGAAAACATTATGTAATATTGACGTTTATGCATTTTTCCTTCAATAAATGTTACACTCAGCTAGTACTAATAAATTAATTGTAACTTAATAACTGAATGTATGATGCTTATTTAACTATTGTTTCGCAGTGCAGGATTGCTGATAATTGAAAAACAAGAAAAACAATACTCCGCATATGTTAAGCATAAACTTATTTTGAATAATAAATAGCTATTTGTACTATTTCTATTGTGTTTAGAAACAATTCATCCACCTGAGAGTGGTTAGAACTTAAAATGATCTCATTTCCTGCTAAGTTCCCATTTACAATATAAAATTTTATTGAATAAGTGGATGATCGTTGTACGTAGAAATGATTTTACTCTAACCATATAATCAAGCATATGCAACAAACATTTCACTGCATCCAGTGTTTAAGCACGTAGATAATAATAAGTTCATGTTTTTTGTTGTTACACAAACCTTTATAAAATCATACCATCTTTTTCAAATTGTGTTTTAACTTCATCTTAGTGTCAGTGTTTAAAGACAACTCTTTATTGTTAGAATGACAATAAGGCAGGCATGTATTAAATATCTTCATCAACATTTCGTAGTAAAATACCTGAAAACAGTATACAAGGGATGGAATAATAAGCCCAATGTATTCTATGACCATTATTGTGCACAGACTTCATAAAGTAAGTAGGAAAGTCCAGCGTTTGAAATGAACAATAATTTATTGTGTAAATTGAAATCAAAATATGCAATTACAATTTTACATGTTTCAATGAGAAAACTTCCACCATCTTCTAAAAAACAGAAAAAAAGGAAATTTCATTTTATTTACCAGCAAGTGCACCTTTGTAACTTGCTTATTATGCAGTGGCATCTATTGAATCTATTTTCATATATTCACCCCTGTGGCTCATAACATTGATTTCCATTCACAATCATTTTATGTTTAACAATTTCAACATATTTTCTTTTTTCTAATTCATCTTAGCTTAACTTATTACAAAAACATGGGAATGACCCGTTTTCTGCTTTCCAGGAACATCTTAAATCTATCCGCCCTACAATAAAATTCACTTTAGAAATGGATGGAAGGGGCTGTTTGAATTTTTTGGATGTTTCGGTTAAATGAGAAAATAGATATTTACTTACCTTTGTATGCAAAAAGCTGTTCTTAGTTGCCATGCTCCCACACGCAAGATCATGTTACCCATAGTTACAAAAAATGTTTTTTTTTTCATCGTTTGCCCATAGTTCCATTAAAATCTCTTTATATAACGAAGATATTATGCTTGAATCAAATTATTTAAAATATATAGCTATTGATAGAGGTTTCGAATCGTGTATTATGTATAGGTTTATAAGAAAACAAATTAGTAAACCACAAGTTTCAGAAATTACAGATGAAAAATAAGAATAATAAAGAGAGAATATGTTTGCCATGCATTCCGTTACTCTCAACTAAAATAGACAAGTTATTAATGAAAATAACGACCTGTCTATTAGTCCGTATTCTTAAATGAAAACCACTGAATATAATTAACAGTATTAAAGACAAAATTGAATTAAAGGATAAATGTGATGTACATAAAATTTATTTTAGTTGTGGTTTGGGTTTTATCTGACATGTAAAACGAAATTTCAAATTTCAAATTAATGAAGAGAAAAACGCTGTCGAAATATTAAAACCACGTTACGTCCTTGGTGTAACATGTAGCAAACTCTTTGCATAAATTAAATTGAATAAAATTAAAATACTTAAAGAAGTTAAGATAAAATGAAGTAAAAATATGAGAATTTCTTGAAATTTTTAAATATAAAATTATTTCGAATAAGCATTCAAACCTAGGTGTCACGTGAGTGAATTTTTGGAAACCTATTCTGTAGATGGTACTGTATAATATACAAATTCAATGTGCAATCGCTGTTATATGAAAAAAAAAAAAAAAAGAACACCGTAATTTTTCCAGTCTTTTAAAGATGGTAGAAGTTTTTTACACTGAAACATCTAGAGCAAAGGTGCACAAAGTCCAGCCCGCGGGCCAAATCCGGCCCGCGATGTCCAACGGGAAAGTCAAACATAGAGAGTTCACGCGCTTAGGGTCCGCGCATGCGCAAAGATTAAGTGCTATAGAAAAATATGCATGAGATTAGATACTGGATGGTTCTATATTTGTGTCGAACAATAAAGAAAATTTAATAAGCAAATCTCGTTAATGCAAAGGAATTTAATCATTGGCGCAATGACGTAGTATTTCTGTAATTACGAAATCTCACGCGTTCTAATTGTTCTTCGAGATTTATTTACGAGCCCTATTTTGATATTATTTGATAACAAAAATGGCAGCTAATCGTAAAAAAAAGTGACGACGAAAACCGGCAGTTTCATGATGATTGGACTGCGCAATACTGTTTTGTTCAACAACAGAAGAACGTGATTTGTCTGCTGTGTCATTCGACAGTATCAGTGGCGAAGGTATCCAATATAAAGTGTCATTATGAGCCGAAGCATAAATATTTCCACAACGTTGTCGGTGATGAACGAACAGCTCGAATTGAATCTCTGCGGCGGTTGCTGAATCACCAGCAGAACATTTTCTCAAAGCAGTCAGCAGATTTAGGTGCAGCATGTGAGGTCAGTTACGATATTTCGTTGATGATAGCGAAATCTGGCCGACCGTTCACTGATGGTGATTTTGTCAAGCAATGTATGATTACTGCATTGGAAAAGTTGTGTCAAGAAGCAGTTTGCAAGCTACATGCGGTGGCTTGAATCGCATGACAGTTCAACGAAGAATTTCACACCTCTCAGCAGACGTGACAAGGCAGCTTACAAATAAAGCAGCCAACTTTGTCTACTTCTCTTTGGCAGCAGACGAGTCGACTTACATCAGTTCAACGGAACAGCTGCTAGTTTTTGTTCGTGGTGTGTCGTCATCGTTTGATATCACAGAGGAACTAATCGGCATGGGTTCCATGAAGGGTCAGACAACTGGGTCTGCTCTATTCGAGGAGACAATACAACTGTGCAGTAGTGTTTCATTGGATTTCACGAAACTGGTAAGTGTGACAACTGATGGGGCACCAGCCATGACCGGAGAAAGTAGCGGGCTGGTAGCACTGTTGATGAAGCATCGAAGAAAGCAGAACAGACAGTTTGTGAAGTTGCACTGTATTGTTCACCAACAGAACCTGTGCAGTAAAGAACTTGGTTTTCAGGCACTGATGGCATTAGTGACGAAAACAATTAATTTCATGAAATCACGAGAGCTCAATCACCGTCAGTTTCGAAGTCTTCTTGAAGAAATTAATTCAGACTATAAAGACCTTGTGTATTACTGTGAAGTACGCTGGCTGAGTCGAGGGAAGATGCTCAGAAGATTCTGGGAGTTGATTGATGAGGTGATAGAATTCCTCAGAAGCAAGAACAAAGACACAGAAGTGATTTCCATGACTGATCCAGCATGGCAAGCTGATTTGACCTTTCTGGTCGACATGACACAACACTTGAATGATCTGAATTTGAAGTTGCAAGGCAAAAATCAGCTTGTCTGTCAGCTTGCAAATCACGTCTCAGTTTTCAGGACAAAGTTGTAGTTGTTCTGGCAGCAAGCTGCATCAGGCAACTTCGTGCACTTTCGCACTTTTCAGTCACAGCTACAGAAGAATCAGGATATTGACACACAAGTTTATGTTGGGAAGCTAGATACCTTGATTCAATCCTTCAACTCACGGTTTCATGACTTTGACCAATGCAGATTGTTAATGAAACTTTCTGCTGATCCATTCAGTGTGTCAATGGATGACTTGTCAGCAGAATATCAGTTCGAACTTACTGATCTCCAGACATCTGATGAACTGCGTGCTATTTACCGAGAAAACAGTTTGCTTGACTTCTACAAAACGTTGCCTGATACATTTGCTAATCTGAAAGAGAACGCATTTGTCCACACCAGCATGTTTGGCAGCACATACTGCTGCGAACAGTCTTTCTCGCATATGAAACTGAACAAAAATAACATTCGCAATCAGCTGACTGATGATCTTCTGGAAGCAGTCTTGCGTCTTTCAACGTCAAACATCAAGCCAGACATTTCTAAGCTCGTAGATGACATGCAGCACCATCCATTGCACTGACTTTGTGACAGTTGACGTATCATAACATTTCTTACAATAATGTGCAAACTCTTTGGTGTAATCGTTATTTGTGTGTTCTTAAATGTGATGCCCATCTTGTGTGAAACAACTGTGGGACGAGTTTAATCTTCACTTTTTTGTGGCCTCCAACGGTTACGAGAAGTCTGTTTGTGGCTCCTGACTCAAAATGTTTGTGCACCACTGATCTAAAGTTATTAATTGTATATTTTAAGTTTAACTTTATTCAATAAGTTACTGTGCCTCTTTAAAAGCTTGAATGTTCTTAATCATTTCATGAATAATAAGTTAATATAAGTTTGATTTCTTAAGAATTTCGCGCAGAGCTATTTGGAATGTTATCTGCATTAGCCGTCCTAATGTCAGTCAAACTGTAAACAAAAACCCTATTTTAAGAGGACGTTTACAATACTTACAGAAATATTTTTTATGCTTCCCCACATTTGCAAAGAGTGAAATCGAAGAGGAACTCTCAAGGGAAGAATCAATTTGAAGAAAAACTTCAGTCTGAATTGAAATATTATATGTTTTAAACAGAAGTATGACGTTTAGTGTGAACACTTTATTGTCTGATCACTTTACATGAAAAGTTCATCATTGCCAAACATTCAAAAATGTAATGACGTTTTAATAGCTGCCGCTAATAATGAAAATGCTACTTGAATTTCTGTGCTTAGCTCTCGGAATATTGTTCTATTTAAGTATTCATGTTTTTTATCTCAAATATTACTGAATACCCTTGCTGGAAGGACGTTACTGTAAACATTAAAAATAATTTACCTGCTCATGCTAAGTACTACTCACACCATTTGCAATACCAGTGGAATTTACAAGTAGTTGATTAGACTTGCAAACAAAACTAATATTTTTTTCTAACTTATGGAGGTCTCAGAATCTCAACAACATACTCTGCCACATACTTTTATGTTTTAGTTTCCTACTTCTAAACTACACAATTGATTATCCACACTCTATCTTCTGCAGATAATCAAATCCTGGATTTTTGTTTTGTAAACCTGTAGACTTTCCGCTGATTCACTGGAGAACTTTTCCACATACTTTTAAAGAGGGTTTACCGAATTTGGCTACAGATTTCTAAAAAAAATGAATCACTTTGAAGAACAAAAAATTGATTTAAAATAGGAATACCAGCGCGCTGGTTAAATAAAATAGTAAATAATGCATATATATTTTTGTAAAAGTCGTTACCTAATTTGGAATATAACTTGTTTCAGAGAACACCCCCATTTTGGTTGAAGTTTGGCTACATAAGATAGAAATCAATCGCGACTGCAGTTCAGAAGCAAAACAAGTTTTGAACCTATAAATTAGGCAAATCTATATATTTTCATTGTTGCAAATACTCAACATTGTTCAATATTATGTTTTTAGTAAACTATACTAGTATTATTTTTTATTTTTGTAAATGGTAATTAGACGAAACAATTACGTATTACAAACAAATACAAATGGTAATATATGATTATGTAGTTCATTTATTCGTTTCAAATGTGTGTACACTAATTTTTCTTTCAGACATGTGTGAATCCAGGGTTTGAAAAATGATGATATATTTGTAGGCAGTTTATAGAAAAACTCCCGAGTAAACTGTGGTAGATGTCTTAACATAGATAACCTAAAGGTGACCCAAGAAGGCTGAAACGTTCTTCTGTACTTTATTTTAATTAAAGTTTCAATACCCGCACCAGCCGTCTTTAGAATACGTTATGTAAAAAGGTGTTAGAGATATATTGCTTTAAAAATGGTCAAGAACAACTATGTTTAAGTGCTGTTAAAGTGAAATAAAGGTGACACATGAAAATTTAGTGAAAACGAAATGCTAAGCAGATACACTTCTAAAGACAGGCATGGAAAATTGTAATACATAATAACTATTACAAAGATTCCATAAGGATGAATAACTTTAGATTAGCACTCCAATGAATTTCTTTTATCTATCAATCTTCTTTAGTTTTAAAGTCGATTTCAGTGCCGATGAAAGTAACATCGTTAATAAAATAACTGGGTTGGCTGAAGTATTGAGAAACAGCAGGGAATTCTTTTTTTTTTTTTTTGGTGTTCATATGAAACTTATGTTTACTGAAGCGTTTTTAAGAGTAGTTAGGGTATGTTCTGCGAACTGGAGATTGTATTTTTTGCAGTATTGTTCCACAAGTGATTTCTTTAAAATTTTTAAACAACACCCAATGGGAAAGCATCCTAAACCAGAGTAATACTAAAGTTTCAAATATAATTCATCTTGTTATTATCTGCCGTTTTAAACCCAGAAACGTTTCGCGCATTCAAAATAAAGAATATTTCCATCTCCTACAACTGAACGATAATATTAAACAGATAATTAGTAAAGTTCCTGTTTTCGTCTGGAAAAGTGAAACACTAAAATATACCCTTGATAATAAAAGCTCGTTGTTAAACCTGCCAAAACTACAGAACTTTTTTTTCTGATAAGCACAACCTGTGAATTATGAAGACAGCAGTTTTAGCCTGGCGTGATGAGTTCTCTTGATGGACATTATGTGTTGAAGTCAGGGGAACTCCATACTGATTCAGTATTTCCCAAATTAAACTATATAATTTTGGTTTGTGAATCACTGCAACAACTTCAAGTATTGGTGAGCTAGTCCCTCTGATGCCAGAATCAGCAGAACGTCAGACTGTAACGCTATTCGCCAGTTCTCTATTTTAGCTATGTTTTTGACTAAACTGAAAATCTTAGTAGCTTTTGAAAACGTTAGAAACTTAAGTTAGGTGTTAATAAAAGTCCTTTAGATTGTTATAAGAGAGATTTGAGACTATGATAAGTAATACATAATACGTGGCGACCATAATTTTTCCTGGATCATCTCTACATATTAAGCACTACTGCGCTTAATGACAAGTTAAGCATGAATAAATAACCAATAAAGAAACTAAAACGTATATAAGTTCATTAAATCAGGGATAAAGTAGTTAAAAATTAATAAGTATGAAGCACAGGCTCTAGACAAAGTTAAGATACGAAAAGCTAGTAACACAGTCTCACCAACTAAGCATTCAAAAATATTATTTCATGTTATTTCTCTGGAGTTTCAAGAAAAGAGAACAGCTATCAAAGATGTGAAAACATACAGGGTTGATTTAGAAGTTAGTTGGACTTATATGTACCTACATACATACAGAAGCACAAGCAGAAATGATACATAATTAATACAATCAAAAATATAACAAGTCTTACTGTTGGTACTAAAATTAGTCGTTAGTTTATAATATGTGGTATGACTAGCTTTCAATTCCATTCTCTTTTTGTTACAATGTGCTCATTTCCGAAATGTTTTTATTTCTTTTTTGCTATCGTTATTTTAACAGTAAATATAACTGTGTTTTGATTTGTACCTCAACACAACTTTTTATCTTTCGCTTAACTCTGGTATTGAGTTCATCGTTTCCATGCACTTTGACTCAGCCTTTTAACCAAAGACAACAAGGGTATTTGTCTGCAAATTTGTCTAACGCTAAAAACAACAACAAATAATTGCATAAATGCTAGCGACAATTGTTGTCACGCTGATTGTACTTTGGAGTTATACTGCTTAATATAATATCCAAACTTTTATAAAATAAGTTAATTAATTGAAAAAACAACAGATAAAGTTTGTTTTCACATTATTTTTTATCACAGTCATCAATCCCATACTTGAATTATCTTTCTTAGCATTACGTTTGGAAATCGGCTCATACAAATTTTAGGAAATATTCATATCTAAAAATAGAATACAGTACTTACCGTTTGAAACAAACAATAAAATGTGTTAAGTAGATTGTAATATCTTAAAATGAATGTTAAATAAGTTTTGCTTCTCAAACACAATAGTGCAAAAAGTGAGTTTGTCATGTTGCTCACACAAGTCATAAATGCCAAATGAGGGCACTAAAGTTAAGATATGGTGGAAAATGAGAAACTACAATGAAGCACCTCTCATTCAGTAAGGCCCGGCATGGCCAAGCGTGTTAAGGCGTGCGACCCGTAATCTGAGGATCGCGGGTTCGCATCCCCCTCGCACCTTTCAGCCGTGGGGGCGTTATAATGTGACGGTCAATCCCGCTATTCGTTGGTAAAAGAGTAGCCCAAGAGTTGGCGGTGGGTGGTGATGACTAGCTGCCTTCCCTCTAGTCTTAAACTGCTAAATTAGGGACGGCTAGCACAGATAGCCCTCGAGTAGCTTTGTGCAAATTTCAAAAAACAAAGAAACAAACTCATTCAGTAAATTAACTTGTATCGGACGTGATATATAAAATAAAATTTACATTAATATTTACATTTTGCTGTTTTAGAGCAAATTTTTATTGAACTAAACAAAATGTTACAAAACAAAGTTTTAATGTGTGTAAAAATGTCACTGACAAATAATTAGATATTCAAAAAATTTTAATTTAAAAAAAGTCCCATTTAAAATGCAACTCAGAATTTATTACAAAATACTCATGCAGTTTAACATGAAATCCCAAATTGAATGACAAGTTTTATTATTTTCCACAGACTTTTGCTTTCTGATGCACAAGAAGTATTTTATTTTATTCATTGCCTCAATATTTGTCTCAGTAAACGTTTTATTAAACCGATCAGGCAAAAGTGTTTGAATTAATTTTCCAGTTTAAATCCATTAGTACAGCTACAATTTTGTTACTAAACTGAGTTTTAATTATATTTAATTCAGAGACAAAAAATGCAGCTTTTGGGTTTAGCTCACTCAGCTTACGAATTTTAGTATAACGAAGCGATCCAATACCATTGATGTTTTACTGATTCAATTTATATAATAAAACAATTATTAGAATATTATAGCAGGTAAAATTAAAGTATCTAAAATTCTTCATCATTTTGCAGGTATATTTTGATATTTTTTCTCTTTAAAAGTATAAAGTAGATCTATTGAATTAAATGAATCTTATCATTTTTATAAGAATTAACAAAAATATGTTCATTAATAAATATTAATACGCTTATTTCAAATTAAAGAAAACTTAACTTTTGTGTTGTAATTATTACTTTAAAATATACATCTTTTTGCGGGACATCATATTTGTATTTGTTAAATTAACTACATCCTCATCTGCATTTGGTTCCATTATATTTGTTATAATATTTTATGTGCAACAATGTTTTTGTCTTTATTCATTATCAATGAATTATTTTCTCAATATTGTGATTTGCTTTCAGTTACAGTATTAAAGCTGTTAATACTTAAATTAATATTGTCAATTGACTCTTTTGAATTTCTTTCTAATATAATTATATTAATTTTTAATGTTTTTATCAAAGTCTTCATTTTGGTTAATATTTTTATCGACATAGGGTTTGTTGACTACATGTGTTTCTTTTATCTGTTTCTTTATATTTCGTTATAAATTTATTATAAGCATCAAAATTATCATTCAGTAATAACAGCAATTATTTCGGTACATATAAACCTTATGTATTTTTGTTAAATTATTATTCAGTGACTTGTCATCGATTTTGGTTTTACTTTGAACATATTTTTTCACTAGTTGTAAATTAAAGCATTGTAACTATCAGTTCCCTCTTCAACACTTTTAATTGTTAATTTTCAATATCATCATTTCCTTCACTGTTTAGTTTAGAAACGTTTCAAGATGTACCTATAGGGCCCTGAAATCATTCTTTATATAGATTACCATATGTAAACGTAAAACTCATTTATTATCAGTAAATATTTCGCATAATTTCAAAATTTTTATTATAAAAACATTCATTATTCTATTGTGTGTTTTATTAAAGCAAAGCTACATCGGACTATCTGCTGAGTCTACCAAGGCAACTAACACTGACTAAAATCAATATATTTTTGTTAGAGTTTGCGTGAGTTTTCAAAATAATTCAAACTTCAAATTGCTCACATTATTATAAATGCATAATTCATATTGTCAAGAAGAATTATTAGGTACAGTCTCCCGTAATTGCTATAGCTCACTAAGTATTTACGTATTGATATTGTTTAAGAAGTCTGAGTAATATCTAGAATAATCTAGTTTACATATTTGAAAGAAGCATTGGGATATTTACTATCATTAAATACTTCCAAGATTATTAAAAAATTTATTGTTCTCGTTTTGATTATTATTCTTACCTTTAAAGTAGAAAACAACATGAATATTTCTAATTTCATTGTTTGTAGTGTTTATTATATATTTATCGCTGGATCCATTCTGAACATTACTTTTAATAATTCTCACATTACTTCAGTTGTTTTCAACATCAGCTTGAGGATTTAGAACAGAACTACGATATTCAACTTTTGTTCAGGATAAAGTTTAATAGGAGTTAATCATAATGAAATGTCGCTTATAATAACATTGCAATATCTATCACTCCTATTTCTATAGAGACAAAATATCACATCGATATTCAATATAATTTTTATCCTAAATACATTAAGTAATTAAAAGTATTGTTTAATCTGCATCTACACTTTTATTTTATTAGCATGTTTTCATAGAATCCATATTTTTGTAAAACCTTCTTCTATGAAGCATATTTAAATGTTGATCCCAATTTATCAATTTTATTCTTACCATCATTACCACCCAATGTTGTTGATCTGTAGTTATTAGATGTTAAAACTGTTTATTTAGAGTTTCTGAAGGATTGATATTGAAGAATATGTTCGATATTTCGCTCATGTTGTTATCATTTGTGAAATATATTAATCCTTGTACATAATGAGCGAGACAGAGTGATGAAATAATAATCAGTGATGTCGAGAAAACCCACTTGTTGAGAAATTTATATGCAAAAACGGCTCGTTTGGGTTGAGAAAATATTTTACATAGAAGAGCGAACAACGTTTCGACTTTCTTCGGTCATCGTCAGGTTCACAAAGAAAGAGGTAACTGACCGGAAGCTGACCACATGTTTGAAAGAGTTGTGTAACTGTGTGTCGAAATGTAGAGGGCGGTATTAGATGTTTGAATATATAATTTTATTTATTTTATTATATTAATTTAGGTATAAAGGCGTTCCTTTATATTGGTTTATTTTGGGTTTAAGTTGTTGTATAAGTAAGGCTTCTTTAATTTTGCGTTTGTTTATGTTTGTTTCTTTATTTAGTATTTGAGTGTTTTCTATGGTTATGTTGTGTTTATTTGACTTGCAGTGTTCGAAAACGTGTGAAGGTGACTTTTTATGTTCTTTGAATCTGGTTTCCATTTTTCTACTTGTTTCTCCAATATAGAAGTCGTGGAAGTTATCACATTGTATTTTATAAATAATGTTGGTGTGGTGTTTGTCAGTGTAGTTTCTACATAGTATAGACCTCAGTTTTGTGCCGGGTTTTTGAATAAATTTGGTATTAACAAAAAGATCTGCCACAACAAAAAACTAGAAAAACTAAGATGCAAACAACAGAAAAGACACCAAAACGACAAACCGTTGACTAACCTCATAATTAACAGATCCGACCGTCAATTAAACACAGACAAGAAACAATTACTTAACAAAGGACTCAACTTCGCAATAGCACCTAGGTACATTCCAACCATAGAAATCAAAACATGTTTAGAAGACCTAGCCAGGAGACTTGTGATACTTTCTACAGAGAAGAAAAACAAGGAAACAACCAAACACAACCAACAGAAAGAAGACAACTTAGATAATTTTATTGACATCCAACAGCCAAACTTCCCAGGTAAAATTACAAATTTATATTTTCCAGAAACACCTAAAAACAACATCTTAAACGATTTTTTCAAATAATTTTCTCACAAAACCATCAACATAATTTCACAAAACAGAAAACTAAAAAACAACCTTACACAAAGAGACATTAATTCCATTAAAACCTAAAACAAGACAAAAACATAAAAATTCTAAAAGCAGATAAAGGTAACGCTATAGTCATAATGAACACGAATGAATACATCCAAAAAATGAATAACATCCTATCAGACACGAACAAATTTAAACCAATACACACAAATTCAACAAAGACACACGAGACACAACTGAACAAATTACTACTACAAATGAAAAAAGCCAACACAATTTCACTAACACTTTATTCCTACCTACGTAAAACCGACTCACGCACACCGCAAATATACGGCATCCCCAAACCTCATAAACCAGATTATCCATTACGACCAATAATGTCCACATATTTAACAGATAATTACAATCTTGGTAAATACATAGCATTTTATTATCATTAAATTTTTCATCAATGTTGTTCCATAATACTAATATTGGCATCTATTTGAATGCTAAAAATGACTTATATTATTAGAAGATTTAAATTATCACCTAAAATACCCCGATCACTTATTGTCTTTATAATATTAAACTACAAGCTTTGTCATTTATTCAAACATAATTCTCGTTGAAATCACTCGAGTTTTAGTAGAGGTATATAAAACTCTGTAATGACTACGACTGGAATTTCTCTATTTTGAGCCTCCTCCTACTGGAACAGAAGTATATCTGCGGACTTGCAATGCTAAAAACCGGATTTCGATACCCGTGGTGGTCAGAGCACAGATATCTTATTGTGTAGCTTTGTGCTTCAAACAAACATACTATATTTTATACTACAATATCCACATTTTACTGTTATAGCTTTTTAGAAGCTCGAATTGTATCCAATTTCATATTCATTTTATCTCAAATGATTCAATGTTTAAAATTTACCACCAGTGATGCAGTGGAATGTCTTTGGCCTTACAACGCTGAAAACTGGCTTTTGATACCCGTACTGGGCAGATAAAAGATAACCCATTATGCAGCATTGTGCTTAATTGCAAAACTCTTTAGAAACCTTTATTTATTTTTTTATTTTCTACAAAGATTGAAATACTCAATTAAATTATAATTGGGCCATTGTAATAAGAATCTCAGTGAGTTGCAGATCTAGGTCTTTTATCTGAGTTAATATTTCCATTTTAAAACGATTTTATCTTCTTAGGTAATAGAGCATTAGCGTAGACATCTCTATAGCCTTTTCCATTATTTTTCTGTATATCTTCATTACTAAATGTGGTTCTCCTCAGTTTTGAAGTTCGCCTTTTATATTTTTTAACATTCAAATATTTAATAATGCAGTTCCATTGACATTTTATGACCTTTTCCAGTCAAACCCACCAACTGCATCTGCTGTAGTCGCTTTTCAGTTGTTATTAACATAGAGATAAAAAATGGTAAAAAAGTCTTCCACTTTGTTTTAATTGTGCTTTTCACATGGTAATCTTTTTCCTTCATTCATCTGTATAATTTGTATTTTTGTTTAAAATGTTGTTGATTAGACTTATTATATTATTCTATTTGAATTGACCTAGATTCATGTTTTTTTGTAAGTTGCTTCTAATTTGTCTTTTTAAAGATCACTGAAATACATGTTATTTGTTATATCTCCTTCATTAAGTAGTATGTTTAATAAGTTTACTATTTATACATGGTTTTTACTTTTTGCTTCTTTATATTACCCTCTCAACACTTTTAATTTTTATATATATGACATAAATTTATAACATCTAATATATTTTGATCTATTTCGAGGGATTTTCTACTTTCTAAATAGTTATTTATTTATTTTCACTTTTTATTATTTGTTTCACCTTTTTTACCAGCCAAAGATTTATTTTCTTTCTCTGCTTTTCAGTTTGTTTGTTTTTGAATTTCGCGCAAAGCTACTCGAGGGCTATCTGCGCTAGCCGTCCCTAATTTTTTCTAGTGTAAGACTAGAGAGAAGACAGCTAGTCATCACCACCCACCATCAACACTTGATCTACTCTTTTACTAACGAATAATAGCATTGACCGTAACATTATAACGCCCCCATGGCTGAAAGGGCGAGCATGTTTGGTGCGACTGGGATTCGAACCCACTACCCTCAGATTACGAGTCGAATGCCTTAACCCACCTGGCCATGCCGGGTCCGCTTTTTAGTCATTTATCACAATTTCATCATGTTTATTAATTAATTTGAATAGTAATAGAAATATTTATTGCTCTAAAAATGAAACTGCAAATTTCTTCATCTAAATCAACCTTATATATTTTTCGATAGCAGTTGATTCCAGTTGATGTTGAAACTATGGTATTGTAATGTTATGAATTGTATGCTATAATGCTTTATATCTCTTCAAGTTTTTGAACTTCTTCTAGACGAGGGTAGCTTGAAATGACGTTTCTAAATTACTAGTTTATAAAACTACTATTGACTCTTTATTTCTTACTCTACCCAAAATTGTGTTTCATTCTTAATTCTTTGTTTATTTTGATCGTCGTTTTAATGAGCTTATATGCTCTTTATCATCTTTATAATTAAAAGTGTTAATGAATTTAAACAAATATAAACTCTAATTGTTTATAAAGAATACCTTTTATCATTAGATTTTAATATTTCGCTATCCTCTTTTAATAACATTAAGTCTAGGAACCAGTGTTACCGAAGTAGTTGATAAATATCGAAATATATTTCTTATATAAAAGGTGTTATAACTTCTATAAAGAAGTAATAATTTTATTTAAATTCCTAAAGTTACTGAACAGGAGATTAAAGTATAGGCAAAGGTATCATAAAATAATAAAATAGCTTCCAAAAGAGAAGTACACCAAACACTCAAAGTTAAATGTGTATTAATAAAGAAAAATAAAAACGAAGTGCTCTAGTTGTTTGAATTAAAACGGTAATACAGAAAGAGGTTTTAGCGCTATTAAGTAATTAAAAAGAAAATCTCAGTTTTTTTCAAAATGAATAAAATATTTGCATCAGCAAGGTGATTATAAAAAAACACAAACTAGTTAGGCGTAAACTATGAAACAGGTTTTATTTCGTAGCACATACTGACGATCAATGGCAAACAGATTTAGTTGGTATGATACAGTTTAAATCTAACAACAACAATAATAATGCAAAATATATTTTAGTAAATATGCTTGAGCTGTTCCAATCAAAGTAAAAATTGAACTAGAAATAACAAAGGCATTTAAAGAAATTTTAAAGAGAAAAAGCTACAAAAATTTAAACTGATAAAGGAACATAACTCACCAATAAAAAACTCAGAAATTTTTAGTGATTAGAATGTTTACCTACTCACAACTGAAAGTAATGTTAAAGCTCAGATGTTTATCAGAACTATGTAATGCAGAATATGGAAATTGTTTGTTTGTTTTGGAATTTTGCACAAAGCTACTCGAGGGCTATCTGTGCTAGCCGTCCCTAATTTAGCAGTGCAAGACTAGAGAGAAGGCAGCTAGTCATCACCACTCACCGCCAACGTTTGGGCTACTTTTTTACCAACGAATAGTGGGATTGACCGTCGCAATATAACGCCCAACGGCTGAAAGGGCGAACATGTTAATCGCGACAGGGATGCGAACTCGCGACCGTCAGATTATAAGTCGCACGCCTTAACGCGTTTGGCCATGCCGGGCCTAAATATGGAAATAATTTATGGCTTATAATACAAGGAAAGTGAGTAACGTTTTAGATAAATTAATAAACAATAATTATAATTTATATCGTAGATCAATCAAGGTGAATCCAGTTAAAGCAAATAAATAAGGCGATGAATTTAAAATATTTAACAATATATTTAATGTTAAAATTATTCGTACTGCTAGATATAAAGTTATTTATAAGGTATATTTCTACATATAATGGACCATTCAAAAACTTTAAATTTACGAGATTTTACGGAACAAATATATGTTGTATCCGAAGTTTTGAAAATAGACCTTGTTACTTATAAAACGTATATCTAAATGGTAAAAACTTTAAGTCGGTTTCTACAAACCTAAATTAGTTGAATATGATAACAAACGTTAAGTTTATAATACTGAAAAATGAGAATAATTCGAAGGAAAGTGAATAAAGTATCTGTAAAATGGGAATAATTCCTGATAAATTTAATTCCCGTGTTGGTGTTTCAAATATGCCTTATTTGAGGAAATCCTGTTTATATGAACCTTTACGTTTTTTTAACATTTAATATTAATGTTGTAGCCCCCAGTGGCTCAGCGGTATGTCTGCGGACTTACAACGCTAACAACCAGGTTTCGATACCCGTGGTGGACAGAGCACAGATAGCCCATTGAGTAGATTTATGCTTAATTCAAAACAATAACAAGTAATGTTGTATTATTTTCTTGATTAATGTATCCCAGTGAAACATTCCATAGATTTTAATTGCTCGTAGTATTCAGTAAATGTTCTTACATTATTCGTTTTTATTTAATTAATTTTATATCATTTGTAGCTTATAAAAAGTTACAGATCTTTTTAGCAAAATGAATGAATCATATGTTTACCTTTATGAAAGATAACGAAAGAATGAGACATGTTTCTTATCAATGACATATTTATTAAATTATTAAAGAAATGCATTCTATATGTTACTTTAGAATAAAGTTTTCTTTAGTTTTTTACCAACGAACATAGTTCAGTATATGCCACAGAACTTCTGTATCATGTCATCTATTTAGCATTATTTAATTTCACAAAACACATCATTACTTTTAATTTTTCAAAAGATCGTTTGCACTCGTCAAAAGTGTTATTTTTAACAGCCATTTATTAACACATGGAAGACAGTATTTTTTGTAAAGTTGAAAAACAAAGTTAATAAAAATAATGAAACCAAAAATAATTTTAAATATTTCTTTGAACATGTATTAGTAATTATTATAATAAAGCTAAAAATGGAAGGAATGAAGAAGTTCAACATTAATGTGCTAATCAAATTTTAAAAAATGCATTTGAAAAAATACAAAGTAAGCTCTCTTCGTCGAAAGAGATCAAATAAATTTAAAAAGTGTTCTACATACAGAGAAAACAAATCACTTGATGAATTTTATAAAAATAGAAATAATGGTAATGGGTACAAATTTTTATATAAATATTCACATTATAATAAAAGCAAAATCTCATAGGAAAAAATGTAAATGTTAGTGTGTGTTTATTAGATGCGACATTTGCAGCGGACTCATGATCTCGAGTACTGAACAATAGGTTTCACAAATCTATGTCAGTTTTGAAAAATTACATAAAAATCTTTCGTCCTTTTTTGACTAACTTTTGAAATTCCAAAAGAATGTGTATTTTTCTTATAGCAAAGACACGTCTGCTGTGCTAACCGAAGAAAGTCGAACCCTACAATTTAGCGTTGGAAATCCGTAGATTTACCGCTGTTTCAGCGGGAAACTGAAAGTTGATGTAGCTGTAATACGGTTTTAAGTAGGCCTTGGACACGTGATCGACTTTTACCATTCAACTGCATGCTTATAGATCCTCACCTGTCACAAGATACCTGATTCTGCCACAATTGAGATACAACGTGAGGCATGTCTCTTTGTGACTCAAGCTCATCCATTAAGAATGAGGAATATTCCCGTCTTAGAAATTCTAAATCTTCAATTTTAATGTATCTTTATGATTTAAGCGTATGTACATTTTTGCGCCGGAAAAGTCCGTTATACGCCCTTAAAAGCGATACATTTTTATGGCATTAGACTACTCATGCCTGAAAAACAATAGAGAAATATGGTTATTAAACATATTATTCCATCATTACCGGCCAGGAATAGCGAAGTAGTTAGGTGGTTAAAGCACTCGAGTCGTAATCTGAAGAGTGCGGGTTCGAATCCACGTCACGCCAAGCATTCCTGCCCTTTCAGCCGTGTGAGCATTATAACGTGACAGTCCATCCCATTATTCTTTGGTAAAAGAGTAGCCCAACAGTTGGCGGTAGGTGATGATCACTAGCTGCTTTCTCTCTAGTCTTACACTACTAAAGTAGGGACGACTTTAGTATAGCCCTCGAGAAGCTTTGTGCGAAATTCAAAACAAACCATCATCACTTGCAAATTTACATGCACAGGACCTTTTTAACATAAGTACTAAAACTCCATATTCTTCAGAGTGTTGATACTAGGCATATGTAAAGGGCGTGTGTGTGTTTTCTTATAGTAAAGCCACATCAGCCTATCTGCTGAGTCCACCGAGGGGAATCCAATCCCTGATTTTAGGGTTATAAATCCGTAGATTTACCGCTGTACCAGCGGGAAACAGATGTAAAGGGGCACCTCATATTTAGTATTAAATGAAACTTAACTTTTTATATTTGTATCAAAATTATTGCAAATAAATCCTTGAACTGCTTTCTTCACGACATTATTTTAAACATCGCTTCTGTGTGAACAAGAAATGTTTAATTTTTGGTTATGAATAAAATTCAGTTGAGTAAAAATGTAATATTTTAGGAGAAAATTTTGGATTTGGGTGTGAAATATATTGGTTGGTTTACTGAAGTTAATTCAAATGTTTAAAAACTACTAATAAAGTCAACTTAGTAAATCTATTAAACAGAGGAATATTGAAGAAAACGTTCCGCGAGAATACTGTTCCCTGGCAGCATTAACAACCTTGAGTTAACAATATACATTTATTCTTTATGTAAAGATTTTGTCCTAAAGCAAAGTCCTATTCTGAAGAGAAAACATTATGCATTTTAAAATAAAAAAATATAATTATTTGTGCATCATTTTCACTGTGAGATAAGACACTGCATTGTATTTAAAATCAGTATTATTTCAAATAGCCTAATAAAGTTTTGCCACCTACATATCATTACAAAACATTATTGGAGAAAATACTATAGATATCAAAAGAAGGGAAATTAATAGAATATATGTGTTGAAGGACGTCGGATGTTTATAATTAAACTATTTCCCTTCCAATAGGTTATGTTTCTAGTAACTTCTTATATGTACACGAAATGTCTGTTTTTTTGCGTATTTGTATCTTGAATTATAGCATTGTTAAGTGTATGTTTTTTATTACTAATAAACTTACCATTTATATATTTAACTATGAAGGACAGAATACTTTCTTTGTAATATAAACTAATTTATCAACAGAAGTTATTGTAAAATATTTTTAAGAAAGTTAAGAATGATGTCCTCTCGAGGATGGCGTTCTGATAGTGATATAGCCCCCTAGTGGCACAGCGGCATGTTCTACGGATTTACAACGCTAGAAAACGGATTTCGATACCAGTGATGGGCAAAGTTAAAATGCCCATTATGTAACTTCGTACTTAAATTCAAACAAACAAACAATCTGATAGAGTTAATGTTAACAGTATATTTACAGCTTATTGAGGATATACTTAAAATAAAGAGGATTTAACTATTTATATTTGTATCAAAATTATTGCAAATAAATCCTTGAACTGCTTTCTTCACAACATTATTTTAAACATCGCTTCTGTGTGAACAAGAAATATTTTGGTTTACTTATTAAATGCATTTGGGACGTAAAGATATAACTTATATATAGTCTTTACCAAAGACTAATCCATTTAACTCCATTTAACAGACTTATTTCCAAAGTGCAGCTTAGATTTACAACATTAAGTATTTTAACGAGGTAATATCTGTTTAAATCTTTGACATTTTTTAAGAAGACAGTCGGCCCGGCATGGCCTAGCGCGTAAGACGTGCGACTCGTAATCCGAGGGTCGCGGGGTCGCGCCCGCGTCGCGCTAAACATGCTCGCCCTCCCAGCCGTGGGGGTGTATAATGTGACGGTCAATCCCACTATTCGTTGGTAAAAGAGTAGCCCAAGAGTTGGCGGTGGGTGGTGATGACTAGCTGCCTTCCCTCTAGTCTTACACTGCTAAATTAGGGACGGCTAGCACAGATAGCCCTCGAGTAGCTTTGTGCGAAATTTCCAAACAAACAAACAAGACAGTTATCCAGTTTTTATTGCAACACAATTCGTAACCAGCTTAAAATTACTTTATTTGTAGTTGCGTACAAAGCTACACAAGTTATTTGTGTTGTGCCTGCCACTAGTATTGAAACACAGATTTTAGCATTATAAGTTAACAAACTTATAGCTGTGCCACTGGGGAACATTTAAAATTGCATTAACGATATCTTAATAATGATGATAATTTAAAAAGTTTAGAGATTGCCATACGTGTAATATAAGCTAGTTTCTTCAGTTATTTAAAAAGTTTTCTGTTACATAGAGTAGTAATCAGATCTTTAAATCCATTTACTATTAGTACTGTTACTTCATAGTTCTTGTGTGCTCTGAAATAAATAAATTTAAAACACGAAGTTTTAAAATTGCAAATTAGATTGCCAATAATAGCATTACTTTTAATCCTGGTTTTGTTCCTGATGAAGACTAATCCATTTGCCGAAAATACTGGAATTTTGTTGTGTTTTTTATATGGCATTATTCTACGTAGGAGTGTAGGTTATTAAAATTTTCAGCCTAAACAATGAAAAAAAATATTCACATTTTTATTTCAATAAATCAAATATAATCTGTCACGATAGCATTTTATACTCCGTTCGTGCACACACACACGTAACGAAGGGAAATATATATGAAGATTCAAAAATAATATTTTTTTTCTCACGAAAGAAAAACTGTAACACAATTGTATTTAAAGAAAGGTAAAAAATACCAGAGCAATTCGTAGAAAAACTAAACCAATAAGTCATTACAAGACTAAAATAGGTCTTATTCCAGAAACCCACATTTTATTTAAATAGTATTTCACTTGACACAATTTATAACAGTTAGTTCTTCCTTACGTTTTCTATAAGTGGGATAAAATATATAAAAAACGAACAAAAGAATAAATCTTAAAAGAAACTAAAATATATTCCCTAATTAATCTGAAATGTTTAGAAATAAGCCCTGATATGCATCTTGATTGAAAAAAATTTGCTGAAGAGAGACCAAGATAGGTGAGTTTATCGATTAGAATATTGGAAAGGTACCAAGATAGTTTCGAAAGGAATTTGAAATAATTGAAAATAACAGTATAAACTTGCTAAATTATTTAGGATTCCTGAGAAAAGTGTTCATTCAAATACTTCAAATTAATCCAAACAATTTAGCTGTAATTATTCTAAACCACCAAAAAGAGAAAAATAATAGCATTTAAATACTTAGAAAGGGGCCTAAATATATAAGAGCACCATACTTTAAACATAGTTATATTTATTAGTAATGCAACGTACTTTGAAAATCATTGTCTTTTGTTGAGGAATTCAATTTTATCCTTCTTGAAAGTCTAAATAGATAAAACTTACATTTTCATTTGAGGTTCCAATACAGTACTTTTGAAATATTAACATTTGGTATTCTTATACAAAGACATACCATTTTTAATAATGACCACCATGATCTACAATAATATCAACAAATCAGCTATTTCAGACAAAATAAAGAATGTAATTTTGAGCCAGAAGATAGAAAATAGAATACTAACATTGGAACAACATTTTCTCACATTCTTTATAAAAAACGATATTTTCTCACTGTATATTTTTATTTTGATTCTTCTTCCAGTGAGTGCTTGGTAAGAGCTAGAAGAATCATAGTTAATTCTTTCTTGTTAATCTTTCCATCCCTGTTGAGATCACAGCCATACAAGATGGTTTCTTGGAAGTGCATCAAGTCTTGAGCATCATAATCCTAAAACAAAAGAAAAACTAGTTACTGTGTCATGAGTATCACAATTTTAATATTCTAGTAACGGTATAGTTAAAGTTTACGAACATAAAACTACATAATTTCTAGGAAACAATATATTGTCACCAGTTTTTAGGCTTGCTCATTTGTTTAGAATTAAGTACAAAGCTACACAGTGGGCTATCTGAGCTATGCTCACCACGAGTATCGAAACCCGATTTTTAGAGGTGTGAGTCCGCAGTCATACCGCTGTGTCATTAGGGGGAAGTGTTGAGTATCACAGCCACAAAGTTAACGAAAATAGGCTAAAGACACAGCTCTCATATTTAGAACACTGCTGAAATTAACCAGGGTTTGAATATCACAATCCCAACATTAGCAAAAGTAACCAGACATAACAGTCCCAATATTGATAAACAGACGAAAGATGGAATCAAATTTTGAATTTGGTAATCTGTTTCCCATTTTATACTTATATAACATATCGTACTTGAAAGGACTTTTTTCCTGCTTTTCATATATACCTGTTGTGACGGAGCTATCATGTAGCGCAATTTTATGGTATAAGCAAGAACAGGTTCACACGTGTAAAATGCGCAAAACTGACTATGCTTGGATGCGATTTATTGCTTTAAATAACTCCTTCAATAAGCATTCTGGCAAGCCAGTATCACAGCCGCAATACAACTTATTTATTAAGAAATATTCAAACCTTTCTGCAGGTGTGTGTGTTGCAGAATTCTCCAGTGATTTTATTTTAGTCCAAGTACTAACGAAAAGACCTATGATTGAAGCGTATATCATTCCCAAGTAATTAGTTGTGAAGTCCTTGTTCATTTATTGTAAT